>NC_082711.1:171229143-171967893 GCF_030144855.1 Hypanus sabinus
CCCAGCACATCCTCAGCTTTTGCCAGTCATTGATGCAAAATAATACAATTCACTTTATGTTTCGATGTACATCCGACAAATAAAGCTAACCCTTAAGGTCGTAAATCTCTTTCCCAAATATAGAACATAACAGCACAAAACAGGCTTTTTGGTCTATGACGTTGTGCTGACTTTTTAACCTACTCTAAGATTAATCTAAACCTTCCCTTACACATACCCCTCCATTTCTTCTGTCGTCCTTGTGCCTCAAGAATCTCTTAAATGTCCCTCATGGTCTGCCTCTACCACCATCTCTGGCACAAGTCCCACACACCCATCACTCTTTGTGTAAGATCCTTACCTCTGACATTTCCCCTATACTATCCTGCAATCACCTTAAATATATGCCCCTTCCATGTGGCTAATTCTGAAAGGGCTGTTCAAGTCTCTACATTCAGGGACAATCAGGGGCCATCAGTAGTATTGGCTGACAAGACCAAAATCCCCCAAAGTTGCGTATTTTTAAAGATTGATGCTTTTGCTGCCCAGCGTAGACGTGATCGGTTGACTCCCCCATCACCCATGTCTGGAAAGTCGATTGATTTAAGTATGTGCGTTTCATGAAATGCACGTCATTTTGCTATTATGACTACTCCTGCTGAAGAAAGAAATTAATGAGCGAAGTCTCTGACCTTCCACTCAATAGATGTTTTTGCTGTAGTTTGTAAAAACTCTCATTAAGCAGATCCTGCAGGTTGCTGTAACTCATGTGGACTTTGAGATATGTCACTCTTGACTATTTAAGTAATAATGTAGACTTGCTGTAATTGTGGAGATCCCTTAAACTCTGTAGACATTGCTGTAGTTTGTGGGTGTTTTATTTTATTAGAAGCTGTAGGCTGCTGCACTTATGGAGGCTTTACAAATTGAATCTGTAGACGTACTTTTTGGATACTTCAAAGTGCGAGTACAAAGTACATTTATTATCGAAGTATGTATACATTATACAAGCTTGAGATTCACCTCTTTACAGGCAGTCACAAAACAAAGACCTTTAAAAACAAAACCGTCGAACACCCACGTGCGGAGAGAAAATTAAGCAACAGAAGTAGGCAAATAGCATTCAGTACCAAAGCGAGCGCACATGCATGAAGCCTGGAGCAGGCTGCAGCCTCAGTTCAGTGCAGAGCTGAGTAAACATCGCGGAATAACGAGCAGAATTGGCCCAACCCTTGCCTTTGGTCCTGACACCCTTGCCTTTTCAACCTGGCCCAGCACTGGGTCATTCCTCACCCTTGGATCCAGGCCCTCTCACTTGGATATGCTCCGGGCCTGGACCCCGCCGCCACATTTTGGCCCGTACCCAACCTTTCCGAATCGGCCTGGTGCTTCGATTGATCAAACATTATTCTCGGCTTAGGTCAGATTTGAGGCGCGCAAAGTCTAGGTGAGTGAAACCAAGGAAGAGTTCAGGCCCGTCCACCTAAACCAGAGATTCCCAACCTGTTTTATGCCATGGACCAATACCATTATGCAGGGGGTCCATGAACACTAGGTTGGGGACCCCAGGTTTAGGTGGGCAGGCCTCGAATCTTCCTTGCCTCCGCTTACCCCAAATCTGTTCCGACCTCACCTCAGCATTGCCTCGCAGCTGCTCACTTTGACCCTCAACACTTCCACGCCTCTGCCTGCCTCTCCGTTGTTCACAGAGATAGTTTACCTTAAACTTCACCAGGAAATAAATGTTAGTAATAAAGTCGTCACTACCTCCTCCCATAGATGCTGTCTGGCTTATTAGTAATAAAGTATATAGTTGTATTGTTTGCCAGCAATAAGTAGTCTCTGAGCATCACCGGTGCCGTCTTAAAGCAGGTCACTTAGCCTCACAACTAAGGCTCTGTAGACAGTTTGCAAACAGCGTAAGTAGCCTCTGTGGATCGCTGTAACTCATGGAGCACTGTCACAGGAAAGCAGCATCCATTATCAAGCATCGCTACCATCCTAACCATACCCTCTTAACCCTACTACCAATGGGCCGAGAGTAATAATACCAACAACTTTATTTATATAGCACCTTTCATACATTAAGATGCAGGCTCAAAATGCTTTACTAAGAGTATAAAGATAAATCAATATAGTCATAAAGATACGAGACAAAATTAAAAATCAGAAATTAAGACAGACATTATATAGAGTAAAATTAATCAAATATACCAAATTATATAAACGTAATCAACATCAACAGGCATTAAGTAAATCCTATAAGCAGGCCAAATTAATGTTTTTGGAAGTGTTCCGAAATGTTGCAAACTACCAGCCAGTCGGCTGAATATTCCAGATCTTTTGGTGTATAAGAGCAAAAGGGCGTATATAAATGACTCTGAGAACACTAAGCAAACCAGTATTCACAGATCTAAGATTACGATTAGGGGAGTAAGGGGATAGACACTCCAAATATACAGAGGAGCTAGATTATTCAGAGTCAAGAGTATTTTAAAATTGATCCAAAGGATGTAGGCATCCAGATGACAAAGCCAGTGAAATGTGCTCAGAGTTTTCTTTTTTTGCCTAAGATTCTTGCTGTTGCAAGGCACAGGAACCTCAGGTCCCACACCACCAGATTTCAGAACAGTTATTACCCTTCAACCATCAGGCTCCTGAACCAGTGTAAATAACTTCACTCACCTTAACACTGAACTGATTTCACAATCTGCAGACTCACTTTTGAGGAGTCCACAACTGGTGTTTGCAGTATTATTTCACATAATTTGTCTTCTTTGCGCATTGGTTGTTTGTCAGTTTTTATTTATGTATAGTTTTTCATAAATTGTATTTCTTTATTTTCTTGTAAATGCCTGCAAGAAAATGAATCTCAAGGTAGCACAGTGGATTCCGGTTAATTGGGCCCATCAGTTAATTGGGGCAGCTGCATATTTGGGACAAAGAACAAAAACAAATCAAGGAAGTTGCTAGGAGTCCCTTCATTTATTTAGGATACTATGCTGCGTAATTGGAGCAGGAGACTTGCCAAACAGATTCTAACCAGCATCAGTCACGTGCACTTGTGTGGCTGTTAGATGCTACATGATGCTCAAAGTGAACTATTTTTTAAATAGCATCACTTGCGCCTGTTTGTTTTCAATAAACAGTGATTTTTGTCACTGATAGTTGGTAAGAAATAAGCAGTAGGACAATTCAAAACTGCTGCAGTTTCAAGCATTCAGGCTTGGTGATGCCAGAAATGGCTGAGAGTTCCACTACTTCAACAACTTAGGAACTATGAAGAATTTGAAGGTATGGACAATAATCTTGAATATTACAATGAAAATGAAGATTTGCAGGATGCAATCATTGAAAGCATTGTACTAAGGCAGTTCATTAACAGCTCTAGGCGTCTGCACTGATTTTGTTCATTGGGTCCACTGGATAGATTCATCTGTTAATAACTATTAGGAACTAATACACAGTTTTATATTACTGAAGTACTATTGGTAGTGTTCTAATTTGCTCTGTATTTCATTTGTTACTCAGCTTGTCCTTTTTATACCTTTTAACTATTTCCATGAAAGTTTGGCTAATTGGGGCAGCCGCTTAATTGGGCTATAAAGTACAGGTCCTGATGTGTCCTAATTAACTGGAATCTACTGTATATGATAATGTATATGTACTTTGATAATAAATTAGCTGTGACTTGAACTTTCAGATAGACTCTGTGGTTCATGAGGATGTTTTAGCTGAGGACATAAGACTGTTTGCCGTATTTTGTGCTGACTCTAGGTAGCCCATGTAGACTGCTGTAAGTTGTGGAGGTGTTTCAGATTCTATATCCGCTGTAGAATGTGGAAGCTTTTTAAATGCACTCTGAGGACGCTTAAAGTTCACAGAGACCACATTT
This sequence comes from Hypanus sabinus, assembly GCF_030144855.1. Taxonomy (NCBI): domain Eukaryota; kingdom Metazoa; phylum Chordata; class Chondrichthyes; order Myliobatiformes; family Dasyatidae; genus Hypanus; species Hypanus sabinus. Next base: position 171,233,018 of record NC_082711.1, read on the forward strand.
ATTACAAATTGCTGTACTTTATCAAATAGGCTCTGAAAGTAGGCAAAATGTCTGTAAATTAATCACTTGCTGTAACTTCTGTGCCACCTGCAACTCATTTCCTGTTAATATGCCAATAAACACTCTGGCTTTTAATATCTGATAAATGCAACTACGGTTCATCGGTTAATAAAGCACTATTCTCACCTGCAGCTACCTTGTAAAGATAACAATTTTCCCTTTGTGCATTGGCCATCAGCTACAAAAGTTCAAAGTACTTTAATTATCAAAGTACATATATGTCACCGTATACAACCTTGAGATTCATTTTCTTGTGGGCATTCACAGTAAATATAAGCAACACAATAGAATCAACATACAACAGGGTGGACAAACAATCAATGTGCAAAAGAGAACAAACTGAGCAAATACTGGAAGAAAAACACATAAGTAAATAAATAAACAAACAAGTAAGCAAGCAATAAATGTGGAGAACATGAAGTGTGTCCGTAGTTGTGGGAACAGTTCATTGATAGTGCGGATGAAGTTGAGTAAAGTTAAAGAGCCTGATGGTTGAAAGGTTTCGCAATATCTGTGTGAGCAATTTAATAAAGTAATGTTTACTGCACACTAAAAAACATAAAATGCTGGGACTGCTCAGTAGGTCAGGCAGCATCTATGGAGAGTGAAACAGCGAATGTTTCAGGTCAAAACCTCATGATAAATAGCAAGTTAGAAGTTAATTTTGTTATCAGAGTATGTATACAGAATACATTGCTGAGGTTTGTCTTCTCCTGATAGCCATAAAATACAGAAAACCTTAGAAGAAATTGAAAGAAAGACGTCAATTCCCGTCCCCACCAGCACGAAAAGAAAAAGAAACAAAAGCTCACGATCCCCAAACCACCTAACCCCTCCCTCGCAGAGAAACTAACAGATCACCCACATGGAGAAACAACAAAGATGTCAAACCCTAAACCCCAAGCCCACCAATTGGCAATAAGAAAGAATGGATGAAAACATGGAAAAGAACATAGAACTGAAAGAGGCCAATATAAACTACAGTCCGATCCATAAATTGCAGAATTTCAATAACATCTCTGAGAGCATTGACTCATAGTGAAGCAACTCATACCCATCTGAGGCCAGTGACTCGAACTAGCAGCTCGTCCGAGGGCAGCGACTCAAACCCAGCGGCCTCTCTGAGAACTGCTTGCTTTCCTCCTCGTTTGCCGTGATGTTTCAATCTTCATTCAGTCAAAGACAATTTATTATCCAAGTACGTCTACATCACCATGTGCTGCTATCTTGAGATCCTCTTTGTTGCAGGCATTTACAGGAAAAAAAAGAAATGCAATAGAATTTATGAAAAGCCATACACAAAGACTGACTGATAAGTGTGCAAAAGAAGACAAATTGTGCAAATACTTTTTTAAAAAATAAATAAATAATATTGAGAACATGAGTTGTAGCGTCCTTGAAAGTGAGTCTATAGATTGTAGAATCTGGTCAGTGCTGAGGTAAGTAAACTTACCTGCATTGGTTCAGGAGCCTGGTGGTCGTGGGGTAATAACTGTTCTTGAACCTAGTGGTGTGGGACCTAAGGCTCCTGTACCTCCTGCCCAATGGTAGTAGTGAGAAGACAGTATGGCCTGGATAATGGGTGTCCTTGATGATGGGTGCTGCTTTTTTGTAGCAGAAATCCTTATAGATGCGCTCGAGGATGAGGGAGTGCTTTCCCTGTGATATACTGGGTTGTATCCAGTACTTCTTGTAGACTTTTCCATTCTTGGACATAGCTATTTCCATACCAGAAAGAAAAGTTACTTTTGAGTTACATAGGTGACATGGTGCTGATAGGGCAAAGAGGATAACCATGATAGGATAGCTGTGCTAATAAGCTGTTTTTATGTTATATTGTTTTTAAATGCTTACCTGTATAAACTCAGAGGCCATTTGTTAGGTACCTCCTGTATCTAATAAAGTGTCTATTGAGTGTATGTTCATTATCTTCTGTTGCTGTAGCCCATCCACTTCAAGGTTTGACATGTTGTGCATTCAGAGATGCTCATTTACACACCACTGTTGTAACACGTGGTTACTTGAGTTGCTTTCGCCTGCCTGTCAGCTTGAACCAGTCCAGCTGTTCTCCACCGACTCACTCATTAACAATGTGTTCTTGTCCACAGAACTGCCACTCACTGGGTGGTTTCTGTTTTTCACACCACTCTTTGTCAACGCTAGAGTCTGTTGTGCATGAAAACCCCAGGAGATCGTTAATTTTTGAGATACTCAAACCACCCCATCTGGCACCATCCATCATTCAAGTCAGAGTTACATAGATCACATTGCTTCCCCATTCTGATGTTTGGTCTGAACAACAACTGAACCTCTTGACCGTGTCTGCAGGCTTTTATGCATTGAGTTGCTGCCACAATTGGCTGACTAGGTATTTGCATTAACGAGCAGGTGTACCTAATAAAGTGGCCACTGAGTGTACAGTGTATGTGATTGTTCAGTGAGCATTTTCAGGTGTCTTTGTACTTTACTGGAAAGTTCTTTGTTTCAGTGGCAGGTGTCACGTTACTTAAATCTGGTTATTTTATTGACTAATATTATCAATGGAATCTCTATATCAGTTGTCCGATATAAGGAGACCTCACTACTTCGATCTTTCTCTTTTCACCCACTCTTTCCCTTGTCTGCGTCTCTCTCTTTGTCTCTCGCCACCTTTCTTCTCCCTTTGTCATCCTTGCTTCCATTATACTAATAAAATGATCATAAGCAACAGATCTTATGCCTACAAACAAGCTGGATGAACTCAGCAGGTCGGGCAGCATCCGTTGAAACGAGCAGTCAACGTTTCGGACTGAGACCCTTCGTCAGGACTGCTCGTTTCAACGGATGCTGCCCGACCTGCTGAGTTCATCCTGCTTGTTTGTACGTGTTGATTTGACCACAGCATCTGCAGTGTATTTTGTGTTTAGACCTTATACCTCTTATTCTTAATTTACGAAGAATCTTTGGATCACTAAAGCTTCAGGAGCCAACACTACCTTTCCTTTCACTTTGCTTCAACTTAAATCTAACCTGTTTCCTCATTTTCCCAGGTCTGATGGCAAGTCTTCGATCTGGAATGTTCATTCGCTTTCTCCTCCACAGATGCTGCCTGATCCGCTGAGTATTTCCAGCATTCTCTACTTAATTCCAATTTCCACCATCTCTGGATCAGAGTCAGGTTTAATATCACTGATGTAAGTCATGAAATTTGTTTTGCAGTAGCAATATAGTGCAATGCATTTGAAATGCTATAAATTACAATGAGAAATATAACTCTTTAATATGTATACATATTCACTATAATTCACAGTTTTATGTTGATTATCGTGTATTGCATTGTTCTGCTGCCACAAATTTCACAACATTTGCCGGTGATATTAAACCTGATTCTATTCTGATGTAAAATTTAAAAGAAGGAAGTCATGCAAAGCAAGGGCAAAAGTAGTGAAGTTGTGTTCATGGGTTCGTTGTCTGTTCAGAAATCTGATGTCAGAGGGGAAGAAGCTGTTCCTGAAATGTTGAATGTGGGCCTTCAGGCTCCTGGGCCTCTTCTCTGATGGCAGCACGTCCTGGGCAATAAAGGTCCTTAACGATGGATACTGCCTTTTTGAAGATGACCTGCATTTTTTTGTTATTTTCATTTACGTTTACAATATCCACTAGAATTGTATGTCTGACAATTACAGTTCTCAGTGTTCTCGAGGGAAAACCAAATAAAAGCAGGTCAAATAAATTGTGTTATTTATTTATTTGTTTTGAGGGAAAAGTGTGGGACAGTCCTTTCTGGTCCAACAGGCCGCACCACCCAACAATCCCCCCGATTTAACCCCAGCCTAATCACAGGACAATATACAATGACCGATTAACCTACTAACTGGTAGGTCTTTGGACTGTGGGAGGAAACCGGAGCACCTGGAGGAAACACACTAACTCAAACTCCTTACAGATGACATCGGAATTGAACTCTGAATCCTGACACCCTGAGCTGTAATAGCATCACACTAAAGGCTGATTTATACCTGTGCATCGCATTGACGCTGTAGGTAATGCATACCCTATGCCGTACCTACTCCGTACCCTACGCCGTAGGGTGACGTGCACCTCTCCAGAAAAGTTATTCACGTGTCACAGCGACACAGACAGCAACAACTGTGATTGGTCCGCTTGGTAGCATCGCATTTCCTCCTACGCATTTCTGGTTGCTGCTTCTCCACCATGTCTGTACAGCGATGCGAAATAGATGAACCAAATCATCAAATCTACCTGCCGACATGCGGAAGTGTTTGAAATGCATTTCCTCATCCATGTCGCTCACGAAGAGACTCAACACAATGGCATAGAAACCCCACCGCTAACTAGCATTTTGGCGCACACCAACGCATGCTCGCTACGGTGTAGAGCGACGCAGAAGTGAAAATCAGGGCTATGGCATAGGCTGCGGCATAGCCCGTATGCATAAGTATAAATCAGTCTTAACTGCTATGCTATTGTGGCGCCCCGCAGTGTATGTTAAGGGTGAGGGGAAGGAGAGGTCAGAGGTAGGTTTTGTGGTGTATACACGACAGAACTGTTAATTGGCCTAGATGTATATCTTTGTACCGCTGTGCCTTTTTCCTTTTCTCAGTAATCTCTCGTATTGGAGTTTGTTAATGAAATCATTCAGCTGCCATTGCTACTTGTCTTTTAGATTCCTGTTAACACAAGCAGGTTTATATGGATGGCAGTACTTCCTTAACAGCAGACTCTGGACTTCACTGAAACATAACACACTGGGAGGCTTGATGGGGTGGAACCTGAGAGGCTGTTATCCTTGGCTGGAGAATGGAACTAGGAGTCAAGAGGAAAATGAGGAAAAACTTTTTCACCTGGAGAGTGGTGGATATGTGGAATGCTCTGCCCTAGAAGGCAGTGGAGGCCAAGTCTCTGGATGCATTCAAGAGAGAGTTAGATAGAGCTCTTATAGATAGCGGGGTCAAAGGATATGGGGAGAGGGCAGGAACGGGGTACTGATTGTGGATGATCAGCCATGATCACAGTGAATAGCGGTGCTGGCTAGAAGGGCCGAATGGCCTACTCCTGCACCTACCGTCTATTGTCTAAGAGTTCCAGGATAAAGGGTCAGCCAAGTGGACTGAGATTCTGAGAGATAGTTTCATTTTGGAGGGCTCTGAGCTTTAGGAACTCTTCAGCCCAAAGAACTGTGGAAGAACACATAGTCATCAGTACAGCTGATCCAGGAGCCTATTAGTTGCAGGCCACAGCCACAGTTCAGTACAAAGGCGAGTAAACCTCGTGGACAAGTGAGTTGAACACCACTGCATCCCTCTCCTTTGGCCCCGACGCCCGGAGATTTTCAATCTGGCCCAGCACTTAAATCGGTCAAGCCTTAGGTCATTCCTCATTCTCGGACCCGGGCCCTGTCGCTTTCACTTACATCATAAATGCGACCTACTATTTGTAAACTTATTGGTGGTCTTGTTACTTTATATGTTATGTGTGTGTTATAGGTACTGTGTTATGCATCTGGGTCCTGAGGAACGTTGTTTTGTTTGCCGGTGTATGTATGTACAGTTGAAATGTCAGCAAACTTGAACTTAACATCTATCCTTTGAGGATAAAATGGATCCAGTGCAAATGGATTTGGTCAGCATTGACTCAGTAGACTGAAGCTCCTATTTCCACACTGCATACTGGATCGAGGTCTGAGTGGTACAGAACACCCTCCCAACCTTCCAAGCCCCAGTGTGGTGAGACTTGACACGGTGGAGCCTGCCTGTGAGGTAGAATTCCTTGTCTGTTTGTGAGGGAATTTGACTGCAGAAGTAGGGAGATTGTGTTCAGCACTATTAGGCATTGGTGATATAGTGATAACATCTTTAGAGTTTTGGTCTCCATAGATAAAGAAGGATGTACATAAATACATAAGACCAGGGGTTCCCAACTTTTAATGCCATTGGACCCTTGCCATTAACCGAGGGGTCTGTGGACCCCAGTTTGGGAATCCCTGCTTTAGGCAGTTCAGGGAAGGCCTACTGGTCTGATACCCAGAACTACAGGTTGAGGGCATTAATCACTAAGGATCTGTGTCAACCATGACGTGTCCTCTTCTCATTACTACCATCAAAAAGGAGGTACAGGAGCCTAAAGGCACTCAACATTTTAGGATCAGCTTCTTCCCCTCTACCATCAGGTTTCTAAATGGCCAATGAACCCATGAACACTACCTCACTATTTTTGCACTGCTTATTTTTATATATTTTTTAAAATTATAGTTTATATTGCATAGTACTGCTGCTGCAAAACAACAGATTTCAGAGCATAATAATAAACTATTCTGAATCTAATTCTGATTTTGATTATGAGGAAAGGTTGGACAACTTAAGTTTGCTTTGACTGATATTTAGAAAAGTGAGGGTGGACTTGATTAAAACATACAAGATGCTGAGGGGTCAGAGTCAGAGTCAGAAACAGGCCCTACAGTGAACAGGTCCTCCATCTCACCCAGACTGTGGGAGAATTGTGCGATAGCCCATAACTTTGGGTCACTGTTTGAAAATGAGAGGACTCCTGTTTATGACAGGTGAGGTGAAATTTATTTTCCTTCTGAGGGTCGTGAGTCTTTGGAAATCTTTTCCTGAAAATGTGATGGAAACAGCCTCTGGATATTTTGAAGGCAGAGGTAGGAACATGGCGCTGAAAGGCTACCGGAGGTAAATGGGATTGTGGTTACAATCAGCTCATCTCATTGAATGACAGAAAGTGATGGAAGGGTTTTTCAGCTCCTTACCCGTGTGTCCATAGAGTCGTACGGCAGAGGTCAATAGATTCTTGATTAGTCAGGGCATGAAGGGATACGGGGAGAAGGCAGGAGATTGGGGCTGAGAGGGAAGTGGATCAGTCATGATGAACTGGCGGAGCAGATGGTGGGCCAAACGGCCTAATTCTGTTTCTATATCCCACGGTCATTCAGCATGAAAACTGGCCCTTCAGCTCAACTTGTCCGGGCCAACCAGGGTGCCCATCTCAGCTCGTCCCATTTCTGCATGTTCGGCCCATGTCCCTCTAATCCTGTCGTATCTATGTCACAACCATTTCCTCCGGCAACTCGTTCCACACATGCATCAACCCCTGCATGAAGAACTGCCTCTCTGGTCACTTTTAATTCTTTCCTCTCTCACCTTAAACCAGTGCCTTGTAGTTTTTGATTCCCTTTCCCTCTAGGGCACTCCCACACTGTGAAATTGGTGACCCAATCTGGTGTAAGAGGGAGAGCGGAGATGATGGAGGTTGAAAACTCCTGCACTCGGTGAGGGAGCTGCTGTCACCGAGTGTGTGCAAGGAGCTTGTTTGTCTGGTTAAACGTGCTTGACATCAGTGCACAGCACCAAGGCTCGCCAGCTGGAGAACGCTGTACATTGTCACTTGTGACTCAAAGTGTGTACTGTCAGCCCTGACTCAGAGAGCCATGGAGTAAGCAGCAGGGAAACAGGTCCTTTGGCCTAACTGGAAGATAGATTGAGCAAGCTAAGACTTCTCAACTACCCTGAGGTGGTGAGGGAAGTTAGCTCAGTGCAAGCACTTCCTTTAGAGTCATAGAGGAATTCAGCACAGAGACAGACCCTTCAGCCCTATTTGTCCATACTCACTAATGAACTCACCTAAGCTAGTCCCATGTGTCCTTCTTTGGTCCATATCCCTATAAATCAGGGGTTCCCAACCTGGGGTCTATGGATTCCTTGATTAATGCTAGGAATGTATGGCATAAAAAGGTTAGGAACCCCTGCTCTAAACCTTTCCTATCCATATACTTACCCAAATTTATTTTAAATGTCAATATTGTAAACATTTTAACTACTATCTCTGACAGTTTTATATGTGCACACACCACCCTCTGCTTGAAGAAGTTACTCCTCTAGATTCTTTCAAATCTTTCCCCTCTCACTTTAAGCCTACAGCCTACATCTAGTTTAGATACCCATTCTCAGGGAAAAAGGGCTGAGTTCATTTGCCGTCTGTATTATACACCTCTATAAGGTCATCCCTCACTCTTCATCATTCCAAGGAGTAAAGTTCTAACCTGTCCAACTCAGGCCATCAACTCCTGGCAACATTCTTGTAAACCTTTGGAACTGGCATTGACTTACTATTGTCATGTCTACCAAGATATGGTGAAAAGCTTGTCTTGCATTCTTTTTTGCTCTCTTTCCAACTTTGCATTCCCGTTTCTTGATTCCATCTCCTTAACCCCTTCTGGTGTTGATGGGATTGACACTGCCAAATGCTGATTCCTTGCTCTGCTCTCCAAGCACTCAGATCAAGCCAAGACTGATCATTATGGAGACTATCCACCCTGCAAGCTGCCTTTTCCAAAAGCTCCTTTCTGACCTTCTGGAAAGCACTATAGGGCTATTAAAATAAAAAAAAATTAATGCCATTTTCAAAGTTTCTTCCTCCAGGCAGTTAATCTGATCAATCATTCTAGGTAGATCCCCTACCCCCCTCTGGGGTGGTGGAGAAGAGGTACATGTCTCTAGCAAAGGAGGTGAAAGGCACTCCTTCCCTCCACTAGTCTGCAGGTCACCCTTGGGCAAGGTGTAGCACCTGTTCAACCACATTCCCTCTTACCCCAGTCAGGGTCACATGAGCTCGTGGGAGCAGGTGGTGGATGGTCATATGAGCAGCCGGTGCAGATCACAAGTCCTGGTTATGAGACCACTGACACCAGGCAGACAATCTCTGAAGAGTATTAATTATGACTGGGGTCACCCCGTCTTGTAAAGACTCTGCCCAGAAGAAGGCAATGGCAAACCACTTTGGTAGAAAAATTTGCCAACAACTATAAGAACAATCATGGTCATGGACAGACCATGATTGCCCACGTCATACAACAGGGCGCATAATGATAATGATGGTGACCCCCTCTCCAACACCACACATTATCCCTGTCACCACAGTGCACTTTAAACCACATTTATAGTGTTGTTACTTTGCATATTAGCTAATATTAACATTAACAAATAACATTGTAAACACATGTGGTATTCATATATCTATGTACATTTTATTCTGTAACCTCTAATTTTATTTTTTTAAATAATTCTTTATTATTGTTGAATGCCATCATTTTTGTTGCATGTCACATTCTGACCAACACACCGCAGCAAATTCCTATTCGATTTACCATATACGGAGAATGAAGTTGATCCAGAAACTATCTGTGACTCAGGAACGTGATTTGTAGTTGATGGGGGTGGGGGAGTGGAGAACGTGAATGGTGAGGGTAACATGGTCAAAATACCAGAGGACCTCAGCAGATCAGGCAGCATCTATGGAAGGGGATATTGTGTCGATGTTTCAGGTTCAGACCCTTCATCATAACATCAAACAGCACCGGCAAAATGTGAGGCCATTTGCCCCAATGCTTCTCTGCTGCTATGGTTTTACATCCACTTAAGAGAAGCAATAGGTCTCTTGGTTTAACACAATTAGAATTCTGGAGGAACTCAACAGGTCATATAGCATCTATGGAAGGGACGTTTGATGCCAAGACCCCTCATCAGGGCTCATTTGAACGTGAACTTCATTGTCCTGATTAAGGGTCTCAGCCCAAAAAGTTGACTGTTTAATTCCATTCCATAGATGCTGCCTGACCTGCTGAGTTCCTCTAGCATTTTGTGTGAATTACTCAGGATATCCAGCATCTGTAGAATCTCTTGCGTAGATGGCGAGGGGCGGGTGGGAGGAACCAATGACAGTAGAACTATCTGAGGACGTGGAGTGGACCCCACTTACGAAAGGACCGTGATCTTGCCTTAACGTTGAGAAATTTCATGCCTGACTCCTCTCGCCCTGAGGCGGTAGTGCTTCATTTTAATTCAATCTGGCATTTTCTCACAAAGTCAGAGGAAGCAAAAGTAGGAGAATTAAAAATGAGAGTCCGCTGGAAGTATTTTTCAAAGGTTTATTAAAAAGTGGAGAGGCTGATTTGCTGTGTGATTTTTCATTTCTTGTGGATGTGATGTTGACAGTTCTCACAATAACGTTTAGCAGGGAGCACCATTAGGTTTCAGGGGAGCATAGAGGCAGAAACATTCTGACTTGGAATTGCACAGAGACTTGGAAATAAAACTCAAGCTGAAACCCCAGAACAGAGTTGGGGGAGTATGGGGCCTCAGGGGTACAGTCTTTCAGATGAGTTTCAATGGGTCCTCCTGTCCCTCTCACGAGCTGCTGTCGGAGGGAAGTGCAGGAGTGTTGGGATCCGCATTGCAAGGATTGATCGGCGAGTCTGTGGACTCATTTGAGGGGACTTTGAGATTCATGTTGTATGCGTTTCTAAATTCTGGTTACTTTTTTTCTCTCGCTGTTTTTGAGTGGTTTGATGCAGACTGGGCACTTCAGCAAAGAACGTCCGGGGCGGCCTGCATTGGCTGGCGGCGTGGTGCGGCACTGAGTAGAACTAAACTGAACGCTACCGGTTCAGTGTTTGATATTCTATCTGCTGTCTGCTGGCTTTTTGCCGGTTGCACAATTTGTTTTGTTTTGTGCGTTGGGTGTTTGATGTTTCCTTTGAATGGGTCCCATGGCGTTTGGGTGTTTTGTGGTTGCCTGCGGGAGGACGAATCTCAGAGTTGTATTCTGTATACATACTTTGATAACAAATGTACCTTGAATCCTTGAATGAAGGGTCTCTGCCTGAAACATTGTTGATCATTCCCGTCCATCTGAGCTGCTGAGCTCCTCCAGCATTTTGTGAGCGTTAAATCACTTCAGCAGATACACTGTAGAATCATAACCAGGAGGTCATGTTACAGCTCTATGAAACCCTGGAATATTGTGTCTGATTCTGGTCCCCTCATTATCGTAGGAGCATGGAAACTTTAGTGAGGGTGCAGAGGAGGTTTACCGAGACGCTGCCTGTACTAGAGAGCACATTTTATGAGGACAGTTTGAGCGGGCTAGAGTTTTTCTATTTGAAGTGAAGGAGGACGAGAGGTGACTTGATAAGAGTCGGGACAAGATAATACACGGCATAGATAATACGTGGATAGCCAGAGACATTTTCCCAAGGGAGAAATGACTAATATGAGAGGGGATAATTTTAAATTGATTAGAGGAAAGCCTAGGGAGATTGCCGGAGGGAAGTGAGGGGTGGGTATGTGGAATGGGAGGGGGTGATACATTTGAGGCAGATACATTTGAGATAGTTGACAGACTCTTAGATGGGCTTACGGGTATGGATGATGGAAAAATGAAGGGCTTCGTAGGAGGGAAGGGTTGGATTGATTTTAAAGCAGCTGAAAAGTTAGGCACAACTTTGTGAGCCGAAAGGCCTCTACTGTGCTGTAATGTAATCATCGTAGAAAGGTTGGGCCAAGTGGCCTCCCCCTTTGCTGTGAAATTTCTCTGTCTCTTTGGATTGAATCAGAATCAGAACCAGGTCATGTGTCGTGGAATTTGTTAACTTAGCAGCAGCAGAACCATGCAATATGTGATAAGAAGAAAGAAGAAAACAGCAAATAAGTGAAACAGTTACAGTAAGTATATATTTTAAATAGTTAGATTAAAAATAGTGTAAATCAGAAATAATATATCCTAAAAAAGGTGAGGTAGTGTTCATGGGTTCAATGTCCATTTAAGAATCGTATGGCAGAGGGGTAGAAGCTGATCTGTGTGCAGGAGGGAGGTTGTGTCAGAAGGTACTTACTCCAAAGTCATCGTTGAAATAGGGCATCTGCTCAGCGTGACAGTGCTGTTTGTCAGATAGCGCAGAAACAGGCCTTCAGCCCAGCTGGTCCATGCAAGCAGCAACATCCTTCCAAGCTACAGCCATTTGCCAAAGTTCAGCCTGTGACCTAAACCTTGCCAGTCCATGCACCTGTCCAACTATCTTTTAAGCGGCTTCTTTGTTTTGCATAAAACCGCTGCTGACTTTTTTTTAATTGGAAGCAAACTTCAAGAGACCAGATTATTGGATTTTGAACAAGTGGATATTTTGCTGGAGGAAGTGAACAGGTCAAGAAGCATCTGTGGAGGTAAAGGGGTGGTGGATGTTTCACGTTGAGAGTCTGCTTCAAGGGTTGAATCAGATCAGTCCTGATACAGGGGTGTCTCGACCTGAAACCTCTGCCTCCACAGATACTGCTTGACATGCTGGGTTCCTCCAGAAGCTTTAGACGGGGTTCGCTTTATTTGTCACATGTGCATCAAAACATGCAGTGAAATAGTCAAGTATGTCGTTTGTGTCGATGGCCAACACAGCCTGAAAGTATCACCAGGCTTCTGTCACCAACACAGCATACCCATAACTGATAAACAAGAGAAAGTCTGCAGATGCTGGAAATCCAAAGCAACACACACAAAATGCTGGAGGAACTCAGCAGGCCAGGCAGCATCCATAGAAAAGAACAAACGGTCAATGTTTCGGGCCTTCTTCGGAACTGGAAAGGAAGAGGGGAAGACACCAGAATAAAAAAGTGGGGGGAGAGGAAAGAAGATAGCTAGTAGGTGATAGGTGAAGCCGGTTGGGTTGGAAAGTAAAGGGCAGGAGAATCTGATAGGAGAGGAGAGTGGACCACAGGAGAAAGGGGAGGAGGAGTAGCACTGGGGGGGGGAGGGGTGGGTGATGGGTCAGAGTGGGGAATAGAAGAAGAGGGGAAGGGAAAGGAATTTTTTTTTACCAGAAGAAGAAATTGATATTCATGCCATCAGGTTGGAAGCTACCCAGATGGAATACTCCTCCAATCTGAAGGTAGCCTCATCTTGCACAACAGGAGACCATGGACTGAAATATTGGAATGGGAATGGGAATTGGAATTAAAACGTTTGGCCATCGGGAAGTTCCGCTTTTGCTAGATGCTAGAGCGAAGGCGCTCAATGAAGCAGCTCCCCTAACTTACAACGGTTCTCAGCGGTGTAGAGAAGACCGCATAAGGAATACTGGACACAATAAACGACCCCAGCAGATTCACAGGTGAAGTGTTGCCTCACCTGGAAGACCCACAACTTATTAACCCTAACCACTTACATCTCTGGAATTTGGGAGGAAACCAGAGCACCTGGAGGAAACCCATGTGGTCACAGGAGAACGTACAAACTCCTTACAGACAGCGGCAGGTGCTAGGCTAACTTCTAGGCCACTGTGCTGCCCACTCACTTGCCCTGTATATCTCCTTTACACTTCCCTCTCTCTGACTTTAAACACTTGTCCTCTAGTACTTGATATTTCTACCCTTGGACAAAGATTCTGCCTGTCTTTCCTATATCCGTGATAAGTATAGACGAGTTAGCTCAGTCCACACCGGGATTTTCTCAATCGTAATGAGACACAGGACAAAGCGCTGGGCTGCATCTCAGAGATGTAACCTGTTGTGAAATGCAGAGATGGGGGAAGGGGGTTGCTTTCAGAACCCACTGCTGGGCCCTTTACTGTCACTTTAAGTGTGAAGAGACATCCTGTCTGATTTACACAGGGCAGTAATATCATGTGATTCCTTGCATATATAGAGGCTCCCGGGAGCCTGTCACCCCGCAGAGATGATTGCGATTGTGTCTGATAGAGTAATGAAATGTCAGTCTTCATCACTGGTGACAGGCGTGCAGAAAATCCAAGTCAGCACAGCAGTGCACATTTAATTATATATTAAAGGTGCAGCAGGGCCGATTGCTAATCAATTTAAACGGACTGATAGCTCCGTAGCAGCTCCCAGGGTTGGGAGAGGTTACGGCCTGGAATAAAAATGCAGCATCCTGTAGTTTGAATGCAACATCAGCAGGAGACAGACGGGGAGAGAGAGAGAGAGAGAGGCTCTGAGTCTGTCAGTGAGGGAGAGCCTGTGTGGGAGGAGAGAGTGCGAGTGTGCATAGGAATGTAAGTGTGAGGGAGCTTCATGTGTTTGAGAGTGCGAGTGTGAAAGTCTGTATGAGGGAGCGCGTGAGAGGAGAGAGTGTGGTTTGTGTGACAGCATGAGTGTGTGTGTGTTTGTGAGAGAGTGGTCTTCTGAGAGTGTGTATGTTAGAGCGAGTGAGATTGTGTGCAAGTGTGTGGAGAGATGGAGTGTGTGTGTGTCTGTCTGTCTGATAGACCAAGCATGAATATTCCTGAAAGGGAGCGTGAGTGCTAGAGAGTGAGTCTAAGTGTTTGTGTGTGTGGGTGAGAGAGTCTAAGTGTGTATGTGAGAGGGAGCGTGTGCATGAGAGAATGACCATGAGTGTGTGTGAGTGTATACAGACAGACATACTTTATTGATCCCAAGGGAAACTGGGTTTCGTTACAGCCGCACCAACCAAGAATAGTGAAGAAATATAGCAATATAAAACCAGAAATTATTAAATAATAGTAAGTTAATCATGCCAAGTGGAAATAAGTCCAGGACCAGCCTATTGGCTCAGGGTGTCTGACACTCCGAGGGAGGAGTTGTAAAGTTTGATGGCTACAGGTAGGAATGATTTCCTATGACGCTCAGTGTTGCATCTCGGTGGAATGAGTCTCTGGTTGAATGTACTCCTGTGCCTAACCAGTACCTTATGGAGTGGATGGGAGTCATTGTCCAAGATGGCATGCAACTTGGACAGCATCCTCTTTTCAGACACCACCGTCAGAGAGTCCAGTTCCACCCCCACAACATCACTGGCCTTACGAATGAGAGAGGGGGTGTGAGTGTGGGTGAGAGGGTTGAGTGTGTACGTGAGAGGGAGTTTGAGCGTGAGTGAGAGAGTCGAGTGTGTACTTGAGAGAGAGTTTGAGTGTGAGTGAGAGTTGAGTGTGTACGTGAGAGGGAGTTTGAGTGTGAGTGAGAGTTGAGTGTGTACGTGAGAGGGAGTTTGAGTGTGAGTGAGAGAGTCAAGTGTGTTCGTGAGAGGGAGTGTAAGTGAGAGAGTTGAGTGTGTACGTGAGAGGGAGTGTGAGTCTATCTCCTTCCCTCTCACTGGCAGAGAAGTGTCACAGTATTTGCTGTCATCTCAATACCTCTCAGGTGTGCTTTGTTCAGAACAATTGTAGCACTGAGATACGAGGGAATGCCCTGGCATCCCTTGTTGCCTTGGTGACGGCTCTTGAGTGTCAGGTGGTGTAGTTTGAGTGGGGGAAAGGAGAGAGAGCACAGGGCAGGTCATACAACGAGTGCTTCCCAGGGCAGTGAGGGAGATGGGACGTCAGGCCAAAGGAGGTATGAGCAGGGCTCCCTCAGTAAGGTGCACGGTCAGTGAGAAGTGAAAGAGAGCAGGTTTCGGGTGTTCACCAAGGCTATCCTTCACAGAATTGTGCTCATTTTCAGAAGGTCGTTCTGCCTAATCTGCAGTGTATAAAATACAGCTTCCCAGCTCACACTCTCTAACCCAGCAGCTTGCTCCTCCTATAAGGGATTATCCAAGTACTTTTTTAATGTAAAACAATGCAAACAAGATGTCCTGACGAAGGGTCTCGGCCCGAAACGTCGACAGTGCTTCTCCTTATAGATGCTGCCTGTCCTGCTGTGTTCCACCAGCATTTTGTGTGTGTTGCTCAAACAAGACGCTCAGCGGGTCTCAAGCAGCGTTAATCGAGGGAAATAAACAGTTGACACCACGGGACAAGTGCTGACTTGCACGCTGCACCCTGACCAACGCACCACAGCAGAATCCTAATACACGTAAGTGTCTGTGGTGTATGAGGTTGACATCAGGACTTCCCTCCGTAAGTGGTAGCCTAGCAGTTAGCGCTTCGCTTCACAGCACCAGCGACTGGAATTCAATTCCCACCACCACTGACTGTTTGTACGTTCTCCCCATGACCGTGTGGGTTTCCTCCCACAGCGCAAAGACGTATGGTTTAGTTGGTCACGTGGGTGTAATTGGACGGTGCGGGCTAGTTTGGGCTGGGAAGGCCTGTTACCATGCTGTATCTCCAAGCTTTAAAAAATTAACATGCTGCCTGATCTGATTAGTTATTCCTAGTGTGTGCAGTGTTCCAGATCTCCAGCATCTTCAGTCACTCTTGTGTCTTCACTTTATAGTTGTGAGGGTTTTGGCTGCCACTGACATTTGAGGCACAGTGCGTCCTTAAAAAAACTTTCCTTTTGTTCCCTTGAGTCCTCTAATTTCTTGGTCTTTTTCATCTAGGGAGAAAAAGAACTTCCTTCCCTACCCCATTTGGGTTCCTCTTTTTATAATCTCCTCAGTCACCTTCTACAAATCCATGGTTTTGAACAAGACCGCTATTGCCAGCAGATTTTCCTCCAAGATGGATGGCACCCTGATTTGGAAATCACACTCAATGGTCACTTCATTCTGTACCTCCTGTACCTAATAAAGAGACGACAAAGTGTATGTTCATAGTCCATCGACTTCAAGGTTCAAACATGTGCGTTCAGAGATGCTCTTCTGCACGCCACTGTTGTAATATGTGGTTATTTGAGTTACTATCAGCTTCTTGTCAGCTTGAACCAGTCTGGCTGTTCTTCCTCACCTCTCTCATTAACAGGGTATTTCCGCCCACAGAACTGCTAATCGATGGATGTTTATTTTTGCTTTTTGCACAACTATCTGTAAACTCTAGAGGCTGTTTTACGTAAACGTCCCGGCTACTGAGATTCTCAGACTACCCTGTCTGGCACCAACAATCATTCCACAGTCAAAGTCACTTAGATCACATTTCTGCCCCATTCTGATGTCTGGTCTGAACAACAACTGAACCTCTTGACCCTGTCTGCATGCTCTTATGCATTGACTTGCCGCTACATGATTGGCTGATTTGATATTTGCATTAGGAAGTAGGTGTACCTACTGAAGTGGCCAATGAGTGTTTGACCACTTGACCTCACAGTCTACTTCATTGTGACCTGCACCTTATTGTCTGCCTGCGTTGGTGGCAGGAGAGGCGCGGTATTATAGCGGTTAGAGTAGAGCTTTACTCCACCATCTCTAAGATCTGGGGGTGGGGGGGGGGGGGGTTAATTCTGCCTGTATGTTCTCCCAGTGACTGTGTGTTCCTCCCACATTCCAAAGGTGCACAGTTAGTAACACACACAAATTGATGGTGATGAGAGGGGGTACAGGAGCGAGGTATGCCAGCTTGCTGAGTAGTGTCGCAGCAACAACCTTCCATGAACATCAATAAGACCAAAAAGGCTGATTGAGGGCTTCAGAAAGGGTAGGGCGAGGGAACACGAACCAATCCTCGTGGAGGGATCAAAAGTGGAGAGAGTGAGCAATTTCAAGTTGCTGGGTGTCAAGATCTCTGAGGATCTAATCTGGTCCCAACATAGCGATGCAGTTATAAAGTAGGCAAGACAGCGGCTATATTTCATTCGGAGTTTGAGGAGATTTGGTTTGTCACCTAAGACACTTCTAAACTTGTACTGATATACCATGGAGAGCATTCTGATGGGCTGCATCACTGTCTGGTATGGGGGGGGGGTGGCTACTGCACAGAGTCGAAAGAAGCTGCAGCAAGTTGTACAATTAGTCAGATCTATCCTGGGTATTAACCTCTGTAGTATCCAAGACATCTTCAAGGAGCGTTACCTCAGAAAGGCAGTGCACATTACTCAGGACATGCCCTATTCTCATTGTTACCATCAGGGAGGAGGTACAGAAACATTCAGCGATTCAGGAACTGCTTCTTCCCCTCTGCCGTCCGATTCCTAAATGGACATTGAATGCATGAACACAACCTCAGTTTTTAAATATATTATTTTTGTTTTAAAAATACTTTTAATTTAACTATTTAACATGCACACATACATACTGCAATTGATTAACTTATTCTTTTTCTTTGTATATCATCATGTATTGCATTGTACTCTGCTGCTGAGTTAACAAGTTTCACGCCATATGCAGGACATAATCCTGATTCTGATTCCGAAAATGCTGGAGGAACTCAGCAGGTCATGCAGCGTCTACGGAACCGAATAGTCGTTATTTCAGGCTGAGACACTTCTTCAGGACAGAAAAGGAAGGGGAAAGGTACCAGGATAAAAAGGTGGGGGAAGGGGATAGAGGCTAGCTGGAAGGTGATAGATGAAGCCTGGAGGGTGGGAAGGTCAAGGGCTGGAGAAGAAGGAATCTGACAGGAGAGGAGAGTGGACAGTAGGGGAAAGGGAAGGAGGAGGGGACCAGGATGAAGTAATAGGCAGGTGAGAAGATGTAAAGGTCAGAGTGGGGAATAGTGGAAGGTGGGGCAGGGGTTGGCAACAAAAGCATAGTGACACTTGTGGCCTGCTTTGGACTTTGTTGGTCATTGCATTTCACTGCATATTTCGATGTTTTGATGCTGTGTGCTATTATCGCTGTATAGAGAACTCCCACAAGCTATATTGAGTTGTCTGAATTCTGAACCAGGTTCCACCTTGATGTGTTTTTTTGGATGCTAACAAAATCTAAGGAATGCACACATCGAAGGAAATTACAGATCACCACTCAGCTATCTTTTAAAACAAAGTTAGCATTTTCTAAGGAAACACCAAGGCTATTATTATGACGTGCATGAGTTAAAATCAAGAAGCAATGTCAAGAAATCACTGAGGTATCATTAACTTGATGGCAGCGCTTTAGTATCTAATGTCTTTAAAGCCTCCAACGTTTTGATAATTGAAAAGATATTTGAGAGCATTCCAAGCATTCGGCTCGATTCTGGCTGGTCTCTCAGGCAGCACTTAGGGCCTGCAGAGCCACAGGTGGCTATCAGAAATTGGCAGCTTTGGTGGAAGGGGGAATAGGAAAGCTTTCAAAAATCCTCATAGTCCCAAAGAGTCTAGGCTGAGCCAAGAACAAAAAAAAAATCCAGGACAACTCCACGTTGAAGCCAAGCCCACCGCTGTTGAGTTGCAGGTTATTCAGTACATTTCCCATTTCCTTAGCTGTTTGTAGTAGCTCCCTCAGGGCCATCGTCCTTTCGCATCACAGTCTGGTATGGAGGCGCCAGTGCACAGGATCGAGAAAAGCTGCAGAGGGTTCTAAACTCAGCCAGCCCCATCATGGGCACTTGCCTCCCACTATCGATGACATCTTCAAAAGGCAATGCCTCAAGAATGCCCACCACCCAGGACATGCCCTCTTCTCTATACCATCAGGGAGGAGGTACAGGAGCCTGAAGACACACATTTAGAAACAGCGCCTCCACATTAGATTTCTGAACAGTCCATGATCAGTATATCACTATTCTTGTTCTATTTTTGCACCAGTCATTTATTTTTAATATATTTTTCTTAATGTATTTTATCATATATTTTATGCATTGACTACTGCTGCCATAAAGCAGCAAATTTCACAACATATGTCAGCGATAATAAACCTGATTCTGATTCAGATTCTAATTCTGCAGTGAAAAGTCTGTTAACCTAAGCCCCCTCTGGCAAGCTCTGCTCTCCTCGTCTCTCCAGATCTTACAGGAATTCAAAATTCATCCACTGATGGGAAGAAATGCTTTGGGACACTGAAAATAAATAGACTTCCCAAAAAGATATTGGCTATGTGGAAGAAGGAAGTCAAAAACTGCCATTTGTGTTGTGAAGGGTGCTCACTTCCTGTGGAATGTGGGCATATCCTTGCCCGATTGGGAGGATGGGGACGAGCACCGCGGTGGACAGGGATCGTTGGAGGACCCGAGAGGGTCATGTGACAGTATCTCCAGGAATCCATCCAATCAGAATGTGCAGCACTACCATCCCAACTGGGATGGAGTTTTCCTGATAAAGTCCAGTTTACTGTCATAAGCACGTATGCACCAATACAATGAAATACTGTTCCCTAATCTAACTGACATGTTATAACCAATTCACATTATGGAAACATAAGACATAGGAGCAGAATTGTATTATATCAGAACTAACTCTGTTTATTGTTGACAGTCATCCAGGCAGCTTATTCCAGATCACAACTTGTGTTTTATTAACAATGAGGTACTTCTTCTAGCTCCCGGCACGTGTGTCAATTATCTTAAATCTGCCCTGTTCTGTTTGCCAGTAGAGAAAAAAATGAGTTCTGGGTGACTGAGACTTGCATTTCCACAGTAACTTTCTGCTCATTTTAGAAAGATTTATTTGACACATGTACATGGAAACCTACAGATGAGGTGCCAGGCCAGTTTGAAAAGGTCAGGGGTGTCGGGGCAGGAGGTGAAGGACGGGCTGATTCAGATAGCTGCTCCACGAGTTTGTCTCGGCTCTGCGCTGAACTATGGGACTCTCTTGCAGACTCCAGAATCCTATTTGCTTTTGGTTTCTTTTTTTCTCTCTGCACATTGAGTTCGATGGTCTTTTTTTAAATATGTGTTCTTTTATTTTTTTATAGGCACGATGTTTTCATTTTCTCTCTGCACCTCGGGTGATGAACGGTCTTTTTTATGGGCTCTTGGGTTTCTTTGTTTTGTGGCTGCTCGTTAGGAGATGAATCTCAAGGTTGTATAATGTATACATACTTCAATAAAGAGTGTACTTTGAATTTAAATTGACTACATACATGAGGAGTAAAAATCTTTACGTTACATCTCTGTCTAAATGCGCAATGTGCGATTAATAGTAATTTGTAATAAATGGTATGTACATCAGGACAGTCAATATAACATAGAAGTACAATTGTGGAACAGTTTGTGGTGGAGGTGACTCATGTCTACAATGAACCTTTGGGCTCTTTTTACACACCTGTCTCTATAAATGTGAATAGTGGGAAGTTCACAACTACAGATGCGTTTTGCTGTCTGCACCACTCTCTGCAGAGTCCTGCGATTAAGGGGCGGTACAGTTCCCATACCAGGCAGTGATGCAACCTGGCACAATGCTCTCAATTGTGCCCCTGTAGAAAGTTTTTAGGATTTGGGGACCCATACCAAACTTCTTCAACCATCTGAGGTGAAAAAGGTGCTGTAGTGCTCTTTTCACCACACAGCAGATATGTACAGACCACGTGAGATCCTCGGTGATGTTTATGCTGAGGAACTTAAAGCTGTTCACCCTCTCAACCCCAGATCCATTGATGTCAATAGGGGTTAGCCCGTCTCCATTCCACCTGTAGTCCACAGCCAGTTCCTTTGTTTCTGCGACATTAAGGGAGAGGTTGTTTTCTTGACACCACTGTGTCAGGGTGATGACTTCTTCTCTGTAGGTTGAAATGCATCATTTGTGTCAAACCAGATTGGCAAAGATCGTGCTGGGCAGCCCACAAGTGTCGCCACGCTTCTGGCACCAACATAGCATGCCCACAGCACACTGACCATAACTGTATGTCTTTGGAATGTGGGAGGAAACTGGAGCACCTGGAGGAAACCTACACAGTCACAGGGAGAACTTACAAACTCTACAGGAGTCAAAATAGTCACAATTTTAAGATAATCTTAGCCATACTTCCACAGAGGAAATCCTTCCCAGCAATCCATCCCCATCCATCCTGCTGCTGATCCAAATGTTCATTCGTATGGAGTGTCCAAGAGACAGGTGTTCATAACCTGGGAAGGACCTGTAATCAGTTTTTATAATCTTGATTAACACTCGTGTGGATACCTGGGATAATTAGCTCATAGAACATAGAACAGCATAGAATCCTTGGCACACAATGTTGTGTCGACCTTCTATCCTCCTCCAAGATCACAAGTACAAGTAGTCTGCAGATGCTGGAAATCCAAAGCAACACACACTAAGTGCTGGAGGAACTCAGCAGGTCAGGCAGCATCTGTGGAAAGGAATAAGCAATCAATGTTTCAGGCCAACACTCTTCTTCAGGACTGAGAAGAAAGGGGGCGGGGTAAAAGATGCCAGAACAAAATGTTGGGAGGGTGTGGGGAAAGAGATTAACTGGAAGGTGAAGCAAGGATGGTGGGAAAAGTCAAGGCTGGAGAAGAAAGAATCTAAAGGAGAGGAGAGTGGACAATACGAGAAGGGGAAGGAGGAGGGGACCCAGGTGGAGGTGATAGGCTGGTGAGAAGAAGTGAAAGGTCAGAGGGGGGAATAGAAGAAGGGGTGGGGGAAATTCGTTCATTGGAAGGAGAAATAGATGTTCATGCCATCAGGTTGGAGGCTACCCAGACGGAATATAAGGTGTTGTTCCTCCACCCTGAGGGTGGCTTCATCTTGGCACAAGAGGAGGTCGTGGATCGATCCATTGGAATGGTAGTGGGAATTGAAATTAAAATGTTTGGGCACTGGGGGAGTCCCACCTGTGGCAGACGGAGCGGAGGTGCTGAACAATCAATTTAACACTTCCAAAATCAATTTAAAACTTCCCTCCTGTGTATTCATCCAGTTTTCTTCCATTCACGAGCCCACCTAAGAGTCTGTTAAATGTTCCTAACTTATCTGCCTCTAGGAACGTGTTCCATGCACCCACTGTCCTCTGTGTAAATCACCTACCTCTGATATGCCCCCGATACTTTCCTCCAATTCTTTTAATTTTTCTTCTTCTTCTGCTGTCAGATCTTTTTCACTTGTAATCTCATACGAAAGGCAGTACCTCGGACAATGCAGCAGCTCCTCAGCATTGCACTGAAACGACAGCCCAGTCGTGCATTCTAGTTTCTGCACTACTGGTCTCATTTCGTGGATGTCCCATTTGCTCTGTGTGGTGGTTGCAGAGGGTTGCAAAAGACTGTTCTAACGCCTCTGAAGCAAGGCCTTTCAGACAGTCGGATCCTGCCGTGTGCACGTTGGCTGCTGTGTTTCACAGTGACCAGATATCAGTCGTTCTTCACTGGCTCCGAGGCGCATTGGGTTCTTTCGACGATAAAGATTAATTTTAGTTGTCACACGTCCATCGAAACGTACAATAAAATGTGTTGATTTTGCGTCAATAACCATTACAGTGTGAGAATGAGCTGGGGGAAGCTCAGATATTGCTATACTCCTGCTGCCATGTCTAGAACTTACAAGTCCTAACTGGACGTCTTTGGACTGTGGAGGAAACACATGTGGTCAAGAAGAGCATGCAATCTCCTTAGAACCAGCAGTGTGAATTGAACCCAGGTTGCTGGCAACGTAAAGCATTACGCTAGCCGCTGCAGCCACTGCCAGTCCACGTTACTGTGGCGCCAATACTGTGAGGCTATCTGCAGAGTTATCAAGCAAAATGTTCTTACTCATTCATGCCAGACTGTGAGACAGAAAGCCCCCTCGGGGTTTTGATTCACAGCTGTGGACCACCGCAGCTGTTGGCTGTTTGTGTCATGGTGTTATCCCATGCACCTACACTCCTTTCCCAGCCGCTTCCCCCTGAATGTTCAGCTCCAGTCTCTGTCCCCTGTTCCCAGCTGGGAGCCTCACTGTTAACTTTTTCATTTCCTTCATTCCTGCTGCCTCTAACTCCCAATCCTATTCTCCCGAAGGCACGTTCCCAGATCCCAGATCTCGGCCCGAAATGTCAACTGTATTCTTTTCCATAGATGCAACCTGGCCTGCTGGGTTCCTCCAGCATTTTGTGTGTGTCGTTCAGATTTCTAGCATCTGCAGATTCTCTCTTGTTTCCCAGATCCCATCTTCGGGTTTGACCAGGAGCCAGTCCTTACACTGTATCGCTGCTATTTAATGAATCCATCCAGCTTTTCCTCAGTTCTGCCCTCTGGCTGTATTGCCCACCTGATCTGGAGCCTCTCCTGTGTCCTGGTGTACCACAGCATCGAGCATATCTACAGGAGTGCTGTCACAGGAAAGCAGCATCCATCATCAAGGCCATGCTCTCCTCTCACTTCTGTCATCAGGAAGGAGGTACAGGAGCTTTAGATCCCACACCTTGGGATTCAGGATAACCTCAGTCACCTCAACACTGAATCTATTCAACAACCTATGGACTCACTTTCAAAGACTCTATAATTCACGTTCTCAGTGTTATTTATTTCCTTTTTCTTTGTATTTGCACAATTTGTCTTCTTTCGCGCATCAGTTGTTTGTCGGTCTTTATTTATATGTAGTTTCTCATTGATTTTATTGTATTTCTTCGTCTTACTGTGAATGCCTGTAAGAAAATGAATTTAGGGTAGTTTATGATGGTGTGTACGTACTTTAATAATAAATTTGAACTTTGAACCTGATCTAGTGTAATAGCGGTAGTTGGTTGTATCTGTAACAAATTGTACCAAACCTGGTTCACCCTCAGGAAGGTTCGATGATATCTCACACTACTGGTCTCGGAGATCAGATATAGGCACAGTTACAAGGGGAAACTTTCGACTCTTGGTCTCCTGCTGTCACTGTCATTCGCTTCCTCGCTTTCACCTCTTCCTCTCAGGCTCGACTCTCTACCTTTGTAACATGAATTCTTTTGACAGACATTAACCAGTATTGAGTACAGTTGAGAAGGCCAATAATTATAATTAGTTTTTGCACCTGGAAAGTGCCGGCCAGCCCATCCTATGTGACAGTGTGTGAGGGAGGGAGGGAGAGAGAGAAATTTCTACCCTTCGGGGGCACACTGAAGCAACTTCTTCATGTTTACAAGTAGTGGGCTTCATCCAATCTGCAAACTCAAAACTCCTCCCACAGCAATTTCTTGGTTTTTCTCTCTCCTTCTGTCTCCCTTTTCCATATACAGCTGTGACCAATTTAGAAGCACTTTACTGACTCTTTCAGTGGCCTCACTTTGTGAACAATGCTGTGTATCCTTTCTCTAGAAATGAAACCGCCTTCTCAGCAACTGGCCCCCTCAGACCTGCCTTCATCTCCTCTCTTGCTGGTGTTAGGCTCCCCAGCTCCATACTGATTATCTGTATGTAGTACATTAAGATGTCCTAACATGAATAAATCCAAACTGTCACATTGACCGTTGTTACTCTCTATTTTCTCTCTGTTTCACTCTTTCCCTCCCTGTCACCTGATGTTTTCTTCTGTAACTTTGTTTCTGTCTCAGACTGTCTGCCTGTTTTTTCTCTCTCACTCTCTTTTCTGTCTGTTTCTCTATCTCTCTCACACATACTGTACACACTCCTGTCTATATTTTTCTCTCTATGTTTGTTTGTCTATGTCTCTGTCTCTCCTTCTCTTGCTCTCTCACACACACAATCACATTATTTGTCTGTCTGTCTCCCTCAGTCTCTGTTTGTCTGCCTGGTTCTCCCTCCTGCTCCCCTCCCCCTCTTTCTCTCTCCCTTCCCCCTACCCTCTCCCTTTTTGTTGCACTATAAATGACTCCCTCCCACATCAGAGGCTGAACAGGCAGGTAGTGTGACAGGAAAACTGTGTCAATTCTGCCACTTACTTGTTGTGCTAATTAATAAGAGAAAAGGCACTTTTAAATTAACTTGCAGCCATTTATATATATAAAAAAACAGCATATGTGAGGGGGTTGTGAGGAAAATTATTAATACATTGTCTGGGATTCATTGTCTTCAGGAAAAACAGAACCAGTCAGTGTTTTCAAAGAGAAGAGGACAGACAACAGAAAGAATAATTTGTAGGAAAAGCCAGGAAAGGGGATTAATAGGAATGCTGTACCAGATGTTAGCATAGAATCTGTGGGCCAAATGGCTGCCTGTCCCACAACAGTGATGCTCTGATACAAACTGAATACAAGACTCATGAATACACTTGTGTAAGCACCTCTGGCAAAGTGCATGTCCATACACTTCCCTACACTATATTCTCAGTCTGAAGTCTCCCTGCTTCCTCAATACTACCTACCCCTCTACTTATCCTTGTGTCGTCTGCAAACTTTGCCACGGAGCCATCAATTCCATCATCCAAATCATTGACATGTAACAGGAAAAGATGTCTCAATACTGACCCTTGCAGAACACCACTAGTCACCGCAGCCAACCAAAATAGGCCCCCTTTATTTCCACTCTGCCTCCTGCCAGTCAGCCAATCTTCTATCCATGCTAGTATCATTCCTGTAGTACCACAGGCTCCAAGTAAACAACATCCACTGACTCTCCTTTGTCTATCCTGCATGTTATTTCCTCAAAGAATTCCAACAGAATTGTCAGGCAAGAATTCTCCTTAAGGAAACCATGCCAACTTTGGCCTACTCTAAAATCTGCATCAAGTATCCTGAAATTTCTTAATAATAAACTCCAAAGCCTTCCCAAACACTGAAGTCAGGCTAACTGGCCTAAAACTTCCTTTCTTCTGCCTTCCTCCCTTCTTGAAGAGTGGAGTGACATTTGCAACTTTTCAGTCTTTTGGAACCATTCCAGAATCTAGTGATTCTTGAAAGATCATTACTAATGCCTCCCTAATCTTTTCAGCCACCTCTTTCAGAACCCTGGGTCCAGGTTGTCTAGTCCAGGTGACTTAACTATCTTCAGCCTTTTCTGCTTCCCAAGCACCTTCTCCTTAATAATAGCAACTACACTCTCTACTGTCCCCTGACACCCTTGAATTTCTGGTATACTGCTGGTGACCTCCACAGTGAAGACTGATGCAAAATACTTATTACAAGTTTGTCTGCCATTTCCTTGTCTCCCATTACTACCTCTTCACCGTCATTTTCCTGCAGTCTGATATCCATTCTCACCTCTCTTTTACTCTTTAAATATCTGAAAAGCCCTACCCTCTGAACCACTCATTCATCTGATTCCTGCCCTTACTAGCACATAGCACTAAGTAATCTGGAGATTACTGCCTAGGAGGTTTTGGTCTTCAGCCTCTTCCCTATCTCCCTATACTCACTGCACAGGACCTCTTCTCCCATTTTACCCGTGTCAATGTGCACCATGATCTCCAGCTGCTCACCCTCCCTTTTGAGAGTCTTCTGCAGCTACTCAGAAACAGCCTGGACCTCAGCCCCTGGGAGGCAACACACCATCATGGTTTCTACTTCACGGACACAGAATCTGCTGTCCCTCCCCCAATATTCGGCATGTTTGAACCAGATTCTCTCCTCATTCTTCTGAACTCTGGCTTCTACAGGTCCAGAGCCATCAAATGCTTCTTGTACGTTAGCCCTTCCATTCCTGAGATCATTCTTGTAGTCCTTGTCTGGACCCTCTCCAATGCCAGCACATCCTTTCTGAGATAAGGGTCCCAAAACTGCTGACAATACTCCAAGCGTAGTCTCACCTATGTCTTATAAAGCCTCAGCAATTAGACCCTTTCTTTATGTTCTAGTCCTCTGGAAATGAATGCTAACATTGCATTTGCCATCCTTACTACTAACTCAACCTGCAAGATAACCTTCAGAGATCCCTACATAAGGACACTCAAGTGCCTTTGCACGTCTGGTTTCTGAATTCACTCCCCATTTAGAAGATAGTCTCCATCTTTATTCTTTCTAACAAATTGCATGGCCATACTACACTTCCCTACATTGTATTCCATCTGCCACTTATTTGCCCATTCCCTTAATTGCCCAAGACTCCCTTCTTCCTCAACGTGCCTGCCCCTCCACCTATCTTTGTATCATCTGCAAACTTGACCTTTAATGAAGCTGCCATTAATGAGAACAATAAGAACTGGACAGGGCCAGATTGGCATCTTCCACCCATCCCACCTCTCCCTTGCTAGTGGCAAATGCTGGGGCCATTGCTGAGATAGATTCTGTGAGACAGGGCCAGGTTGGCATCTTCCACTCCTCCCACCTCTCCCTTGCTAGTGGCAAGTGCAGGGGCCATTGCTGAGATAGATTCTGTGAGACAGGACCTATTGGATAAGGAAGATTTCAGATGAGAGTGTACTTACCTTCAGTTTGTTTCAAAGATTTGAAGAACATTTATTATCAAAGTATGTATGGAGTATACAACTCTGAGATTAGTCTTCCCACAATCAGCCACAAAACAAAGACCATGGAACCTGTTCGAAGAAAACACCAAACACCCAATGCGCAAACAAAACCAAATCACAGAAATGGCAAAAAACATCAAACGGCAGTCATTGAACAGTCCAGGAATGTTCAGTTCAGTTCAGCTTAGTGGCTACAGGCCTCAGAGCCAGTCCGCCCCAATCAAAATCACACAAAAAAGGAATAACAGCACCAGAAACATGTATAACAACACCTTACAGAGTCCAATGCGTTGACTACACTTTGTCAAAGACCCAAGACTCTGGCACCATCCTTCAGCAGCGTTGAGCAAGAGGGAGAGAGAGAAACTGGTCAAATGTAGAGACCCTCCTCCGGCAGCTGTGAGTGAGCGGGGGAGAGAGACCAATCAAATGCAGGCGCCCTGCTCTGGCAGCAGTGAGCAAGAGCAAAAGAGATAGGGGAGATGCTAATTGTACAGGTCACTTAGTGTAATATGAGAAAAATTGTTTTATTTTCCTTGTTTTCGTTAGCCTACGTACATGAGCTCTATGATGAGAAGTTAACTCCTCACGGTATCATAGTGGTAGGTTTACCAGCTTATCACATCAGCAACCCAGGTTCGATTACCACCACTGTCTGTAAGGAGTTTGTATGTTCTCCCCAGGACGGCGTGGGTTTCCTTCAGATGTTCTGGTTTTCTCCCTCATTCCAAAGACATACGGATTAGACCAGAAGACCATATATAGGAGCTGAAATAGGCCATTTGACCCATTGAGTCTCCTCCATCACTTCGTCACATCTGATCCATTTTCCCCCTCAGCCCTAATCTCCTTCCTTTTACCCTGTATCCCCTCATGTCCTGACTAATCAAGAATTTATAAACCTCTGCCTTAAATATACCCTGATTAGTAAATTCTGGGCATGCCAAGTTGGCACCAGAAATGTGCTGACATTTGCAGCCCATCCTCGGACTGTGTTGGTCGTTAATGCAATGACACGTTTCACTGTACATTAAAAAATAAAGTTAATCTAATGCTCATTAGTCTTTGTTGAGCACCAGATCCTCCAGGCCTAGATCGCAGCACTCAGTGTTCAAAGGGCTAAGGCCACAAACCTGGATTTCTCTCTTTCTAAGTTTAATTTCCCTGGTAATGACCCAGTCAATCCCTGGCTGTTGACTGCCACTCGCACCAGACTCTTCATTTCAATACTCCTACCACTGTCACTGGTCCCCTGTAGTCTTGCCTCACTGCGTCACTCCGCCATTCCCACCATTGTCAAGGTTGCTGCCCTTGCAATTTTTCAGGGTGTGCGAGGACTCAGTTAACTCAAGCACCACTTTGTCCCTCTTCCTTCTTCTTACCTTGGCTTGGCGAGGAGCTGTGTGTGGCTGCACGTTGTGGGGAATGCAAGTGAGGCGGGCAGAGGTCTTGCATGAGGACCAAAAGGCTAGGATTCAGGGGGGAGATGCCTGTAGGCCATTCAACCCCTCCTGTCTGTTCAGGTATTTACTTTGAACTTTAAACTTTGAACATATTTAGTGACTGCACCACTGGCTCCTAACCTACTACTGTATTGTCTCATTTCAATAACGAAAGCTTCTCTAACTCAGCTTTAAAGTTAACTGATCAAGTGAAGAATATACTTTTGCATAAGTGGGTTTGAAGTTTCCACCATCACCTGTGGGTGGGAAATATGCCCCATTTCAAAGGCACAGAGGGTCTCGCTCTAAAACATTGACTGTCCATTTTCCTGACCTGCTAAGTTCCTTCAGCTTTTTTTTTGGGGTTACTCCAGATTCCAGTCTTTCCTGTGTCTCTATAAAAACAGCACTTCACTTGTGAGTCTATTGGAGTCATCTGTTGTGTCTGGTGCTCTCAACGTGGACTGCTCTACATCAATGAGACCCGCCATAAACTGGGGGAACTTCAAAAACCCAATTTCCCAGTGGCCAAACATTTTAATTCTGGTTCCCATTCCTGTTCTGACATCAAGGTCCATGTCCTCCTCTTGTGCCAAGATGAGGCCACCCTCAGGGTGGAGGAGCACCACTTTATATTCCATCTAGATAGCCTCTAACCTGATGGCACGATTATCAACTTCTCTTCCCGGTAAAAAAAATCCTTCCCCTCCTCTCTTCTATTCCTCACTCTAGCCTTTTGCCTCTTCTCACCTGCCTATCATCTCACCCTTCTTCCTCCTTCCCTTTCCTCTTCTATCAGATTCCTACTTCTCTGGCTCTTTATCTTTCCCACCAACCTGGCATCACCTTCTAGCTGCTTTCCTTCCCTACACCCCTTACCTTTTTATTTCTACTGTCATCCCCCCTTCCTTTCCTGTTCTGAAGAGGGGGCTCGGTCCAAAACGTCGACTATTTACTCATTTCCACAGAACGTAACAGCACAGTCCAGGCCATTCAGTCCAAAAAGTTCTGCTGACCTTTAAACCTTCTCCAAGGTCAATCTAACCTTTCTCTTTCCATCTTTCGTTCATGTGCCAATCTAAGAGTTTCTTAAAAGCCCCTAACGTATCTGCTTCTACCACTACCCCTGGCAGGGCATTCCACCACTCTCTGCAAAAAAAAAAACACATACCTCTGGCATCCTAGTCAACATTCTGTTTCCTTTTCACTGTCTCAATGAACCCACCTATGGAATCAGCTGTCTAATGTTCCTCACTGTATCTTGGTGCCTGTGACAGTTATAAACCAAGACTGATTCCAATTCCAATTTGATTGTTAGATGAAGAGATTGCAGACGTCTCTGGGGTGAAGGGACAAGCAGAAAAATGATGGGCGCGTTGTAAAGTGAAGCTGAGATGATGGCATTAAGATGCCAGTCTAGGGGTTAAATTCCCATGGCCACTTCTCTGTCTAAATTGTTGTGAAAAGCATGTGACGGTGTTAATCATGTTTGCTGCAGGCATGCAAATCAGGCATTGTAGCCAAGGCACCTTGGTGTTGGTGTCTGTCCAGTTACAGCTCACAAACAGCTCAGCTGTCCGCTCGCATTGGCCTCAAATGCTGTGTGGCAGATGGTGCCCTGTCTGTCTTGTTGCCACCAAGCTGTAAATTAGACCACTGCGAATCCTTCGCAGGATGCTGAGGCTGACGGACTGCACCCCGGGCAGTCATGCCGGCTTCTCGTGAGGCTGCAGAGCCCTGTGATCGCACAGCGGAGGTTGCCCAGTGTGGGACAGGCACGCATCCTGGTATACAAGCTTCGAGAGTTCTTGATGCTAGTTCCTACTAGCTTCGCTCCAGCTACTGTGCCAGCCGGGATCTCCCAGTGACCAACCGTTTCAATTCTACTCTCATTCCCACACCAACCTGTGTGCCCATGGCCGCCTCTACTGCCAGGTTATGGGCAAACTCCAACCTGTGGCATGAACACCAAATTCCCAGACTTCTAGTAACCATTCTCCCCATTCCTTCCCCCCCATTTTTTTCACTCTCTCCTCATCCTATCTTTCCTCTCCTCACCCTGTCCACCTGCTCATCACCCAGTTCCCACCTGTTATTCCATGCTCCACTGTCCTATCAGATTCCATCATCTTCAACCTTTTGTCACTTCTACCTATCACCTCCCAGCTTCTGACATCATTCCTTTCCTCCTCCTTCCTACATCTCCTGGATCCACTACCAGCTCTTGCTCTGTCCCTCCCCTCCACTTCTCTGTTCTTGCTATCTCTCCAGTCCTGATGAAGACGCTCGAGCTGAAACGTTGACTGCATGTTTCCCTCCATAGATGCTGCCTGAAATGCCAAGTTCCTCCAGTGATTTGTGTGGTGCTTCCCCTACCCTGCATCTGTTTGTATCACCCAGGGACAAGTGGAAAGGATGGTTTGGGGAAAGCGAATGGATGTGAGAAGGTGTGCTGTGCGTTTTTTTTTTGTTTTTTGCACCATTCTCTGTAAACTCTAGAGACTGTCGTGAATGAAAATTCCAGCAGCTTCTGAGATACTCAAACCACCCTGTCTGGCACCAGCATTCGTTCCACAATCAGAGTCACTTAGATCACATTTCTTCCCCATTCTGATGTTTGGTCTGAACAACAACTGAACCTCTTGACCACGTCTGCGTGCTTTTATGCATTGAGTTGGTACCACAGGTATAGCTGATTAGGTATTTGCGTTGACAAGCAGGTGTGCCTAATAAAGTGGCCACTGAGTTTATAATTGCTAAGGGCTCAGAAGGGAAGCTATTTGACTCATCAAGTCTTTTCTGGTTCCTGTTCCTTTCCCTGTAGCTCTGCAAATTATTTTCCCTCCAGCTTTGAAAGCCCTGATCTGATTCTGTTTCCAAGATCTTGGGGTTTAGAGGGTAATTTTCCCCTAGTTTTCTCCGGCCGGCTCAGCTCCTGGACAGGAATTCTAATCACAGCTGACACAAACCATCCTGCCCAGGTTAGCCGGCTGCATTTGTTTTTCGTTCTGATTTATTCCTTCGGTGCCCCTCCCACGAGGTCCGTTCACACTGCACCTCTCCTTTCCCGTCCCTGCATGGGCCTCGGCGTCTGAAACGGAGCCAAGTTGAGGCTGGCGATCCCCATCACGGTTTTCTGAACCTAACTACACAGGATGTGCAACACTCACTGATGCCTGTCTCAATATGGATTAACGCTCCCTGATACAGGGCCCAGATGGCCACTGCAACCCAACTGTCCCATCCACTTAGCATTATGACGGGCCGGCTGCTAGATTCTGTCTCCAGTTCACTCACGAGCTCTTCTTCTACTCAGCAGGATCCTTTTGAAGTCGGTGGGGGTTGGAGGGGGGAGTGTCTCACGAGATCCCCTTCACAGGCAAGGACAGTTCTTAAAAGTAAAGTGGGTCTGATCGGCAGCTGCTACCTTGTGTTCATAATCACTAGCTGGGTGGTGAGAGAGAGAGAGTGTGTGTGTCTGAGTGAGTGTGTGTGTGTGTTACCCGGAGGAAACCCACGGGGAGAATGTGCAACTCTTTACAGACAGCGGAGGTCGCTGACGCAGAAACAGTGTTACACCAACTGCTAACAGCAGCAAATACAGGCTGTAAGTACTCACTTGCTGCAATAAAACACATGCTTTTGGGTTGAAAGATGTGGATGAGGCAGCAAGGATTGGGATAACGTGTTGATCTGGTATTTCCTCTGCACCATAATCTCTTAAAAACAGACAAACCTTCACATTCACTGTTCCCTCACAGTCACTTGCTTCCTCTCTGATGCATTATTGCATTATCTGCACTCTTACACATGCCGAGTCGAGTTGGGTGCTGCATCAGACTCAACCACTTAGTCATGCATGCAGTAATGTCTCCGTCTGTTGTTTCTCTGTGCTGACGCTCTCTGGGTCAGACACGCGCTGTAATCTCACTGAGCATTTTGCCAGGATTTGCCCTGTTGTCCGGAAACCACACTAATCTGTGTGAAAATGTTTTTACCACCACCCCTAGTTTAATCCTCTATTGGTTCAGTGATGATTGCCTCTTAAACCCGATGGAAACCCACTGAAGTGTCTTTTCCCAGAGAGATCCGATCAGATCAGAAACTTCAGTGTTGGTATCTGGTGCTTTTGGCTGGGTTAGGGTTAGTAAGCTGTGTACATGTAGGCACCAGATGCATAGCTACGCTTATGGGCTGCCCCCAGCACATCCTCGGATTGCGTGGGTCATTTATGCAAGCAACACATTTCACTGTACATTTCAATGTGGATGTATGTAGTGCCTATAAAAAGTATTCACCCCCCACCCCCACCCTCCACCGGAAGTTTTCATGTTTTATCGTTTTACAACTTTATTGAATCACAGTGGATTTAATCTGGCTTTTTGACAATGATCAACAGAAAAGACTCTTTCATGTCAAAGTGAAAAAAGATTTCTACAAAGTGATCCAAGTTAACTACACTAAATTAAAACTAAAAGGGGAGGGGTGAATATTTTTTATAGGCAGTGGTTCAATGGTTCCTTTATTGTATACATCAGAGAATGTATACAATATACAGCCTGAAATTCTTACTCTCCGCTGACATCCATGAAACAGAAGAAAACCCCAAAGAATGAATGGCAGGAAACCGTTAGAACACCAAAGCCACCCCTCCTCCCACGCACAAACTGCAATAAAACGTCAACTCTCCCTTCTCCCCCCACCCCCATTTGTTCCAGCAAGAAGCACTCAGTTAGCGAGCAATAGCAAAGCCCTCAGATAGACTATGATTAGCCTTATCTTTAGTTGTCACGTGTACATTGGCTCCTGGTGCCAAACTGTATCCGTCTCTGCCGTTCCTTTGGACTCATCAGCTGCGTGAGCAACAGTTTGCTCTCCATATTGTACTGGCCGGGCTCGTATAGACAGCTAGGATGCAACATCCGCGGTCGACCCCAGTCAACATTGAGTCAGATCAGCGAGGGTTGTGCTCAGCAGCTCCCAAATGTCACGTTGCAGCCTGTGGGACCCTGACCCTGGCCCCTACGTCCTTGGAATGTGGGAGGAAACTGCAGCACCCGGAGGAAAGCCACGCAGGGCTGAGTTGGGTGGGGAAGCACATTAAATATTGTGTTAGCACATCACCCCAGGGAACCACAGGAGAGGCAACGGTGATATAGGTTCTAAAAATGTAAATTAGTACTACTTAGTGCATTGTCCATGGATGAAAAGGCTTTGGGTTGTCTATTCTTGTATGTTTTTCATTATGAATAAAATTTGTTTTGATTAAAAAATGTTAGAACTTGAAGCTGCAATGAAGAAACACACCCTTGATTCAGCTGCCGGAGGTGGAATGGTTAAGTTCAGGGATATAAACCCCTGAAATGGAGGAGCATTGCTATCAGAGGCTGAAGAGGGGAGGGAAATTACAGAAGTAGGGAGGGTTGATAACAGGGGTGTTTGAAAACCAGAAAGCAAATTCTAATATGGGACTTCATGGGCATAAAAGCAGATTCATTGTGATCATAATTTCACCCCAGTGTCAGAACTCACTCCTCTTAGCCATAAAGGAGATTTTGTGAGGGTACAACATACTCACAGTCCACTAAACAGATTTATTTTCAATAACGTTCTGTTGATAACAACACATTTTAAAACATAACCTAAGAGGTTAATCTCTGTTCTGTCTTTTGCAAGCTGTAATGCGCCCTAAGTGTGTGCAGTTATAATTAAATCTAATTATGCAGTGTGTGGAAAATGCTGTGTAAAACTGCTAGGTTTAACTCGTCTGTTGAGCACTTAGTGAAGCTTAGCTACGGAGCTGCTGATGCGTCAGGAGTGAGAGCACGGACTTGCGGCTGGCGTTGCCGGGATCCAAGAGCTGCCTTCAGTGGACTCTGGTCTGGCAGCAGATGGATTGCCCAGTGTGGACCACACCGGCTGTGCTTTAAAGGGGCCACGTCCCCTTTTGTCAGCCTGCCCAGACGCTCACTCCCAGCGAAATCTCAGGACGTGGGCTTAATTTCCTGTTTGCCATTTTTAGCTGACAGGATAATGTGCTCTCATTAAATTTCTGTCTGTACTCTTTTAATGTGTTTGTAACCCACTTAAAATAAACCTGATGCTGGGGCGGTGTTAATTCAGAACAGGCTGAGGTTAGTCCCACTCTTGCCCTGTGAGGCAGTAGAGATGGAACAACCTGGTGGTGGAGCAAGACTTTGAGAACCCAAAGTAGTCAGAACTTGGTCACTGACTACCAGAGAAATGTCCCACTCAACCCAGTGTCTGTTACCAGTAAGTAATGTCCATTAAAGAAAGACTTCAGATTCAGTTTTATTTATCGCATGTACATCAAAACACACAGTAAAATGCATCGTTTGTGTCGGTGACCAACATAGTCCAAGGACTGTGCTGGGAACAGCCCACAAGCTTCATTCGCCAACGTAGCCTGCCCAAGACTCACCCTAACCCAGATTCTTAATTAGTCAGGGCAGAAAGGGATTTGGGAAGAAGGCAGGAGATTGGGGCTGAGTGGGAAATGGATCAGACATGATGACATGACAGTGCAGACTCAATGGGCCAAATGGCCTGATCCTGATCTTATATCTCCTTGTCTTATGGAAACTGGAGAACCCAGAGGACACCCATGGGAGAACTTACCAACTCCTTACAGACAGCAGTGGGCATTGAATCCAAATCTCACAGCTGGTGCTATAAAGCATATTGCTAACCATTATGCTGCGCTGGGATGAGCAAATATATCTCTAATTAAAGAGTCGACAAGAGTCTATGAAAAAATGGGTGTAATAACCAGTCTAATCTATCTGATGAGTGTATTGGTATTACTGATGAGGGTGGAGTCTCTGGCAGAGAGAGGATCCCTCTGCCTGTGTTGAGTGTCTACATTACTGTGTATGTTAGGGATATGGAGATGGGCCGGGGCCCTACAACACAACACAGAAAGGTTTATTTTACAGAAGGGTCTATTTACTCAATAGGTAGAGCCTATTTACTTCACATAATGCATCAAACAGTCTGCAGAGTCGATTTGAAAAGATTTTCCATAACGGCTACAGCTGGCTGAGACTCAGGGTAGCTGTCTCCCAGACTGGTTTTTCCTGTAAACATGATGGTGGAAAGTCACACACAATATTAATTGGTGTTGAAATCAACCTTGGACGTTTGAGTCAGAGGTCACAATTATTGAACAAGGAGATCCCAGTGTTAGAATAAACCAACAGCCATTTGAGACTGAGATGAGGAGAAGCTTCTTCCCTTGGGCTGTTGAATTTCTGGAATTTTCCAACCTAACACAGTCATTCAGGGATCAACAGTTTTCCAGATATCAAAGAAGTTGAAGGCCTGAAAATTTTGCAGCGAGTACAATGTTCACAATTATTGTATTGGATAGTATGGCAGGTTTGAGGGGCTGAATGGCCCATTGCTGCTGTCTCTTCTGTTCTACCAGTCAATCACTGTTGCCTGATCTCCAGGAACGACTAACCAAGGAGATAGGCAATGGGAGATCGCCATGCTTCGCAAGCACAATAGCCTTAACTTTGCAGATGCCACAAATAATGGTGGATTTGTGGATAGTCCTAGGTTACTATGGGACCTAGGTAGGGTGTATAGCTGAGCTGAGAAGTAGCAGAGAAGTGTGAAGTATTACACTTCAGAAGTTCGAACTTGAAGGCAGAGTACAAAGTTAGTGGCAGGATTCTTAAGAGTGTGGAGGAACAGAGAGATCTTGGGGTCCAAGAGAATAAATCCCTCAAAGGTGCTGTGCAAGTTGATAGCGTGGTTAGGAACGTATGGTGCATTGGCCTTCATAAGTGAGTTTAGTCAAGAGCCATGAGGTAATATTGCAGCTCTGTAAACCTCAGTTTCGACCACACTGAGAATGTTGTGTTCAGTTCTGTTCGCCTCATATGAAAGAAGTGGAAATTTTAGAGTTGGTGCAGAGGAGATTTACCTGTGTAGAGAACATGCATTATGAGGAAGGATGAGTGAGCTCGGGCTTTTCTCTTTGAAGCAAAAGGAGGTGAGAGGCAACTTGATGAAGGAGTATTCTAGGAAGCAGAGATAGAGTGACAGCCAGTGCCTTTTTCCCACCGTGGTAATGACTAGTATCAGAGGACATCTTTTTAAGGTGAGTGGAGGAAAGTTTAAGAGAGACATCAGAGGTGCTTATTTTACACGCTGATTGCCAGTCTCTGATGTATAACACCAGTCTGTGTGGAACACCTACCTTTGACTGACTTATGCCAGGAGTGGTTGTCAACGTTGACACTTTGGGGATTTTTAGGAGATTTAGATAGGCATATGGATGAAAGAAAATGGGAAGGAAGGGTTAGATCATGGAATGGTTTAAAAGGTTGTGGGCCAAATGGCCTGTACTGTGCTCCATTGTTCTGCATTCTGTGTTCCATGTTAACTGTATGCTTCTGTGTCTGAAAATTGCCTGAACAGGAAGCCCACAGGGGCTAGAGCATGAAAAAAGATAGACAAGCCAATTATTTCATGATAAGTGAGCACACCGGGGCAATTGTTGTCCACTGGCTGTGTATTCTTAACCTTCATTATATGTTAATAGTCCTTGGGAGACTAATTAGTGCATGTGAGTAGCTGGAGATTAGTGGCTGGGTGCAGGAAGTACCTGCCTGGTCCCCAGTCCCAAGCGAGACCAGCAGCCTGGGTGGTCCTCGTTAGACAGTGGCAGCTAACGTTCCTCTCCCCTTCTCTTTCCCTCTCAGGATTTGGCTTTGTCACTTTTGAAAATGAAGAAGTTGTTGAAAAAGTCTGTGAAATCCATTTCCACGAAATCAATAACAAAATGGTAAGTTTCCTTATCTAATAAGTCAATCTTAATTTTTAATAAATTTATTTTATAAATCCTTTTCTTCCCCGCTGCCGCTCTCTCATGCCTGCTGAGAGCTGCTGCAAAGGCGTTGTGTGGGATATCCAGAAGGAGGCCCTTGGTGTGGGCTGGGTGTTTCACACTCACACTCTCTCTCTCTCTCACACACACACGCACGCACGCACACACATGCACACACACACACACACGCACGCACAAATTGTCAGCACTCACCAAAATAAGTGCATATTAAAATACCTAAAGGCAATTCAATATGCACACAGAACTTATTTATTTACTAACCGTTATGCCACTGGTCTTCAGGGCTTCCTTCGCCATATCAGTAGTTTCGTCTCAGTTTTCACTGCTATAGTTACGTAGGAGACTCAGGAATACCATTGCTCATGGATGTAGAAGGATTCTTCATTACTGTTTCCATAACAATTTAGTTTTATCAGTCAGGGTTGTTGGCCCTGAGCTGATTCCCCGACCCTGGAGGACCGGTGGATCACTCTTACTCTGGTCTCTACCCTTTGACCTGTTCAGCATGGGTGACCCTACCAAGAGCCAAAGCACAAAGCCCTGACTCCAGCCAACACAGCTCTCCGGGTCATTGAGGCACGCAAACCTCCAAACCAAGACAAGTTTGTGGTCCTCTTGGAAGATACACATAGAAATATGTGTAAAAATACTTTTACAGACAGTAATATAAATAAACATGCACTTTAAAAAATCTCACAGACGCTCACATGTAGACAAACAACACGTGGCAAGGAAGAGAAACACGTTGAAGAGGTGGTGAGAATTTAAGCAAAGGGGTGATATGTTAGAAGCTAACAATGGGTACATAGATTGGAAATACGGATACGGATCAAAGTGGGACTAGCTCAGGTAAGCTCCTGTGACAGTACAGATGAGTTAGTCTGGAGGTCCATGCTAAATAACTGTTTCTAACACCCTGTTATTATCCACCTGCTCTTGAATCATCAGGAGTATTTGAAATGTGAAATCACTGAACTCCAAATGCCCCGTTTATAAAATAAGTTTTCAGTACTCCCTGGATTGCAGCTCCTGGTCTCCACTTTTAAACTTAAGTGGGCGTGTGATCCTGTGAAATTGTGTCCCAGCTCTGTCTTTGCTCCAACATTTAGTGATGAACTGTGACCCTTTGTACAGTTCATACATTGCTGTGTGGGCAGACAGATCAGAGGTGCCCAGAACACGGGAAAAATTACTCCCAATTAATCTTGGGGGTGCGGGAGGGAGGTGGGGTGGTGGGGTTATGAGGAGTGAATACTACTGGGTTTAGAATGTAGAACAGTACAGCTTAGAGACATTGAGTCATAAATGATACAACACAGAAAAAGACCTCTCAGCCCATCTAGTCTATGCCAAACTATTGTGCTACCTAGTTCCATTGACCTGCCCCCAAGTCACAGCCCCCCTCATACCCTGCTAAGGCCCTCCAACCTAGAATGAAATGCTAGTGTCACCTTGTTCCTTCTATCCGTTAATTCTCTGCCTGTCTATGAGACTCTTAAACACTTTTCTCATATCTGCCTTCATTACCACCCCTGAGAGCACATTCCCAGCTTCCACCACTCCCTGCGTCAAGAAAACAAATTGCGTGTCTCCTTTGAACTTGCCCCCTGCTACGTTAGATACATGTCGTCTAGTACACCTTTTTTTATGTCATAGACCCCTACCTTTAACCGAAGGGTCCGTGGACCCCAGGTTGGGAACCCCTGGGCTAGTATTGGACTGGAATGCTGTCTGCCCCCTCATGTGGAAAGAGCTCATGCTACCATTTAGAGGGTCAGGGGAGTTATCCCAAGGGTCTGGGTTCTTCACCAACACCAGTGAACATTTTGAGTTTGGGAAATCTGTAATAGAAAGGGGAGGTTTTCCTGGTGGAGTACATCCTTTCCCCAACATTCATGTCAAACCAGCAGAATCGTTCATCATCCTGAACATTCGGAGGAATAAATGTTGAAGAGAGGCCAGAGAAAAGAAATCTGATTTAACTTGTTCAGGGAGACACAAGAGACTGCAGACGCCGGAATCTGGAGCAACGCCAGGCTCCTCCAGCTTTTTATACATTAACTTGTTAGGGTTCCTGCTAAATCCTGCAAGGAAATTTGGGACTTGATGCAGAGGGAGCTGAGAATTAGCAACTATGTGCAGGAGCTGAGGAAACTAGAACAAAGCTTTCAGGGGAATCCAGACGGTAGGATAAAGAACACACACAAAATGCTGGTGGAACGCAGCAGGCCAGGCAGCATCTATAAGGAGAAGCACTGTTGACGTTTCGGGCGGAGACCCTTCATCAGGAGTAACCCTTCGTAGGATAAAGATTTCTTTGTCACATGTACAGCGAAACGCAGTGAAACGTGGTGCTTACGTCAACGACCAACACAGTCCGAAGATGTGCTGGGGCAGCCCGCAAGTGTTACCACGCTCCCAGTGTCAATATAGCCTGTCCACAGCTTACTAAACCTAATCTGCACATCTTTTGAAAGGAAACCGGAGGTCTCGGAGGAAACAGATACAGTCGTGGGGTGAAGGTACAATCTCCTTACAGTTGGCGGCAGGAATTGAACCCCAATCGAGATCGCTGGCGCTGTAAAGCATTATACTAACCACTACCATGTGAAAGCTCGCGGGTACATCCTGGAATGAAGATCAAACAGGAGTGGTACCACCTGAGCAGATATTAAGACAGGTGGCAGACACTTGATCTGTTAAAAAAATAATTTTAGAAGTGTTTCTTGGAGAACAGGTGGGGAAGGATTGCTTATTTCACAACGGGCCGTTGTCGCCCGCTGTAAGCTGGTTGTACCCCCAACACCGATGCAAAATCCCTCCGTTTTGTTCAAATGCCTCGCATCTTTGCTTGAAGTTCCACAGACCTGAGGTACCTGGTTTTGGCCCAGAGAGTAAAGGATGTAGAGGAGGGAACATAGAGTTGTCACTGATTAACTTGCATCTGCAATCTGTCCTGGCAACATGCTTGGATTTCACAAGGAAGGCAGTGTGGAGCAGGAAGATTGT
This sequence comes from Hypanus sabinus, assembly GCF_030144855.1. Lineage (NCBI taxonomy): Eukaryota > Metazoa > Chordata > Chondrichthyes > Myliobatiformes > Dasyatidae > Hypanus > Hypanus sabinus. The sequence continues at coordinate 171,274,000 of NC_082711.1, forward strand.
TGTGGGAGTCTATTTTGCCAGGTCAGTGGGCTGAATTATGCAAGCATGTACTCTGTGGATTTTAGCACAATGGTTTAGAAAGCTGCTGTGAATCATGTTACATATCAAACACATGATAATGAGCTTCCAAGAGCACGGCTGACGGGTGTAGTGTGGAAACTACCTGCTGCACTCACAGTTGCTTCACCCTCGCCAATAATGTACTGCAGGGAGCCGCAGGCTGAGTTTTTTTTTATAATTGCCTCATTGAATTTTAATTTTAACTTGCAATTAAGAAAAAAAAATCACATCAAATGATGTTCCCCTTTAAAAACCATATGGTCACATCCCTTCTGACTAATGTTTCAGAGATTAAGCTTCTATTTCTATTACCTACAGCACTCAGCAGAGGCCACAGGCTTGGCAGAGGCTAGGCCCAAGGGCTGCAGTGCTAACTGCAGGCCTTCAGAAAGCCTTGTAGATCCTCTACTGAAACAGTGAGCAGGCACATCGGCTTGTCTCCACTCACAATCCTGTTCCCAACCCTCCCCCACCCCCAGCTTTATTTGTTTGGGGCAGTAGCATCAGAGATAATTGGTAGGCCACAGCCTGGGCCCAGAGGAACCTCAGTACAACCAGGTGATGGCCCAACACAAACCAACCACAGAACAAATTCCGAATCAGCACATTTATTCAAATATTTATTTTTAAACACATTGACATCTTTAAAAAGGGATTAAGCACAGAGAGATCCCATCTGGTTCACCTTTGAAGATATTACTCCAAGCCTGCCTCAAGCTGGGTTCAGATATGTTCACAGTGGAGAGGAGATTGAATAGAGATGTATATGATCATAAAGAGTGAACGACGGGTGAAATTGTTCCCATTGGCAACATTGCAAGGACCAGGAACAGAAATTGAAAGTGAGGAAGAGGGGATCCAAGAGGAAATGTTTTTTTCAGGCAAAGGAAACCTTACTGTTTGTGCAAGTGATGAAGGCAGATACTTTCATAGCATTTAAGAAGCATCGGAATCATCAGTGCATTGAAGGATCAGTGTAGATGGATTTTGATGGTCGGCACAGACATGGTGGGCCGAAAGGCCTGTTTCTCTGCTGTATGGTTCTATAAGACCAGTTAAGATCCAGACTCACTGTTGTAGGAGCCGTGGACATAGAACTTTCCAAAGGTGAGTTGGAAAGACACATGAAAGACAGTGTAATAGTGCTTTTGACCAGCAAATAATCTGGATATTGGAGAGGGGGAGACTTCAATCAGGTCCACTGCCCGAGGATAAAAGGCAGGAGCAGGTTGCAGCAGTGTAACTGGGCTTTGACCAGTGGCCAGTAGGCGTCTGGGATTGATTAGCAAGAGCAAGTTAAAGGAAGGCTGGGGCAAGTGTTGTCAGAGTGGTGACCTTAAGGCTTTAGCACTTCAAGGCTTCAGCGAAGAGAGGCTTAATTCAGAGAAAGAAAAGTTCAAGTTTCTTCCTTCCCTGAATCTGCTCAGCTTGGACAATAGGGATGCGAGGCAGGATAGTTGAACGCTCCTCTTGCAGGATGTGGGAAGGCAGGGAGATCTCCAGCATCCCTGACCGCTACAACTGCGAGAAGTACATCCAGCTGCAGCTTCTGACAAACCGCGTTAAGGAGTTGGAACTGGAACTGGATGAACTCTGGATCATTCGGGAGGCTGAAGGGGTGATAAGGCGTAGAGAGAGAGGTAGTTACACCCAATGTGCAGGACGCAGGAAACTGGGTGAGAGTCAGGAAGGGGAAAGGGGTTAAGGAACCAGTGCAGAGTCCATCCCCCTCAAAATCAGACATATCACTTAGGATGCTGTCTTCCGAATGACCTAACAGAGGAAAGTCACAGTGGTTGGGTCTCTGCCACTGAGTGTGACTCAGAAGGGAAGGGGGGAGAAGAGGCACGCTGTGGTGATAAGGGGATTTGTAAGTAGGGGAACGACTGAGTTGTGTGAGCGAGAATGAGATTCCCGAATGGTACGTTGCCTCCTGGGTGCCAGGATCCAGGGTATCTCAGATTGAGTCTTCAGCATTTTTAAGTTGGAGGTGAACAGCCAGAAGCTGTGGTCCATTTAGGTACCAATGACATGGGAAGGACGAGTGATAAGGTTCTGCACAGGGAGTTAGGCACTAAGGTAAAGGGCAGGATCTTCACAGTTGTGATCTCAGGATCACTGGCCTTGTCATGTGCTAGTGAGGCCAGAACTGGGAAGATTATACAGTTTAATACGTGGCTAAGGAGTTGGTACCAGCTGGTGGCATAGTGGCATCAGCGCTGGACTTCAGGGCAAGAGATCCTGAGTTCGAAACCAGCCGGCTCCCTTGCACACGTTCCACCCGTGCTTGGGTTGAGTGTCAAACTAACAGCTTGGCCTCGTAAAAAAAAACCTGGAGATGGATGGATTCCGCCAGGTTTCAGATGCCCAAGACACAGCGTACCATGAGCAATCACCCAAAAGCTGTCATGACAGTGCCTCGACGACTCCACCACGCACACACACAAGGAGTTGATGCAGGAGGGAGGGCGTAAGATTTTTGGATCATTGGACTCTCTTCCAGGGAAGGTGTGGCCGGTACAAAAGGGACAGTTTGCACCTGAACTGGAGGGAGACTAATATCCTAGAGGGAAGATGTGTTAATGCTGCATGGTTGGGTTTAAACTTGAGTTGCAGAGGGCTGGGAACCAGAGTTCCAGAGCAGTTAGTGGAGTGATTGTTTAGACAGATATTGGTCAGACTTCAGACAAAGTTAGGGATCAAAAGTTTGAGCGTTGTGTGAGTAGTGTCCTCAGCGGCGAATATTCAATACAAGAAGTATCGTAGGAAAGGCAAATAATAGTGCTGAAGGATGAGGGAGCTGGTTTACAAAACAGAGGCAACGTGTAGTGAGGAAAGGCTATTGATGGAGCACAATTGTAGTCAACAGGACAAGTTGCGATGGAAAAGGGTGAATACAGGACTGAAGGTGTTGTATCTGAATGCGTGCAGTATACAGAATAAGGCAGATGAATTTGTAATGAGAAAACCTGCAGACGCTGGAAATCCGAACTATGCACACAAAACGCTGGAGGAGCTCAGCAGGCCAGGCAGCATCTGTGGGAAAAAATGCAGTTGACATTTCAGGCCGAAACTCTTCGGCAGGAAACCCATTCTGCCGGAGGGTTTCGGCCCGAAACGTTGACTGTACTTTTTTCCACAGATGCCGCCTGGCCTGCTGAGCTCCTCCAGCGTTTTGTGAATGAGCTTGTAGGACAGTTGCAGATTGGCAGGTATGATGCCACAGGCATCTCTGAATCACGGCTGAAAGAAAATTATATCTGGGAGCCAATGTCCAAGGTTACACATTGTATTGAAAGGAAGGCAGAGGGGGTGGCGTTGCTCAGTTGGTAAAAATTAAATCAAATCATTGGAAAGAGGTGACATAGGCTCCGAAAGTGTTGAATTATCGTGAGTAGAGCTAAGGAATTGTAAGGGTAAGAAGACCCTGATGGGAGTTGTATACTGACTCTCCTCCCCCCAAACAGTAGTAAGGACGTGGCCTACAAATTACAATGCAAGATAGAAAATGCATGCCAAAAGGGCAATGTTAGAATAGTCATTGGGGGGGGGGGGGTGATTTCTAAAATACCTACAAGATAGCTTTTTAGAGCAGCTCGTAGTTGAGTCCACTAGAGAATTAGCTATTCGGATTGGGTCTTGTACAATGAACCAGAATTGATTAGAAGTTTAGGGGTAAGTGATCATAATATGATCAAATGCACCCTGAAATTTGAGAAGGAGAAGCTGAAGTCAGATGTGTCAGTATTACAGTAGAGTAAAGGGAATTACAGAGGCATATAAAGTAAAATTGGATGGGTATATGGACAGGAAAGGAATGGAGGGTTATGGGCTGAGTGCTGGGTGGTGGAACTAGGTGAGAGTAAGCATTCGGCATGGACTAGAAGGGCCGAGAATGGCCTGTTTCCATGCTGTAATTGTTATATGGTTGTATGAGAGAGGAGCTGCCCAGGATTAATTGGAAAAGAACACTGGCAGGGGTGACGGCAGAGCAGCAATGGCTGGGATTTCTGGAAGTAATTCAGAAGGCACAGCATATATACATCCCAAAGGGGAAGAAGTATTCTATATGAAAGATGGCACAACTAAGGCTTGCAAGAAAAGTCAAAGCCAACATAAAAGCCAAAGAGAGGGCATATAATAGAGCAAAAATTAATGGGAAGTTAGAGAATTGGGAAGGTTTTAAAAACCAGTGGAAGGCCTTCTAAAACAAAAATTTAGACGATAAAGATACAATCTGAAAGTAAGCTTTAATATAAATAGTAATATTAAAGAGGGTACCAAAAGTTTCTTGAGATACATTAAGTGTAAATGAGGGGCAAGAGTGTATATTAGACCACTGGAAAACATTGCTGGAGAAATAGTAATGGGGGACAAGGAAATAGCAGACAAACTAAAGTATTTTGCATCAGTCTCCAGTATGGAAGATGCTTACAGTATGATAGGAGTTCCAGGTGTCAGGGGGCACGAAGTGTGTGAAGTTACCATAACTAGAGAGAAAGTTCTGGGGAAACTGAAAGATCTGAAGGTGGATAAGTCACCTGGACCAGATGGTGTACACCCCAGAGTCCTGAAAGAGGTGGCCGAAGAAATCATGGAGGCATTAGTAATGATCTTCCAAGAATCACTAGATTCTGAATGGTTCTGGAAGACTGGAAAATTGCAAATGTCTCTCAAGAAGGGAGAGAGGCAGAAGAAAGGAAACTATAAACCAGTTAGTCTGACCTCAGTGGTTGAGAAGATGATAGAGTCAATTATTAAGGATAAGGTCTCAAGGTACTTGCAGGCACATGATAAAATAGGCCTGTGCCAGCAATGTTTCTTCAAGGGAAAATCTTGCCTGACAAATCTGTTGGAATTCTTCGGAAAAAATAACAAGCAGGATAGACAAAGGAGAATTGGTTGATGTTGCTTACTTGGATTTTAAGAAGTCCATTGATAAAGTGGCATACATGGGGTTGGTTAACAAGCAAAAAGCCTATGGTATTACAGGAAAGATAAACCAGTGGCTGATTGGCAGGAGGCAAAGAGCGGGTGTAAATGAGCCTTTTCTGACCAGCTGCCGGTGACTAGTGGTGTTCCACAGGTGTTTGTGTTGGGACCGATTCTTTTTACATTATATGTCCATGATTTAGATGATGGAATTGATTGCTTTGGTGCAAAGTTTGCTGAAGATATGAAGATAGGTGGAGAGGGAGGCAGTTTTGAGGAAGTAGAGAGGCTAAAGAAAGACTTAAACAGATTAGGAGAATGGGCAAAGAAATGACAGATGGAATATGAAATTGGGAAGTGTGCGGTCATACAATTTGGTTGAAGAAGTGAAAGGGTTGGCTATTTTACAAATGGAGAGGAAATATAAAAAACTGAGGTGCAAAGGGACTTGGGAGTCCTCGTGCAAGTTTCCTTACGGGTGAATTTGCAGGTTGAGTCAGTGGTGAGGAAGGCAAATGCAATGTTAGCATTCCTTTCAAGAGGACTAGAATATAGAAGCAACGATGTAATGTTGAAACTTTATAAAACACTGATGAGGCCTCACTTGGAGTATTGTGAGTAGGTTTGTGCTCCTTAGCTAAAGAAAAGGATGTGCCGACCCTGGAGAGGGTTCAAAGGAGGCTCACGGAAGTGATCCAGGATTGAATAGCTTGTCATATGAGGAGCTCTGGGCCTTTATTCATTGGAATATAGAAGAATGAAGGGTGATCTCATTGAAACCTATCAAACGGTGAAAGGCCTTGATAGAGTGGATGTGGACAAGATGTTTTCTATGGTGGTATAGTCTCAGACCAGAGGACAGCGCCTCAGTTAGAGGGGCGTCCTTTTAGAATGGAGATGAGGAGGAATTTCTTTAGCCAGAGAGTGGAGAATCTGTGGTATTCATTGCCAGAAGCAAACAGTGGAGGCTATGCCTTTATGTATATTTAAGGCAGAGGTTGATAGATTCTTGATTGGTCAGGGCATGAAGGGATACGGGGAGAAGGCAGGAGTTGGAGGCTGAGAGGAAAGTTGGATCAGCCTTGATAAAATGGTGGAGCAGACTCCGTGAGTCAAAGGGACTAATTCTGCTCCTATATTTAATGGTTTTATAAAAAGAAAAGGTTGCAAGAGAAAGAATGTGGAGGTAAGCTGATGGCATTGTTCGGCAGAACACATCTAATGGGCTGAATGGTTTCTGCTGCATCATTCTGATTCGATTCTGTGGCTGTCTCTGTCTCCTGCAGGCACGGTCTTTCTGTGTATCACCCACCCACTCTGTCACACATCTTACTTCATCAGCCACTTTCACTTTGTTTGCACATCAAAGTGATAAGAGCCACAAAATGCTGGGAATCTATTTTTTTAATGCAGAAAATGCAGGAAATACTCAGCAGGTCAAGCGGCATCTGTGGGAAGAGAAACAGGTTAACATTTCAGGTTGGAGACCCTATGTCAGAATGGTTCTGTTGAGGTCTGACCTGAGGAGTGTTTCCCATCCTTTCTGCTGTTATTCTTTGCTTAGAAACTTTGTTTTGCGCACAGCCTCTATCACTTGCATACCCTCACTGTTGTTTTGCACACCCAGTCTCTATCACTCTCACACCCTCACTGTTGTTTTGCACACTCAGCCTCTCACTCTCACACTCTCACTCTGTTGCCTTTACTGTAGTGAAATATTTTGAGTTATGTGTACTGAGGCTTTATAAGGCATTGTTCTGACTGCACTTGTGAGCAGTTTTGGGCCCTTTACCTAGGAAAGGGTGTGCTGGCATTGGAGAGAGTCCAGAGGAGGCTCATGAGAATGATCCTGGGGTTGAAAGGGTGAACATATGAGAAGTGTTTGATGGCTCTGGGCCTGTGCTCATTGGAGTTTAGAAGAATGATCTCTTTGAAAGCTGTTGAATATTAAAAGCCTTAGATAGAATAGACATGGAGAGGATAAATCCTATATTTTTCTGTAGTGGGGGAGTCTAGGACCAGCCTCAGAATACAAAGATGTCCCTTTAGAACAGAGTTGAGGAGCAATTTCTTTAGCCAAAGGATGGTGAATCTGTGGAATTCATTGCAACAGGTGACTGTGATCAAGTCACTGGATATATTCAAAGAGGGGTTTAATAGTTTCTTAATTAGTAAAGGTGTCAAAGGTTATGGGGAAAAGTTGGAGAATGGGATTCAGAGGAATAATACATCACCCATGATGGAATGGCAGAGCAGACTTGATTGGCCGACTGGCCTTGAACAGAGTTAAATCTGAAGCACTAAATAAGGCCGGTGACAGATGTAAACAGTGGGGCAGGTGGATAGATAAATTGTTTGACTGTGATCTGTGTGCATGTCTGCACATCTACTAAACAGCTTGCAAAGGCTTAAGCTCATCACACTCCCTGACAGTTTAATACAGGACATAAAAAGGCAGTGTCTGAATTTTTGTCTCATGGAGGACAAGAAAGCTGGCTTTATTGTGTGTTACAAGTGTTGGAATCCTGCATGGTCCCATCTAGAGGAGGGAGCTGCTGCAACTCTACAGGATACTGGTGAGGCATGCAGTTCTGGTCTCCTTACTTGAAGAAAGATATACACTCAGTGGCCACTTTATTAGATACTCCTGTACACCTGCTCATTAATGCAAATATCTAATCAGCCAATCATGTGGCAGTAACTCAGTACATAAAAGCATGCAGGCATAGTTCAGACCAAATATCAGAATGGGGAAGAAATAAGATCTAAGTGACTTTGACCATGGAATGATAGCTGGTGCCAGATGGGGTGGTTTGAGTATCTCAGAAACTGCTGATCTCCCGGGATTTTTATGCACAGCAGTCTAGAGCTTATAAAATACGGTGCGAGAAACAAAAAGCCTCCAGTGAGCGGCCGTTCTGTGAACAAAAATGCCTTGTTAATGAGAACAGTTAGAGGAGAATGGCCAAACTGGTTCAAGCTGACAGTAACATGTTACCACAGTGGTGCGGAGACCAGCATCTCTCAACACACAGCACTTCAAACCTTGAAGCAAATGAACTAGAGCAGCAGAAGAGATTGAACATCCACTCATTGAGTTTTCAGTATATACAAACTGGAAAGAAGGGAGTTAGTCTATGAGGAGAAATTGAGTCCTGCCTCAATGACTAAAGTTCAGTAGCTTCTACATCCACAGTGATGAAGTGTTTGTATCTGGAATTCAGACAAATGAGAGGTGATCTTTTAGAAGCATATACAGTTATGAAAAAGATAGATAAGATAGAGGCAGGAAGATTGCTTCCACTTGTAAACAAACTTCCACGACTTGCCAAGGGCCAGATCAGAGGTATTCAATTCTGGTGACAAGAGGCCCGGGTACGATCTCCAGAAACCAGTCTCACAAGTGAAGTGGCAATTCCGAACTAGAATCAATGAAGAATACTTTCTTCCCAAAGAGCTCAATGCCTTCGATGCTCGCTTTGACTATCAAAACATAGAGGAATTCCCCTCTGACTGTTCTCACTAACAAGGCATTTTTGTTCACAAACTCTCACAGCCCCCGATGATCCCGTGATTTCAGTCTCTGAGGCTGACGTGCAAGCAGCCTTCAGGAAGGTGAATCCACAGGAAGCATCTAGCCCAGAAGGGTTACCTGGCCAAGTATTAAAAGCCTGTGCTTATCAACTGGCTGGATGTGTTCACTGAGATCTTTAACCTCTCGTTGGTGCCCAAGAAGAATGTGATAACCTGCCTCAATGACTATCGTCCAGTAGCACTTTACAGTGCCTATAAAAAGTATTCACCACTCCCTTGGAACTTTTCATGTTTTATTGTTTTACAACATTGAATCACAGTGGATTTAATTTGGTTTTGTTTTCACTGTTTTCATATTGACACTAAAGAGTCTCTTTCTGTTGATCATTGTCAAAAAAGCCAAATTAAATCCACTGAGGTTCAATGTTGTAAAACAATAAAATGTGAAAACTTCCACGGGTGGGTGAATACTTTTTATAGGCACTGTACATCCACAGTGATAAAGTGTTTTGAGATGTTGGCAATGAAACATCAACTCCCGCCTGAGAAGCGACTTGGATCCGCTCCAATTTGCCTACTGGAGTGATGTCCATCTCATTGGCTCTTTACTTAACCCTGGATCATCTGGACAGCAAAGGTGCATATATATCAGGATGCTCTTTATCGTCTACAGCTCAGCATTCAATACCATCAAACCCTCAAAACTAATCAATAAGCTCCAAGACCTTGTCCTCAATACCTCCTTGTGCAATTGGATCCTCACTTGCAGTCAGTTTGGCTTGGCCGCAGTATCTCCTCCACAATCTCCACCAGCACAGGTGCACCATAAGGCTGTGTGCTTAACCCCCCCCCCCCCCAACTGACCTACTCACTTTCCACTTATGACAGTGTGGCTAAGCACAGCTCTAATGCCATATTCAAGATGGCTGATGATGCCACTGTTGTTGGCCAAGTCAAAGGTGATGATGATGATGTATCAGCATATAAGAGGGAGACTGAAAATCTGGCTGAGCGGTGCCATAACAACAACATCTTGCTCAATGTCAGCAAGAACAAGAAGCTGATTATAAACTTCGGGAGAAGGAAACTACAGGTCCATGGAGGATCAGAGGTGGAGAGGGTCAGCAACTTTAAATTCCTCAGTGTTATTGTTTCAGAGGACTTGTCCTGGTTTATCAGGTACAGGAGGAGATAATAAAGTAGCCGCGGAGTTTGTATAGAAAGTGGAAAAAACCAGATTGATTCTGGACATGAGGAGGTGAGCTTATGAGGAGAAATTGAGTCCCTGGGACTACACTCACCAGAATTCAGACGGATGAAAGAAAGAGAGTGAGTGGAAATTGCAATTGATGATATCTCAACACGCTGCTCCTGTTAGGCACTCTCCACACTCTCCACATCACAATTCCTTTGCATACCCATCTTTCACTTCTGCTGTACTAGGAAAACCGATTGTACTGCTATTTGCAATTAAAACATTCCAAGTCCACTGTCAGTGTAGCATAGCAACTATAATATGCAGCTAAACATCTACATAATGGGAGGAACATGCTTGTCTCACTGATTGGGCTTCTATCTGGTAATAGAGCTTCGAGTGCAGATCAGATCAAAGCCTACATCCGGGGAGCTGTTTGTAACAATCTTGTCTGTGTATTTGGCTTGTAAATTCTACAGCACAAAGGTAGCGAGGGACGTGGTTGCTAACAACATCAGACTGTGCTAATGAAATGTCTTTGTCCTGTTTCATTTGGGGTTTCTCATCTGCGATCTCCTTGCAAACTGTAAATGAAAACTGGAGCAGAGAGAGAGAGATGGAGAAAAAAGAGGATTTCTGGATCAGTATGTTTAATAAAAACTCATTTCTTTGCCTTGTGAATTATAAAAAAGAAACCCATTTGTTCCCCTGAATCTTTCTATTCCCTGCCTTAGAAATTGTTTTAACCTAGGAATTGCTGTTATGGAGAGATTACTTCTAAATTTCCCACAAGTGCCTCCCCAGCACGAGGGAACCTCTGGCCAATCATATCGTGACTTTGCAGACTGCTCAGCAACAAGATCTCCCACTGGACGCCCCAAACCAAGAGGAAACAGTCAACTGACATCATGGTCTCCTTCAGAACCTGTACCCGTCTTCATCTTTTTGCTTTATCAGCGGGCTGTGCGAAACCTCGTGAAGCTTGTACAACAGGGCGTTGTGACACATACGCTGGAAGCCAAAGCAAAAGGGTGCAAGGATGCCACCGCTGACAAGCCGAGGTGTCGGAGATACATTCGACGCTAATAAGGAAAGCTGGCAAGACAGCTGGGTTGGAATGTCAAACTGTAGGTCTCATTAGCAGACAAACTGTCCCAGAGATGTGAGGCGAGAAGAAATTGGAGCTCTGTTCAAGGTGGATGCTGTACATTGGAGCTGTAAAGAATAAATATCTCTCGTATTAAAGGGAAACCAAGCACCACAAATGGATTAGCTGTTCTGGTTATTCCCCATGGACGGACACCTGTTCAGCGCCATGAGGAGGAGCGATGGTCATCAGGTCAATGCGATGCTATCATTTACAAAGGGAGAGGAAAGCAAAGCTGTAAGATTAAGCTAGATAAATGGTCTGTGTCTGCCCTGATAAAAGATCTTGGCCTGAAACGTTGACTGTTTATTCTTCTCCATTCTAGGACCAGAGGGCACAGCCTCAGAATAACAGGACGTCCCTTTAGAACAGGGATGAGGAGGAATTTCTTTAGCTATAGGGTGGTGAATCTGCAGAACTGATTGCCACGGACGGCTGTGGAAGCCAAGTCATTGCGTATATTTAAAGTGGAGGTTGGATGGTAGGTTCTTGATTAGTCAGGGTGTCAAAGCTTAATGGAGAAAAGGCAAGAGAATGGAATTGAGAGGGAAAATAAATCAGCCATGATGGAATGGTGGAACAAATTTGATACGTATTTTTAAGTGTTTACAGTGTAGTGGCGGGAGTTATAGGTAGATGGAAGTGGGGGTGGCTAGTTCGAGTGATTAATCAGATTAACTCCCTGGAGGAAGAAACTTTTAAGACAACATGAAGGTTTTTTCACAGCTCTATAGCACTTTCTGGAAGGGAGCTTCTGGGAAAGGCAGTTTGCTGGGTGAATATTGTCTATAATGATTTTTCCTGACCGTTCCTTTGTCCTGGGCACATACAGGCTCTGAAGTAATGGTAGACTGCAGCCATTTACCCTTTCCACTGTCCTGACAGTTATTGCTGATCTCATAACCTACTCTTAGATCAATCGTGCCCTTCTCTCCTACATAGCTGTCCATTTTTCTTTCATCCATGTGGATCTATCTACACACCATTTCAGAAACCTCTCCTGGACAAGCCTTAGAAATCCTGCCCCTTCTCAACCTTTCACTGCAACATGATCTGAGTTAATATCGGGGATGGTGAAAGCTCTTACTGTCTGATTATTTGGATGCTCCTCTGCGATTTCCCCCAACTATCTTTTTCTCCTGCTCCCACTGACTCTTTGGCGCTGGCCACACACCCTCAGAGAAGAGATGGCCCTTTCTAAATTTCTATCCACCAGGCCTCATTTGAGGAATTTGTGGCATGTCATTTTTCTAAAGAAGGGATTCGAACCAAGTTGCCTTCAGTGTAAACGACCCGCTTCCCTCTTCCGTACATCTTTCATCTGGTTCCCTTCTGCCCCCTCACCTTGGGTTAATGCTCTTCCAGCAAGCACTAAAGTCACAGTAAAATTACATATACTGAAGTGCATTCATGCCACCATATACCACCTGGCAGTTCACTCACTTGCAGGCATTCACAGTCGAGCAAAGAAGTTCAATAAATCAATGGAAACCTACACACAGACTGACAAACAACCAACGTACTAAAGACAAGCTGTGCAAATACAAAAATAAACAAATAATTAATAAATAATACTTGGAATATGAGTTGTAGATTCCTTACCTCTTCACTGAAGTAACGGATTCCTTGCCTAATATTAAAATGTCATTTACATCTCTAATCCCCCCCTCCCTTCTCTAAAGATTCCATACCCTCTAATGGTGAGTTGCTAGTCCAGCCCATTCTCTCAAATGCACCTTCATAAAGGCAACAATATATTCCTTTCTGCTGATCAGTGCTTTCAGTTCATCTCTCTAACTTGTCGAGCTACTTCTATTCATTGCTGCAGTTCAGCCGTGTACTCCTCCCACGTTTCTTACCATGTCCATGTTAAGCCTGCCTCCTGGATGGACTTGCTTCCATTTTCCTACTCTGTGCGGCCCATTCTCCAACCAGGTTAGTTTAAGACCACTTCCCTCGGGATGATGGACCTGTTCTGGTTCACGTGTAATCCATCCAGTTGATAGAAGTGCCAACACTCCTAGTGAAACTCTCCCTTCAACCACACGTTCATCCAACCTCTCCCCCTGTTCATATGTAGTAACAGAATCAGGTTTATTATCACTGATGTGTTGTGACAGCAGTGCAGTGCAATACTTAAAATATATTATAAATTATATTAGGAGCTATACCTATAAAAATTAAATAAATAGTAATATAAAAATTAAATAAATAGTAATAAGTATTAAAAAAAATTAGTGAGGTAGTGTTCGTGGGTTCATTGTCCGTTCAGAAATCTAATGAGGGAGGGGAAGCAGCCATTCCTAATAAGTTGAGTGTGTGTCTTAGGCTCCTGTACTCTGGTGGTATCAGTATTTGAGGTCCTGCTGCCTGGCTCTCTATATGATCTCAGCCCTCTTTTTATTGTAGTTCACATTGCTATGCTAAGGTGAACTGAACGCCTGGCTTTGCACTCCTCCAGAGTGTCCCGCAGCCATCCCTGGAACAGCAGCCCATCCTGGGCTCACACCTATGACTGCAGAAGCATGCGGCTGTTCCCCTCATATTGAGTCCCCTCCCACTGGCCTCTCACCCCCTTCCCACAGGAAAACACTTGCCTCCGCCCTCTTACATCACAGATAAGCAGTCCTGAAGTAGGTCACTAGATCCTAGGTGGTGGAATCTGGAGCTGCAAAAGCCTGCTGGAAGAGTTCAGTGGACTTCTTTGGGGAAAGAAATTGTCGACATTTCAGGTCATCCGATGCAGAGTTTCAGTCTGAAACGTCGACATTTCTTTCCCTTTCACGGTACTACTCGATCTGCTGAGTTTCTCCAACAGATTATTCACTGGTTCTGATGTACTGCACATGTCTCAATGCTGTTTATTTACTTTGTTTGTTTGTCAGTTTGTTTCTTTATTTGTATTTGCACAGTTTATCTTCTTCTGCACATTGGCTGTTTGCGGTCTTTGTAGTTTTTCATTGACTCTGTCGTATTTCTTTGCTCTATTGTGAATGCCTGCAAGAAAATGAATCTCTGGGTTGTATGTGGTGACATTTACAGTATGTACTTTGGTAATAAATTTACTTTGAGCTTTGAAATTAGATGCACCCAAGGCGTCCATGACCTCCCTCTTCCATTTCCTCTTGCATTCGTTCCCTATCTATTTACGTATGTTACAGGAATACTATCTCTGTTTCATCCATGTAACTCACGGCCATCCAGAGCTCCATAATGCCTCCAGCTGCCACTCAAGCACTAATTCCTGGCACTCTGGTCAGGACAGTAACACGTCCTGCTGATGTATACCTAGTCAAACCATTAACTGGTCCTGTAGATGTATGCCTGGTCAGACCGATAACACATCCTGTAGACTTGTGTCTGGCCAAACCATTAACAATTCTTGTAAACATATGTCTGGTCAGACCGGTAACACTTCCTGTAGACGTATGTCTAGCTAGACCAGTAACACTTCCTGTAGACATATGTCCGGTCAGACCAGTAACACTTCCTGTAGACATATGTCTAGCTAGACCAGTAACACTTCCTGTAGACGTATGTCTGGCTAGACCAGTAACACTTCCTGTAGACATATGTCTAGCTAGACCAGTAACACTTCCTGTAGACATATGTCTGGCTAGACCAGTAACACTTCCTGTAGACGTATGTCTAGCTAGACCAGTAACACTTCCTGTAGACATATGTCTGGTCAGACCGGTAACATTTCCTGTAAACGTATGTCTGGTCAGACCGGTAACACTTCCTGTAGACATATGTCTGATCAGACTAGTAACACTTCCTGTAGACGTATGTCTGATCAGACTGGTAACACTTCCTGTAGACATATGTCTAGCTAGACCAGTAACACTTCCTGTAGACATATGTCTGGTCAGACTGGTAACACTTCCTGTAGACATATGTCTAGCTAGACCAGTAACACTTCCTGTAGACGTATGTCTGGTCAGACCGGTAACACTTCCTGTAGACATATGTCTAGCTAGACCAGTAACACTTCCTGTAAACGTATGTCTGGTCAGACCGGTAACACTTCCTGTAGACATTTGTCTGGTCAGACCGGTAACACTTCCTGTAGACATATGTCTGATCAGACTGGTAACACTTCCTGTAGACATATGTCTGGCTAGACCAGTAACACTTCCTGTAGACATATGTCTGGTCAGACTGGTAACACTTCCTGTAAACGTATGTCTGGTCAGACCGGTAACACTTCCTGTAGACATATGTCTAGCTAGATCAGTAACACTTCCTGTAGACATATGTCTGGCTAGACCAGTAACACTTCCTGTAGACATATGTCTGGTCAGACCGGTAACACTTCCTGTAGACATATGTCTGGTCAGACCGGTAACACTTCCTGTAGACGTATGTCTGGCTAGACCAGTAACACTTCCTGTAGACATATGTCTAGCTAGATCAGTAACACTTCCTGTAGACATATGTCTGGTCAGACCGGTAACACTTCCTGTAGACATATGTCTAGCTAGACCAGTAACACTTCCTGTAGACGTATGTCTGGTCAGACCGGTAACACTTCCTGTAGACATATGTCTAGCTAGACCAGTAACACTTCCTGTAAACGTATGTCTGGTCAGACCGGTAACACTTCCTGTAGACATATGTCTGATCAGACCAGTAACACTTCCTGTAGACATATGTCTGGCTAGACCAGTAACACTTCCTGTAGAAATATGTCTGATCAGACCAGTAACACTTCCTGTAGACATATGTCTAGCGAGATCAATAACACTTCCTGTAGACATATGTCTGGCTAGACCAGTAACACTTCCTGTAGACATATGTCTAGCTAGATCAATAACACTTCCTGTAGACATATGTCTGGCTAGACCAGTAACACTTCCTGTCGACGTATGTCTGGCTAGACCAGTAACACTTCCTGTAGACGTATGTCTGGCTAGACCAGTAACACTTCCTGTAGACATATGTCTGGTCAGACCGGTAACACTTCCTGTAAACGTATGTCTGGTCAGACCGGTAACACTTCCTGTAGACATATGTCTAGCTAGATCAGTAACACTTCCTGTAGACATATGTCTGGCCAGACCAGTAACACTTCCTGTAGACATATGTCTGGTCAGACCGGTAACTCTTCCTGTAGACGTATGTCTGGTCAGACCGGTAACACTTCCTGCAGACATATGTCTGGTCAGACTAGTAACACTTTCTGTAGACGTATGTCTGGTCAGACCAGTAACACTTCCTGTAGACATATGTCTGGTCAGACCGGTAACACTTCCTGTAGACATATGTCTGGCTAGACCAGTAACACTTCCTGTAGACGTATGTCTAGCTAGACCAGTAACACTTCCCGTAGACATATGTCTGGCTAGACCAGTAACACTTCCTGTAGACGTATGTCTAGCTAGACCAGTAACACTTCCTTTAGACATATGTCTGGTCAGACTGGTAACACTTCCTGTAAACGTATGTCTGGTCAGACCTGTAACACTTCCTGTAGACATATGTCTGGTCAGACCGGTAACACTTCCTGTAGACATATGTCTGATCAGACTGGTAACACTTCCTGTAGACATATGTCTAGCTTGACCAGTAACACTTCCTGTAGACGTATGTCTGATCAGACTGGTAACACTTCCTGTAGACATATGTCTGGCTAGACCAGTAACACTTCCTGTAGACATATGTCTAGCTAGATCAATAACACTTCCTGTAGACATATGTCTGGCTAGACCAGTAACACTTCCTGTAGACGTATGTCTGGCTAGACCAGTAACACTTCCTGTAGACGTATGTCTGGCTAGACCAGTAACACTTCCTGTAGACATATGTCTAGCTAGACCAGTAACACTTCCTGTAGACATATGTCTGGTCAGACCGGTAACACTTCCTGTAAACATATGTCTGGTCAGACCGGTAACACTTCCTGTAGACATATGTCTAGCTAGATCAGTAACACTTCCTGTAGACATATGTCTGGCTAGACCAGTAACACTTCCTGTAGACGTATGTCTGGTCAGACCGGTAACACTTCCTGTAGACGTATGTCTGGTCAGACCGGTAACACTTCCTGTAGACGTATATCTGGTCAGACTAGTAACACTTTCTGTAGACGTATGTCTGGTCAGACCAGTAACACTTCCTGTAGACATATGTCTGGTCAGACCAGTAACACTTCCTGTAGACATATGTCTAGCTAGACCAGTAACACTTCCTGTAGACGTATGTCTGGTCAGACCGGTAACACTTCCTGTAGACATATGTCTAGCTAGACCAGTAACACTTCCTGTAAACGTATGTCTGGTCAGACCGGTAACACTTCCTGTAAACGTATATCTGGTCAGACCAGTAACACTTCCTGTAGATATATGTCTGATCAGACCGGTAACACTTCCTGTCGACATATGTCTGATCAGACCAGTAACACTTCCTGTAGACATATGTCTGGCTAGACCAGTAACACTTCCTGTAGACATATGTCTGATCAGACCAGTAACACTTCCTGTAGACATATGTCTAGCTAGATCAATAACACTTCCTGTAGACATATGTCTGGCTAGACCAGTAACACTTCCTGTAGACATATGTCTGGCTAGACCGGTAACACTTCCTGTAGACATATGTCTAGCTAGATCAATAATATTTCCTGTAGACATATGTCTGGCTAGACCAGTAACACTTCCTGTAGACGTATGTCTGGCTAGACCAGTAACACTTCCTGTAGACGTATGTCTGGCTAGACCAGTAACACTTCCTGTAGACATATGTCTGGTCAGACCGGTAACACTTCCTGTAAACGTATGTCTGGTCTGACCGGTAACACTTCCTGTAGACATATGTCTAGCTAGATCAGTAACACTTCCTGTAGACATATGTCTGGCCAGACCAGTAACACTTCCTGTTGACATATGTCTGGTCAGACCGGTAACACTTCCTGTAGACGTATGTCTGGTCAGACCGGTAACACTTCCTGCAGACATATGTCTGGTCAGACTAGTAACACTTTCTGTAGACGTATGTCTGGTCAGACCAGTAACACTTCCTGTAGACATATGTCTGGCTAGACCAGTAACACTTCCTGTAGACATATGTCTGGCTAGACCAGTAACACTTCCTGTAGACGTATGTCTGGCTAGACCAGTAACACTTCCTGTAGACATATGTCTGATCAGACCAGTAACACTTCCTGTAGACATATGTCTGGCTAGACCAGTAACACTTCCTGTAGACGTATGTCTGGCTAGACCAGTAACACTTCCTGTAAACGTATGTCTGGTCAGACCGGTAACACTTCCTGTAGACATATGTCTGGTCAGACCGGTAACACTTCCTGTAAACGTATGTCTGGTCAGACCGGTAACACTTCCTGTAGACATATGTCTAGCTAGATCAATAATACTTCCTGTAGACATATGTCTGGCTAGACCAGTAACACTTCCTGTAGACGTATGTCTGGCTAGACCAGTAACGCTTCCTGTAGATGTATGTCTGGCTAGACCAGTAACACTTCCTGTAGACATATGTCTGGTCAGACCGGTAACACTTCCTGTAAACGTATGTCTGGTCAGACCGGTAACACTTCCTGTAGACATATGTCTAGCTAGATCAGTAACACTTCCTGTAGACATATGTCTGGTCAGACCGGTAACACTTCCTGTAGACGTATGTCTGGTCAGACCGGTAACACTTCCTGTAGACGTATGTCTGGTCAGACCGGTAACACTTCCTGCAGACATATGTCTGGTCAGACTAGTAACACTTTCTGTAGACGTATGTCTGGTCAGACCAGTAACACTTCCTGTAGACATATGTCTGGTCAGACCGGTAACACTTCCTGTAGACATATGTCCGGCAAGACCAGTAACACTTCCTGTAGACGTATGTCTAGCTAGACCAGTAACACTTCCTGTAGACATATGTCTGGCTAGACCAGTAACACTTCCTGTAGACGTATGTCTAGCTAGACCAGTAACACTTCCTGTAGACATATGTCTGGTCAGACTGGTAACACTTCCTGTAGACATATGTCTTGCTAGACCAGTAACACTTCCTGTAGACGTATGTCTGGTCAGACCGGTAACACTTCCTGTAGACATATGTCTGGCTAGACCAGTAACACTTCCTGTAGACATATGTCTAGCTAGATCAATAACACTTCCTGTAGACATATGTCTGGCTAGACCAGTAACACTTCCTGTAGACGTATGTCTGGCTAGACCAGTAACACTTCCTGTAGACATATGTCTAGCTAGACCAGTAACACTTCCTGTAGACATATGTCTGGTCAGACCGGTAACACTTCCTGTAAACGTATGTCTGGTCAGACCGGTAACACTTCCTGTAGACATATGTCTAGCTAGATCAGTAACACTTCCTGTAGACATATGTCTAGCTAGATCAGTTACACTTCCTGTAGACATATGTCTGGCTAGACCAGTAACACTTCCTGTAGACATATGTCTGGTCAGACCGGTAACACTTCCTGTAGACGTATGTCTGGTCAGACCGGTAACACTTCCTGTAGACATATGTCTAGCTAGATCAGTTACACTTCCTGTAGACATATGTCTGGCTAGACCAGTAACACTTCCTGTAGACATATGTCTGGTCAGACCGGTAACACTTCCTGTAAACGTATGTCTGGTCAGACCGGTAACACTTCCTGTAGATATATGTCTAGCTAGATCAGTAACACTTCCTGTAAACATATGTCTGGCTAGACCAGTAACACTTCCTGTAGACATATGTCTGGTCAGACTGGTAACATTTCTTGTAGACGTATGTCTGGTCAGACCGGTAACACTTCCTGTAGACGTATATCTGGTCAGACTAGTAACACTTTCTGTAGACGTATGTCTGGTCAGACCAGTAACACTTCCTGTAGACATATGTCTGGTCAGACCGGTAACACTTCCTGTAGACATATGTCTAGCTAGACCAGTAACACTTCCTGTAGACGTATGTCTGGTCAGACCGGTAACACTTCCTGTAGACATATGTCTGGCTAGACCAGTAACACTTCCTGTAGACATATGTCTAGCTAGATCAATAACACTTCCTGTAGACATATGTCTGGCTAGACCAGTAACACTTCCTGTAGACGTATGTCTGGCTAGACCAGTAACACTTCCTGTAGACATATGTCTAGCTAGACCAGTAACACTTCCTGTAGACATATGTCTGGTCAGACCGGTAACACTTCCTGTAAACGTATGTCTGGTCAGACCGGTAACACTTCCTGTAGACATATGTCTAGCTAGATCAGTAACACTTCCTGTAGACATATGTCTAGCTAGATCAGTTACACTTCCTGTAGACATATGTCTGGCTAGACCAGTAACACTTCCTGTAGACATATGTCTGGTCAGACCGGTAACACTTCCTGTAGACGTATGTCTGGTCAGACCGGTAACACTTCCTGTAGACATATGTCTAGCTAGATCAGTTACACTTCCTGTAGACATATGTCTGGCTAGACCAGTAACACTTCCTGTAGACATCTGTCTGGTCAGACAGGTAACACTTCCTGTAGACGTATGTCTGGTCAGACCGGTAACACTTCCTGTAGACGTATATCTGGTCAGACTAGTAACACTTTCTGTAGACGTATGTCTGGTCAGACCAGTAACACTTCCTGTAGACATATGTCTGGTCAGACCGGTAACACTTCCTGTAGACATATGTCTAGCTAGACCAGTAACACTTCCTGTAGACGTATGTCTGGTCAGACTGGTAACACTTCCTGTAGACATATGTCTAGCTAGACCAGTAACACTTCGTGTAAACGTATGTCTGGTCAGACCGGTAACACTTCCTGTAAACGTATGTCTGGTCAGACCAGTAACACTTCCTGTAGACACATGTCTAGCTAGACCAGTAACACTTCCTGTAGACGTATGTCTGATCAGACTGGTAACACTTCCTGTAGACATATGTCTAGCTAGACCAGTAACACTTCCTGTAGACGTATGTCTGGTCAGACCGGTAACACTTCCTGTAGACGTATGTCTGGTCAGACCGGTAACACTTCCTGTAGACATATGTCTAGCTAGATCAGTTACACTTCCTGTAGACATATGTCTGGCTAGACCAGTAACACTTCCTGTAGACATATGTCTGGTCAGACCGGTAACACTTCCTGTAGACCTATGTCTAGTCAGACCGGTAACACTTCCTGTAGACGTATCTCTGGTCAGACCAGTAACACTTCCTGTAGACATATGTCTGGTCAGACCGGTAACACTTCCTGTAGACATATGTCTAGCTAGACCAGTAACACTTCCTGTAGACGTATGTCTGGTCAGACCGGTAACACTTCCTGTAGACATATGTCTAGCTAGACCAGTAACACTTCCTGTAAACGTATGTCTGGTCAGACCGGTAACACTTCCTGTAAACGTATGTCTGGTCAGACCAGTAACACTTCTTGTAGACATATGTCTGATCAGACCGGTAACACTTCCTGTAGACATATGTCTGATCAGACCAGTAACACTTCCTGTAAACGTATGTCTGGTCAGACCAGTAACACTTCCTGTAGACACATGTCTAGCTAGACCAGTAACACTTCCTGTAGACGTATGTCTGATCAGACTGGTAACACTTCCTGTAGACATATGTCTAGCTAGACCAGTAACACTTCCTGTAGACGTATGTCTGGTCAGACCGGTAACACTTCCTGTAGACGTATGTCTGGTCAGACCGGTAACACTTCCTGTAGACATATGTCTAGCTAGATCAGTTACACTTCCTGTAGACATATGTCTGGCTAGACCAGTAACACTTCCTGTAGACATATGTCTGGTCAGACCGGTAACACTTCCTGTAGACCTATGTCTAGTCAGACCGGTAACACTTCCTGTAGACGTATCTCTGGTCAGACCAGTAACACTTCCTGTAGACATATGTCTGGTCAGACCGGTAACACTTCCTGTAGACATATGTCTAGCTAGACCAGTAACACTTCCTGTAGACATCTGTCTGATCAGACCAGTAACACTTCCTGTAGACATATGTCTGATCAGACCAGTAACACTTCCTGTAGACATATGTCTAGCTAGATCAATAACAATTCCTGTAGACATATGTCTGGCTAGACCAGTAACAAACACTTCCTGTAGACATATGTCTAGCTAGATCAATAATACTTCCTGTAGACATATGTCTGGCTAGACCAGTAACACTTCCTGTAGAAGTATGTCTGGCTAGACCAGTAACACTTCCTGTAGACGTATGTCTGGCTAGACCAGTAACACTTCCTGTAGACATATGTCTGGTCAGACCGGTAACACTTCCTGTAAACGTATGTCTGGTCAGACCGGTAACACTTCCTGTAGACATATGTCTAGCTAGATCAGTAACACTTCCTGTAGACATATGTCTGGCTAGACCAGTAACACTTCCTGTAAACGTATGTCTGGTCAGACCAGTAACACTTCCTGTAGAGAAGTCGTCTAACCCGCCAAGAGCACCTCACAAGTTCCACCTAACGCAAGGCATACAACACAGAGGACTGAGTTGCTGTTTCAAACTCATAATTTAAGAAAGATTCATCTTTTGAAAAAATATAGTTAAGAATTAAGCTCTTGGTAATCCAAACCGATCTTCCACTGCTTAATCACTACTACCCATTAGGCAGGTGGTTCAAGAGCCTTAAAGTTCAAAGTCGGTTTATTATCAAAGTACATGCATGTCACCATATACAACCCTGAGTTTGTTTTCTTGCTGGCATACTCAATAAATCCAATAACCATAGTAGAATCAATGAAAGGCCTCATCCAATGGGACAGACAGCCATAGTGAAGAAGACAACAAGCTGCAAATGCAAAAGAAAAAAAAGGAAATTAAAAATAGTAAATAACTAAGCAATAAATATTGAGAACATGAGATGAGGAGTACTTGAAAGTGAGTCCATTGGTTGTGGGAACAGATCAGTGATTGAGTGAGTGAAGTTGAATGAAGTTATCCTCTTTGATTCAAGATACTGATGGTTGAGGGGTAATAACTGTTCCTGAATCTGGTGGTGTGAATCCTGAGGCTCCTGTACCTTCCTCCTGACAGCAGCAGCAGCAAGAAGAGAGCATGGCCTGGGCGGTGGGGGTCTCTGATTATGGATGCTGCTTTCCTGCAACAATACTCCGTGTAGATGTGCTCAATGGTGAAAAGGCTTTACCTGTAATGGACTGGGCCGTGTCCACTACTCTTTGTCAGATTTTCCATTCCAGGGCATTGGTGTTCCCGTTCCCGGCTGTGATGCAGCCAGTCAATATTTTCTCCACCACTCATCTATAGAAATTTGTCAAGGTTTTGGATGCCAAACCTTTTCAAACTCCGAAGGAAGTGCTACTGTGCTTTCTTTGTAATTGCACATGTGCTAAACCCAGGACAGGTCCGCTGAAATAGTAATTTAAAGTTGCTGACCCTCTCCACTCTGCTTCCCTGATGAGGACTGGCTCATGGACCTCAGGTTTCCTCCTCCTGAAGTCAGTTATCAGACATTGAGTAAGAGGTTGTTTTTGTGGCTCCATTCAGCCAGATTTTCAGTCTCCCTCCTGTATGTTCATTTGTCACCATCTTTGATTTGGCCAACAACAGTGGTGTTCAGCAAACCTAAATACTGCACTGGGGGTCCCACACCATCAGGTACAGGAACAGTTGTTACCCTACAACCATCTATGTCTTAATCCAGCATGGTTAACTTCATGCACCTCAACTCTGGAATGAGTCCACAACTTACAGACTCATTTTCAAGGACTCTACAACTTACGGTCTCGGTATAATTTATCCATCTATCCATATATTTAGCCATTTGCACAATTTGTCTTATTTTGCACGTTGGCCGTTTGTCAGTATTTGTCTATGTATAGTTTTTCATAAATTCTATTGTATTGCCTTATTTTCCTGTAAATGCCTGCAGGAAACCAATCTCAAGGTAGCACAGGGTGGCCTATACGTACTTGGATAATAAATTTACTTTGAGTTGACATAATTAACAAAAACTAATCACACTTGGGGATCCTGTTCCACTCCAAATTCAGCTTACAAAAATGCAGAGTCCGAGCGTTTCCTTTGTATAATGAACCTGTCACGTTCCCCTTCAGATTCTGCAATAAAAAGCTTTGCATTTTTAGCAGATACTCTCCGTGAACTGAGGTCAGGAATTTAAGGCTGGGACTAAGGAAAGTAAGATTACCCTGAGGGGGTCGGATGAGGATAGGTGGGTAGAGGCTCGCTTGGGAGTACATACACCAGCTACTGTGGTATACCTTCTGTGTAATTATCTAGGCAGAGTGATATGAAAAATTTGTTTCAGTGCATGCACAAAGGAATAATGTGCATTGTGATACTGTCATTGTAACGACAGAAGACTGACACTTGCTGACTGGTCCCCTACAAGTATATCCTGTCAGAAACTAACTCCTGTTAAATCCCTGCTTTGTTAAGACGTTCCGGCGTTATGAACAGGATCAGTACACATTCTGTCTGTGCGCTGGCTTGGATTTAGAGGTCTATAAATAAAGGTTGCTGCAATAAACTTGTCATTTTCTAACTCAAAGCACAAAGCAAGTTGACTCACAAGCTCCCATTACCTGAGCTGTTTGTCAAAAAAGCAAACACAATTTAAATTTGTTTGATGTAATGCTTTTCCTCGTTATCTCCTGGTTGTTATTTCTGAGAAAATGTAATTCCATCTCAGGGGCCGTAGTTCCTGCTGCCAATCTCTGCCATCAGTAGCTCAGTGTGATTCACCAGTTCTAACCCTTCCACTTCTAGCTGGAGGGCTTGGACGTGACTGGCAGAGTCTGTACTGCAGAGGGCACTGGGACTAATTGGTTGGCTCCACCAGCAAAGGCATGGAGGGGCCTCCTGTGTTGTCTCTCATGCTCAATGTCTTCACGTTATCAGGCCGTTCACATCCAAACGAGCAGAAATGTTCTCGGTCGAAATGGGATGGCACCACAGCGCAATGCTTAGTGCGTCGCTCTGCAGATTTGTACGTTCTCCCATTGACAGCGTGGATTTTCTCCGGACGCTCCAGTTCCCACCCCACACCCAAAGGTGCACTATTAGGGTTAGTGAGTTGCGGGTACGCCTCGTTGGGTACGTCACACAGGGCGCGCAGCCAGTTGCTAAACTTGAGCCAAAACTGGCTTGGCCTCAGGAGAAGGATGAGACTGTGGAGATGTACTTTTCTGTCGGTGACCCAGAGTCCTTGTATACATCAATGATGTAAATGCCAACTTTCAGCCCATCAACTGGCTAGGTTGCTTGTTCTAATGCTTTTCTGATGATGTCTTGTATTCCTGTCTCCCATCCCATCCCTCCCATCCCTTTCCCTTCCCCCAACCTCCCATCCCTTTCTCTTCCCTCTCTCCTCCCCTCCCCCAACAGGTAGAATGTAAGAAAGCACAGCCGAAGGAAGTAATGTTCCCCCCAGGAACTCGAGGCCGTCCACGGGGCTTGCCTTACACCATGGATGCGTTCATGTTGGGTATGGGTATGCTGGGTAAGGTCACGGTTACTCTTCTTCATGTCTCGGGGGGTGCAGACGAGGGGCTGGCTGTCGACTCTTGGTGGGTTTATTGTGGTCAAATAAACTATGAGCATGTGGCTCATCGCTGAATAACAGAGTTCCAGCGTGAACACCGCTGAGTAATACAAGCAGAGTTGCAAAATTAAGTAAAATGGATAATTATCAGCAGAGGCAGGAGGAATCTCTGATTTATTTGTCTAGATTGATTCTGTGCCTTGCCTCGGCTTCTCTACACACACACACACACACTCACTCTCTCTCACACTCACACACACACACACACACACACACACTCTCTCACACTCACACACACACACACTCACACACTCTCACACACACACACACACACACACACACACACACACAGAAACAGATGGAAACACACACAGATGAATGGATGCCTTTTTAAGTTGAACCTTGAAATTTTGTGTGTGTCTGCATATGCCTGCAACACGCAGACTCGTTCCAAAGTTCACCTGTAAAGGGCATCAGAAACTGCATTAGTTCCGACACCAAACATTCCCAATGTTTGTAACCCAGAATCAGTAGATCCACTTTGATTTCTCAAGTCCAGAGGGTCTCACAACTGTGCCAGAAACTGCTCCCATGCTGGCTTCAATTCCACGTGTATCCCGTTCTCAACTGGCTGGTCTTGGACAATCTACCCTCTCTCAGTCCCTTTCCATGAGTGAGATCGCTGTCCATTTCGGGTCAGCCAACTCAGCTCAGCTCCCTCAATTGCCATTAGAATCCTGTATCATTAGACTCTTTACAAAATACTCCAGTGCTACATTGGAATAGCAAAGGCAATACTACAAATTACATGTAACATACATTTGCCAGGATTTGAGGATTTAAATTACAGGGCAAGGTTTACTAGGCTGAGCCTTTCTTCCCTGCAGCGTAGGAGGGTGAGGGGAGACTTGATAGAGGGATACAGGATCATGAGGAGGTATAGATAGGGTGAACGCAAGCAGGCGTTCTCCCCGGCTGAGGTTGGGTGAACCTGGGATAAGAGGCCATGTGTTCAAGGTGAAGGGTGAAATATTTAAGAGGGAATCTCTTCACTCAGATTATGGTGGGAGTGTGAAATGAGCTGCCAGTGGAAGTGGTGGACGCAGCCTTTAAGAGAGGATAGATGCACGGATGGAAGAGTTATGGAGGGTCTATGGTCCAGATTCAGGCCGATGGGGCTAGGCAGATAGATGTTCAGCTGTTTGGGACTAGATGGGGTGAAAGGCCTATTCCCACGCTGGAGTGCTGTTTGGCTCCTCGGATAGGACGGGTTTAGAGCAACTTTTTTATAGCATGGACCCCTACCATTAACCGAATGGTCCATGGGCCCCAGGTTGGGACCCCCCCCCCAGTTTAAAGTGATATGGCCTAAATGTAGGCAAGTGGTCGGAGCTCAGGTGGGCCATTGACTGTGCAACTCTGTAAATGCTGGACCTTTGCAAGAAACAGTTTCTACTTATTAGGCACCTTTAATGTAACAGAAGGGCTGCAAGGCGTTTCCCAGGAGTATGATATTTGAAGCTGCAATGGGGCAAGACGCCTCATCACAAAAGTAGTTGTTGTTTACAAGTGCCTTATCCTTTGAGAGGTCGCGAGGCAGGGAATTTCAGAACCTAGGTCCTTGACAATTGTACACATCACTGGTGGAGTAAGTCTGGGATTCCCTGGAAGCCGGAACTGAAGGAGTGCAGACATCCCAGGAAGTTGTAGATGATTCCAGAGATCAGGCACCATGGTAGCGTAGTGGTTAATGCGACACTATTACAGCTCGGGGCAATTCGGAGTTCAATTCTGGTGCTGTTCTGTAAGGAGTCCCTATACGTCCTCCCCATGGAATAAGTGTATTTTCCCAGCTGTTGCAGTTTCCTCCCACAGTCTAAAGATGTACCAGGGAAGTTAATTAGTCATTGTAAGTTGTCCCCTGATTAAGTTGGGGTGAAGTGGGGTTGTGGGGTGCCTCAAAGGGCCTTCTCCACGCTGTATTGTTAAATGAATAAAGAATTCAGTGCGCTTGAGAGACTGCAGAGGAAGCAATTGAGTGAACAAAGTTCTGTGGAGGCGGGAGGTGGTATAGGTCTGTCAGCAGACACGTTGGAGATTACGATCATGCCGGTGAAGAGCAGGACGAGGGAACCAGCTTTCTCAGTGGCCCACAGGTGAAATGAGCCTCCCTTTCGAAAATCATTGCTGCTTTGTTCAAGCGCCGGGATATTCAAGATGATAAAGGACCTGACAGGGAAAGAGAACTAGGGAGTCCAGAGCAAGATGAAGTGCCCTTAAAATTACAGCCAGGCCGTTCAAGAATGATGCCAGGAAGCATATTAGACAATGGAAACCCTTCCCCCTTACTGTACAAAGCTGCTGAGGTTAGAGATCTTACTCCGGATGACACAAAGAGAGACCAAGCAGGAGAGCAATCCCGTCGCCATTGATGGTCCCAGTCTGAAATGCCGACTGTTGATTCCCCTCCACAGACGCTGCCTGACCTGCTGAGTTCCTCCGGCAGTCTGTGTGCATTGCTCTAGGTTTTCAGCATCTGCAGTAACTCCTGCGTTTATGATTCCTGTCCTTGCATTTCCACTTCTCCTCGTTTCCCTGTAGTTCAGCTTCCCTCCTGCAAACCCGGCAACTGTTCTTGCTCTTTAAGGGTCGGCACAACATTGTGGGCCGAAGGGCCTGTACTGTGCTGTACTATTCTATGCTCTATGATTCTTTTACCATTTAGGGCAGGGGTTCCCAACCTAGGGTCCACGGATCCCTCGGTCATTGGTGAGGCTCCATGGCATAAAAAAAGTTGGAAACCCCTAATTTCGAGTCATTTACAGCAGTTAGTTAACCAGCCAGCACGTGTTTGGACGTGGGAGCAAACCAGAGCAGCCCGACCAGCCCCAAATGGTCAAAGGAAGAACTTATATCGCAGCACTGGATGTCAGGATCAAACCAGGGTCCCTGGAGATGTCAGGCAGCAGCACCAGACACTGCATCTGCTACACTCCCATGTTAAATCCTGTTGCTATTGTGATCCGGACGTTCTTTGGAAGTCAGGAACAAGACATAAAACTTGTTGTTTACGATTGTTTTCTACCTTCTGTCCTTTTAGAAGGATAGAACAGACAGAATGCCAGAGTGGCCTCCTGTTGATCCTCTGTTCCTACCAGCAATGCTCATTTTGTTGCTCGGGTAGCCTGGCCTCTGAGGGAAAGGCCTGCAAACTGACATCGTTAACTTCAGGTCACTTCAGGTCTGGCTGGGCAGAGTGGGAAAGCAATTGAGCAGGCTACAGTTTGCTGGAAATGTCTCTCGCTTGAGAACTTGCAGTGAGAGCCGAGGGATTTCAGATTACAGCAGCTGGCTCTGGGGCCCAGTACATAGTACATATGGGATACTGAAATCACTGGGAGTTACATGGGGAGGAAGGGATTAAAAAAAATCTGCTGTGATTTATATAGGTGTGCTTATTTGTCACTGGTACATCAAAACGTACAGTGAAATGTATTGTTTGCGTCAAAGATGTGCTGGGGGCAATCCAGTGGAGTCATCACACTTCCTGTGTCAGTATAGCATGCCAGCAACTTACTAACTGTAACCCGTCTGTCTTCGCAATGTGGGAGGAAACCACAGTATCCGGAGAAAACATAACCGGTCACGGGGAGAACATACGACGGTGGGAATTGAACCACGATGTCACACATGGCGATGTAAAGCGTTACGCTACCATGCCAAACCGCGCGCCCCAAGATGTAGATGTAGGACCATAGAAAATCACGCTCTAGAAGGAGGCCATTCAGCCCTTCACATCTATGAACATAGAACATGGAACAACACAGGAACAGACCCTTCGGCCTGCAATGTTGTGCTGAACCAATTAAATTAGTAGTCAAGTGGCCAGCTAAACTTATCCCTTACGCGTACACAACGTCCATCTCTTTCCATTTCCCTCAAGTTCATGTGGCTGTCTAAATGTCTTTTAAAAGTCCCTAATGCATCTGTGGTGGTGCATCTGTCTCCACCACCCCAGGTAGTGCATTGCAGGCACCTACCACTCTCTATAAAAAAACTTGCCCCTCGCATCTCCTTTGAGCTTACCCACTCTCATCTTAAATGCATGCCCTCTGGTATTAGGCATCTCAACCCCGGGATAAAGATATCTGCTTTATCTACACCTCTCACAATCTTATAAAACTCCATCAGATCTCCACTCTGCCTAATGAACTTCTGGCTTCCATTTGTGGCGGCTGATATCACTGGTTATTCTACAGTTTTCTGGGTGAGGCAACTTCAGTCGTTCATCTGGCTGCTTTTTAAACACAATGTTTGATTTTGCCTCCACCGCCCATTCAGGCAACAAGTCCAGTCCCTCAGCACCTTCTCCATGAAAAAGTTACTCCAAATCTTCTCTGTCAACCTTACATCTCTGCTCCCTCCTGTCAGCTCTCTCTAACCATGGCTAAGTTTCCCCTCAACCCTCTGTCCTGAAGAAAGCCAGCCTTAAACAATAAAGAAGATACTATCTACTCGCTGCTACCTTCGGGAAGGAGGTACATGAGCCTCAGGTCCTACACCACCAGGTTCAGGAACAGTTGTTTCCCTACAGCCATCAGCCTTCTTAACCAATGCGGATAACTTCACTCGCCACAACACTGAACTGATTTCACAACCCATGGACTCACTTTCAAGGAGTCTGCAACTCATGTTCCCAACAATACACACAAAATGCTGGAGGAACTCAGCAGGCCAGGCAGCATCGAGGAAACGAAACCCTTCGTCAGCAAGGGTGTGTTCATGTTCCCGATACTATTTACATCTAATTCATTCATCATTGTTTGTATTTGCAGTTTGTCCTCTTTTGCACACTGGTTGTTTGTCAGTCTTCATTTGTATGTAGTTTTTCAGTAATTCTATCGAGTTTCTTTGTATCTACTGTGATGCCTACAAGGAAACGATGGTGACATATATATTTTGAAAATAAATTTATTTTGTACTTTGAACTTTTGAAGTCAACCCAAAACCGCTAATCCCATCTCATAACCAAACCGCCGCAGCCTCAGGTCCCAATGATACCTTTTCACAAGTTGACACGTCCTTGCCTGAGGGTGCCTTTTATTGCTTTAGTAGAAACTGGGCCTCACTTGAAAGGCCAACATGTTTTAACCATCCCTAATTGAACTGAGTGGCTTGCTCAGCCATTTTGGAGGGCACTTGAGCAATCAAACGTGTCAGTGGGTGTTCAGTCATATCCAGTCTAGGCTGGGTGAGGACAGCAAGTTCCCCCTCTGAGGGAGGTTATTGAACTTGATAGTTTCCTAAGACAATGTATGAAGGCTTGTGGTTATTGTATTCAAGGCGACCTGATAGTGGTGTGGAAAGGTGATAAGAGATATAGGTAGAAGACAGCCAGTGCCGTTTTCTCAGGGCTGCAAGGATAATACCAGAGGATGTCCTTTTAAGATGAGCGGAGGAAAGTTTAGGCGAGATGTCAGAGGTAGGTTTTTTTGTTCCAGAGAGTGCCAGAAATGCACTGTCAGGAGTGATGGTAGAGGCAGATAGCAGTGAAAGAAATATAGAGTTATAGGCTTTTAGAAAAGAAGGGTTTGATTGATGGTAGATTAGGTTAAAAAGTCAGCACCCATGGTGGGATAAAGGCTCTGTACTTTGCTGTATGTTCAATGAAGTTCTTTTAAAGGCTGATTTGTACTTCTGCATCAAATGAACACTGTGGGTGCGGCGTAGCTGCGTAACCTACACTGTACCCTACGCCATAGCCCGACGTGCACCTCTCCAAAAATGTAACTGCGCGTCGTGGCGACGCAGACAGCAACAACTGTGATTGGTCCGCTTGGTAGCATCACATTTCCTCCTGTCTATAGGCATACTGTGCGTACACTAATGCGAAATAAATGGTCGGAGACGATGGACCAAATCGTCAAATCTACCTGCCGACAGTCGAAAATGTTTGAAATGCATTTCCTTGTCCATGTCTCTCAGTGGCCGGACAAGCACAGAAAATTCACCCTCCTTCTGCCTCAATCTGTTCAATGGTCGAACACATCATCTCCTCCGACGTCTTCTCTCTTTTCTGCGTTGCAGTAATTTCAATAAAAGTAACACTTGTTGAACACTTATCAGCTCCAACTCCAACATGATGCGCTCAGTCGCCATTACAAACCCCACCGCCAACTAGCGTTTTGTGGGTGAATTGCAGAGCGAAGCAGACACACCAACGCACAAGTATAAATGCTCACAACGACAGCTAGCAGGCCACTTACAAAGGCTACGGCGTAGGCTACTATGCAGAAGTTAAATCAGCCTTAAAAGGTTGTCCAAATTTTAAATTCTGCACTGCCACAGCAGGATTTGAACCGATATTGTTGGTGTAGGTCTTTGGATTGCTCCTTCAGACTGCTCGGATATCGACCGAGATTCACCATCTACTGACGCTTCCTACCCAGCCCCAGGCCGCCCTGACTTCCTCTTTGCTTCTCCCTCTCCGATGAGAGTCAGCGATCCGGTTCCTCCCTCCTTTGCGGTTCTGGCTGGATGGTGGGACTCTTCCTTGAGCGTCAGTGAGCCTCCGTCCCCGCTGCATTCACATCCCATGTCCACTGCTGCTGCTGGAGAAAGTGCTGGTACACCTTCGGGATCAGCTGACTCGGGGCGTGGTAACATAGGGATTAGTGAAACACTATTACAGCACCAACGATTGGAGTTTAATTTCTGCCACTGTCTGTAAGGAGTTTGTACATTCTTCCCGTGACCCCATGGATTTCCACTGGGTGCTCCGGTATCAAAGACGTATGGGTATGGGTTAGTGAGTAGTGGAAACATGGTGACCCTTGTGGGCTGACCTCAGCACATACTTGGGCTGTGTTGGTTGTTGACATGTACAATGTCCTGTGTATGTTACTCAAAATGGCTTCTTTGGCTTGTCAAGAGTAGGAATGCTTCTTTGTCTGATAAGTGTTTCTCTCGCAGTTGTGTAGGTTTAGACTTGCTGATATGGGGATTGTATTCATTTGTTAACCAATGGGGAATGTTATTTTGTCTTGTGAGGCTGGGAGCTTGGGGGGTTTTCGTTGTATGGGTGAGTGTTACAGACACAAACAGCGCAGTTCACTGCAGCATTTCACATCCGTTTTGTAGTTAAGCTGCCAAATCATCTTTATCAGGAGCAGGCAAAGACCGAGTCTTCAACACTCCCTGCACTTCAATCCATTTCTTATCTGGAAGGAATTGTCCCATTTTCTTAAAGATAAAGGTTAGCTTTTTATGTCACATGGGCATCGAAACATTCAGCGAAACCAACGAGGATTGTGCTGGGCAACCACATGTCTGGCACCAACATTTCATGCCCACAACTCACTAACTCTAACAGTACGTCTTTGGAATATGGGAGGAAACCAGAGCACCCGGAGGAAACCCATGCAGTCAGGGAAGAACGTACAAACTCCTCATAGACATTGATGGGAATTGAACCCTGATCTTACAGCTAGCATTGTAACGGTGCCACTCTCCCACTCTCAGCCCCTGGTGGTGAACAGTATTTTACCTCTCCCTGTCTCAGCCCCATTCTGTCAGTCTGAGTACCTTGTTTCTTTTTGTTTCCTCTCTTTCTTCCCTCACCTTCTCATCCATCTGTTTTCCTTCTTCCCCTTTAACTCCACCTCCTGCATTTTCTTTTGACCAACTGTTTCATCTGGGATTAGATTATTTTGACTGCTATTTCTAGGACAGAGCCAACCAGTTCCTGTTCTCTTCACTATCTTAAAGTCACTCAAGTGTGTCTTTCAATCATTGGAAATCTGATGGAAATGCATTAATGCTTTGCTAAAAATAGCCATGCACCTTTCTTTTCTCCCAATTTTTATGACTATCTACAAATAATATTTCTGTGTATTTGCCAACTATTCATTTTTCCATCCTTTCTTTTCACTTTTTATATACACTCAGAGACCACTTTATTAAGCACCTCATTCACTCAATAAAGTAGCCACTAAACTTACCCAACGGGGCGAGAACCTTCATCAGGACTGAAGGAGGGTCTCAGCCCGAAACGTCAGCTATTTACTCTTTTCCACAGGTACTGCCTGTCCTGCTGAGTTCCTCCAGCATGTCGTGTGTATTACTTTGATTTCCAGCATCTCCATATTTCCTCTTACCCAATGAACTGTGTTGTGTGAAAATCCCAGGAGATTTAGCAGTTTCAGAGATATTCAGACCATCTCGTCTGGTACCAGCAATTATTCCACATTCACAAATCACTTAGATCTCACTTCTTCCCCATTCTAATGCTTGGCCCGAACAACAACTGAACCTCTTGACCATGTCCGCATGCTTTTGTGCATTGAGTTGCTGCCGCATGATTGGCTGGTTAAATATTTGCATTCACGGATAGGTGTTCCTAATAAAGTGGCCACTGAGTGTCCATCTCCCGTGTTTTTCTGTTCTGTCCTTCACTGCAGGAGGTATATCTGAAAACATTATTTATTTTAATTTTTAATGGAAAAATACCAAGTAGACATGACTAACAGGAAACTTTGTGCTAATGCTTAAGAAACCTGTGTTAGATGCTTCTCCTGCTGTTATAACGGGGTTGAAATAAATCTTCATAAGAGTGCTGGAGAAGTGAATTCAATATAAGCCTGTTAAAACGTACACGTAATAAGTCTCCCTGCAGAAATATCTGCTATGCTGTTAACAGCTTTAGTTGTGAAGTAGCCAACCCTTTAACATTCAAATGGTTTTACCTCAGAGCACTAAATTCATTTTTCAAACACAGCGTCAGCCTGACTACATTGGGCTGGTAACCAATTTCTTTTATTGACCCAAGTTGTCTAAACGACTTGTTAAATCACAGAAAACAAGACCTTGGCAAAGGGAATAGGGCAGCGAAATATAAGGCAGGAGTAAAATTGGATTTTCTAAATAATGATTTGGATCATTCATTTTATCTGACCATCAGTTTCTCACCTGCTCACTTGCGCATGTACTCAGCAGCTACTTTATTAGGCACTACTGCTCGTTAATGCAAATATTCAGCCAGCCAATCGTGTGGCAGCAACTCAGTACATAAAAGTTGTTGTTCAGACCAAACATCAGAATGCAGAAGAAATGTGATCAGAATCAGAGACGAGAAAAGCTGCGAGTAACCACGCGTTACAACAGTGACATGCAGAAGAGCATTTCTGAGTGCACAACACGTCAAACTTTGGGGTGGATGGGCGAGAGTAGCAAAGGACAAACATACACTCACTGGTCACTTCATTGGGTACAGGAGGTACCTCAAAAAGTAGCCACTGAACATATACAGTGGTCTTCACACACACGTACATTCTTTGTCAAAATTACGGTAAATTTCAGAGTTGTCATCCAACTTTAACATCAGAATCAGGTTTAATTCCACCTGCATATATCATGAAATGTGTTAACTTTGTGGCAGCGGTGCAGTGTAGTGCAAAAACATATATTAAAAAATGTAATGATGTAGTGTTCATGGGTTCAACGTCCATTCAGAAATTAGATGGCAGAGGGGGGAAGCTGTTCTTGAATCACTGAGTGTGTGCCTTCAGGCTTCAGTACCTCCTTCCTGATGGTAGCAATGAGAAGAAGGCACGAGGGGGTCCTCAATGAAGAATGCCACCTTTTTTGAGGCATTGCTCCTTGAAGATGTTTTGGATACTATGGAGGCTAGATGGACAGATCAATACTTTATTGATCCCAAAGGATATAACAGTGTCATAGTAGCATCACAAGTGTACAGATATACAAATTAATAAAAAATAAGTCACCTCAAACAGGATAGGGTCACCACTTCCCCGGCTATAGAGCCTAATGGCCGAGGGTAAGAATGCCCTCATATAGCGCTCTTTGGAGCAGCACAGTTGTCTTAGTCTATTACCAAAAGTGTCCCTCTGTTCAGCCAAGGTGGCACGCAGTGGGTGAGAAACATTGTCCAAAATTGCCAGGATTTTCCGTACGGTCCTTTGTTCTACCACAGCCTCCAGTGTGTCCAGTTTGACTCCTGTAACAGAATCAGAATCAGGTTTATTATCACCGGCATGTGATGTGAAATTTGTTGACTTAGCAGCAGCAGTTCAATGCAATACATCATCTAGCAGGGAGAGAAAATAATAATAATAAGTAAAATAAAACATAATTATAAATAAACAAGTAAATCAATTACGTATATTGAATAGATTTTTTTTAATGTGCAAAAAACAGAAATACTCTATATCAAATAAGTGAGGTAGTGTCCCAAGATTCAATGTCCATTTAGGAATTGAATGGCAGAGGGGAAGAAGCTGTTTCTGAATCACTGAGTGTGTGCCTTTAGGCTTCTGTACCTCCTACCCGATGGTAACAGTGAGAAAAGGGCATGCCCTGGGTGCTGGAGGTCCTTAATAATGGACGCTGCCTTTCTGAGACACCACTCCCTAAAGATGTCCTGGGTACTTTGTAGGCAGGTACCCAAGATGGAGCTGACAAGATTTACAACCTTCTGCAGCTTTTTTCGGTCTTGTGCAGTAGTCCCTCCAGACCAGACAGTGTCAGAATGCTCTCCATGGTACATCTGTAGAAGTTTTCAAGCTTATTGAGCCTGTTAATGCCCCAGCACACCAGCACATAGAACAGACTGGCAGAACATGTGAAGGAGAGGCCTGCACACTCCAAAGGACCTCAGTCTCCTCAGGAAGTGGAGGTGACTCTGGCCCTTCTTGTACACGGCCTCTGTGTTGGCTCAAGTCTGTCATCCAGGTGCACCCCCAGGTACCTGTAGGTCCTCACCACATCCACGTCCTCACCATCAACAGTAACGGAGCAGTCCAGGCTTAGTCTTCCTAAAGTCCATCACCATCTCGTTTGTCTCACTGATGTTGAACTGCAGATGATTCAGCTTGCACCATTTGGTATGCTGGAGCTGACTAATTTTATCACTCTTTGCAGCTCACTTCTATCCTGTCCAGGAGTCTCCGTACACCTTCCCCCATACCAGATGGCGATGCAGCCAATCAGAATGCTCTCCACGGTACATCTGTAAAAGTTTTTGAGTGTCTTGGGTGACATTTCAAATCTCCTCAAACTCCTAATAAAATATAGTCAAGTTTACTGTCATTTTGACCATAAACTGCTGGTACAGTACACAGTAAAAACAAAACAACGTTCCTCCAGGACCCTGGTGCTACATGAAACAACACAGAACTACACTTGACTACGTGAGACAGCACAAGGATACACTAGACAATATAACTGCACAGGACTACATAAAGTGCACAAAATGAGTGCTGAGCAGTACAATAATTAACAAACAAGACAATAGGCACAGTAGAGGACAAATTACAATATAATAATAAATGATGTAGATGTTAATCTGGACTCTGGGTATTGAGGAGTCTGATGGCTTGGGGGGAAGAAACTGTTGCACAGTCTGGCCATGAAAGCCCAAATGCTTCGGTACCTTTTGCCAGATGGCAAGAGGGAGAAGAGTTTGTGTGAGGGATGTGTGGGATCCTTCATAATGCTGTTAGCTGCTGTCTTGCCTCCTTTAAGAGATGTTGAAGTTGTTGAAAAATAATGCTGTTAAATGTGTTTTGCACTGTGCTGCTGTCACGAACCAGATATCACAGCATCTAAGTCAGTTTCAGTAATTTGATTGTCATTCTGATTCAGGATTCTTATCCAGGATGGGAGATCACTGTATCTGTTGTAGTTATGCATCACATCGACAAAGCCAGCGTTCATTACCCATTTTCAGCTCTCCCTGAGAAAGTAGTGAGAATGACTAAGCCCTCTTGTTGAAGGTTCTCCTACAGTGCTGATGGATGGGATTCCGGAATTTACATTCAGTGAGGATTGACATAGTTCCAAGCGAAAGTGCTGTACAAGCCTGCCAGGACACACTTGTGCCTGTTCCCCTGCCTTCTTGGTTACTGGAGACTGAAAACACAGGCCACAGCTCAATTAAGCTGACTGGGAGACTTCGGGCCTCGGAACTAGGGGAGAGAGCAACAGGAGTTGTTGCTTGCCGCTAACCGTAAGGAGTTTCCACATTCTTCCCGTGACCGCGTGTGTGTTTCCTCCTCCCACAGGTCCAAAGGTGTACCGATTGGTAGTTTCATTGGTCGTTAGAAATTGTCCTGTGGATTAGGGTAGGTTTAAATCGGGATTTCTGGGTGGCATGGTTCGACGGGCTGTATCTCAATCAATAAATAAGTCAGTAATAGATTCAGATGAGGAGGAGAGCATCAGGACACAGACAGATAGTGAGAGGCAAATCAGTAAACGCAGACTGTTGGCTACCATGAGCCTTGGTTAGACGATGCCAATTATTTGCTTTGTAAACACAAACAGATTTGCTGTTCTGTCATCCTAATCGTCCTAGTCTGGTGTTTCAACATGGAACAGAATGAGATGTGATGAAGCTGTGAAACGCTCTGCCTCGTTAAAAATGTAGGCATCGTGAGACCATAATACATAGGGGATTTAGGCTGCTTGGACTATCGACTCTGCTCCGCCATTCCATTGTGGCTGAATTAATATCCCTCTCAAACCCCACCTTCTCCCTGTAACCTGTGACACCCTGATCAATCAAATACCTGTCAGCCTCCACTTTAAATATACACATTGACTTGGCTGCTACAGCCGTCTGTAGCAGTGAATTTCACAGATTCACCACCCTCTGACTAAAGAAATTAATGGAGTCATTAAGCACAGAAATAGGCCTTTCAGCCCTTCTAGTCCAAGCTGAAATATTATTCTGCCTAGTCCCAACGAGCTGCAGCTGGACCATAGCCCTGCATACCCCTCTCATCCAAATTTCTCATAAGTGTTGAATCTGACCAGCCACCACTTCCTCCTCATCGCTGTTCTAAATGGATGCCCTTGTACTCTGCTCTTAGACTCCCCCACTATAGGAAACGTCCTCTCCATGCCCACTCTGTCGAAGCCTTTCAGTATTCAATAGGTTTCAATGAGATTCCTCCCATCATTCTTCTGAATTCCAATGAGTACAGGCTCAGAATCATCAGAGGCTCCTCACATGTTAACCCTTCCACTCTCCAGATGATCATATGGCTAATCTCAAATAAGAGAACATCCGCAGATGCTGGAAATCCAAGCAACACACACAAAATGCTGGTAGAAATCAGCAGGCCACCAGCTGAATAGCCTTTTATGTAGAGTAAGCAGTTGACGTTTTGGGTTGAGACCCTTCATCAGGTCTGGAGAAAATGGATGAGGTCAGAGTAGGAAGGTGGGGGAAGTGGAGGAAGAAATACAAGGTGGTAGGTGATGGGTGAAACCGGGAGAGGGGGAGAGGTGAAGTAAAGAGCTGAGAAGGTTGATAAAAGAGTTAAAGTGCTGGAGAAGGGGGAATCTGATAGGAGAGGACATACGCAAAGGAAGCAGCATTATGAAGGACCCCATGCACCCCTCATACAATCTCTTCTCCCTCCTGCCATCTGGGAAAAGGCACCGAAGCATTCAGGCTCTCACGACCAGACTATGTAACAGTTTCTTCCCCCAAGCTATCAGACTCCTCAATACACAGAGCCTGGACTGACACCTTGCCCTACTGTCCTGTTTATTATTTATTGTAAATGCCTGCACTTTTTTTTGTGCACTATGCAGTCCTGTGTAGGTCTGTAGTCTAGTGTAGCTTTCTCTGTGTTGTTTTTTTAATTACGTAGTTCAGTCTAGTTTTTGTACTGTGTCATGTAAAAACCATGGTCCTGAAAAATGTCTCATTTTTACTATGCACTGTACCAGCAGCTATGGTCGAAATGACAATAAAAGTGACTTGACTTGACTTGATAAGGCCATGGAAGAGTGGGGAAAGGGGAGGAGAATCAAAGCAGAAAGAGAGATAGGGATTTGCTATCAGACATTCTCTTCTGCTTTAGAACAGCTTGCAAGTATGCACTGGATTTGACATTGTAAAACATCCCAAGACATGACTGGGAAAACCTGACATGTGGAGACATTCATAACAAATGTAGGAGCTATGTGTGGGAGTCAACATGCTCTGCTACTCTGATAAATTAAAGATTAACTTAAACTTGTACAGCAAAACATACAGGGAAGTGTGTCGTTTGCAACATTGACCAATGCAGTCCGAGGAAGTGCTGGGGGCAGCCCGCAAGTGTGCCCATGCTTCAGGTGTCAGCATAGCATGCCCACAACTCACTAACCCAAGCGGTACATCTCTGGAACGAGGGAGGAAACTGGAGCACTTCGAGGAAGCACACGCGGCCGGCCATGGGGAGAACATATTAACGCCTTACAAATGTTAGCGACTGGAATCGAACCCCAAGCTTGCAGCTGGCATTGCAAAGCGATGCGCTAGCCACTACACTACCGTGCTGCCCTCAAATCTTGTTTAATTAATCCTCCCCTCTCACCTTACACCTGTGCCTTCTTGTTCTAAATTTCCTACTCTGCGGAAAGGACCTTGACCACTGGACCCCCCCCCCCCCCCCGATTTTTTAAAATATTGATAAGGTCACTCCTCTCCAAGAAAAAAAACAATTCCAGTCTATCCAGGTGCCCCCCTTAACTCAAGAATTTTGGTCTTAGAAACATGCTTGTATACTCATAATTATTGTATTGATTTTAGTAAGGAACTGAATTCCGGGATGTATTTGATACACATTTCTCTGACATTAATTGTACCTATTGAACAAAATGCCAGTGTAGGGTTTGTCCGCAAGGAGGGAGGGAGCAGGTGGTGAGGACTGAGTAATAAAGGATCCAGAGCATAAACCATTGACAGCTGAATAAACAGCCACTGGTGATGAGATGATTAAAACTGGGGTGACATAAGAGG
The DNA here is from genome assembly GCF_030144855.1 of Hypanus sabinus. Classification (NCBI taxonomy): domain Eukaryota; kingdom Metazoa; phylum Chordata; class Chondrichthyes; order Myliobatiformes; family Dasyatidae; genus Hypanus; species Hypanus sabinus. Next base: position 171,314,210 of record NC_082711.1, read on the forward strand.
CCTTCAATTGGAAGAATACAGTAATCTTGGGGTGAGGCGAGATGGAAGGATGCTGTGTATATTTACCAGCACAATATCTAGATTCTAGATTTCATTGGTTAAACTACTCAGGGAAATACTGAAATTTAGATTTTGCACTCCCCAAATGTAATAATTTTCAACATATGACAGGGAACCGTCAGGGAGGCTGTATTTCTGGTGATTGGTAGTAGATGGCTTTTCGAAGTGAAATTGTGAAACAGTTCTATACACCAGAGGGTGATTGAAATTTAAAACTCTCTTCTGCCTGGAGGAGATTAAACCAGATTAATAGTTGATCTTAAACTGGAGACTGATGGTGCTTGAGTTAACCAAATGCGTTAAAGGTTTTGAGGGAAGTTATGTATCTCATTGTGAATTTAGATCACTGCGTGTGGGGACTGGCTGATTGGCACCATCTTATATTCTGGCTGTTAATTGGGTGGCATTTCCAGTTTGTTCTGCACAGGGAGTGCATTTGGAAGCATTGTTTTGTGGTTAGTTGATGAAATTTGCTGAATAAGCTTGAAGCAGATAGTGTGCCCTAAAGAGGACAATGATGAGTCAACATTCAACAAATCCCATTTATCACCTGAGTGTGCACTTTGCGGTGAGCCCTTGACCAGGTGCTTGGTCCGTGAAATTTGCTGATAAAGATAACGGGTGGAGCACATTATTCCACAGCTCAAGGATTTGATATTTGTATTGGTGAAGATGGGAAACTAAAAAAACTATTCCAAAATCAGAGTCAGGTTTAATATCACCGGAATACATAAAGAAATTTGTTGCTTCGTGGCAGCAGTACGTGGCAATACATATTATCATGATTATCAATTTCAATACGAATATATATAAAAAATTAAATTCTTCTTCTTGGGCCCCGAACTCCCGGTGGAGCCTAGTCCATAAAAAACTCCAATTTCTATTGTCCTCAGTTCTGAGCCAGTTTCTCCAGGGTGGACCAATTCTGCCTCGTTGTTTCTACTTCATGTGTTCTTTGGACGTCCCTTTTTCCTCTTCCCTTGGGGATTCCATTTTAATGCCTGCCTGGTGATGTTGGTTGGCTTCCTCAGCTGGGGACAATCCACCTCCATTTCCATTTTGCATATTTGTATCTCTGTTGGTGTTTCCCACAGTGTCTGGCTGGTTCCTTCGTTAGCCCATCTGATGTTTAAAATCCTTCTCAGACACTGGTTAATGATGTTATGATACGGCAACAATGAATATAGAATTGAGACAGGTTTTTTATAAATAAATAAAACATTTATTAAACACTGCTCAATAAAATACCAAAAGTAAACAAACGACTAACTTAACTGGAAGTTAACTGCTATACGGCAACTCGAACAGTTCTTAAAGTGATGAATGCAAAAGTCCAAATAACTTATACAGTCAATTAGGAGAAACTTTCCTGAAGTAATGAATTCCTTGACGATGTGATGTTACTGCTGATCCCAGCCGAAATATGCCTTGTTTACGACAAAGGAAGTAAAACGGCTTAAAGGCATTCCTTGGTGAATACCGCTGCATCGAGCTCTTTCTGCTTTCACAATGCAGGAGCTATCAGGTTTCACAATCCAGTAACCTGGATGCAGGTTACTAATTCCTTGAACGAAGATTAAATAAGGTCAATCCTGTATTACTGCCGACATCACCAACTTTTCTCGATCCTTTGGGTTTCTGTACTTCCATAAATCTTCACTCTCCTATTAGACTAGACTGGCAGTATTGTAGCGTAACTGCTGGCAATAATCTTTGTAACTTAAGGCAGAAAGTAAAGCTCCACTTTAAAACAAAACTGCATCATGAGACGAATACGCAGCATGACGGAGTGACTGGCGAATTAAACCACGAACTGACCTGCGTCACAGCAAGGCCTGTTGAAACAAACCATCACATGACCTCTCACTGGCGGGAAATTATATCACTCCACCATCACAAGATCATTTCATCATGCTCACTAGATACTCAATTACATCATGGTCATGTGTCAGTCACAAGATACCCACCGGGTATGTAACAACGAAAGCCTGCAGTTTTTGTCACGTCTTCTTTGTTTACCTCCAGTTCCAGAGCTACTTAGGGGCAATGTTTTAACATTTGAGTTTAAGGTTCTGATTTTGGTTTTCCTTGCTATGACTCCAGATGTCCACATTTTCTTTAAGATGTTGAAAACTACCCTGGCTTGGTGATCCTGGCTTTGACATCCTCATCCTTTCCACCAAATATACTCGCAAAGCTTCCAAGATAGGCAAAGGAGGTCACTTCTTCCAGGGTTGTATCTCTCATCACTCTGGGCCTATTGCCGGTGCAGTTTATCTTCATCACTTTCATTTTATCTACATTTGGTCTTATGGTGGAGTTAGTGGTCAGGAGTGTTGATTTCTCTAGCATCTGTTGGTTAGAGCTAGACAGTAGGGCGATGTCATCTGCAAACTCTAGTTCATCAAGTTGCTGCCACGTAGTCCACTGGATTCCATTTTTCACTTGTCCGTGTCATAATCCAGTCTATTGCCAACAGGAACTGGGAAGGAGCCAACAAACATCCCTGCCCAGTGTTGACACTGAAGCTTTCTGACAGCTTTCCTGCATGTATGACTTTGCATGCATGTTGTTGTCGGAATACCTGAAGATATTGATAAATTTCTGCAGTATTCTATAATATTTCTTAAGTTTCCATAGAGTGTTTCTGTCTAAGCTTTCTCTTAGTCAATGAAGTTGACGTAGAGAGTATTCCAACAATTGACTGCTTTGTGATTATTCTTAAGGTTCCTATCTGGTCTGTGCAGGAGCGATCTTTCCTAGAAGATGCTTGTTGGTCCTGTAATGTTGTGTCAACAACGCGTTGAAGGCGTTGCAGAATAATCCTGTTTAGCACCTTTCCAACCACAGACATTAAGGATATACCTCTGTAGCTTTTACAGTCTTGTAAGTCACCTTCCTTAGGAAAACTTTATTATGTGACTTTTCTTCCACTCTTGAGGCGTCTCCTCTTTGTCCCAGATGTTGCAGAACAGAGTGTATCGGATATTTGCCAAAAGTTTAGGGTCTGCCCTCAATGCCTCTGATGGTACGCTCTCTGAGCCAGCTGCTTCTCCTGGTTTAGCCCTTTGGTTGCCTGTATGATTTCCTTCTTCGATGGCTTGGCACAGTTCACCTCAAAGTCTGATGGTACATCGGGAATTAAAGGAGATTCTGGAGGAGGTGGTCTGTTCAGAAACTGAGCAAGATACTAAGCCCAATGCTGGAGCTGTTCGTCTTCTTTAGTTAGGATATTTCCATCTTTATCCTTCACTTGGGTATCAATCTGGTTGAGTTTGCCAGCTAGCTTCTTGATAGTGTCATATTCCCATTTGCCGAGGCTTCTTCTGCTGTTGATGAGCTCTCTCCTGTCCGTCTTGATGTTACTACCTGTGGTTAGCTGCTAAAATTTGCTGAATAAGCTTGAAGCAGATAGTGTGCCCTGAAGAGGACAGTGATGAGTCAACATTCAACAAATCCCATTTATCACCTGAGGGTGCACTTTCTGGTGAGCTCTTGAGCAGGTGCTTGGTCCGTGGAAGTTGCTGATAAAGATAACGGGTGGAGCACATTATTCCACAGCTCAAGGATTTGATATTTGTATTGGCAAAGATGGGAAACTGAAAATTTATTTCAAAAATCAGAATCGGGTTTAATATCATCAGCATACATTTGTTGCATTGTGGCAGCAGTACATTGCAATACATGGTAATAAAAACTATAAATTACAATAAGAACTACAATTATAAATTGTAGTTACAATTATAAAAATAAGTAGTGCAAAAAAAGAGAGGGAAAAAGTACTGGGGAAGAGTTGATGAGATCATTGTCTATTCAGAAATTTGTTGGCGGAGGGAAAGAAGCTGTAGCTGAAACGTTGAATGTTTGCCTTCAAGCTCCTGTTCCTCCTCCTTGATGGCAGCAATGAGAAAAGGGCATTTTTCCTGAGTGAAGGGGGTCCTTAATGATGGATTTGACCTGCCAGGCAGTTGAAGGAACTTATGCAGGAGTACTAAATATTTGGAGCTGACTACCCTTGGTGCACAAGCGCAAAAATGATCAGCTCAGTCTGTCACAGAATGTTTATGATTTTGAAATCTGTCAGATTATTATTATTATTATTATAATATACAATGCAACAGTTACAGTAATTTCCTCCACTTCTCCGGCTTGCACCTCAGGAGGAATCTCTGAGTCATGGAGTGGGTATTACCAGTGGTTTATTCCTGTCACTTGCACCAGGGTATGGTAAAAAAAAAACTTGATGCTCCACAAATCTGACCTGAAACCTTCCCTGGGTGCAGCATGTTTATAATAGATTTGCCAACTCTCCAGCTCCCCTGGACCTTTCAGGGATCAAGGATAGTTGCTGGGAGCAGAAACTGAGTTTAAAAAAAACATAAGGGTGTTTAAACAAATTCTTTGCCCTTTGATTCTAAAAATGACAAAGACTGGAAAGTGAAAGCTCCTTGACTAGCCAGGCATCTGAAAGAACTTATGACTATACCTGCAGGAATATTAGATGTTTGGAGCTGACTACATTTGGTGCCCACAGGCCAAAAGCTCAGCTGAGTCTGTTTGCATCTGTCACAGAGTGTTTATGATCTTGAAATCTGTCAGATTATTATATACAACACGATGGTCCCTCCACTTCTGTTTCTCACAGCTCTGGAGAGATTTCTCACTCAAGGAGTGGGTGTACTCTATTGGTATTTGGTTCACTATTGTCACGTAGTGAAAATCTTGTCTTGCGTACTGTCTGTACAGATCAAAACATTGCATGGTGCGTTGAGGTAGTACCTAGTAAAACAGTAACAATGCAGAATTATGCTGTGGGGCGGTGTGGTAGCGTAGTAGTTGGCACAATGCCTTAGAGTACCGGCAACCCAGGTTCACTTCCCGTCGCTGTCTATACGTTCCACCCCATGACCTGTGGGTTTCCTCCCACAGTCCAAAGTCGTACCGGGTCATTGTAAATGACGTTGTAAATTGTCATTGTAAATTGTCCTGCGAGGTTGGGGGGGGGGGGTGGTAAAATCGGGAGTTGCTGGACGGCACAGCTCGGAGGGCTGGAAGGGCCTGTTCTGCGCTGTATCTCGATAAATAAATAAAGTGTAACAGGTACAGAGAGAGTGCAGAGCAGGTAAATAATAAAGCATGAGATCATATGGACTGTGAGATGTAGAGTCCGTATTATCATACAAGAGATCTGTGTAAGAGTCTGTCTACAGTGGGATAGGAACTGTCCTTGAGCTTGGTAGTACACATTTTCAGGCTTTTGTGCCTACTGCCTGATGAGAGAGGGGAGAAGAGAGAATGTGGGTGTACTGACATGATTCCAGTTAGTTACAAGGACAAGTTGCAGAGACCTGGGTTAGATTCCTTTAACCATATAGCCACATAACAATTACAGCACGGAAACAGGCCATCTCGGCCCTTCTAGTCCGTGCCAAACACTTACTCTCACCTGGTCCCACCGACCTGCACTCAGCCCATAACCCTCCATTCCTTTCCTGTCCATAATACCTATCCAATTTTACTCCAAGTGACAATATCAAACCTGCCTCTACCACTTCTACTGGGAGCTCATTCCACACAGCTACCACTCTCTGAGTAAAGAAACTCTCCCTCGTGTTACCCCTAAACTTCTGTCCCCTAACTCTCAACTCATGTCCTGTTGTTTGAATTTCCCCTACTCTCAATGGAAAAAGCCTATCCACATCAACTCTTATCAATTCCCATCATAATTTTAAATATCTCTATCAAGTCCCCCCGTCAACTTTCTACGCTCCAAAGAATAAAGACCTAACTTGTTCAACCTTTCTCTGTAACTTAGGTGCTGAAACCCAGGTAACATTCTAGTAAATCTTCTCTGTACTCTCTCTATTTTGTTGATATCTTTCCTATAATTCGGTGACCGGAACTGTACACAATACTCCAAATTTGGTCTTACCAATGCCTTGTACAATTTTAACATTGATTTGAACTTGGAGATCTGAGCAGTGGTTGATGACTTTGAACTGATGAAGGATTTGAGGGAATTTTTCTTTGGGAGGGAATGATCTTAAAATTGGAACAGCTTAGGGAATGAAGTCAGGAAGTTCTTTACAGTGTCTGTGTGGAATTCTCCCTCTGTAAACGTAGTGGATCAATCAAAATCCCACAGTGAAATGGAGGTTCTGTGGCCCGGTTTCCTAGAAAACCTGCTGGTATCCAAATAGTGCTCTCCTACCAATTAATCATTACTCTTCCCCCTATTGATCACCACCTATACACTCCGGCAAGAATTATAGAACCATCACCTGCAGGCTCAGCAGCATCACTACTGACCCTTCAGAATGAGAGTCAGTAACGGCTTTATTACCACTGACATGTGGTGAAACTTGTTGATCTGCAGCAGTACAGAAACAAATTACTATAAGTTACTATAAGAAATGTGAAAATGCAAATAACTTGTGCAAAAAGAGAGCAAAAGTTGGTTAAAAAAAAGTGAGGTAAGAAATGATCAAAAATAGGTGAAAACAAAATGGTGAGGTAAAGAGAGAGCAAAATAGTGAGGTCTGAAGGACAAGTACCAGACTTGGGCAGTGGCAGGTGTTGGGAGAACCAATTCCATTTCATGAATTTAAAGGTGGAATTTAAGGGGCTGAATGGCTTACGCCAGGCACTGAAGAACTGCTGCTTCCTCTCCCAGTTTGGTCTACCTCTGTCTCCAGCTCAACACAAGGGGACAACTCGATATGGCCAATGTATCCCCCCCCCTGTTGAGCGCAGTCTTGGAGTGAACATCTAGGGGCGTTCTTATGGCTTAAAGCAAGTCACCCTTCCCCTGCTGCACGTCAGCTTGCAACACCTTCCTCCTTTTCAGCTCTTGTTCTTTCCTCTGTTATAGCCGGTGTTTGTCCAGTTTGGCAGCAGGTGTCATAACAAGCAGGCCTGTCAAGAGTGGCATCAAGCAACAAGGGAAATTAAAAGTGGAAAGAGAAAAGAGGTCCGAGATAAATGTAACAAGCTTCTTTTTTTAAAAGAAGCCATGAAAAATTAATAACCCATTAAATGAGCGTTGAATTATTAATCCACACTATCAAACGCCTGCTTAAACGACACGGTCAACATCTGTGCCTTTTCTTTTACTTTCGTCCCATTAGGAATTTCTCTGTCAAATCACACTTAACCTTTCAAGCTCTGAATCATCAGGCGTCCTGTAGAGGAGCTTCCGCCTTGATCTAAACACACCCGTTGTGGCCGTGCAGATGACAAGCAGCGGTTGGTGCAGGGGTACTCTTATACACCCTTCAACCCACCTACCCCTTCACATTCCCATCTGGCCACCAGACATCCAGGACTGTAGAGCACCACAAACAAGGGAGAGGTCAAGCAGAGGTGCCAGGGATCCATGGGAGCGGGCACCACAGGCAAAGAGTTCTTGACCATGTAGCATCTAAACTCCTGGCGAACTGGGTCTAAACGTGAGGCTCTAACAAAATGCTGTTTGAACTCAGCAGGCCAGTTGACGTTTTGGGCCCAAACCCTTTGGCAGTCCTGGCCTGAGGAGTTCCTCCAGCATTTTGTGTGTGTTGCTCGGATCTTCAGCATCTGCAGGTTTCTCTTGCTTGCTAAATGTGAGACTAATTAACCTGTATGTTTATGTCCGTCCCCCCCACCCCACGGGGCATGGTTCACAGGGAGTTTGTGCACAAGTTGTTGGCAGGGGTGTCCTCAGTAGTCGCAATAGCAGCTCCCCAGTTAGCATTGGCTCAGAGGTTGGGGATTCAGATCCTGCTCCAGACACAAAGGCACAAGTTGTGGCCTGGTGCTCCTGTGTGTTGTCAGATGAGCTAATTAGAGGTGTTAAAACTGAAGTCCCATCTAATTTTTAATGGATGTTTTCAAGGGAAGGGGGGTGTGATATTGGTTTATTATTGGAATGGAGAGCTTCTGAACGTGCTGCGTTACTGTGCAGTCCCGAAAATGCATTGTGGTGGACAGGAAGGCTGTACACCAGGTAGTTAAAACTGTCCAGTGCATCAACGGCACCAGCCTACCTTCCATCAAAGACATGTATACAGTACATAAATGTGCCAGGAGACAGCCAGCAATATCATGAAGGACCCCATGCACCCTGCTCATGAACTGCTTGCCCCACCCCCATCAGGGGTGAGACCATGCAGCATCCACTCCAGGGCCACTAAACTCAAAAACAGTTACTTGCCCTAAGCTGTCTCCACCCACCAGACCCCACCATCACCACATACACGTCACCTAGTGTCACTTTAGGTCCTTAGAAACTGAAGGTTTATAGCAGTTACTTTTACTTGTACATTCTTTCATAGGAGTGCTTTTATATTTACAATATATTTATTGTGTTCCTCATACTTATTGTGTTTTTTATTCTGCATTTATAAGACATAGGAGCAGAAGAGGGCCATTCTGCCCATCAAGTCTGCTCTGTTGTTTCATCATGGCTGATTTATTATCCATCTCAGCCTCCTTCTCCTGCCTTCTTCCTGTAGACCTTGATGCCCTGACTAACCAAGGAGCTATCAACCTCTACTTTAAATATACTCAATGACTTGGTCTCCACAGCTGTCTGAGGCAGTGAATTCCACAGATTCGCCACTCTCTGGCTAAGGAAATTCCTCCTCATCTCTGTTCTAAATGGTCATCCCTCTATTCTGAGGCTGTGCCCTCTGGCCCTAGACTCATTCACTTTAGGAAATATTCTCTCCACATCCACTCTGTCGAGGCCTTTCAATATTCAATAGGCTTCAATGAGAGCCCACACACTTTCTTCTAAACTCCAGTGAATACAGGCCCAGAGCCATCGAACATTCTGCATATCTTAACCCTTTCATTTCCGGAATCATTCTTGTGCACCTCCTCTGGACCCTCTCCAATGCCAGCACATCTTTCCTTCGATGAGGGACCCAAAGCTGCACACAATACTCCAAGTGCAGTCTGACCAGTGCTTTCTAAAGACTCAACATTACATCCTTGCTCTTATATCCTAGTCCTCTTGAAATGAATTCTAACATTGCAATTGCCTTCCTTACCACCAACTCAACCTGCAAGTTAACCTTTGGGGAATCCTGCACAAGGATTTCCAAATCCCTTGGCACCTCGAATTTTTGGATTTTCTCCCCCGTTCAGAAAATAGGCTATCCCTTTGTTCCTTCTGTAAAAGTGCATCACTATACTATATTTCATCTGCCACTTCTTTGTCCATTCTCCCAATATATCCAAGTCCTTCTGCAGACTCCCTGCTTCCTCAGCACTACCTGCCCCTCCACCTATCTTTGGATTGTCTGTAAATCTGGCCACAAAGCCATAAATACCGTAATCCAAATTGTTGACATATAACATGAGACAAAGCGGCCCCAGCATACCACTAGTCACCAGAGCCAACTAGAAAAGGCCCCCTTTATTCTGACCCTTTGCCTCCTCCCAGCCAGCCCATCTTCCATCCATAGCTGGAGGAAATGCTGGAGGAACTCAGCAGGTCAGGCAACATCCATGGAAATGAACACACAGTCTATGTTTAGGGCCACAACCCTTATTCGGGACTGACTGGAAAGGAAGGGGCAAAAACGCCAGAATAAAAAAAGGTAGGGGGTGGGAGGGGAAGAAGGATAGCTGGAAGGTGATAGGAGAAGCCAGGTGGATGAGAAAGGTAAAGAGGACAGCGAGGAAGAGGACAGCGAGGCTTGAGAGGAAGTGCGGCGGCGGCCATTTTCAAATTGTCCAATTGCGTCTCAAATCGGAGTTCTGAGAGGCGGGACTGTGCAGGCGCGTGAAGGAGGCCCGGGAAGGAGGGAAGATATATAAAGGAGATACTGAATGAGGTAGTTCTCTTTTGGAAGAGGACAGCGAGGCTTGAGAGGAAGTGCGGCGGCGGCCATTTTCAAATTGTCCAATTGCGTCTCAGATCGGAGTTCTGAGAGGCGGGACTGCGCAGGCGCGTGAAGGAGGCCTGGGAAGGAGGGAAGATATATAAAGAACGCAGCCTTAAGAAGCGGGCAGCTTCGTTTGCGGGCTGCGGAGTGAGCCGGGCGCAGAGTGTAGGGCTTGGGCTCAGAGGGCTTAGGCGGAAGAGGGCACAGTAGGCTTATCTTTTAGTTCTTGTATTTTCAGTTATTTGGGAGGTATGAGTGTGAGGGCAGCTTGTTGTTCTCGGTGTTGGATGTGGGAGATCCTGGAGTCTCCGAGCCTCCCGGACGTCCACATCTGCGCCAGGTGCGCCGAACTGCAGCTCCTGAGGGACCAAGTTAGGGAACTGGAGCTGCAGCTCGATGACCTTCGCCTGGTCAGCGAGAGTGAGGAGGTGATAGAGAGGAGTTACAGGCAGGTGGTCACTCCGGGACCACGGGAGGCAGATAGTTGTGTCACGGTCAGGAAGGGGAAGAGGCAGGTACTAGAGAGTACCCCAGTGGCTGTACCCCTTGACAATAAGTACTCATGTTTGAGTACTGTTGGGGGGGGGGCAGCCTACCTGGTGGGAGTGACAGTGGCCGAGCCTCCGGCACAGAGGACGGCCCTGTAGCTCAGAAGGGTAGGGTTAGAAGAAAGAGGTCCATAGTAATAGGGGGCTCAATAGTCAGGGGCTCAGACAGGCGTTTCTGTGGAGGTGACCGGGAGTCCCGGATGGTAATTTGCCTCCCTGGTGCCAGGGTTCGGGACGTTTCTGATCGCGTCCAAGATATCCTGAAGTGGGAGGGTGAAGAGCCAGAGGTTGTGGTACATGTAGGTACCAATGACATAGGAAGGAAAGGGGAAGAGGTCCTGAAACGAGAGTATAGGGAGTTAGGAAGGCAGTTAAGAAGAAGGACCGCAAAGGTAGTAATCTCGGGATTACTGCCTGTGCCACGCGACAGTGAGAGTAGGATAGAATTAGGTGGAGGATGAATGCGTGGCTGTGGGATTGGAGCAGGGGGCAGGGATTCAAGTTTCTGGATCATTGGGACCTCTTCTGGGGCAGGAGTGACCTGTTCAAGAAGGACGGGTTACACTTGAATCGTGGGGGGACCAATATCCTAGCGGGGAGGTTTGCTAGGGCTACAGGGCGGACTTTAAACTAGTAAGATGGGGGGCGGGACTATTTGAGGAGACTATGGGAGAGGAGGTTAGTTCACCAGTGGAGCAAGTAAATAGACAGTGTGTGAGGGAGGAAAGGCAGGTGATGGAGAAGGGATGCGCTCAGCCCGAAGATGTAGGGGAGAAGAAAGAAAAGGATAATAAATTTGAATGCATTGTTAGGGATGGAAAGAGAGGAAGAGATGGAGAGTATCTCATATGTATCTATTTTAATGCTAGGGGCATTGTAAGAAAGGTGGATGAGCTTAAAGCGTGGATTGATACCTGGAATTATGATGTTGTAGCTATTAGTGAAACATGGTTGCAGGAAGGATGTGATTGGCAACTAAATATTCCTGGATTTAGTTGCTTCAGGTGTGATAGAGTAGGAGGGGCCAGAGGAGGAGGTGTTGCATTGCTTGTCCGAGAAAATCTTATGGCGGTGCTTTGGAAGGATAGATTAGAGAGCTCCTCTAGGGAGGCCATTTGGGTGGAATTGAAGAATGGGAAAGGTGCAGTAACACTGATAGGAGTGTATTATAGGCCACTTCATGGGGCGCGTGAGTTGGAAGAGCAAATGTGTAAGGAGATAGCAGATATTTGTAGTAAACACAAGGTGGTGATTGTGGGAGATTTTAATTTTCCACACATAGACTGGGAAGCTCATTCTGTAAAAGGGCTGGATGGTTTAGAGTTTGTGAAATGTGTGCAGGATAGTTTTTTGCAACAATACATAGAAGTACCGACTAGAGATGGGGCAGTGTTGGATCTCCTGTTAGGGAATGCGATAGGTCAGCTGACAGATGTATGTGTTGGGGAGCACTTCGGGTCCAGTGATCACAATAGCATTAGCTTCAATATAATTATGGAGAAGGACAGGACTGGACCTAGAGTTGAGATTTTTGATTGGAGAAAGGCTAACTTTGAGGGGATGCGAAGGGATTTAGAGAGAGTGGATTGGGTCAAGTTGTTTTATGGGAAGGATGTAATAGAGAAATGGAGGTCATTTAAGGGTGAAATTATGAGGGTACAGAATCTTTATGTTCCTGTTAGGATGAAAGGAAAGGTTAAAGGTTTGAGAGCACCATGGTTTTCAAGGGATATTAGAAATTTGGTTCAGAAAAAGAGGGATGTCTACAATAGATATAGGCAGCATGGAGTAAAGAAATTGCTTGAGGAATATAAAGAATGTAAAAGGAATCTTAAGAAAGAGATTAGAAAAGCTAAAAGAAGATACGAGGTTGGTTTGGCAAATAAGGTGAAAGTAAATCCGAAAGGTTTCTACAGTTATATTAAAAGCAAGAGGATAGTGAGGGATAAAATTGGCCCCTTAGAGAATCAGAGTGGTCAGCTATGTGTGGAACCGAAGGAGATGGGAGAGATTTTGAATGATTTCTTCTCTTCGGTATTCACTAAGGAGAAGGATATTGAATTGTCTAAGGTGTGGGAAACAAATAAGGAAGTTATGGAACCTATGACAATTAAAGAGGTGGAGGTACTGGCACTTTTAAGAAATTTAAAAGTGGATAAATCTCCGGATCCTGACAGGATATTCCCCAGGACCTTGAGGGAAGTTTGTGTAGAAATAGCAGGAGCTCTGACGGAGATCTTTAATATGTCATTAGAAACGGGGATTGTGCCGGAGGATTGGCGTATTGCTCATGTGGTTCCATTGTTTAAAAAGGGTTCTAGAAGGAAGCCTAGCAATTATAGACCTGTCAGTTTGACATCAGTGGTGGGTAAATTAATGGAAAGTATTCTTAGAGATAGTATTTATAATTATCTGGATAGACGGGATCTGACTAGAAGTAGCCAGCATGGATTTGTGCGTGGAAGGTCATGTTTGACAAACCTTATTGAAATTTTTGAAGAAGTTACGAGGAATGTTGACGAGGGTAAGGCAGTGGATGTAGTCTATATGGACTTCAGCAAAGCCTTTGACAAAGTTCCACATGGAAGGTTAGTTAAGAAGGTTCAGTCGTTAGGTATTAATGCTGGAGTAATAAAATGGATTCAACAGTGGCTAGATGGGAGATGCCAGAGAGTAGTGGTGGATAATTGTTTATCAGGATGGAGGGTGCCTCAGGGATCTGTTTTGGGCCCAATGTTGTTTGTAATATACATAAATGATCTGGATGATGGGGTGGTAAATTGGATTAGTAAGTATGCCGATGATACTAAGGTAGGAGGTGTTGTGGATAATGAGGTGGGTTTTCAAAGCTTGCAGGGAGATTTATGCCGGTTAGAAGAATGGGCTGAACGTTGGCAGATGGAGTTTAATGCTGAGAAGTGTGAGGTTCTACATTTTGGCAGTAATAATCCAAATAGAACATACAGAGTAAATGGTAGGGCATTGAGGAATGCAGAGGAACAGAGAGATCTAGGAATAACTGTGCATAGTTCCCTGAAAGTGGAGTCTCATGTAGATAGGGTGGTGAAGAGGGCTTTTGGAATGCTGGCCTTTATAAATCAAAGCATTGAGTACAGAAGTTGGGATGTAATGCTAAAGTTGTACAAGGCATTGGTAAGGCCAAATTTGGAATATTGTGTGCAGTTCTGGTCACCGAATTATAGGAAAGATATCAATAAATTAGAGAGAGTGCAGAGACGATTTACTAGGATGTTACCTGGGTTTCAGCAATTAAGTTACAGAGAAAGGTTGAACAAGTTAGGTCTCTATTCATTGGAGCATAGAAGGTTGAGGGGGGATTTGATCGAGGTATTTAAAATTTTGAGAGGGATAGATAGAGTTGACGTGAACAGGCTGTTTCCATTGAGAGTAGGGGAGATTCAAACTAGAGGACATGATTTGAGAGTTAGGGGGCAGAAGTTTAAGGGAAACACGAGGGGGTATTTCTTTACTCAAAGAGTGATAGCTGTGTGGAATGAGCTTCCTGTAGAAGTAGTAGAGGCCAGTTCAGTTGTGTCATTTAAGGTAAAATTGGATAGGTATATGGACAGGAAGGGAGTGGAGGGTTATGGGCTGAGTGTGGGTAGGTGGGACTAGGTGAGATTAAGGGTTCGGCACGGACTAGGAGGGCCAAGATGGCCTGTTTCTATGCTGTGATTGTTATATGGTTATAAGGGCTGGAGGAGAAGGAATCTAATAAGAGAGGAGAGTGGACCTTTGGAGAAAGGGAAGGAGGAGGGGACCCAGGAGACATGATAGGCAGGTGAGAAGAGGTAAGAGGGCAGAGTGGGGAATAGAAGAAGAAGGGTGGGGGAGAGAAAAGAGTGTTTATACCGGAAGGAGAAATCGATATTCATGCCATCAGGTTGGAGGCTACCCAGTCGAAATATAAGGTGTTGCTCCTCAGCCTTGAAGGTGACCTCATCATGACACAAGAGGAGGCCATGGATCTTCTTTTAGAATGGGAATGGGAAATTGGAATTAACATGTTGGGCTGCCAGGTAGTCCCGCTTTTGGCGGATGGAGTGCAGGTGCTCGACAAAGCAGCCCCCAATTTACTACAGGTCTCACCCGTATAGAGGAGGCCACATTGGGAGCACTGGATACAATAGACAACCCCAGCAGACTCGCAGGTGACGTGTTGCCTCACCTGGAAGGATTGTTTGGGGCCCTGAATGAAGATGAGGGAGGAGGTGATTGGGCAGGTGTAGCAGTTTAGTTGCTTGCAGGAATAAGTGTGGGGAAGAACGAGTGGAGAGAGGCTTTTGGAAAATCTAAGTAAACAGCATCCTCTGACTTTCCTTTGTCAAAGAATTCCAACAGGTTTGTCAGGCTAGATTTCCCCTTAATGAAACCTTGCTGACATTGGCCTACTTCATCATGCACCTCCAATTACCCTGAAACCTTCTCCTTAACAATCGACTCCGACACCTTCCCAACCACTGTAGTGTGTAGGCCTCCGTTAGTCTCGATAGACCATGGATTTACACCTTGGAAAGTTTCCAGGGCGCAAGCCTGGGCAAGGTTTTTTTGTTATGGAAGACCGGCAGTTGCCCAAGCTGCAAGTCTCCCCTCTCCACGCCACCAATGCTGTCCAAGGGAAGGGCATTAGGACCCATACAGCTTGGCACTGGTGTCATCACAGAGCAATGTATGGTTAAGTGCCTTGCTCAAGGACACACACGCAGCCTCAGCCAAGGCTCGAAATAGCAACCTTCAGATAACTAGACGAATGCCTTAACCACTTGGCCACGTGGCAACACTATCCCAACCACTAAGGTCAGACTAACTAGCCCATAATTTCCTTTCCTCTGCCTCCCTGCCTTTTTGAAGAGTGGAACCATTCCAGAATCCAGTGATTCTTGATAGATCATTACCAATGCCTCCACAATCCCTTCAGCTGCCTCTGGCATCTGGACCATCTGATCCAGGTGACTTTATCTACCTTGAGAACTTTCAGCATCCCCAGCACCTTCCCCTTAGTAATAGCAACTATACTCGCATCCGGGTGCGATCCGGAGTAACTTGTGTACTAAGGAATGGCAGTAAACAATCTTGAATCTTCATTTGCCACATTTACCAAAAAACAGTGTGAAGCTTTTGCGTGATCAGTTACCTACATTATTACACTGGGGTAGTGAAAAGAAAATAGAATGCAGTGTTGTACTTACAATGGAAGTGCAGTGCAGGTAGACAAAGTGTAAAGGTCACAATGAGGTATGTTAGCTAGGTTGTTTCTTTTGGTTGCGTATGTTTACCTACTAAATGTAGTGGATACAGCCCAGTCCATCACAGGTAAAGCCCTCCCCACCACTGAGCACATCTACACAGAGTATTGTCCCAGGAAAGCAGCCTCCATCATCAGGGACCCCCACTGCCCAAGGCATGCTCTCTCCTCACTGCCCTATCAGGAAGGTGGTACAGGAGCCTCAGGACTCACACCACCAGGTTCAGGAATAGTAATTACCCCTCAACCATCAGGCTTTTGAACCAAAGGGGAAACTTCACTCAGCTTCACTCGCCCCATCACTAAAATGTTCCCACAACCACTCGACTTGCTTTCAAGGACTCTTATCAAATGTTCTCGTATTTATTGCTTATTTATATTTTATTATTATTTCTTCCTTTTCGTACCTGGACAGTTTGTTGTCTTCTGCACACTGGTTGAACGCCTAAGTTGGCGTGATCTTGCATCGATTCTGCTCTCTCTGGTTATTATGCCAGAGATTTGTTGAGTATGCCCACAAGAAAATGAATCTCAGGGTTGTACTTGGTGACAGATAATAAGTTTACTTTGAAATTTGACTTAGATGACAATAAATTTGACCTTGAGATCCAAGGTTCATTTTTTAAGTGTTCTTAGTATTAAGGTATAGCCAACGGGGGTGGGGGGGGGGGGGCTGCTGACAGTAGCCACCGCCACTGGTCGATGGTCAGTACAGAGAACAGTTAGAATTGTGGTGAGGTACAAGGTATTCTTCATACTCCTCATCCTTCAACAGCAACCTTCAGAAGTTGCCTTCTGTGTAAATGACCCCCTTCCATCTCCCTGTATCTTTGATCTGGTTCCCTTCTCTCCTCTCGCCTTGGCTTAATACTCTTCTAGCAAGTGCCAAAGTCATGGTAAAATTAAAGTACATATATTATGTAAATATATTATACTATTTACTACTGTGAGATTCATATTCAAAGTAAATTTATTATAAAGTACATATATGTC
The DNA here is from genome assembly GCF_030144855.1 of Hypanus sabinus. Taxonomy (NCBI): domain Eukaryota; kingdom Metazoa; phylum Chordata; class Chondrichthyes; order Myliobatiformes; family Dasyatidae; genus Hypanus; species Hypanus sabinus. The sequence continues at coordinate 171,330,949 of NC_082711.1, forward strand.
ATCATACACAACCCTGAGATTCATTTTCATGCAGACATTCTCAATAAATCTATAGAATAATCACCATAACAGAATCAGTGAAAGACCTCCCAACTTGTGTGTCCAGTGTGCAGAAGACAACAAACTGTGCAAATATAAAAATAAATTATTGATAATAATAAAAAAGATAAACAATAAATATCGAGAACAAGAGATGAAGAGTCTTTGAAAGTGAGTTCTTTGGCTGTGGGAACATTTCAGTGATGAGGTGCAGGTCATTATCTCCTTTGGTCCAAGAGCCTGAAGGTGTGGGCTAGTAATGATTCCTGCACCTGATAGTGTGAGTCCTGAGGCTCCTGTACCTTCTTCCTGATGGCAGCAGTGAGAAGAGAGCATGGCCTGGGTGGTGGGCGTCCCTGATGATGGATGCTGCTTTCCTGCAACAGTCTTTCATGTAGATGTGCTCAGTGGTGGGGAGGGCTTTACCCGTGATGAATTGGGCTGCATCTGTGACATTTTGTAGGATTTACAGGACTAGTAAAGAAATGCAATAGAACTTATGAAAAACTATACATAAACAAAGACTGACAAATAACCAATGTGCAAAAGACCGATTGTGCCAATAAATTAAAAATATTATTGAGAATATGAATTGTAAAGTCTCAAAAGTGAGTCTGCAAGTTGCAGAATGAGCTCAGAGTTGTGGTGAGTGAAGTTTGGTTCAGGCACCTGATGACTGAAGGGTAACAACTGTTCCTGAACCTGGTGATGTGGGACTTAAGGCTCCTGTATCTCCTGCCCTATGGTAGTAGCAATGGTGGGGGTCCTTGATGATGGGTGAAGCTTTCTTGTGACAGCATTTCATTTCAATATGCTTAACTATAATAATAGACTGTAATAGGCTGAGCTGTATCCACCTTCTGTACCATTTTCTGTTCCTGGGCATTGTTGTTTCCATAACAGTGAGAAGAACAAGACAAATAGGGATTACTATCATGTTGTTTCTGACACACCAGCCACAACTTCCCATATTACCCTTAAACTGACAGTTTTTCTTTCTTTTAAATACTGTTTTAAAGGTTACCCAAACTTTGTTGCAACGTACGGTCGTGGATACCCAGGATTTACACCAGGCTACAGCTACCAGTTCCCAGGTATGTTGACCCTCAATTCTATGTCCCATCACCCACCCTTTCTCCACTTCCCCCCTCGACTGTCGGATTTCTGTGACATTCCTGCTGCTACCGGTCACTCGGTCAGTTCCACGTGGACGTTCTTCCTTCGGTTCCAGGTTCTCTGCTTAGGAAGAAGCTGCGCCGACATGGATAATTTTGCTCCAGTATCACATGTGGCACTTAGTTTTGGTTAATTCTCCCTTTTCGATCTCCCAATGCCAAATTTTGTTCCAGACCAAGACAGCAGTGAAGATATCCTTTTCCTGCCCTTATTCCTGTTCCCCAGCCTCTCTCTCTCTGCTGGCCTCTGAAGTTCTGATCCATCAGCACTGTCCCAGCCCTCCTGCGGATCTTGCTGTCTTAGAAATCCCAAGTGTCAATGGTACTTCCTTCAAGTTCAACTTTATTGTCATTCACCATACACATGTATACAGCTAAATGAAACATGGCTCCTCTGAGGCCAAAGCATTAAACACAGTACATACAGTTATGATTTAGCACGTACCGTCACAAAATAATATTAACACAAGTCCCTGAGTGGCATGGCCTGAAGATTGACATAAAGTGTGAGGTGCATATTTATGTTAGACAGTATAATGTTACTGGCACAATTATAATAGAACAAGTAGTTGTATAAAATGTGAAACAGCAGCAATAAAAGGTGAAAGGTGGCAAGTGCAGGGTGAGAGTCTGTCTGTTGGTTGGTGTGTGGGGGTTGGCAGGGCATTTAGACTGGGTGTGCATGCGTGCTGGGTGGCACCCTATGTAAATTGTTATATTACTGAGCAGCATTTATTGACAATACTGTGCCAGGGATGCAGGTATTACAGGATTAGGATTTACAAGAAACTTGCTATTGAACAGCAAAGAAAGTCAGTTTACTTGGAAAGCAGATTCTGTTTAAAGAGCAGAAAAGACACAACTACAGCAACTCTCCCAAGTAAATGCAGGGTGCCACCTCCAAAAAAAAAAGCAGTGAGTCAAAGATAATCACACAAATTGTGTGCATAAATCACAACCCCACTCACCCATGGCAGAGTGCCGCCCACCATTGGGAATTACCCAAGCGTCTGCTGCCTGCCAAGGCACAAAGTGTCTAGAACACGTGGAATTCGTTTGTAAAGCGCAGCGTTGACGAGGCAGGTTTAGATTGTATGTCACTGACTGTGAAGGGGTGGTGGAGCTTCTCGAGTTAAGTTTTAGATGGGACGGACATCACAGAGCAGATAAAGATGCGCATCTGGGTGTCAGAAGAACATTTTGTATGCCCTGATGCATAATCACAAGGGTAATTTATGTTGGAGTTGTTTAAGATGTTGACGAGGCCAAATTTAGAATATTGTGTGTAGTCCGGTCACTGACCTACAGGAAAGATATCAATAAGCTTGAAAGAGTGCAGAGAAAATTCACACAGATATCGTCAATACCTGGGTTACAGTGATAGGTTGAATAGTTTAGAACTTTATTGAATGGAGTGCAGGGGAATCGGGAGGGATCTTACCGAGGTTTACACATTTCTGAGGGGTATAGGCAGACTGAATAAATGCAGGCCTCTTCCCCCTCAGGTTGGGTGTGACTAGAACTAGAGGTCATTGGTTAGGGTGACAGATGAAATACTTAGGGGAATCTGAGCAGAAGCTTCTTCACTCAGAGCATGGTGTGAATGGGGAATGAACCACAAGCTGACGTGTTAGAAATTGGTTGAATTGTAACATTTAAGAAAGTTTGAATGGGTGAGAAAGATATGGAGAACTGTGACCAAGATGTGGGTAGGTAGGTAAGTAGCACAGACCAAATGAGCCAAAATGCTGTAGTGCTCTGTAATTCTCAAACTCTCTCCTCTTGAGGGTAGTTACAGTTAGGAAAAACATGATCGTTAGACTACCTGTAGTTAGGAGAAGCCTGACCCTGTGGATGGTCAACGTGGGCTGAAAGGCCTGTTTCTGTTCCATTCATTCATTCCCCATTCACCTCCACTGTATGAAAATTCGAATGGAATGAAGTGTTTCCATCCATTAACATTGAGCACGATTCCTGTGGGAAAGTGTTAGCATTTGTGTTCAAAACTCACTGTCCAATTGCACACTACTCCCAATATCTGTTCCTTCAAAATAAATTTATTATCGAAGTACATACAGTACTGTGCAAAGTTTTTGGGCACGTATATATAGCTAGGGTGCCTAAGGCTCTTGCACAGTACTGTATCTGTCAACGTGCAGTGGAGTGTGAGTTTGTAAATCTGGCAGAAGCAAAGGATGTTGGGAATGCCGAGGGTGAAGCAGCACAGGAGGTGGCAGAGAAGGAGTGCCGGGGTGGGGATGTTGTGGGTACAGACACACCCAGCCCTGAGACACCAGGCAGGGTCATCTGATTCCAAACAATTGGTTTACTGATCATTGAAGAATGTCTCTCTGGTGCTTTCTGCTCTCTCTCCTCTGCCTTCCCCTTTTCTCAACCATGATACCCCTCTCCCTGCCCCTGTCCCACTCTCAGTCCACAATAGAGACCTAGATCAGAATCAGGCTTATCATCACTCACAGATGTCATGAAATTTGTTTTTTTTTGCGGCAGCAGTACGGTGCGATACACAAAATTACTACAGTGCTGTGCAAAAGTCTTAGGCTCCCTGGCTGTATATATATACCTGCGTCTTTTGCACAGTACTGCGCATGTCACCATATACTAGACTGAGATGCATTTTCTCCTGGGCATTCAGTAAATACAAAGAAACACAATAGAACCAATGAAAAACCACACTCAACAAAGACAGATAAGCAACCAGTGTGCAAAAGATAAAAATACAAAAAAAAACAGAAAAAAATAAAATTAGTAATAAAATATCAATAATATCGAGAATATGAGTTGAATAGTCCTTGAAAGTGAGTCCATAGATTGTTGGGGTGAGTGGAGTTACCCTCTCTGGTTCAGGAGCCTGATGGTTGAGGGGTAATAACTGTTCCTGAAGCTGGTGGTTGTACATTACCAAAATACATCCACTCTAAACACACTGCTTGTTTTCTACTAAAGAGTTAGTCTGAAGCAGCTGATTAAATAACTGGGTAGCTTAAGTTTATTATTAATATCTTACAGACATGCTGAGGTAGCCGGAATATTTCTTGCTAACAGACCAGTTTATTAGGGGTCAGCAGTGCAAAAAGGGGGTGGTTTATTTTGTAATAAGCATCCTGCCCAATTTAATCATGTTTGTGAAGGCCAAGCCATTGGCTATATTTAAAGCAGAGGTTGCTAGGTTCTTGATTAATCAAGACGTCAAAGTTTACGGGGATTGAGGCACATAGTATATCAGTCATGATGGAGTGGCAAAGCAGACTCGATGGGCTGAATGGCCTGATTCTGCACCTATGTTTTATGGTCTTGATCAATCCACCCTAATAGAACGTAGAAGATAAGAGTCAAAGTCAAGGGGGTGGTGGGGGGGGGCTTAATCCACAAGTCATTTTCTGATAAGTATATACTGTATTGATACATGTTTTAGAGAATGATTCTCTTATTCCCTAGTAAAATGGGATTTATAGAATTTGGATGTTAACTTCACAAATATATTAGTAAAAAAAGCACAATGAAAGTTAGAGTCAGCTGGTTACTATCAAGGTTGTTGAGATTCTTAGATCAGTGATAATGTCAAAAAGGATGACTATTTAGGTGAGCAATGAGGTTATTAAGGTATCCAATCTGCTCATTGATTGGATTGGTAATAAGTTTACTTGATAATCAATCATCTCAATGTCAATAACACTCTTATGATATCTAATCAGTACAGTTATGAGGTCACTTGAAATGTCTGGTGAGGTAACTAATGAGGTTATTAAGATATCCAATCAGCTCAGTGATTGGATCCATGATGATCTGCAATAAATCCAGTTGATGTCAATGGCACGCATATTATCCAATCAGCACAGTGATGAGGTTACCCAACTGATTCAGTCGGTATTTTGATTAGATGCCCTGAGTGACATCAAATACATCAGTTATGAGGTGTCTCAGAATAACCAGTCAGCTTGGTGATGGTGTATGGCACCCTGTTGACTCTTGAGTGACGCAGGGCTTTCACAGCTAATGGTAGGGCTCTGGACAGTGTTGTAAGAGCAGATGGATGGTTTCCTGAAAGTGAAGTCACATGTGACAGAGTGGTAAAGAAGGCTTTTGCCACACTGTCCTTCATCGGTCAGGGCGCTGAGTGTAAAAGTTGAGGATTCATGGTGGGGTTGTACAGGAGGCTGGTGAAGTCATACTATGTTCAGTTTTGATCACCCTGCCTTTAAGGTCTGATGTTATTAAACTGGAGAAGTACAGAAAGGATTTACAAGGACGTTGCAGGACTTGAGAGACTGAGCTCCTGGGAGAGGGTGGAGAGACTAGGACTTGATTGTTTGGAGTGTAGGAGACTAAAAGGTGATCTTCAGTGATCTATGAAATCATGAGGGGCATAGCTGGGGTGAATGCACCTAATCTTTATTTCCCCCCCCCCCCCCCCCGTAGTAAGGAATCCAGAATTAGAGGGCACATGTAAGATGGAAGGGAAAAACTTTAACAGGATCTTGAAGGTATATATGTGGAATGAACTGCCAGAGGAAGTGGTTAAGGCAGATATGCTACTAACTTTTCAAAGTCAGTTGGGTGGGTACATGGATAAGAAAGGTTTAGATAGCTATAAGCTAACATGGGAGTAGTTTGGGATGAAGGGTCTAGTTTGGTTCTGAATGAGTAGCCACTGAATTTTACTTTACTGAAGTAATTGAGCTAAATCCCAGAGGAAGGATGCAAGTGTGTTGTTTTGATGTGCTTGTACCTCATGTGACCAGGAGACATTCCTACTCCTCTGACTATTCTACAGTCACTTCTGGGCTAAGTTGACTGAGGTAGGGCTTTTCTCTTTGGAGCAAAGGAGGATGAGAGTTGACTGGATAGAGGTGTACGAGATGATAAGAGGCAGACTTTTTCCTAGGGCAGAATGGCTTATATCAGGGGCATAACTTTAATGTATTTGGAGTAAAAGTACAGGGAGGATGTCAGATATAGGGAGGGTTTCTACGCTGAAAGTGGTGGGTGTCTGGCTTCCCCACCACTTATAGTAGAGGCAGATACATTCAGAAATCACGACCTAGAAATTTGAGGTGTGTTACAAGACTTGTGCTCACTGAATTTATGTTGGGGGTGGCACGTTAGCGTTTTGGATAGTGTAACACTATCACACTTCAGTTCCTGCCACTGTCTGTAAGAAGTTTATATGTTCTCCCTGTGAAAACGTTTCCTCTGATTCTCTGGTTTCCTCCCACATTCCAAAGATGTGCAGGTGAGGACTATTAAGCTGTGGGCATGTTGTGTTAGCACCAGAAGCTTGGTGATGCATGTGGGCTGCCCCCTACACAATCCTCAGTCTGGTTTGGCCATTGACACAGATGGGCGAATATGGGACTAATGACCATACTTTCAGAGTTGGCAGTTGCCTGTTTAAGGGACATGGGAGGAGGAATTCCTTATCTAAGGGTTGTGAATCTTCACAGTTCTACCCGAGAGAGCCATGGTGGCTGCCATTGAACATTTTCAAGGCTGGGGGAGATTATTGGACCACAGAGGGTGGAGGGGTAGTAACTGTCCCTGATCCTGGCGGTGGGTCCTGAGGCTCCTGCTCTTCCTTCCCAATGGTAGCCATGAGAAGAGAGTGTGTCCTGGATGGTGACTGCGCAGGTTTCCTCAGGGTGCTCTGGCCTCCTTCCACATTCCAAAGATGTATGGGTTTGTTGGTCGCACAGGTGCAATTGGGTGGCGCAGGCTTGTTGGGCCAGTAGAGCCTGTTACTGTGCTGTATCGCCAGATAAATAAATCTCTTTCAAGCGACCACTTGTAATTGTCCCTTCTGTTACTTCCTTCTCTTGACTCTGTATGCCAGATGGCCCCGGTCCCCTGTAAAGGGAAGCACTGCCCTTCAAAGACATTTCTTGCCTTGGCTGCTGAGCCTTTGCCTTGATGCAACCTCCACAGCCACACAAGGTAATAAGAGGATCATTCAGGCTCGTGCGACAGTAATGAGCTAACAGAGTTGACCCATCAGCTTGCACAAGGCAGATCATTCTATTTGCCTCTGGTAATAGCCACACAGTGAGGTAATTGTGAAATGTAATTCTGGATTGCACAGGGAGCTTGTGTAAATATTTGTAATAATCCCTGGCCGCTACGCTCTCTCTGGAGAGTTGAGGGCACTCTTTCTCAGCGACTCTGTGCATTTAATGTGGAGTGGGTTTGCTTCTCTCTTACACACCTGGTTGCTTTAATACAACACAGTATTTAACCATATAACATATAACAATTACAGCACGGAAACAGGCCATCTTGGCCCTTCTAGTCCGTGCTGACGCTTACACTCACCTAGTCCCACTGGCCCGCACTCAGCCCATAACCCTCCATTCCTTTCCTGTCCATATACCTATCCAATTTTACTTTAAATGACAATACCGAACCTGCCTCTACCACTTCTACTGGAAGCTCGTTCCACACAGCTACCACTCTCTGAGTAAAGAAATTCCCCCTCGTGTTACCCTTAAACTTTTGCCCCCTAACTCTCAAATCATGTCCTCTTGTTTGAATCTCCCCTACTCTCAATGGAAAAAGCCTATCCACATCAACTCGATCTATCCCCCTCATTATTTTAAATACCTCTATCAAGTCCCCCCTCAACCTTCTACGCTCCAAAGAATAAAGACCTAACTTGTTCAACCTTTCTCTGTAACTTAAGTGCTAAAATCCAGGTAACATTCTCGTAAATCTCCTTTGTACTCTCTCTATTTTGTTGATATCTTTCCTATAATTCGGTGACCAGAACTGTACACAATACTCCAAATTCGGCCTTAACAATGCCTTGTACAATTTTAACATTACATCCCAACTCCCTTACTCAATGCTCTGATTTGTAAAGGCCGACATACCAAAAGCTTTCTTCACCACCCTATCCACATGAGATTCCACCTTCAGGGAACTATGCACCATTATTCCTAGATCACTCTGTTCTACTGCACTCTTCAATGCCCTACCATTTATGATGTATGTCCTATTTGGATTATTCCTACCAAAATGTAGCACCTCACACTTATCAGCATTAAACTCCATCTGCCGTCGTTCAGCCCACTCTTCTAACTGGCCTAAATCTCTCTGCAAGCTTTGAAAACCTACTTCATTATCCACAATGCTACCTACCTTAGTATCATTAAATACCTTACTATTTAATCAGGCTCCCTCTCACAACTGCACTCAGTATCATTCCCCAGTGATATCATTGGTATTTCCTGCAATGGAGTTTTACAGGTTGAAGCGTCAGCCATCAATGAGCCTTGGCTTCCAATTCTAACATCCACTGAAGACTGGAAGTGCCATTTCTCTGGGCAGAAATGGCAAATATGAGGGGACATTGCTTTAAGGTGATTGGAGAAAAGTATAGAGGGGGTGACAGGTTTTTTTTTTACACAGTGTTGGGTGCATTGAATGCACTCCCAGGAGTGGTGCTGGAGACAGATACATTAGGGGCATTTAACAGATTTTTAGACACATGGATGAAAGAATATTGGAGGGCTATGTGGAGGGAAGGATTGGATTGATCTTGGAGTAGGTTAAAAGGTCATTACAACGACGTGGGCCAAAGTCCTTTATAGCGTTAACGTCAGTTTTCCGAATTTGAATTCTGTACAAAGGTTACCGATTCCCAGTATTTGTCAAAATTTTGCGTCTTTAAGCAAGATACTCCCATAGTTCCCTCAGTGAAATCACGTCTTCAAAGACTGGCTGAACAGAGAAAAATAGAATTGTGTTCCGTATTAATATTCAGAAAACAAAAAAAAACAGGGAGAGGGAAAACCTAATGAGTTGGAAATTCTGATTACTAAGCGACAAATTGGGTTTGCTGATGTTCCCAATTACACCCATGTGACCAATTAACCTGCTAACCTGGACGTTGTTGGAATCTGGGAGGAAAGCAGAGGAAATCCATGCGGTTATGGGGCGAACGTACAGACTAACCTACAGACGGTAGCAGGAACTGAATTCTGGTTGCTGGCACCGTGGGAGCTTTGCACTAACTGCTACACTACCATGCCACCCAAAGTTTAGCTCTGCCCCCCTTTTTATTTGTATTAGACTCAGGAACACACTCACCAGCAGCTGGAAGGAGCAGATCTGTTTAACTGGAAGGAATCGTGCATTGCAATGCTTAAAACTTGGCTGTGTGAGAACTATTTGCCTGCCTTAGGTGTGTGTCATTGCAAAGGCAGAAACTCTCATATAACATCACTGTAACTGGACCAAATGTGTCCATTGTACACAGCATAATTTATAACCAACCATCATCTCCTCCCCATCATTTATTGGCTGTTTTTGGTTTCGTGCTGATCAAATGAACGAGCATCAATTATATATTGATATATAATATTTAATTATATTATGAATAATCATCCACCACCTGTTTCATAAATGATTTATTTTTTTAAATTATAATTTCTTTGGGTTCTTTTCCTTTTGGGGCGATCACACCATTAATTTCTGTTCTTATTTCACTTTTCAGACTGTTTCCAGATATCACAAGATATTATTTTTATCAACTAATTATTTTTCTGTTGCAAATTAGTGAGGTTTCCAACAGTGTTAATGAGAGTCTGGGTGACTGGTTGTGATTAATTGTTGCCTTTTGCTGTAATTATCACTAATAATAACTGCCTGGGCCCATCACCTCTTTTATATATTTCTATATATACATATATATATTTTTTAATTATTTTTAAAGCACATTCCATCAGCTGTCCACCATTTTGCTTCCTGCATGATTTAGTAGCTTCTAATTTAAAAGCTTGTTTTATTTTTTCCTTTATTGTATAAATGGTTGCTTTCTTGTTCTTCTCTTTATTCCATCAGCTGCGGACAGTATTGGCTATCTACTTCCATATTGACTGAATGACATTCCCTTCTCACAATCTTTCAGCTTTTTTTTAAGAGTAAAACTTACTGCTTTTATAGCAGTCCCTAAAGCAATGTGTTATAATCTTTTTGAGGGTGTTCCTCTTTGTCAGGGGTTCCCAACCTTGCTTTATGGTATTGGTCCATGGCATGAAAAAAGGTTGGGGACCCCCTGCTTTTAAGTTAATGGTTACGTTTCCCTGGTCTCCATATCCCAAAGTGGGCAAGCTCTGCATGGAAATGCTCTTAGATAAGAGGGAACCAGCCTGGGCAAATATAGGTGTTTGTTTCTCTCTGCGGTAGTGATTATGGTTCATTTGGGGTCTCAGCAATCCTGGATTACTTAATTTGGGCCAGGCAAGACCAAGTTTTGTCCACATGGGCTAGTAGGTAATTGGCCTCTGTATGTCACCCTGTAGTATGTAAGGGAGTGGTAGAATCTGGCGGGGGTGGGGGGAGACATAAAATGGGATCGGTCCAAATGGGTGTCATTTGGGCTGAGTGTCCTGTTCTGCTGTTTACCATTTCCTGGAGTTAGAGACTTGCTGAATCAATTGATGAATCAGCCAACAGTGTTGCACATAGTATTAAATAAGGGTGATAGTTATCCCTCTATACCAGGGGTCCCTAACCTTTTTTTATGCCATGGACCTCTACCATTAACCGAGGGGCCTGTAGGCCCCAGGCTGGGAAACCCTCCTCTATACCTTCAAAGGGTTTTAATGAATCAGATGGGTTTTTCCGAGTGCCCAGATAGTTTTGAGGTCACTGTTCCTGATTCAGTTCAGGTTTAATGAATTAAGTTTGAATTTCTCAGTTGCTATGACAGAATATAAACTTGCTCTCCCCCCCCCCCCCCGCCCCGCAGTCCAAATCAAAGTCCGGTTAGCAACCGAAGCGCTTTCATACTTCCCCCCCCCCCCACCCCCCCCCCAAGCTGTGGTCAGTTCCTGATTCAGTTTACATTTAATGAATTGTATTTGAATTTCTCAGTTGCTCTAGTGGAATATGAACTTGCTTCCCCACCGGGATCAAATTCCAGTAAGCAACCGATGCGTTTCCATACTCCCACAGCTTTTAGGATAGGCTTAACTGGGCAGGAGTTTCAAGCCTTTGCATTATGCAATTTCACTGTGCTGCTAAAAAAACTAACGGCTTAGGGTCAAGACCAAAGAAAACAGCAGAAAACGCTGAAAGCAATCAGCACCTGCGGGAAGAAACACAATTAAGGTTTCAGGTCCAATGTCTTCATTAAAATCTTCCTATTCCATTGAAGGGTATTCCAGCTGGAGTGTTAACAGTTTCTGTTTCCACAGATGCTGTTTGACCTGCTGAGTTTCCCCCCCCCCCCATTTCAGATTGCTTTTATTTCAGATTTCCATCATCTGCAGTTTTGTTTTGCTTTCCTAAATGAGTAACAACCACTGGGGCATGTTAATTGGCCTTATGGAACACCACCGAGTGTTCTGTCCCTTCACAAGAGGGGCGATTTAAAAGAGCTGGGGGGGTGCGGCAAAATTGGACCTCTTTTAATGAGAGGTTATGCCATAATCTTCAGGGACTGAAGATTTTTTTTAAGGAGTGGAGGTAAATCAACACTACATGAAAGAATTGTGAGAAGTGTGATGTGAATTAAAGGATTAATTGTACATTTTTAAAAAGTCTCCCTTTTCTTGGCGGACTGAGGCTGTGTTCTATCACGATTAACATTTAAGGTGAAACTATATAAAACAAAATGGTTCCTTTTTAACCCTGTGGACTCCTGTAGCTTGGGGCCAGTAAATGACCAAACAGTATTTTTTCGTAACTAGTGCAATCGAGCAGTAAATAGGACTAAAATCATTCACATTCTCAGCAAAATCCAGTTGTTTAATTTGGCTAACTTTTTTTTGGGTCGGGACCTCCTGCTCTTGAGCAACTCACTTCATGAATCCAGCTCAACAGAGATTGCTGAATGGATTTGGTCATAGTCTAAAACCTTTAATGAGATCAGTCCACACAAGCCAGCGAAAGGAAAACTTCTTTTTTTCGCTTTTGAAGGTCATTTAATTAAAAGTCACGGAAGCTAAACAAGCTGAAATTATCATGTCAATCTATTCCTGTTAATTAAACATGCTTGATGTAATTAATTGTGTAGTTTGAAATAGTATTGACGACACTGGGCTTTTTTTAATGTGTATGTTTTACTTTGTAAAGGCACTGGTCTCTTTACTGCCTCACACTCTGTGGCAGTAGAACCCTAAACACTGATTGCTGTTATGTTTAAAACTTTTAATTTTCTGTTAAAGATTGAAATGGTCCCATTCTCATTTATCTGTAAACTTCGTTCATGTGTTCTGTTTTAAATTTTACTTTTTTTTAAAAAAAAACTGGGAATATTTTTGCTGTACATAGATAGACAAATAAAGATAATATCCTTCAATAAATCTCATGTAGTGTGTGCTGTGTGCTGTGTGCGTGCTCCTCTTTTACTGCACTTTTGATTTGTTTTGACCATTTAACAGACAGCAGCCTCTCTCCTAACCCCCCCCACCCCCCTTCTCCCCAACCATCTGTACTATCACCTAGTGCAGAGGTTACCAGCCTGGGGTCCACTAACTTCTCAGTTACTGGTAGGGGGTCCAAGGCATAAAACAGGTTGGGAACCCTGATTTAGTGTCATTTTGGGTACAACTGGAATTGCTTTTAATTTAGAACATAGAACAGTACAGTACTGTACAGGCCCGTTGACCCACAATGTTGTACTGGCCTTTTACCTAGTCTGAGATCAATCTAACCCTTCCCTCCCTCATAGCCCTCCATTTTTCTATCATCCAGGTGCCGATCTAAAGGTTTCCTAAATACCCCTAATTTACCTGCCTCTACCAACAACCCAGGCAGATTTTTTTCTATCATCCATGTGCCAATTGAAGTATTTCTTCAATGCCCCTAATGTATCCGCAACGATCAGCACTCTTGGCAGGGCATTCCATGCACCCACCAGTCTCTATGTGTAAAGAACTGACACCCCACCTAAATTTGATGATAATTTAAAAAAAAATAATCTTCATGAGCTCTGAATGTCACAAATCAAATGAGTATACTCATTGTTATAATATAGGAAATTAACAGTAGATATACAAGCCAAGGTCCCACCAATGTTGGCCACTTCCTTTTAAAATGGGATGCCAGCTATTATTCACTTTCCTCAAAATAGTGCCATGGAGTTGTACATCAACCTGGGCGAACATTAATGGGACAGCATCTCATGGGAGACAATTCCTCCTGCCGTGTCCCTGTCATTTAGTTCCATTAAGCCTAGCCCAACGACGTTGTGCTCAAACCTTTGGAGTGTGACCACAGAGTTAAGGCCCAGTCAGCCACTGGGAGCCAGAGCTCGCTTGAACCTCGCTTGGGAAGGTAGTGGAGGTGCATGGGGTTGGGGAGGGTCTGAAATATCACCCTGTGTTCCCAGCCTGATTACTGCTGGTGTTATCTTCACCGCAGCCCAGCTCAGGGAAGAACTGTGGTCAGGTGAGCTTCTTTGGGTGGCTTTCACACTTGACTTGCCCTGCACTAACTTCCAGTGTAAGTTCATGCAGGAGGAATGGTCACTCTAGGCCAGACTGTGTCCCCGGCGTAAATAAATCCCAATGTCAGGCTCAAGATCAGCACGGGATTTATCCTGGTGCAACACATCCTGTGTAATGTTCCTAGTGGAACAAGAATCTTGTAGAGGTGTTCTGGTTAGTGAATCAGAATCTAAAGCAGGTTTAATGTCACTGGATTATGTCGTGAAACTTGTTTTGCAATAGCAGTACAGTGCAATTCATCAAGTACTATTAATTACAATAAAAATATATATAAGTTTAAATTAAATTATAGACTCAATAAGAAATACAAAAATATTTAAAATATAAATTAAGTAAGTAGAGCCAAAAAAAATAGGTAGTGTCCATGGGTTCATTGTCCATAAAAAAAATCTGATGGCAGAGGGGAAGAAGTTATTCCTAAAATGTTGAGTGTGTGCCTTCAAACTTTTGTACCTGGATGCTCATGATTCTCCCTAACTTGAGTTCAGTTGTTCCATAGCTCACTCTAATTGTTTATTGATCTGGCCACTTCAGGAAGGGGTCCAGTGGGTGAGGGGTCCAAGGAATCTGGCTGCCGCGAGATAAACTTTCAGTTTCTCAGTGGCATGGATTTTAAAACCAGCAAAGCAATGTCCTTCTTGGCTCACTGACAGTTCTGTGCCCCAGTCGCCCACTGCCCCCTACTCTCTTCCCCCCCCCACCCCCATATCTTGACATTTCAGAGCACACGTGCTCACCCTGTGTCTCTGAATTCCCCTTCTCTCTCTTTAGAGAAATTATCTGCCTGTTAAATGGTTAAGTTTCAGCAAAGAACCAATCAGCTTTACTCTTCACGCTAAATTTGACCCAATTCACGCTTCATTTAAAGTTGAAATTTGAAATTTATTCACTAAACAAACACCCTCATCAAATCTTGCATGAATATCATTTGCATGAAACTGGCATTTGCTTCGTTTGGGTTTGATCAATGCTTGTGCATGTGTGTGTCTGTGTGTCTGTTTTCTCCCCTCACGTACTCATTTCCACACAACAGTCACACACTTTACACATCTACAGGTGGGCCTTCCTGTTCCTCATCCCCCAATTCCTCAGCTTTTCTGGCTTCTGCAGGCTAACTGCGCCACTGCTTCCTCAACATCTTTGTATGAGATGCCCGGAGCAGAGGCAACACAGCTCCAAGTGTTTGCAGGGAGTTTGTCAGTATACGAGTCTCAAGTCTGATCCAAACATCCAGTAAGTTACTGATTGCACTCACACTCAGTGGCTACCTTGTTTGGTAGAGGAGGTACCTAATAAAGTGGCCACTGACTGTATTTTGTACGTTCATGGTCTTCTGCTGTTGTCGCCCATAAATTTCAAGGTTCAACATATTGTGCATTCAATATTTCCAGCATCTTCTGTTAGTGTCTCAGAGGCAACCACCGATCCACTGCTGTAGGACAGAGATGGACTATTCCATGCTCAGTGATAATATTATTAACTGGCACCCATGGGCCTGAGCAAGAGGTCAAATCACACCATAGCAAGCTTCTAGAACACAGAACGGCACAGCACAGAAACTGGCGTTTTGGCCCACAATATCTGTTCCGACCACGATGGCACATTAAACCTGCATCTACCATCTCCGCTGGCAGCTTGTTCCACACTTGTATGTCCTTTTGAGATTTTCCCCCTGAACATTTCACCTTACACCCTAAAGGTAAAATCTCCACTTCTAATCTCACCTGACCTGAGTGGATAAAGCCCGCAGGCATACACCCGATCCATGCCCCTCATAATTTTGTATATCTCTATCAGATCTCCCCTCATTCACCTGAACAGTGGGGAGTAAAGTCTTAACCTACAGAACCTTCCCTGGAATTCAGGGAATGATGTGAAATATGTTGTTTTGCAGCAGAAGTCCAGAGCCAGTGTCAATCAGCCAGGATCCCGTGGAACAGTGGGGCAGGTTTGAAGGGCCTAATGGCGTACTCCTCCTTTTGCTCATTCCCGTAGATGCTACCTGAGCTGCTGAATTCCCCCAGCCTTTTGTGTGTGTTGCTTGGGTTTCCAGTGGCTGCAGAAACTCTTGTGTTTACTCCCGCTCCTGTTTCCTGGTGTTCTTGTGTATTTGAATGGCGCAGCTACATGGGAATTCAGTAATGCGGAGAAGGGGTTGTTCTGCTTAGAGAAGATTAAGGAGAGATTTAGTAGAAGTATTCAAAGCTTTCTAAAGTAATATCCAGAGGCATGGACTATTGATCTGAAGACAGGAGTTCAAATCCCATCATGAAATCTAAGGATGTTAAATTAAATCAATCTGTAATAAAACCAAGCATCAAATGACAGTGAAGCTCTGGAAATGTCATAAAGAAAACCCACCTGGTTCACTATTGCCCTTCAGTGTTGACCATCTTTCAGCACTTTGATCCGTAGGTGACTCCATTCCATTTCTCAACCATCCAAACTCTGCGTCACCTCAGTTCTGAACTGATTCCATGACCTATGGACTTTCAAGGATGCTACAGCTGGTGTTCCCAGTATTAATTGTTTGTCTGTTTGTTTAGTGTTGTGCAGTTTTGTCATCCTTAGAGTGGAGAAACAATAAATTCCATCTGGGTACCCTCCAACGTGATGGGATGAACATGGATTTCTCCTTCTGGTGAACGTTCACCCCCGCTCCCTTCCATTCCCCACTCTGATTTATCACTTCCTCTCACTACCTAATACTCCACCCTGGGCCCCTCCCTCGTTCACTTTCTCCTATGGTCCACTCTCCTATCGGATTCTATCTGCCCCATCCACCTGGCTTCACCTATCATCTTCCTGCTTGGCCTCTTTCCCCTCCTCCCCTGGCATGTTCCCCCTTCCCTCTCAGTCCTGAAGAAGGGTCTCAGCCCAAAATGTCAACTTTGTATTTATTTCATTCGTTGCCTGACCTGCTGAGTTCCTCCAGCATTTTGTGCGCGTTGCCCTGGATTTCCAGCATCTGCAGAATCTCTTGTGTTCGTCAGTTTTGTGTGTAGTTTTTCACTGATTCTGTTGTGTCCCTTTGTCCTACTGTGAATGCCTGCAAGAAAATGGATCTCGAGGTGGTATGTGCTAACAGATACATACTTTGAAATAAACTTGTTTGAATTTTGGACCTTCAGCCACCCACTGAAAGGGTTCAGCAAGGTATTCACTCAAGATCACTCATCAACATGTAATAAAAGCAGCTTTTGCAACTGGCAGGCAAACCCTGTGATTAAGTAAATAACGCATAAATTAGGTAAATAATTAATGCATTAAACCATTGGATTCTTTTGAAGAAGGATTTAGCCCAAGCTGCACTGCAGTAAGCGAAGGTTAAGGGGAACTGGAGAGATCGCAGTGGCACAGCAGGTAGAGCCGCTGGCTCACAGCTCCAGAGTCCCTGGTTCAATCCCGACCTCAGGTGCCGTCTGCGTGAGCTTCTCCAGTTTCCTCCCACGTCCCAGAGACGTCCCATTTGGCCATGACAAATTGACACTTACTGTGTGGGTGTGTGATAAAATTGGGGACATTTGATGGAAGAGCATGGAGAATCAATGGGATTAATGTAGGACTAATGCAAGTGACTGGTGGCTAGCAGAGACTGTGGGCTGAAGGGCCTATTAAGTCTCAATGAATGAGACTTAGTGATGGAGAATACCAATGTAAGTTAAACAGCAAAGGACCAGAGGTGAGGTGAGGAATTGCTTTACACAGTGAGCTATTCTGAGCTGCAGTCCACTAACTGAAAAGGCCCTGGAAGCACGTTGAGTAGTTTTTTTTCATTTGATGAGCAGGACCATGAGGAAGGGGTAAGGATGTAGGAGTGGTTGGCCAGCTCTACCGAAGATCCAGCAGAGCCATGATGGGCTGAACAGCCTTGTTCCTTGCTGTGTTATCTGTGCCTCTTGGTAGGTGGTGCCCATTCTGCTGAATAAACAGAAGGCCACACAAAATTGGATTCGCACCCCCCGCAGAGTCGCAGGAGATTTCAGTGTTAGTATCCTCACCTTGTCCTACTAAAGCAGCAACGTTGCAGCAAGCAGTAAACTTGAACCATGCACAGCTTTGCAACTAACAAGCAAAAGCTCTGCAGTTGTGATCCTTCACCAGACACCATTAGGAGACAGGCAATTGATGTTCCAGGCTGAGACCCTTCTCGCACCACTCTCTGAAGAAGTTCCCCTTCAGGCATATTTCATGCTTCACCCTTGACCTATGACCTCTATTTCTAGTTTCATCCAGGTGTGTTCAAAGAGCCCCTGTATCAAGGTGCTGAGATGCGCCTACAGATTATCGTTGCCAACTGTTGCATTTGGTTTTGTCACAGAATTCTGATGCAAGGGCCCTTTCTTTAATGTTTCTCAGTAGGTCACAAGGAAATTGTATCTCATCTTTTTTGCATCTTGCACGTTGCCAGTGCCAATATTAATCAGCTGTCTCCTTCATGGTTGGCTCATTCTGCAGGCCTGGGCGAGTCACCTTATCTCACGGTCTGACGATTTGCTTCAGGCTTGGAGCACCTATGCATAAAGAACTAGTTTCTCACTGTGTCCTGCCTCGCTTGAAGACAAAAGTTTTCAATGGAATTTTTTGTCAGTGAATGCGTGGTCACTGTTTGATTTTCCCGAAGTCTGCATATTTCCTCAGACTCTGTTTCTCTCACCCTGGTCCTTTCCTTGTGCACCTTCAGCTCCCTTTACTCCGTTGTGTTACCTGTGCCCTCAGTTGCCTGAGAATGTTTCAATATAACATCATAGAACACTACAGCACAAAAGCAGGCCCTTCAGCCCATCTAGTCCATGCTGAAATATTAATCTGCCTAGTTCCATCTACCCAGACCTGGACCATATGCCTCCATACGCCTCCCATCCATGTACTTACCAAAGCTCGATCTACCCTCTGAGTGAAGAAGTTCCCACTCATATTCCTCTTTAATATTTTGCCTTTCACCCTTAACCTATGACCTGAGATTCTAGCCTCATCCAATCTCTGTGAAAAAAAATCTGCTGGCGTTTACCCTATTTATACCCTTCATAATTTTGTATCGATCGTTCGTGATGTGTCGTGTCATATAGCGTTTACGAACACGGTTTTTCCTTGACCATGATTGCTCTTGGCAAATTTTTCTACAGAAGTGGTTTGCCATTGCCTTCTTCTGGGGAGTGCCTTTACCAGACGGGTGACCCCAGCCATCATCAATACTCTTCGGAGATTGTCTGCCTGGTGTCAGTGGTCCCATAACCAGGACTTGTGATCTGCACCAACTGCTCATACGACCGTCCACCACCTGCTCCCATGGGTCACGTGACCCTGATCAGGGGGCTAAGCAGGTTCTACACCTTCCCCAAGGGTGACCTGCAGGCTAGCAGAGGGAAGGAGCACCACACCTCCTTTGGTAGAGACATATCTCCACCCCATCACCCCCAATATTTTGTACCTTTATCAAATCTCCCCTCATTCTCCTATGCTCCAGAAGATAAAGTTCTAACCTATTCAATCTTTACCTATAACTCAGATCCTCAAGTCCCAGCAACATTTTTGTAAATTTTCTCTCTACTTTTTCGATCTTACAGATATCTTTCCTTCAGCTAGGAGACCAGGATATGTGGGACCTTTTTTTCTCAACAGAAAATTGGCGTCTGCAGTAAATTATTAGAACTCAGCAGTCAGATAAGAAGAGAGTTGGGTCCAAAGAGGCTCTGTAAGGAATCTCAGATCCTCTTCTTAAAGCAATTATCACTTCACATCCACCCCCTCCTCAGGAGCCAAAATGAACAAAAACTGGTACCTCCCCCGTCTCTAGGGTTGTCTTTTTAACTTAAGTAATGACTTTTTTTTAGTTTTTATTTACTGAGAGATTAAGAAAGCTTCATATTGGGTTTGGATAGAACAGCAGACTAGAATACAAATGTAGTTTTTGAAAGGTAGATCAAACATTTAACAGCACAGTTCACGCCCTTCGACTCATGATGTTGCGACAACTTTTTAAGACCCATCTAACCTTTCCCTCCTACATACCCCTCCACTTTTCTATCATCCATGGGCCGATCTAAGAGCTTCTTAAATGGGTAAATAATAGGTAGCTATATAAAAAGTTAAGTCACAAGAGAGTGCAGACTCTGAATTCCTGAGCTGGAAGCAAGATGCTGGAGGAATTAAGCAGGTCAAGCTATATCTGTAGGCGTGGTGGTTGGGGGAGTCAATAATCGACATCTCAGATCAAGGCCTTTCCTCTGGGGAAACTTTTGCTGAGATCTGAGACTATAAGGCACAGACCCAGTGGGCTGAGTGGCCTCCAGTGTCAGAGAATGAGCTATACTGGCTGCCGTGTGAAAACCTCTGGCTGTAATGCTTGTTGCTTGATAAAATAAGGAAGGATTGCTTCCCTCGCACTGCCTATGGAGGTCCCTGCGATGAACTGAAGGAGGCTGGGAGAGGGTCTGTTTCCAATCTGTTTGGCCTGACAGTTTGGGGTGATGGTGGAGTAGAGATAGATGAAAGGAAGTAACCAGGCTCTACAGAAGCTGGCCAAGTCATTAAAGAGATCCAGCTGCAGACCCTAATGAGGATGCAAAGGAGCTTGACAAATACATTGCACTAATGTCACAGGCTTCCTAAATGTCACATTAGCATTTTTGACACTTCTTCTCCATTTGCACTGATGTAGTAGGTTCCTTCAGTAAGTTAGGGAGGAATTGGGTTGATGAGATTGCATGAGGCGGAGGAAGTTATTGCTTTCTCTCTAGACTAGTTTATTACTGTCACACATACTGAGGCACAATGATAATCCTTTGCTTTGCATGTTATCCATAGGGCAGTATGTGGTTAGCTGATCACTTTACAGCAGCTAGCTGATCGAGCTTGGTTTGATTCCCACCACTGCCTGTAAAGAGTTTATATCTTCTCCCCGTGACTGCGTGGGTTTCCTCCAGGTGTTCTGATTTCCTCTCACAGTCCAAAGACGTACGTGTTAGGGTTAGTGAGTTGTGGGCATGCTATGTTGGCACTAGAAGTATGATGACACGTGTGTTCTTCCCAGCACAATCCTCACTGATTTGATTTGATGCAAATGAGGCATTTCAATGGAATCCCACCCTCAATATTCTAAACTCCAACAAGTGCAGGCCCAGAGCCATCAAACACGACTCACAGATAGGATAGATAGTAGGAATCCTAGAGGTTTGCTTTGATGTACGAGTGACAAATAAAGCTAATCTTAAAATCATTCAGATAATTTCATTACAACAGTGCATTGAAGTAGTTCAAAGGAAAATAACAACAGAATGAAGTTTAGCAGAGAACGTGCAGGCAGACAAAAAGGTGCTAGGCCATGACAAGATAGATTTTGAGGTAAAGAGTTGATCGTATCATACTAGGGAACTATTCAACAGCCTTATAACAGTGAGATAGAAGCTGTCCATGCACCTTTCTTGTAAGTTGTTTCAGGCTTTTGTACTTTCTGCCTGATGGGTGGGGGAGAACGAGAGAATGCCTGGGTTGGGTTGGGTCTTCAGTTATGTTGGCTGTCTTACTGAGGCAGTGAGACGTGCAGACAGAGTGCATGTGGTGTTTTCTGGGCATGATGGCCTCTGCTACTGTTTGTTTTTACAGACTGTAAGTCACAGAGTTGTACAGCTCAGTAAACAGGCCCTTCAGCCCATCATTTCATACTATTGTACTTATCTGTTCTAGTCCATTTACTAGCATTCTGTGTCAACTGTTTATCTACATGCTTCCTAGACATTGTGAGACTCTGTGCTCCACTATCACCTCAGGCAGTGAGCTCCTTCTCATATCACTCTCTGAGTGAAAAAATACACCTCTGATCTCATCTAAACCTCCAACTTATCACCTTATACTTTTGTCCTCTTGTTTTTGACACCTCCACAAGGGTTAAAGATTCCTACAGTCTACCCTATCGATGATGCTTCTGCGCCTGTACTTGCCAGAGTTTATAAAAAGGGGGATGGGATCTCATTGAAACCTACCCTATCTATTAGGGGTGTTTGATTGCTCCTTCTGCCACAAAAGGTGGGAATTCCTGATGGTCACCCATTTCAATCTGACTTCGCATTCTCATTCCAATATGCCAGTCCATGGCCTCCTGTACTGTCAAGATGGAGCAACTCCCAGGTTGGAGGAGCAATACTTTATATTCCATTTGGGTAGTCTCCAAACCAATGGCATGAACATTGATTCCTCTAACTTCCCATAATTCCTCCTCGCTCCCCTTTCTTTTGTTACCATTCTGGCTCCTCACTTTTCACCTTCTCCTCACCTGCCTATCACTTCCCTCTAGTACACCTCCTTCCATTTCTCCTATGGTCCACTCTCTCTCCTATCAGATACCTCCATCTTCAACATTTATCCTCTTCCACCTATCACCTCCCAGCTTCTCAGTTCATCTCCATCTGCCCCACCCACCCAACTTTCCTCCCACCAGGTCTCACCCATCACCTCCCAGTTCGAACTCCTCCTTCCTCCACCATCTTCTAAGTCCAGCTTCTCCCCCCACCCCCCACACTTCCTTTCCAGTCCTGCGGAAGGGTTTTGGCCTGGAATGTCAACTTTCAATTCCTCTCCATAGATGGTGCCTGACCATCTTGTGTGTGTTGCTCTGGATTTCCATCACCTGCAGAATCTCTGTGTTTGTCAGTTGGCCTTCACTCACTCTGTCACCTGCAGCCTCCAGCTACCACCTCCCGGCCTCTTGTTAATATTTCCACCTTTCCCTCCCCGGTCCAGTGGTTAGGGTTGAACGAAGGGCACTGGATCTGTGAGGCAATGGTCTTCCAAACACACCATTGTTTATTATTCATTCGTGGGATGTGGGTCTTGCTAACATTTATAACCGTTAACCTAAGGATAAGAAGTGGCGAACTCGGCCTTGAGCCACAGCAACCCGAGTGATGCTTCTGCTGAATTTTACCATCCGTGGTTAAACCACCCATGATGTAGTTTGCAAACTTCTGGTCACCTCATTATAGGAAGAATGTGAAAGCTTTAGGGAGTGTGCAGAGGAAATTTACCAGGAAGCTACCTGGACCACGGAGCATACGAGGGGTGATTGATAAGTTCATGGCCTAAGGTAGAAGGAGCACATTTATTTTTCAACATAGTCCCCTCCTACATGTACACACTTAGTCCAGCGGTCGTGGAGCATACAGATCCCTTCTTTGTAGAAGTGGTCCATGGCAGGGGTGATTGATAAATTCGTGGAGATGAGTTATTAACTTCAAACTTTCTGCATTATCACTCAAGGAGTTGAACTGCACGTGCATGTAACAAGAGCATCTTGGACCTCCAGGTGGTCCACAGCAGGGGTGATTGATAAGTTCGTGGCCTAAGGTAGAAGGAGATGAGTTATACAGCTCTCGTTACATGCACGTGCAGTTCAACTCTTTGAGTCAAAATGCAGAAAGTTTGAAGTTAATAACTCATCTCCTTCTACCTTAGGCCACGAACATTAATCACCCCATGCTGTGGACCACTTCTACAAAGAAGGGATCCGTATGCTGCACGACTGCTGGACTAAGTGTGTACGTGTAGGAAAAATAAATGTGCTAGGTTTTCTAAAGTTGACGCCTTCTACCTTAGGCCACGAACTTATCGATCACCCCTCGTAAATGATAAGGGTAGGCTTTTCTCTTTGGAATGAAGGAGGATGACAGATGACTCGACAGAAGTGTATAAGATGATAAGAGGCATAGATCAGGTGGAAAGTTATGGCTAATACCAGAGGACATAATTTTAAGATGATTGGAGGAACGTGGGGGGGGGCGAATATGAGAGGTGGGTCTTTTACATGGAGAGGGGTGGGTGTGTGGAACACCCTTTCAGGAGTAGTGGTAGAGGAAGATACACTAGGGGCACTTAAGAGATTCTTGGATAGGCACTTGGATGATAGAAAGACAGAGGGCAATGTAGGAGGGAAGGTTAGATTGATCTTGGAGTAAGTTAAAAAGTCAGCACAGCTTTGTGGGCTGAATGGCCTGGACTGTGCTGTAATGTCCTATGCTCTTTGTTACAACTTGCTTCTGCTTGGTATCATGACCATCGCATCCATAGTATTATTCTGCTGACGAGATGCACCTATATGTCCCCTGAAGACCAAAAAGGCTTATTGCTGTAAATACGACTGTCTCAAGGTCAGCTAGAGGCTAATTGCTTTTAGTTGGATTGAGGCATTTTCAGGAAATGATTGGAGTTTGATCATTCTGTTTTGGACGTACTGTCAAAAAGTGTGGAACAGTAATTTTCACATAGAATGCCTGAAATCTGAGAGAGACAGCTCAATTTTTTCCACAGTCCCACTCCAGGCGTAGGGCTGGTAAGGCCGGGTTTATCATAGCTTGGAAACAAGTGCAATGAGCTGAGCCTTTCTGAGACTGAATGGCCCATGACCCCATTGCAGGCCAGCAAGCTGAGGAAGAGGGTCAGTGGTAGAAATTGATGAACCGCTGATGTAGGAAGGGATTTACATGTAGTCCACTGAGTTCAACACAATTCAATTTAGGAAGCAGAGTTCCTGACTGCATAAGTACCGGGACCCCTGTGTTGAGTGAGCTACGTACCCAGAAAGCTACTGGCAATGCGATTTTCATAATGTAAAATCATACCATCTGCACCTATGCCAAGTGATGCGAGTTGAGAAAAAATTGGCAAGTAAGTTCACTGCGAGTATATTTTTGTTTTGTGTATCAGATTATTTTGGTAGTGATCTGTGAAATCTGTAAGGCCTAACTTCCATTACTCAGACTCCTGTTACATAAGGGTCACCTACAGTAGAGACAGAGAAGAAACATAGAAAACCTACTGCACAATACAGTACAATAAGCTGTTCCGAACAGTCGCAAATATCTGACCCCACACAAAATGCTGGAAGAACTCAAAGTTCAAAGTAAATTTATTATCAAAGTACATATATGTTACCCTGAAATTCATTTTCTTGCAGGCACTTACAAGAGAATAAAGAAATACAATAGAACTTTTGAAAAACTATACATAAGCAAAGTCAGATAAACAAATAATGTGCAAAAAATATATACAACTTGGATAAATAAAAAATATTTTTGGAGCATGAGTTGTAGAGACCTTGAAATTGCATCTGTAGTCCCGGAAGAAGGGTCTTGGCCTGAAATGTCAGCTGTTTATTCCCCTCCACAGATGCAACCTGACTTGCTGAGTTCCTCCAGCATTTTACGTGTGTTGCTCAGGATTTCCACCACCTGCAGAATCTAAACACGAGATGTGGTCGCCACAGTGGCACAGCAGTTAGTGCGACGCTGTTACAGAGAGGGGCGTCGGAGTTCAGAGTTCAATTCCAGCATCCTCTGTGAGAAAGTTTGTACGTCCCACCTGTGAAAAGTGTGAGTTCCCTCCCACAGTCTAAAGACGTACTGGTTAGTAGGTTAATTGGTCATTGAAAGTTGTCCTGTGATTAGGCTAGGGTTCAATCGGTGGGGTTGCTATTCTGTGTTTTATCTCCAAATTTTTAAAAATCTGTTAATCCGTAGAATCTCTTGTTTTTAAAGTAACAGACCCAGCCTGATGTTGACAGGCAACAAAGACCATTGTGACTCTGGTATATTTTTATAGAGAGGTAAGGTGCACAGATTGAGTAGAGGAAGTAGGAAGGTTGTGTATTTTTTTAATGGCAGGAGGTTGAGAGGTGTTGGGGGTCAGAGGAACATGACTCAATATAAGTTAGTGTGTAGATTCAGCAAGCAATGAAGAAGGCCAGCATTACCACCAGAGCATCTGAAGAGTGGAGACTTTGTACTCCAACTATGTTGTACTCTGGGGAGACTTCATCTGGAATATTGTGTTTGGGCCTGATAACCCCAGCTAAGGAACAATGCACTTGCAATAGAGGACGCGCAGTGATTCTCACTTTGTGCTTCGGATGACAGGTCCGTCTGTGAGGAGAGATTAATTTCACTAGGTCTGTACTTGACTTCAGGAGAATGAGAGTTTGATCTTGTAGAGACATGCAAAATTCTTCAGGAGCCTGACTGATGGAGGTGACTTGTTACAGAGGTTTCAAAGGTACATTTAATGTCAGAGAAATGTTTACGATATACATCCTGAAACGCTTTTTCTTCACAAACATCCGCGAAAACAGAAGAGTGCCCCAAAGAATGAATGACAGTTAAACGTTAGAACCCCAAAGTGCCCCCCCAGCTCACCCCCCCCCACATGAAAGCAACAGCAAAGCAACGATCCTACCGCCCCCACCAACAAAATAAAAGCATCGGCACCCCCCTACCGAGCACTGAAATGTGTAGCAAAGCTTCAGCAAAGACACAGACTTGCAGTACCCCAAAGGCTACTCATTCACCTGGTATTCAACATACCACAAGGCTCTTTCTCCCTAATAAGGGAGAAAGCGATGTCTCCATTTCACAGGTGTACAAGCTGATCGAGTGGACAGCCCGAGACTTTTTCCCAGGGTGGGAATGGCTAATACGAGGGAGCATGATTTTTAGGTGACTGGAGGAAAATATAGGGGGGGTTGTCAGAGGTAAGTTTTTTTTACACAGAGAGTAGTCGGTGCATGGAGCGCACTGCCGGAGGTGGTGGTAAAGCGGGGGGGGGGGGGCATTTTAAGAGAGTCTTAGAATGGCACACGGGTATCAGAAAAATGCAGAGCTATGTGGGAGGGAAGGCTTCAAGTAGGTTAAAAGGTTGGCACAACCTTTGGGCCAGAAGGCCTATATTGGGCTGCAGTGGTGTGTGTTCTCAATGTGGGGTGTTGATTCCTTAGCAGGAGTGTCTAGAGCTAGGGATCACAGTCTCAAAGTAAGGAGTTAGCCATTCAAGGCAGAGAGAGAAAAATAAATTTCTTTGGAATTCACTATCCGAGAGGACAATGGATGTATTGTCATTGAGGACGTTTAAGACAGAAGGTAGCACTGAGTTAAAACATTGGCCATGATTTTATTGAATGGTGGCTATGAGGAGCTGACTGGAGGACTGTCTCTCCTGTTCTTATGAGGAGGAAATGCGACAGGAAATAACAATGATACAGGAAACACAATCTTTCCGAACTGATGGGATAAAGTGCCACATTTGGACAGTAGCTCAGGCAGGACGCACCTTCTCCTTCCCCTCGTTTATGGGCAATAAATAGAGCTAGCATCATCATTAAGTATGACATGGCCTTTCTACAGAAGCAGTTTGCACTGCCTTCTTCTGTCACCCGTCCTTTCTATTATCAACACTCTTCAGAGATTGCCTGGCATCAGTGGTCACATAACCAGGACTTGTGATATGCACCAGCTGCTCATACGGCCACCCTCCTCCTGCTCCCATGGCTTCACATGACTCTGATCGGGGGGGGGGGTGGGAAGTGGGAGATACCCAAGGGTGACCTGCAGGCTAGCAGAGGGGAGGGAGCACCTTGCACCTCCTTTGGTGGAGATGTGTCTGAACCCCACCATTCAATCAGTAGAGTAGAACACACAAAATGCTGGAGGAACTCAGCAGGTCAGGCAGCATCTATGAAAAGGAATAAGCAGTCATCAGGACTGTAAAGGAAGGGGGAAGAAGGTGGGGTAGGGGAGGAAGAACAAGCTGGCAGGTGACATGTGAAAGCAGGTGTTTGGAGGGAGGGGTATGAAGTAAGAAGCTGGGAGGTGATAGGTTCAAAAGGCAAAGGGCTGAAGAAGAAGGAATCTGATAGGAAGGGGAATTGGACCATGGGAGGAAGAGAGGGAGAAGGGCCATGGAGAGGTGATAGGCAGGTGAGGAGAAGTAAAAAGGGAAGTGGGAGCCAGAGTTGGGAATAGAAGAAGAAGGAAGGGGAAGGGAGATATTGTCAGAAGTCAGAGAAATCTATGTTCACGGACAATATATGTTGGTGGTGTCAGCAGCCCACATCCTAAGACATAGTGATGCAATTGGGGGACTGTGTCTATGTTCACATATGTGCCATAGATAGGAAAGCTCACCAAAACCTCTTCTTCCTCAGGAGGCTAGAGAAATTTGACGAGTCCCCTTTGACCTGTATTAATTTCTATGATGCACCATAGAAAACATCCTATCTGGAAGTATCTCAGCTAGTGATGCACCCTCCTTGCTCTCTGTGTGAAGTACTTAACTTGGACATCTCCATACTGACCTCCAAACACCTTAAAATATACCACCTTGTATTTGCCATTTCTGCCCTGGGAAGATATCTGTGACTATCCACTCGATCTATACCTTTTATCATCTTGTAGGCATCCGTTAGTCTCGAGAAACCTTGGATTTGCGCCTTGGAAAGTTTCCAGGGCGCAGGCCTGGGTAGGGTTGTATTGGAGACCGGCAGTTGCCCATGCTATGCTGCAAGTCTCCCCTCTCCACACCACCGGTGTTGTCCAAAGGAAGGGCAAGGGCCGATACGGCTTGGCACCCGTGTTGTCACAGAGCAATGTGTGGTTAAGTGCCTTGCTCAAGGACACAACACGTTGCCTCAGCTGAGGCTCAAACTAGCAATTTTTAGATCACTAGACCAATGCCTTAACTACTTGGCCATGCACCAACACATCATCTGTTATAGCTCTATCAAGTCACCTCTCATCCTTCCTTTTTCCAAAGAGAGAAACCCTAGCTAGCTCAACCTATCATCATAGGACATGCTCTAAAATCCAGGCAGCATCCAGTGGTAAATCTCATCTGCACCAATTCATATATATGTGCATATGTGTCTGGTTATATTCATGTACACATACACTCAGTAGCCATTTGTTAGGTACCCCTGCTCATTAATGCAAATGCCTAATCAACCAATCATGTGACAGCAATTCAATTCATGGTCAAGAGGTTCTGTTGTTGTTCAGACCAAACATCAGAATGGGGAGGAGACATGATCCAAGTGACTTGGACTGTGAAATGATTGTTGGTGTCATTTGTGGTGGTTTGAGTATCTCAGAAACTGCTGATTTTCACACACAACAGTCTCTAGAGTGTGCAGAGAATTGTGTGAAAAGCATCCTTTGAGTGCGATTCTATGGGCAGAAATGCTTTATTAACAAGAAGGGAGAGAGGAGAATGGCCAGACTGGTTCAAGGTGACAGGAAAGCGACAATAACTCAAATCAAACAGCCACTTTTTACAACAGGTATCTCCTGTACCTAATAAAGTGGGTACTGATTGTATATCCAAATAAAATGTATAAAAAATACACATAACATCTAACCACATATATCTGATGTATAAATCGATGGAAGTGTTTGTCAGAGCTAGATAAAGGGCCACTAAAGTTACCTTAAATTTCTCATCATAATGTAAATTACGAACAGTTTGAGTGACATAATCTTAGCTCAATGTCCAGATGCCCCAGTCCTTTCCAGTAGGTCAATCTGTGTTTCGGTGCACCGAATTGTTCGGGGGCAGATCTTAGCGGGAAGTAGGTGAGAGGGGGAGGAGGTTCAGTCCCACGGAACAGCACGGCCGAGCGTCTGCCCTCTGAAGCACAGGCTCCCTCACTGAGTCCGCTTCAGTTTTTTTTTCTCCAATATTGACCTTCAAGCTGGAAGGTTTTTCAAGGCCATTTTGTTCCGTTGCTGGGGCAACTGCATCAACACTGCACAATGGGCAAACGGCTGAATTCAGATAAACAAGAGTCTTCCCATTGCCGTCCTGGCAGATAAGGATCTCTCACAGATTGGATTGTGAGGCACAACTAAATGAGGAATGATTAGTTTCGAAGCACATCAGTCCCGGTGTGTCTGCAAGATTGTGACATATAATCAGTGTGCTTTTTTTCCCCCTCTTTCCAATGATATCATTCTCATTTTGAAATAATCTATAAAAAGCTGTGTGTCTGAGGGAGACTTCATTAACTTCTTATGTCCTGGCACAGGTTAGAATGAGCCAAATAGATAACACAGTGAGACAATACGCCAGGCTCAAAATCCCTTTGATTTCGGAGAGGGACTTGCCTGTCTCACTGACTGTTCATATTGTGGCTCACCCCCCCCCCCCCCCACCCTTGGCCAACCCACCTTTGTCTGAGTTATCTTGACCCCAGAGATGAAGTATTTTGACTACTGTTTGTGACTGGTGTTAGTGGAGCTACAGAGCTGAAATTCCACATTCCCTACTACTTTGATTGCAGTCAGGAATACAGAAGGAGTCCCTATCCTGGGTGGTAGCCATTATCATAGAGACAATGAGCTCAGAAACAGGCCCTTCAGCCCATCTAGTTTGTACTGAACTGTTGTTCTGCCTGGTCCCATCCGTCCATACCTGGACCATAGCCTCCATAACCCTCCCATCCAAACTTATCTTAAGTATTGCAGTTGAACCCACATCCACCACTTCCACTGGTAGCTTACACCATTAAATATTTCACCTTTCACACTTAACCTATGACCTTTAGTTCTCGTCTCACCCCCCCCCCCCCAGTGGACAAAGCCTGCTTGCATCTATACCATTCAGAATTTTGTATCAAGTCACCCCTCTTTCTCCTACTATGAAGCTCAATGGAAGCAAGTGTGAGGCGACAGAGTGCTAAGGAATACCCAGAGAGAATGAAAGGAATGACAGGCAGGCCAAGGTTCTTACTTCTCTGCTGAATCTGGGGATGTTTGAACTGGGTCCTGGGCAGCTCAGAATCAATGAAAACCAGCCAACACATTTGTCCCTCTTTTCCAGCTAGAACTGGCAACCCTTGTTGGCTGTACCCTTGGACACTTCAATGGTAAACACGGACAGTCCTTTTCTCAGGGTTGGGGAATTAGGAGACAACAGGGACATTGTGGTGACCCATTTCCTGGCACATCCGAACCAGCTCACAATTAGATAGCCTACGGGGGTTTGCGAGCACAGAGCTTTGGAGCCTCTGCGCCATGGGGGGCAGATTGAGGGAGGCTTAAAAGTGAGGCTGAGGATTTTGAATAAAGTTTTTTCCTTCGACTGCAGTTACCGACTCCTTGTCGTAATTTTAGCGTTGCGTGTAGCACACCGCTACAACATGATATTTAAGGGAAGAAGGAAGAGATTTAATAGGAAACTTCTTTCACCCAGAAGATGGTCCATAAAGGAATGAGCTACTGGATGAAGTAGTTGAGAAAGATCATTATCATCATTTTGTGCCGTGTCGTTGACATGCGAGATCACGGTCTTTCCATGACCATGATTGTTGTTGGCAAATTTTTGCACAGAAGAGGTTTGCCATTGCCTTCTTCTGGGCAGTGACTTTACAAGATGGGTGACCCTAGTCATTGACAATCTTGAGAGATTGTCTGCCTGGCATCAGTGGTCGCATAACCAGGACTTGTGATATGCACTGGCTGCTCATACGACCGTTGGCCACCTGCTCCCCATGGCTTCACGTGACCCTGATCAGGGAGGGCTGAACAGGTGCTACACCTTGCCCAAGGGTGACCTGCAGGCTAGCGGAGGGAAGGCATGCCTTACACCTCCTTTGGTGGAGACAAATTTCTACCCCGCCACCCGTCGTTAAAAGACATTTGAGTAGGTTCATAGATAGGAAAGGTTTAGAGAAATGTGAGCCATTGCAGGCAAATGGGACTAGGTTTGGCGGACATCTTGGTCAGCATGGATGAATTGAGATGAAGGACCTGTTTCTGCGGTGTGTGATTCTACGACTATTTATGGGGGTGACATGACAGTGCAACGGTCCGAGTAGTGCATTTAAGGCGACAGCAACCCAGGTTCAGTTCCTGCCACTGTCTGTAAGGAGTCTTCTGTGTCCCCTGTCAGATTTGGCCTAGGTGAGAAAAAAAGTCAGCGGACGGACTCCGTGAATGGATAATGAAGGTTGTTGGCCATCCCTCCCTCCCACCCAATATCTCTCCTACTAACCCGATATGACAGGGGAGCTAGGGAGGGGCAAGACTATCGCAAATCAGATTCTCTTCAATGCCCTTCTTCGGGGTCCCTGCCCCGAGAGGTGCTGAGGAGACTGATGCGAAGTAGCAGGAATCCGCAGACCGGTCTGTCCTCCTCCCGATGTGAACGTGGGATGCTTGGTTGAAATTCGACGGGCAGGCTGAATTAATGCAGTGCGACGGCGCTGTGTGTAAGGTGTGGGCACCAGGGAGAGATGGGAAAGGAAGGCCGGGGCCAGAGAAGGTCACCTCCCTGTGTGTCACACCGCATTATTAAGACACTTAACCACAGCCCTGTCATACAAAAAACCATAAAAGGCAGAGCGTCAGAGCTCGGTGACCCTTGATGAGAGCAAACAGGATTGACGCAATTAGGAAGGTAGTGAGACCAAGGGGAACCTGAGGGAATTATCAACTGTCTGAATTTGTGTGGAGGCTTTTTATCTCGGTACAGTTGCAGTGTCAGATCCCATTTCAGTTTCCTGGGACTTTTGACAGCCCGGCATTAAAGTATGTGGTGAGATCATAAAGGTACATTCTTACGTGTTTTTTTTGTTGTTGGCTGCTGATGTGTAAGTCCCTCACCAGCTCTTGTTTCAGCCCTGACTGAGATTTTCCTTCTCTCCAACTGGACCAGTTCACTGTCGTAGCTGTTTCCATGACCCTGTCCGATTTTGGCCCCGAGCTCCACACTGACCATTTGGGAACTTCGTTCCTCCCCTCCACCACCACCATCACCACCATTCCTATCATCGCACCACACCCTAACCTCACCTGCCCCTACCCCCTGCATCGGCACCCCCACCCTCCCGGTGCAGTGTCCTCTCATGGAGCGACCACACTGACCCGATCAAGGCTCCTAGCAACAGCCAGTCCCCCGCAACAGAGACAAAAATAGCCAAGAACGAACTCCCCCCGAGCTGGAACTGCAAGGTAGCACAGAAGACTGATTTCTGTCTGGAGGACCATCACTTTAGCTGTGATCATTTAAGATCGATTTCCACAGTCTTGCTCTCGGCACAGTCATTTCTTATGTAATTACTGCGTGAATGAGCTAACAGTGGCCACAGATCAAGCTGCTTAATATCTAATATAGACTAATATTAACAAAACCTAATAATCACCAGCTAATGTGGTGGCTTTAATGACTATTACTCAGCAGCTAATCTGTGCTACATGGTCTTCCAAGCTGATTTAACAGTGGCAGGGAGCGGGCAGTGCCTGTGCCTTCTGTACGCTGTCAGGGAGACAGCACTGAGGTGTGGCGAAGAGTGCTTGCCACATCTTCAGGGACGGCACAGAGAGCAGCTGGTGCTCTGACACCATGACTGTCCAGCAAGATCCCACAGAGAGGGCAGAGCAACCTCCTCTGGCTGGGCGGCCGACTCTTCTTTGGGTGTCGGCCGACAGAAGCTCTGCGGCGATCCCGTCACCTCAGCCCCACCCCCCCCACAGCCAACACCAGCCAGTACCCCCCCACCCCCACCTCTCTGTCCAAACCTTTACCTGATACCCAAATGAAACACTGAATGTCAATTTGAGCCACCCGGTCCCCAGCCTCTCTGCTTCTGTGGAAAAGCTCTGCATATTTACCAAATCGATAAGGCATAGGAGCAGAACTAGGCCATTGGGCCCATCATGTCTTTCTTTCTTGCATGGCTGATTTATAGAACGTAGAATAGTACAGCACAGTACAGGCCCTTCAGCCCACAATGTTATGCTGACCCTTAAACCCTGCATCCCATATACCTGTCTAGTAGTCTCTTAAATTTCACGTGTATCTGCCTCCACCACTGACTCAGGCAGTGCATTCCACACACCAACCACTCTGAGTAAAAAACCTGCCTCTAATATCCCCCTTGAACTTCCCACCCCTTACCTTAAAGCCATGTCCTCTTGTACTGAGCAGTGGTGCCCTGGGGAAGAGGCGCTGGCTGTCCATTCTGTCTATTCCTCTTAATATCTTGTACACCTCTATCATGTCTCTTCTCATCCTCCTTCTCTCCAAAGAGTAAAGCCCTAGCTCCTTTAATCTCTGATCATAATCTATACTCTCTAAACCAGGAAGCATCCTGGTAAATCTCCTCTGTTCCCTTTCCAATGCTTCCACATCCTCCCTGTAGTGAGGCAACCAGAACTGGACGCAGTACTCCAAGTGTGGCCTAACCAGAGTTTTATACAGCTGTATCATCTATTATCCTCCTAGACCCCATTCTCCTGAATGAAAATGAATCTAGGATAATATGTGGTGACATATATCGACTTTGATGATAGATTTAACTTGAACTTAAGAACTTTATGTAGTATACAATAGCAGTTCGGCAGAGGTCCCTGGTTTAGTGACACGGGGACCTGGTCTTACTACCTTCTGGGCAGTAGATGATGAGACCTGAGATAAAGCTCAAGTCCCTACATCAGCTGGACACTCAGCTCAGGGCTCTGGTATGTGCAGGCACGCAATAAACCAACATTGAATGTGTTGAATCTTCACTGACTCCTCAAAACCAACTTGGCCCAACCCCGGAGCCCCTAATGTAATACGGCACAAAATCTGACCCGACTCATCCCTGCCAACCAAGATGCCTACTAGGTCTTGTCCAATTTGCCTGCACTTGGCCCATATTCCTCAAAATCTTTAATATCCACGTGCCTGTCTAAATGTCTTTCAACCACTGTTTATGTACCTTCCCTTACCACCTCTTCTGGCAACACGCTCCGTACACCCACCACCCTCAGTGTGGAAAAACTCGCAGCGGTCAGTGTAACGCTTTGCAGCGCCAGCGAATGGGGTTCAGTCCCTGCCGCTGTCCATAAGGAGTTTGTACGTTCTCCCTATGACCATGTGGGTTTCCTCTGGGTGCACCGCTTTCCTCCCACAGTCCAGAGACGTACTGTTTAGGGTTAGTAAGTTGTGGGCGTGCTGTGTCAGAAGCATGGTGACACTCGTGGGCTGCCCCCAGCACATTCTCCGACTGTGTAGGTTGTTGACACAAACAATACATTTCACTATATGTGTCAATGTACGTCTGAAAAAGAAAGCCTATCTTTAAAGCTTAAACTTTCCCCTTAGGTTCCTTTGAAATCCATCTCCTCTCCCTTAGGTTTTGGATGCCCTCTACCATGGGAAAAATCTATCACTACCTTGTCTATGCCACTCACGATATTTTACACCACTTGAAAGCCACAGCTCAGCCTCCTGCCCTCCAGGGAGAACAGTCCAGCCTGTCCAGTTTCCACTTCTAACTCAAAATGCCTAGGTGAAGCATGCAGATGAGACGTTTGTACATCTGTGCACTTGAGAAACCGAGTCCTACATCGCTATTGAAGTGTACAAAAGAATGCCCCTTACAAGAAGCATTCAGGAGGGAAAGGTCTTCGACCAATCTCCCCACCTTAAAATACAGTTCCCCCTTCCGATCATCAGGACCCTGGAAAACATGGGACGTTTCCCGTTACTCGGAGGCCAGGGCAGAATCCTGACCACCTCCCATGTTCCCTGGCTGCCTGAGGAACCGAATGTTCCACGATCCAGATCCCAAATTCAGGACTGGGCTCAGGGTGAAGAAAAGATGAGTGACTCTGGAGACACAGGAGACCACAGATGCTGCAAGCAAACTGGGTCTGTATCAGAATCAGGTTTACTATCACTGGCATTCTCTATGCCATGAACTTTGTTGTTTTCTGGCGGCTGTACAGTGCAAGGCATGAAAATTACGACAAGTTGCAGAAATAGGTGAACGCCGCAAAAGGACTAATAATGATGAGGTGGTGTTCAGAAACCCGATGGCGGACGGGAGGTAGCCGTTCTTAAAATGTTGAATGAAGGGCTTCAGTCTCCTGTACATCCTCTCTGATGGTGCTATCTGCCAAGGAACTCAGACTCAGATTTGATACCACAGGCATATATCGTGAAACTTGTTCTCTTTGTGGGTCGGGCAGCATCTGTGGAGGCATAGCGAGGGTTGACATAGCTGTGTTTTACAGAACACAGAACATTATGGCACAGTACAGGCCCTTCAGCCCACAATGTTGTGCTGACATTTTAACCTACTCTTAGGATAAATCTAACCCTTCCCTCCCACAAAGCCCCCTATTTTTCTGTTATCCATCTAAGAATTACTTAAATGTCTCTAATGTATCTACCTGTACCACCACCCCTCACCCATCACTCTCCGTGTGAAAAATTGACCTCTGACATTCCCGCCATGCTTTCCTGCAATCACTTTAAAATTATGCCCCCTCAAATTAGCCACTACCGCCCTGGTTCAGTTTGGGACACCACACGATGTCTGCACTGCGGTACGTTGCTGAAACAGACTGCTTCAAACGCTTGGAGCTGGTTAGAGTGGATATGACAAGGATCTTTCCAATGATGGGGGGAGCCTAGAACCAGAGAGCACAGCCTCCAAATACAAGGATGTCCCTTTAGAACGGAGATGAGGAGTTTCTTTAGTCAGTGTGTGGTGAATCTCTGGAGGCAAAGTTATTGGGTATATTTAAGGCAGGGGCTGATAGTTTCTTCATTAGAAAGGGTGTCAAATATTATGGATAGAAGTCATAAAACTGGATTTGAGAGGGATGATATATCAGCCATGATGGAGTGGTGGAGCAGACTTGATGGACCGAATGGCCTAGCTCTGTACCTATGTCATATGGTCATAGGGTGACTACTTTATGTCATAATCCTCAATGCCATTGGTTAGCAAACAGCTGTCTGTCTCAGAGTCATATCAATAATTGATCCAAGACTTCACAGGTGCCCATAGCCCTGACATCTCATTTGACCTGCAGAGGAATTTAGAGTTGGAGGGAAGCAGTGCAGCGGCCCATCAGGTACCAATGACGTAGGTAGAACACAGAAAGGTTACATTCTCCTACTGTTAAAGCCACTGACACAGAGCAGAGAGAAGGCAGAAGGCTCTCATTCTCCTACATTTAAGAGCAGAGTCCCTTCCTACCGGACTCCATTACTGAGCCAGCGAGTGTGGCGGGATCAGGGAGAGGTCGGCCGTACTGGGCCCACTCGCTGGACTGAACAACAGGCTCAGAGAGCTCCTGTTCAGCCTCTCACTCAGAAACCCAACTGAGAGCCAGGACCTTGGACTGTGTCTGTGCCAGGAAGCTGCCTCTCTCGCAGACACAGAGCGAAGGACACAATATCCTTTTCACAATCCCTGAGCAGATTGAGTTTGATCAGCTCTGAGCATTGTCCACTGGAAATTGCCTCATTCTCTCACACACAGCTTTTCATCAGTTGCTGTTAAAGGAACTATTTTGTTGAAACTGAGCCAATTTAAATTTCTTTCTCTATCACTTTTTCTTCTCTCTGGCACCCCGCCCCTAGAGTTCTCCTTTCCAGACCTTTACCTCAGCTATACTGTGTACTCAGCAGATTCCAGAGTTTGTTCTACGAGCTTAGAGATGTGTACACACAAGAGATTCTGCAGATGCGGGACATCCAGAGAAACACAAGTCAGGCAACATCTATGGAGAGGAATAAAGACCTGACGTTTCAGGCCGAGATCCCTCATCAGGACTGGTGGGGAAGGAGAAAGAAGCCAGAATAAGAAGGTGGGGTGGGAGGGGAAGGAGTACAAAGAGGTAAAGAATAGAAGAAGAAGGAATTTGATGGGAGAGGAGAGTGGAGCATGGGAAAAAGGGAAGGAGGAGGTGACGCTTTCTGTGACTCTCTGTATGTAATGTTGCAATATGCAACAAGTTTCCCTCTCCAGTGCCAGATTTGTCTCCTGGACAAATCTCACATCTTGGGCACATAAGAACACAACAAACAGGAGCACCAGTTGGCCAGCTGACCCGTCGAGCCTGTCCCACCATTCAATAAGATCATGGCTGATATGACTGTTGACCAAGCTCCCCCTACCTGCCTTTCCCTCACAACCCTTAATTTCTCCATTAGCCTAGCGGTTAGCATGACACCATAACAGCTCAGGGGGTTCCAGAGTTGAGAGTTCAATTCTGGTGCCATCTGTAAGGAATCTATACATCCTCCCTGTGGAATGCGAGGGTATTCCCCAGAGCTCCAGTTTCCTCCCACGGACCAAAGACGTACTAAGGCAGGCTAGTTAGTCATAGAAATATAGAAACGTAGAAAGCCTACAGCACAATACAGGCCCTTCGGCCCACAAAGCTGTGCTGAACATGTCCTTACCTGAGAATTTACCTAGGGTTACCCGTAGCCCGCTATTTTTATAAGCTCCATGTACCTATCCAGGAGTCTCTTAAAAGACCCTATTGTATCCGCCTCCACCAACGTTGCCGGCAGCCCATTCCACGCACTCACCACTCTCTGAGTAAAAAACTTACCCCTGACATCTCTCTGTACCTACTTCCAAGCACCTTAAAACTATGTGCTCTCGCGCTAGCCAATTCAGCCCTGGGAAAAGCCTCTGACTATCTACATGTTCAATGTCTCTTGTCATCTTATACACCTCTGTCAGGTCACCTCTCATCCTTGTCAATTATCCTGTGATGAGGTTAGGTTTAATCTGGATTGTTGGGGATTGCTGGGGCAGTGCAACTCAAAGAGCCGGAAGTGCCTACTCTGTGATGTATCGCTAAATAAAAAAAATAATTAAAAACTACTGATGGTTCAATGGTAGAATTCAATATCAGAGAACGTATCCAGTATATAACCTGAAATTCTTACTCTTCGCAGTTATCCACAAAACATAAGGAAAACCCCAAAGAATGAATGACAGAAAAACATTAGAACCCCCCCCCCCCACCACCACCACCACCAACACCCGCCATGTAAGCACTAGGACCCACCATGCAACAACCGGAGTCTGAGTGCAGCTGTAGATCACATACTCCGACAGGAACCCCATCACCTTGAAAAGGAAAGAAGAGGCACTGGAGAGAGGAATTTAAATTGTTTCACAGATGTGCTGGAAGAAGTCGCCCTTTGGCGCCATCTTTAGTGCCTCCCTCTAACTGAGTCTTAAGTGTATTTAGTGAGGTAGCCTCCACGGTACTCTCTGGGAGAAGCAGTTCCTCCTTATCTCCGTTGTTGAGTATAAGGTTGTTGTTGCGACACCACTGTGTCAGCTCCTATGCGTCTCCGTTTCACTCCAAGTCTCAGGAGTGCACCGTCCCAGAGGGCCACGAAGACTCGACGCTTGTTTTTATCCAGAGACGTGAAGGTGTCTGGCTATGAGATATGGGAGGAATATGGCCAGGATGGTCAGCACTACGCTTTACAGTACTTGACGACCTGGGTTCAATTCCCGCTGCTGCCTGTAAGTACATTCTCCCCGTGACTGCGTGGGTTTCCTCCCACAGTCCAAAGACCTACTGGTTGATAGGGTGGCTGGTCATTGTAACTTGTCTAAAGGTTAGGCTCGGGTTCAATTGGAGGTTGCTGGGCGCCATGGCAGGAAGGGCCAGAAAGGTCTATTCCGTGCTGTTTATCAAGGAACAAATGTGGATGAGGTACTAGATTATCCAGGATCTTACTGAATGGCAAGAGCAGGGGCTGGGGTGGTCCAGTCTCCTCCTGCTGTCTCTTTAAAGGCTGAGGTGTCACAGATGACAAACAAAACAAAGAGAACGCTCAAAGAGATCAATGATGATTGTTGTCAGGCAGAATCTGTCCCAGATATATAAACAAAACGCTGCAACATTTGGAGTGTTTGAAGGCCGGGGGGAGCAGGTTAAAGAAACCAGTTAAGGGAAAATGTTTTTAAAAATGATTGGGCAGAGTTCGAGAATGATCAGTCTGACAAAACAAGCCAGTGCGTTTGCCGCCACAGATGGGAAAAGTGAAGGAACAGAAGAGGTTAAAGCAGCTGAAAATAAATTCATTCAGAGAAGACAGGAGAACTTGAGAAGCATAGCTGTATAAAATGACTTTGTAATGTGTTCAGCTGAATTCATGAATAGCCTGATTGAAGTTTTTTTTCCCCTTTCTCATTGTGAGATTCAGCATATGTTGAAGGTATTTCCGATTGGGTATGTGATAGTTTTGAAATCTTTCCTTGATACTCTTACAAATGGCTCTCTGCCTCTTGAAAGCCAGACCAAAGTCACTTGTTCCTTTTAAGCTGCAGCTGTAATATTTTAATACTTTAGAAGATAAATTCCCCTCCTCCTACCATGACTGACAGTCTGGCCTTTCTTTGTAGATGTAGAGTGTGAAATAGAGTGCAGAGCCGAGTCCTTCGTGTGCTGACTCTGCACCAGCCACTTCCATTAATCCTACACCATTCACACTTGATTCTCACGGCACTCTCACCAACTATCCCTGCCCCTCGCCAACTCTATCGAATGCCTATGCACCCGGGGAAATTTGCAGAGGTCAGTTCCACCCGCCTACACACTCGAGGCAACTGACACCTGTAAGTTACCCTCCCAACCTCAGCATCTAAGGCAGTGGTTCTCAACCTGGGGTCCACGGGCCCCTCACTTAATGACAGGAGTCTGTGGCATTAAAAGGGTTGGGAACCCCCCCCATCTAAGGGATGTTATTGGGAACCAAACAAGGCAGAGGAAATCCACATCTCCACTCATACAGCACCAGACTCAGAATCAGAATCAGGTTTATTATCACTGACATTTATCATGAAATTTGTTATTTAATGGAAACAGTACAGTGCAATACATAAAATATTACTGTTACAAATAGATGGATAGGTAGACTGATAGATAGTGCAGAAGAGCTTAGATAGGAGCTTCACTAAGAATTTTGTTTTGTTCGATAGACTCTGTTCCTTTGGACAGAAACATTCTCAAAGACAGACAGGTGGATGAAAGAAGATGGATGCTTATGTGGGAGGGAAGGGTTAGACTGATCGAGGAGTAGGCTAACTTCTTAGCCCAACATTGTGGGCCAAATGGCCTGTACTGTGCTGTAACGTTCCACGTTCTCTGTTTCTGGCCAAGGGAACATAGACAAAATTCTTAGTAATATTATTAATTCTGAAGTCAATAACGCATCAGATTAGTTGCTGGATTGGAAATGCAAGGTGCCAAATACCATTAGCCAATAAGTGCACAAGAGAGCTGTGTAAATTGACTAGTCGACTGTTAATCAAGTTGTGATATTGGCTAATGCTCACAGGAGCTACACGCTTTTAACTGGGTACTGTCAAACATGTGGAAGGACTTTAAAAAGGAAACACGTGTTTATAATTCAGTGAGGGAAAAGCGCGCCTTCGGTGAGTGAGGATGAGAGTATCGGCTCATTTCTGTCACTGTAGGGACTGATGGCCAGTTCTCACCCATTCATTCGTGGTGCGAGGTAGAGTCCTTTGGCAAAGATTGTGAGTTGGGGAAACGTAACATGGATTCAAATTCCAATGCGTTGTCTTCATGAACAGTCGCAATAGTCTCAATAAACAGCATGGGCTGTACACAGACCTGTTTGTATTGTGTATGGAGCAGTATGTATTTTACATGGAACAATATGTGTTTAACTGGGAACGGGACAGAAGAGTGTTTATCTGTGGAGCAGTGTGTATTTTGTGTGGAATGGTATGTTCAAAGTTCAAAGTAAAATTTATTATCAGAGTACATACATGTCACCATCCAGGCCATGCTCTCTTCTCACTACTGCCATCAGGAAAGAGGTACAAGAGCCTTAGGTCCCACACCACCAGGTTCAGGAGTAGTTATTACCCCTCAACCATCAGGCTCCTGAACCAGTGTGAATAACTTCACTCCCTTTAGCTCTGAACTGATTCCACAACCAATGGACTCACTTTCACTGACTCTACAACTCACGTTCTCAGTATTATTTATTTATCTGTCTACCTACTTATTTACTTATGTAGTAGTAGTGGTATTGTTATCTTTCTGTATTTCTGCAGTTTGTCTTCATTTGCACAGTGGCTGTTGGTCTGGCTTTGTGTGTAGTTTTTCATCGATTCTATTGTATTTCTTTGTTCTACTGTGAATGCCTGCAAGAAAATGAATCTCAGGGTGGTAATATGGTGACATATATGTAATTTAACAATAAATTTACTTTGAACCTTGAACACTCCAAAGCTCTTCATAGTGCGGACATTGCCGTAATTGCCACAACCGTTGGAACACAGCAGCTCCCATATCTGTACTGCTGTAATCTCTTGTCACCAGTGTTAATTAAGGAAAGAAATACTGGCCAGAGCACCCTGCTTTGCAATGAGAGATGGGGAGGAAAGGGCTATTAAAACAAAAACTTCACGCCATCTTAAAAGTTTCTTCTCCCAGCCGGTCTGATCAATCATTCAAGTTAGACCACCATCTATTACCTCAGTCACTGCACCTTAAACACTTTAAACCACTTTTTATAATGCTTTTCATTGTACATACCTGCTGGTGTTTATTTATGCATATTTTATTCTATATCTGTACTTCTAACTTCATCTTAATATAATTCTCTATTCTTTATAATTGTTGAATGTTGTTTTTTGTCCCATGTCATGTCAATGCACCGCAGCGAACTCCTAAGCATGTAAGTGTATTTGGTGAATAAAGTTGACCCTTGATCCTTGAAGGAGAGATGGAAATGGCAGTTGTCAAGGGATCTGTTCAGAAAAACAGAGTCTGCTTGTCAGTTGGTGAATGAGGCAGTGCATGTGAGTTCTCGGTGTGAGGAGCGATTTAGATACACTCTGTCTGAGTCAAGTTCTCTACCAGAGAAACATTTCACCTGTTCACTGTACAATATTTTGCCCCTTCCTGGCAGCACACCAACCCTATGACTAGGCACAGTGAGTCTAACCTTTACAATTGGTAACCTTTCTCCAGTCTCTTTATACTGAGATCTCCCACATGGGAATAAATAGCAGATGATAAAGCTGGATTTAAAGTTCAGATATTTACAAAGAAATGGAGAATTAGCATGTTCTGTTGTTTGCGGCTGTCTTTGGGGGAAAGTGTTTTATTCTTAGCCATTGATTGTTTTCGACCTTATTGTGACGGGGGAAGGCAGGCTGTTGGTTAAAGGACAGCATTTTGCAACAGCCGTGGGCTGAATTAATGTCAGGGAGGGTGACATTCAGAAATCTCTCTACACTGTGTACCGTCTCTACAGGATGTATTGCAGCCACTTGCTGGGCCTCGTTTCTGTTGCATGCACCTTTCAGGAAGGATGAGGTCAGCAAATAACACTACTCGCCACTGCAATAGAGACATTTTGGGCTGATCTGCCCCCTGAATGACAGACTGGCAACCAACAGAGGTGGATGTTAAGAGGCGATTTGTAGGAGGAGGGAAGTTTCGAGAGGGAACTCCAGAGACACCTGAAGGGTGGTAAACAGAAAGATTTATAAATCTTCTTGTAAAAGAGAAGATTTACAAGGATATCGCCTGGATTTGAGGGTCTGAGTTATAGGGAAAGGTTGAATAGGTTAGACTTTATTTGCTGGAGAATGAAGAGTTGTTGACAAACTTCGGTTGTTGTCTCTGGAGCAGCAGAGGGTGAGGGGAGACTTGACAAAAGTTCATAAAGTTATGAGAGGCTGAGACAGGTTAGACAGTTGGTAACTTTTTCTCCTATTGAGAAGGGAGAGGGTGATGCATGAATGGACAGCATAGTACCTTAACATTTGATTGCACCAGTGACCCGGTTCAGTTCCTGCTGCTGTCTGTAAGGAACTTGTACGTTCTCCCCGCAACACATGGGTTTCCCCTTGATTCTCCAGTCTCCTCCCACGTTCAGAGGAAATATGGGTTGTTTATGGTTAGTAAGGTACTGGCCTGCTACCTCAGTGCCAGAAGCGTGGAGACACTCGTGAGCTGCTCCCAGCACCTTTTGGACTCAGTCGGCCATGAGCGCAAACACGACACTCCACTGTATGCTTTGATGTTCTGATGCACGTATGGCAAATAAAGCTAATCTTTTTTTAAAAAATAAGATTTTTACAGAGCGAGTAGCAGATGCTTGGTGTACACTGCTGGGTGTGATGGTGGAGACAGGTACGACAGAGGTGTTTGGGAGGCTCGTGAATGTGCGAAGGGTGGAGGGAGGTGGACTGTGGCAAGATGGAAAGGATCAATGTTATCAGGTAGTCTCCAACCAGGTATCAACATCGATTTCTCTCACTTCCAATAATTACTCCCCCCCCCCTCTCTCTTTTTCCATTCCCTTTTCTGGTTACCCTCTCATCTCTTTCCCCCCCACCCCGCCCATCACTTCCCTCTGGTGCCCCTCCTCCTTCCTTTTCTTCCATTGTCCACTGTCCTCACCTGTTAGATTCCTCCTCCTTCGGGATCTGGCCTATTGTTTTGGGGCAGAAGTATAGTGCAATACACAAAAAATTCCAGTGAGATATACAGTCCTGTGCAAAAGTCCTAGGCATATATATATATAGAGAGAGAGAGAGAGAGAGAGAGAGAGAGAGCTGGGGTGCCTAAGAAATTTGCACAGCTCTGTGTTGTCATTGGGAGTGGAGAGTGAGTTTATTAATCTGGCGGGAACAAAGGATGTTAGGAATGGCGAGGGTGGAGCGCCGTGGGAGGGGTATGGGATTGGTAGCAGAGAAGGAGTACCGGGGCGGGGGTTGGCCTGAGACACCAGGCAAGGTCGTTTGATTCCAAACCATTGGTATATTAATCATTAGAGAACGTCTCTCTGGTGCTTCCCGCTCCCTCCCCTCTCCCTTCCCCTTTTCCCAACCATCATTCCCCTCTCCCTGTTCCCTTCCCACTCTCAGCCCACAGTAGAGACCCCTATCAGAATCAGGTTTATCATCACTCACATGTCATGAAATTTGTTTTTTTTTTGTGATAGCAGTACAGTGCAATACATGGAATTACTGTAGTGCTGTGCAGAAATCTTAGGCACCCTAGCTATATACATATGCTGAAGACTTTTACACAGTATGTCTCTCTGTACATATAATTAAATAAGTAGAGCAAAAA
The DNA here is from genome assembly GCF_030144855.1 of Hypanus sabinus. Taxonomy (NCBI): domain Eukaryota; kingdom Metazoa; phylum Chordata; class Chondrichthyes; order Myliobatiformes; family Dasyatidae; genus Hypanus; species Hypanus sabinus. The sequence goes on from NC_082711.1 coordinate 171,375,331, forward strand.
CAGAGGGGAAAAAAGAATGAGGTTCTGTACAAGGGTTCATTGATAGCACTGATAAGTGACAACTGCTTGTGTGCAGCTCCGATGGGAATCATCAAATATTCCCGTTTGGCATACTACGGCTGGTGGGGTGGAGGTATGTCTCTACCAAAGGAGGTATAAGGTGCTCCTTCCCTCCGCTAGCCTGCAGGTCACCCGTGGGCAAGGGGTAGCACCTGCTGATCCCCCTGGTCAGGGTCATGTGACCCATGGGAGCAGGTGGTGGACGGTCGTATGAGCCTCCGGTGCAGATCACAAGTCCTGGTTATGGGACCACTGACACCAGGCAGACAACCTGTCAAGACTATCAGTAATGGCTGGGGTCACCCATCTTGTAAGGACACTGCTTAGAAGAAGGCAATGGCAAACCACTGCAGAAAATATGCCAAGAACAGTCACAGTCATGGAAAGACCGTGATCGCCCACAGCATACGACAGGGCGCATAATGACAGCTGAAATCCACAGTTACGGATTCCTTCTTCTTCAGCCCCTTACTTCTTCCACCTATCCCCTCTCAGCTTCTCACGTCACCATCCACCCTCACCTTCACCTGGCCTCACCTATCTACCTGCCATCTTCTACATCCTCCTCCCCAGGTAGTAGAGCCAGCTCCTCAGGGAACCAGAGACCCCGGTTCAGTCCTGATCTCCGGGGCCTGTCTGTGCCCTCTCCCTGCGATCGGTGTTTAATCCCGATCTCCGGACCTGTCTGTGCCCTCTCCCTGCGATCTGTGTTTAATCCTGATCTCTGGACCAGTCTGTGCCCTCTCCCTGCGATCGGTGTTTAATCCCGATCTCCGGACCTGTCTGTGCCCTCTCCCTGCGATCGGTGTTTAATCCCGATCTCCGGGGCTGTCTGTGCCCTCTCCCTGCGATCGGTGTTTAATCCCGATCTCCGGACCTGTCTGTGCCCTCTCCCTGCGATCGGTGTTTAATCCCGATCTCCGGGGCTGTCTGTGCCCTCTCCCTGCGATCGGTGTTTAATCCCGATCTCCGGGGCTGTCTGTGCCCTCTCCCTGCGATCGGTGTTTAATCCCGATCTCCGGACCTGTCTGTGCCCTCTCCCTGCGATCGGTGTTTAATCCCGATCTCTGGACCTGTCTGTGCCCTCTCCCTGCGATCGGTGTTTAATCCCGATCTCCGGGGCTGTCTGTGCCCTCTCCCTGCGATCGGTGTTTAATCCCGATCTCCGGACCTGTCTGTGCCCTCTCCCTGCGATCGGTGTTTAATCCCGATCTCCGGACCTGTCTGTGCCCTCTCCCTGCGATCGGTGTTTAATCCTGATCTCCGGGGCTGTCTGTGCCCTCTCCCTGCGATCGGTGTTTAATCCGGACCTCTGGGGCTGTCTGTGCCCTCTCCCTGCGATCGGTGTTTAATCCCGATCTCCGGACCTGTCTGTGCCCTCTCCCTGCGATCGGTGTTTAATCCCGATCTCCGGGGCTGTCTGTGCCCTCTCCCTGCGATCGGTGTTTAATCCCGATCTCCGGACCTGTCTGTGCCCTCTCCCTGCGATCGGTGTTTAATCCCGATCTCCGGACCTGTCTGTGCCCTCTCCCTGCGATCGGTGTTTAATCCTGATCTCCGGGGCTGTCTGTGCCCTCTCCCTGCGATCGGTGTTTAATCCGGACCTCTGGGGCTGTCTGTGCCCTCTCCCTGCGATCGGTGTTTAATCCCGATCTCCGGACCTGTCTGTGCCCTCTCCCTGCGATCGGTGTTTAATCCCGATCTCCGGACCTGTCTGTGCCCTCTCCCTGCGATCGGTGTTTAATCCCGATCTCCGGACCTGTCTGTGCCCTCTCCCTGTGTTTGGGTGGGTACCCCTCCCACATTCCAACATCATGTGGGGTGGTGTGTTAATTGGCCTAGAGTATGGGTGAGTGGTGAGTTCGTGGGACTTTGGGGATAATAAAGTGGGGTTAGTGTAAGATTAATGTAAGTGCTGTTAAATGTTTGGCACAGCTTGTTGGGCTGAAAGGCCTGTATAAAACCATTCAGTGGAACCAGAACGTCGTTGTACACATCCTTCCCGAGAGGCTGTGGAGATGAGCTCTATTAAAAAGATTGCCAAGACAGTCTGCGGTGTGTCAGCCACTCTTCTATTGTCCATCAGTCTCCTTCTGGCTGTGGTGGCCTGTCCTCTCACTGTCTTTCATCACCACGACGACAGCTTGTTTCTGGATCACCCAGCAACGGACCCCTGGCCCCTTGGCACACAGGCCCTCCCTCAGTATCGTGATTCAAGCTTGGGAACTGAAGGGGGGTGGGGGGGTGTGGTTTGGAAGGTAGGACCCTCACGCTTTTCCCCCTTCCCTAGCAACAGCAGCGGTGAAGCAAAAACGCGAAAGAGCCGCGAGAGGGGAAAAACAAGTGGAGAAGGAAATTAAGACTCTGTAATCCCTCTGGCATCTGCTTTTGTTTAGTCAGGCCCCTGCTGGCTGTGTCGCCTCTTCATCGAGAGCGTGAGGCAGCAAAATGAGAGAAGAAAACCTCTTTGCACATCCTGTGGCAGATCCAATAGTGGCCTTCAAGCCAAGAGGGCAAATGGCTGCAGGGATTGGTAGCACAGAAGGAGGCCATTGGGCCCGTACTAATCATGCCAGCACGGCAGGAGCAACTGATTCTAACTCTGTGTGTAAAAAAGGAGTGCGATGTTTTACAGCAGACTGCTGTAAAATCAGAGCTAGAATCGGGCTGCTGTCTGTAAGGAGCCTGTACGTTCCGCCCGTCACCGCATGGGCTTCCTCCAAAGACGTACAGTACAGGTTAGTGCTAGTGATTCATAGGCATGCTATTATATTGGCACCAGAAGCGTGGCGTCACTTTCAGGCTGCCCAGCACTATTGTCACTGATTTGATTTGATAAAACTTCCCTTTAGGATAAGTTGACAAGCGAACGATATCTGTGCTGAACGTGATGCCAGATTAGGTGTTACCTGCATTTGATGTAAAGAAATGTCATGGATTCAGCTAGGTTGATTCAGGATAGTTCAATGTCATTCCCAGTACACGAGTGTAAAGGAGAACCAAATAATTGTTAACTCCAGATCCGATGCAGCACAAAAATAAAACACAATTTATATATTATATACATGATTGATTGTGTGTCCATAAAATGATGCTGGACACAGGAGAGTCTGTACGTAAGGTGATTGACAAGAAATGATAAAGTGGTGGAGGACTTCCTGCCTGCCACACTGCAGTTTCTGTACCGTGCAGTGATGCAGCTCTCTACTGCACGTCTGTAGAATGGCGTGAGTACCAGTGTGCATAATCCAGCTCTCTTCCGTCTCCTCCAGAAAGTAGTAGTGTTGGTGTGTTTTCCTGATTGTGGAGGGTGTGTTCTAGGACCATAAGGGGTTGTGCGAGGCAGGTCCTCCCAGGAGTTTGAAGCTGCTCACAGTTTCCACTGCTGTGCCGCTGATGTAAAGAGGGCTGCGAGTGCTACGAGTTCTCCTGAAGTCGATAATCTTCTCTTTTGGAGGGCTGACTTGGAGGAAGAAGTTATTTGCTTGGCACCAGGCCTCAAGCTCCTCCACCTCCTCTGTAGACCTCCTCACCATTGTTGGTGATGAGACTCACCTCTGTCATGTCACTGGTGACCTTGGGTGTCTGGCCATGCGGTCATGTGTGAGCAAATACTGAGGAGTTACTAGCAGAATTAGGCCATTCAGCCCATTGAATCCTTTCTATCATTCAATCATGGAAGGCCAATAACACGCTCTTGGGTTCACAGTCATAGAGCACTATGACGCCGAAAGAGGCCCTTCAGCCCATCTAGTCCGTGCCATGCCCAGTCCCATCGACCTGCTCCTGGTCAGAGTCCCATAGACTCAGGAGCAGAATCAGGCCATTGAGCCCATCGTGTCTGCTCCAACATTCCATCATTACCAATTTACTGTCCCTCTCAACCCCATTTTCCTAATTTGTCCCCATAAATTTTTGTTGCCCTTACTAATCAAGAACCTATCAACCTCCACTTTAAATATAGCTCCATGGCATGGCCATCTGTGACAGTGAATTTCAAATTTTCACCACTCTGGCTAAAACCTGGAGAGGAGATTTACAAGGGTGTTGCCTGGTCTGAGTTATGGAGAGAGCTTGAACAGATTGGGACTTTATTCATGGCAGCACAGCAGAATGAGGGGAGATGTTACAGAGTTATGAGGAGCTTTTATTAAGGTGATTGTGCACTTTTTTTCACATGGGGGTGGGGATCAAAGGCACAGGTTTAGGCTGAGAGGATATTTAAGAGTTTCACTCCATGGATATATAATAGAATTTCTTCAATGGTTTCAATATCTCCGTTAATCAATTCAAACATTTCACAAGAACGTGATGTAATAGCCAGGCTGTTTTCCGCAGACAGCTGATGGGTGACTCCACAGTCCTTTAGGGTCATCAGAAGGTTCGGTAGGCTTGACCCTGAGAGAATTACTCTGCTTAACAGAGCAGCCAGAGCCCAATAGCAGAATCAGAATCAGGTTTATTATCACCGGCATGTGACGTGAAATTTGTTAACCTAGCAACAGCAGTTCAAAGCAATACATATCTAGCAGAGAGAAAAAAAATTAAAATAATAATAATAATAAACAAACAAGTAAGTTAATTACATATATTGAACAGATTTTAAAAAACATGCAAAAACAGAAATACTGTATATTGAAAAAAAGTGAGGGAATGTCCAAAGATTCAGTGTCCATTTAGGAATCGGATGGCAGAGGGGAAGAAGCTGTTCCTAAATCGCTGAGTGTGTGCCTTCAGGCTTCTGTACCTCCTACCTGATGGTAACATTGAGAAAAGGGCATGCCCTGGGTGCTGGGGGTCTTTAACAATGGACGCTGCCTTTCTGAGACACCACTCCTTAAAGATGTCCTGGGTACTTTGTAGGCTAGAACGGAAGATGGAGCTGATTAGATTTACAACCCTCTGCAGCTTCTTTCGGTCCTGTGCAGTAGCCCCCCCCCCACCCCCCCCCCCCATAGTAGACGGGGATGCAGCCTGTCAGAATGCTCTCCACAGTAATTAATAGAGAACACAGCCACATCCTCTTTGCTTATCATCCATAGTGTATCGTTCGCTGAAGGTGGAATCTTATGTGGATAGGGTGGTGAAGAAAGCTTTTGGTTTGCTGGCCTTTATAAATCAGAGCATTGAGTATAGGAATTGGGATGGAATGTTAAAATTGTACAAGGCATTGGTGAGGCCGAATTTGGAGTATTGTGTACAGTTCTGGTCACCGAATTATAGGAAACATGTCAACAAAACAGAGAGAGTACAGAGGAGATTTGCTAGAATGTTACCTGGGTTTCAGCACCTAAGTTACAGAGAAAGGTTGAACAAATTAGGCCTTTATTCTTTGGAGCGTAGAAGGGTGAGGGGGGACTTGATAGAGGTATTTAAAATTATGAGAGGGATAGATTGAGTTGACGTGGATAGGCTTTTTCCATTGAGAGTAGGGGAGATTCAAACAAGGGGACATGAGTTGAGAGTTAGGGGGCAAAAGTTTAGGGGTAACACAAGGGGAAATTTCTTTACTCAGAGAGTGCTAGCTGTGTGGAACGAGCTTCCAGTAGAAGTGGTAGAGGCAGGTTTGATTTTGTCATTTTAAAAAAATTAGATAGGTATATGGACAGGAAAGGAATGGAGGGTTATGGGCTAAGTGCAGGTCAGTTGGACTAGGTGAGAGTAAGCATTCGGCACGGACTAGAAGGGCCAAGATGGCCTGTTTCCGTGCTGTAATTGTTATATGGTTAACAATGTGACAAACATCTGGAGATGTACAACGGAGAGTATCCTGAGAGTGTCACAACCCAGCAAGGATACACCGATGCCCGAGAATGGAAAAGGCTATAAAAAGAGGTGGGTTGAGCCCTGTCCATCACAGGACACCATTAAGAACATTTACAAGGAGCCCTGCCACAAGAAATCAGCATCCATCATCAAGGACTCCCACCATCCAGGCAAGGCTCTCTTCTTGCTGCTACTATCAGGGAGAAGGTACAGGAACCTTAGGCCCCACACCTCCAGGTTCAGGAACAGTTATTCCCCATCAACCATCAGGCTCCTGAACCAGCGTGGATAATTACACTCATCTCCACACTGAACTGATTCCACAACCAACAGACTCACTTTCATGGACTCGACAACTCATTCTCTATTACTGATTTTACATTATTTATTATCTGCATGATTTGTCCTCTTTTTCTTGTTGTTTGCTTGTTAGTCTTTGTTTCATGTAGTTTTTCATTGATTCTATTGTATTTCTTTGTTCTACTGTGAATGCCTGTAAGAAAATTAACCCCAAGCCAGGATATGGTGACATATCCCTACTTTGAACCTGAACTGTGAGTGGAAAAGGATTTGGAGTCAGGCTGAGTTGAGGAAGTTTCTACAAAGGTACTGGTGGAATGTTTGTGGAACAAATACATTTCATTGTAACCAGTCCAACGTATTAACAATTGCCAGCATAAAGCCAGTAATTTCTTGTGTGAATGTCTTCAGCAACTATCATAAACACAACACACATAAAATCGTATGGAAACTCAGCAGGTCTGGCAGCACCAATGGAAGGGAATAAAGAGTCGATTTTTCGGGCCAAGACCCTTCATCAGAGCTGGAAAGGAAGGGGGCAGAAGCCATAATAGGAAAGTGGGGGGAGCGGGGGAAGGAGTACAACCTGGCCGATGAAGAGTGGGGGAGGAGGGAAGGGGGGGAATGAAGTAAGAAGCTGGGAGGTGATAGGTGGAAAAGGCTGAGGTTGAAGGAATCTGATAGGAGAGGACAGTGGACCTCGGCCACCTCTTGTGCCCCGTACCTTAATTGTCTTGTTATCATCTCCATCTCCCATGGGTTAAGTCAGTGCCAGCTTGTGCAAGGGCTGGTGTGGCCTGTTGTTGAGGTAGCCGCTGTGTGCATTTGCTAATTTAGCTGATTTGACCAGGAATGAGTTAAATGAAATCTCTCCCGGACCACATCAGCGAATTCCCAGACGGAGTCCTGTTTTCCCAGGGTTGTGAAACCTTTGAAGTCCCTACGACAAATGCCCTTCATCCTTACGCTGTCTGCTCTGACTATTTGAAGTAAGTTTATTAATAAGCTTTTGTGTGCTAATGAAGTCGTACATCTGTTTGAGTCTGTCAAACGGGTGGAGGTTTTCAGAGAGAAATGATGGGAAAAGGCTTGTGTTTCCACGGTAACCCTCGTGGTCATGAGGCCTTCCAAAGCCTTTCACAGTCAAGGGAGGGCCCTCTGCAGTCCAGTAAAGGTTATAAAATGGGAAATTGGCAGCAGTCAATTTGCGCACAGTAGGCTCCCGTAAATGGCAATGTGATGATTTCTTTTTAGTATGGTTGAATGAGGAATTAATAAACGCCAGAGCAGAGGTGGAAAATTCCCCTGCTGTTTAAAATAGAGCTGTGGGATCATCTCTGTCCACCTGAAAGTACAGATGTTTCAGTTTTATATCTTATCCAAAAGACTGAAACTTCCAACAGTGTTGTATTCCTTTGTGCTGCTCCAAAGTGATACTCCAACACACAACCTCATCTCAGAGCTCTGACCTGCCTTCATATCATTAACTCTTCCATACTGAGAGAAAAGTAAATCCTCCCGCTTCATTCAGGGACAATATCTCTTTAATTTCTTTCCAACTGCAAGGCTGGCTTATGGCGCCTGAATAAATCTTATAAGCCCCCTCAACTGCTCAACAGTGGGGAACCCTAACACCATTAGCGACGGAATAGTAGCACGATTGGTAGGCCCACTGCCTCACAGAATCAGGGACAAGTGTTCGATTCCCACGTCCACTTTGGGTGCTCTCCCTGTGACTGCAAGGGTTTCCTCCAGGTGTTCTGGTTTCCTCCCACGTCTCAAAGACATGCAGGTTGGGAGTTTAATTGGGCCGTGTAAATTCCCTGCACTGTGTGGGTGAGGGAGCTGAGGGGAATGTGGGAGAATTAAAAAGGAACCATGGAAGTGGATATTCAGAATCAGAATCAGGTTTATTATTGCTGGCATATGTTGTGATATCTATAATTTTCTGGCAATAGTACTGTGTAATACATAAAATTCATCATTACGTTGTGAAAAATACATATACAAAAATAAATGGTGCCAAAAAAGGACAAAATAGTGAGGTAGTGTTGATGGATTAATTTATTCTGTTCTGAAATCTGATGACAGAGGAGAAGAAGCTATTCCTGAATTGTTGAGTGTGTGTCTTCAGGCTCCTGTACCTCCTCCCTCATGGTAACAATGAGAAGAGGGCATGTCCTGGGTGGTTAGATAGATAGACAGAGAGAGAGTGAGAGAGAAGGGAGTTGCAAGGTAGCGTTCACAGGCCATTCAGAAATCTGATGGCGGAGGGGAAGAAGCTGTTCCTAAAGCATTGAGTGTTGTTCTTCAGGCTCCTGTACCTCCTCTCTGATAGCAATAATGAGAAGAGGATGTGTCTTGGGTGGTTAGATAGATAGAAAGAGAGAGAAGGGAGTAATGGGAAGAGACCATATCCTGGGTGGTAGGGGTCTTAACGGTCCTTTGACTCATATCCCTTTAAGTTTTCCTGTCTATACCAGTTCTCCCACAGACAGCTCCCCATAAGCATAGTGATGAACAGATGGCCAGTTTCCTCAGTGATATTAAGTGATGGAGAAATATTGGCCGGGACGTGCTGGAGGCCTCCCAGCTCCTCTCTGAAGTAGTGTTTCAGTATTTTCACAGAGGGTAGAAGTGGCCCTGGTTTAGCGTCTCATGCAAAGATAATCAATACTCTATTGGACTGTGTTCAGGATGCTGACGTTGGCACCTGCTATTGCTAGACTGGTGCAGTTTGTGACTGTGATTGAAAAGATATATTTGTATATACCCGAGAGATTCTGCGGATGCTGGAAACCTTGAGCAGCAGGCACAAAATGCAAGAATAACTCCTGATTAAAGGTGTTAGCCCAAAACATCAAGTGTTCATTCCCCCTCCATGCTGTCTGACCTCCCGGCCAACATTTCAGATCATTAGACATAGGGGCATAATTAGGCCATTCGGCCCATCAAGCACACACCGCCATTCATCATGGCAGATTTATTATCCCTCTCAATCTCATTCTCCTGCCTTCTCACCACATCCCTTGATGCCACTAATCAAGAACCTATCAACCTTCCTTTTAAGTATACGGTACTCAGTGATTTAACCTCTATATCCACCAGTAGCAATGAACTCCACTGATTCACTACCCTCTGGCTAAGCAAATTCCTTCTCATCTTTGTTTTCTATGGATGTCTGTCTCATCTGATGCTGTGCCCTCAGGTCCCAGTCTCACTCACTACAGGAAACATGTTCCCTGCATCCACTCTATCCAGACCTTTCAGTATTCGTTCGGTTTCAATGAGATCTTCCCTCTTTCTAAACTCATCTGGGTACAGACCCAAAGCAATCAAATGCCCCTCATGCATTAACCATTTCACTTCTGGAATCATTCTGATAAACTTTCTCTGGACCCTCTGCGATGCCAGCACATCTTTTCATAGATCTTATCAGGTGCCTCCAAGTACCCCTTCAGTTCAGCCTTAATAATGAATAACATCTTTCCAACCACTGAAGTCAGGCTAACTGGCCTACAATTTCTTGTCTTTTACCTCCGTTCCTTATTAAAGAATGGAGTGACATTTGCAATTTTCCAGTCCTCCAGAACCACTCCAGAATCTAGTGATTCCTGAAAGATCATATAAATGCCCCCTTGTTCTCTTCCGCTACCTCCTTCAGAATCCTGGGGTGTATTCCATTGGTTCAGGTGATTTATCTGCCTTAAGACTTTTCATTTTCCCAAATACCTCCCTTGGTAATAGCAGCAACACTCACTTCTGCCCCCTGACATTCTTGAATTTCTGGCATAGTGCTAATGTCTTCCATAGTGAAGACTGATGCATAATACTAATTAAATTCCTTCGCCATTTCTTTATCCCCCATTACTACCTTTCCAGCATCATTTTCCAGTGGTTCAATATCCGTTCTTGCCTTCCTTTTGCTCTTTATATGTCTGAAATAACTTCTGGTATCCTCTTTTATATTATTGGCTAGCTTCCCTTCATCTTTCATCTTTTCTCAGCTTATGGTTTTATAGCAGCCTTCTGTTGGTTTTTATATGCTTCCCAATCCTCTACCTTCCCACTAAGTTTTGTTATATTGTATGCCCTCTCATTTGCTTTTATGCTGTCTTTGACTTCCCTTGTCAGTCACGGTACTCATCATCCATTTAGAATACTAGTTTATCTTTGGGATCTATCTATACTGCATCTTTCGAACTGTCTCCAAATATACCAGCCATTATTGTTCTGCCGTCATCCCTGCTAGTGCCCCTTCGAATCAACTTTGGTCAGCTTCTCCCTCGTGCCTTTGTAATTCCATTTATTCCGCTGTAATACTGATACATCTGCCTTTGGCTTCCCCCTCTTGTGTGAATTCTATCATATTATGATCACTGCTTCCGAAGGGTTCCTGCCTTAATCTCCCCAATCAAATTTTGTTCATTACACAACACCCGATCCAGATTTGCTGATTCCCTAGTGGGCTCATCTACAAGCTGCTCTAAAAAGATATCTCCTAGGCATTCTACCATTCCCTCTCTTGGAATCCAGCACCACCTAGTTTTCCAATCTACACCTATCGTGACATTGCCTTTACATGCCTTTTCTATCTCCCATTGTAAATTCTGTCCCATATCCTGGCTTGGAGACTGATATACTACTTCCATTAAAGTCTTTTTACCCTCGGAGCTTCTCTACTCTACCCGCAAGGCATCTGTATCTTATAATCATGTGTCATCTAACTCTAACCTAACCATCAGCGTTCGATTTCATTTTTTACCAACAGACTCACCCACTCTATCTACCTACCTGTCCCGTGTTACAAGGTGTATCCTTGGATGTCGGGTTCCCAACTATGATCTGCTTTCAGCCACAACTCAGCAATATCCACAATGTTGTACCTGCCAGTCTCTAACTGTGCTACAAGATCATCTACCTTATTCCGTATACAGTGTGCATTCCAAATATAACACCTTCCATCCTGTATTCATCACCCTTTTTCGATTTTGCCCCCACGTTACACCTCAAAGCATCCCACTAACTGCAGTTTTGCCCTATCATCTGCCTGTCCTTCCTCGCAATCTCACCACACATGGCCTTTGTTTGTAAACCAGCGGCCCCACCCTCAGCCCTATCACTCTGGTTCCCGTTCCCCTGCCAAATTAGTTCAAACCCTCCCCACCAGCTCTAGCATTCACCTTCCCCCTTTAGAATGCTGTGGACTCGATCTGATACCTGGGAGGCAACATACCATCCGGGTATGCTTTACACGTCCACAGAACCTGCTTTCTGTTCCTCGAATTATGGAATCCCCTATCTCTACAACACTCCTCTTCTCCCCCCCTTCCCTTCCGAGCCTCAGAAACAGACTCAGTGCTAGAGACCTGCTCACTGTGGCTTCTCCCTGGTTGGTTGTCCCCCTCCCCGAACAGCATCCAAAGCGGTGTATTTATTATTAAGGGGAACGACCACGGCAATACTCCGCACAGGCTGCCTGTTCCTTTTCTCTCTCCTGACAGTCAGCCAGGCACCTACCTCCTGCAACTTAGGGGTGACAAACTCCTTTTTGTTCCCATCAATCACCTCCTCGTTCTCCTGAATGAACCGAAGGTCATCGAGCTGCAGCTTAATGTGGTCTCTGAGGAGCTGCAGCTCCAGTTCCTTAATTCTGTCTCTAAGGAGCTGCAGCTTGGTGCACTTCGAGCGTGTGTAGTTATCAGGGAGAATGGATTACTCCCAAAGTTCCTATATCTCACACAAGGAATACCACTAACTCCAGATCCATTCTCAGCACACTAACTATGTACTGACAGGAAAAAAATTACTAGAAACTTACTTACAACCTCCACCTATGCCTTGTTGAACGGAAGTTGGACCACTTTAACACTGTGCAATACTGAGGGAGTGTGGCACTGTCGTTTAGTACAAGTTACCATTGCTAACTGGTGGTTGTTAATGACCTTCAAACATGATCATCTCTGATTAATGAGGGGTGAACACAACTGCCACCTGGTGGATTATGCTGACAGTGCAGGATTCAAAGTACATTACACAAATGTGGCAGTCTAGTTAACTTGACAGATCTGAAACCCAACCAGAGTTTGAAGTAAATTTATTATTCAAGTACATATATGTCACCGTAAACAACGCTGAGATGTGTTTTCTTGCGGGCATACAGAGTAAATCCAAGAAACTCGCTAGAATCGATGGAAGATTGCACCCAACAGGACAAACAACCAATGGGCAAAGGACAACAAACTGTGCAAATACAAAAGAGAAAATAATAATAATAATAATAATAATAAATAAACAATAAATATCAGGAACGTGAGATAAAGAGTCCATGAAAGTTGAGTCCATAGGTTGTGGGAACAGTAGATGGAGTGAGTGAAATTGAGTGAAGTTATCCCCTTTGGTTCAAGAGTCTGATGACTTAGGGTAGTGACTGCTCCTGAGCCTATTGATGTGGATGCTGGGGCTCCTATACTTTCCTCCTGATGGCAGCAGTGAGAGGAGAGCATGTCCAGGATGGTGGGGGTCCCTGATGATGGATGCTGCTTTCCTGCGACAACACTCCATGTAGATGTGCTCACTGGTTGGGAGGGTTTTCCCCATGTGGACTGGGCCATACCCACTAATTTCTGTGGGATTTTCCATTCAGAGACACTGGTATTGTCATACCAGGCAGTGATGCAATCAGTTAAAATGTTCCTAACCGCGCATTTATAGAAGTTCGTCAGAATTATAAATGTCATCCTGAATCTTCACAGACTCCTAAGGAAGCAGAGGCAATGCCGTGCTTTCATCTTAATCCATTTACGTATGCGCTGGATCCAGGACAGATTCTTTGAAATAACATCAAGGAATTTAAATTTGCCGATCCTCTCCACCACTGATTCCCCAGTGAGGATGGCTCCTGGACCTCTGGGTTCCTCCCCCTGAAGTAATAATCAGCTCCTTGGTCCTGCTGACATTGAGTGGTTGTCACACCACTCGGGCAGATTTTCAAACTCCCTCCTACATGCTGATTCATCAGCCACCTTTGATTCAGCCAAGGACAATGGTGTTGTTAGCAAACTTAATTTTGCCATGGGAACCAGTGCTTCACCTCACAAACATAAGTGTAAAGCGAGTAGAGCAGGGGCTAAGCTCACAGCTTTGTGGTGCACCTGTTATCAAACTTGTCTGTGTTTTCCCATTTCATATTTGAAATGAAAAGTAAAGCGATATTGCCTCCCTAGGAAAGAATAACAGTAGTGGAGACATTCCAGAAGAGATGCACCCTCCTAATTCCAGGGAAGAAAGGGTTGTCCCATCAAAAGAGGCAAAGGAAATTGGAGTTTAGAAGAATGATAGATAATTTTATTGAAAGGCTTAACATCCTGAGGAGTTATGAGAGGGAAGATGTTTAACTTTTTTCTCAAGTAGGGGAGTTTTGAACAAGGTGACGGGTTACAAATTAAGGGGGCATATATTAATGCTGAGATGCTAAGACTGTCTTTGCACAGAGGATAGTAAATTCCTGGAAATTTTGACAGCGGAGAGGTTACAAAAACTAGATTACTGGAAGCACTTAAAGGGGAAATGAAGGGCTGTGTACAAAAGTATGAACGTACATGTGAGGATTTAACTGTTTGTGTGTGTCATAGAGTCAGACATTTGAGAAACACAACATCCAGTCTAATTCATCCAAAGTGCTTTCCTGGGCTAGACCCATTTGTCTGCATTGGGCCAAATCCATCTAAACCAAGGCTTCCCAACTTATACAATAAACTAATATCATTAAGCAAGGGGTCCATGGACCCCAAGTTGGGAACCCCTGGCCTAAACCATTCCTATCCATTAATCTGTCCACATATTGTAGAGTCAGTAACTACTACAATAGTTACTGTAGTAATGAACAGGCCCTTCATCCCATTTAGTCCATGCTCACCTGATCTTCTGCCCAGTCCCATCTACCTGCACCAAGACTTTCAGACTTCTCCCATTCACGTACCTACCTGAACTTCTCTTCAATGGCATAATTCAACCTTCATCTACCATTGGGTGTCTTTAAGGCATAGATTGTTGATTGGTAAGTGGGGGGTTAGTGTTATGGAGCGAATGGGGTTGTAAAAAAATATCAGCCGCAATTGAACGACAGAGAGGAGTTGATGGGCTGAATGGCCTAAAGTACATAGAATAGTAAAGCACAGGAACAGGCAATCCTGCCCACGATGTTGAACCAAACTAATTTGACCTGTAATTAAATCCCTAACTAACTAAGCTCTTCTGCCAACACAGATGCCTGTATCCCTCCAGTCTCAGCATATTCATGTCCTATCGACACCTCCATCACCCTTGTCTCTGCCATCACTCCGACACCTCATTCTAGAGACTCTCTCTGTGAGAGAGAGGAGAGTGAGAAAGAGAGAGAGAAAGAATGAAGATTGAGTGAGAAAGAGACAAAGAGAAGAAGAGAGAGAAAATGAGAGAAAGAGAGAGGACGAAAGAGACAATGAGAGAAAATTGGAGAGAGATAGTGACAGAGAATGACTGGGGAAGAAAGAGGCAATGAAAGAGAGAAAATAAGGGAGAGAGACAATGAGAGAGAATGAAGAATGAGAGAAAGTGAGGGATGAGAAAGAATGAAAAAGAAAATGAGAAAGAGAGAGAGAATGTGAGAAACAAGATTCAGGATTCACTTATTATTAAAGAATGTATAAATTATACAACCTTGAGATTTGCTTGCTCAAGCAAATAAGAGAATGAGGGAGGGAGAAAGAGTTAAGAGAGGCAGAGAGGGAAAAGAGGAAACTGCATGAATTCTGCTCCAGTGTCTTGCAGTGCTGTGCCTGTCCGATGAATTTACACTGCATGTCTCTCTCTTCCCGCTGTACGCAGGCTTTCCCGCAGCAGCCTATGGCCCAGTGGCAGCAGCAACGGCAGCGACGCGAGGCTCAGGTAGGGGCACCCGCGGAAGAGGCGGCTACGTGGCATACCCTCAGAATGTACGGGCAGGTAAAGCTCCGTTGGAATTCTGTGTGGCTGCAGCTGTCCATCGTCACTCTCTTGTCGGGTCTCTGTCAGCTCTCGCTGCGCTCTTGGGGGTGGGGGTGCGGTGCAGTGGGGGGAGGGATGTGTGGTGGTGGGAGGGTGGGCTCACCCAAAGCCACGAGCTCCGGCCTGGAATGCTAATGTCCTGGTTCACGGCAACAGGACAGGCCCTAGCTTGGCACATCGTCACCAGGGAGAGTGGGCTGACCAGACTATTTGGCTTGTTTCAAGAGTTATGGTGTGCTTCTAAATTTAATTCCTATGCCAACGTGTGCTGCTTGCAAAGATAAAAATGACTTTCCTAGATTTTGGTGTGCTGGTTTTAACTGTGGTGCTGAGCAGTGATTGGCCAGTTACTGGATCAGTCTCCTTTCAATCCCATGCTGCTTCTTTTGGGAAGCAATAGAAAAGATTCTGAGGGAGCAAAGATAATTGTTGCCCCTTTAGCAAGTCTTTCTAGCTTAAATGAGAAGACCTCCCCTCTCCCTCTTTTGCTTCATTCCATTCATCCCCCTCCTCGCCTCTCTCTTTCCTGTATCCGTGCTTTCCGCCTCTTCAAGCACCGTCTAAATTTGAGTCTTTCTCTCTCACGTACTTGCTTTCTCCCGCCAATCTTCATCCCCTGTTTTTCCTTTCTTTCACCCCACTTCCTTTGTTGTCACCTGAGTCCCTAAGCCAGCTTCTCACTCGCTGTACTCTTTGCAGATGTATTCCTTTGCCTTTCCCATTGTCCCTTTCTTCACTTCCTTTCCCCACCTTCCCTCCTCGTCATCTTTCTTAACCTCTGCCTTCCATTCTCCAAGCCCCTTCCCCATCTCACATTCCCTACCCCTCACGTCTTGGCCTGCCTCCCCTCCCTCCATTCCACACTTCATCCCTCACTCACTCTCCCTCTCCCTTTCTCTCTCTTTCCCTCTCTATCTCCCCCTCTCTCTCTACCTTCTCTCCCTCTCTCTCTCATTCTTTCCCTCTCCCTCTCTCTCTCATTCTTTCCCTCTCCCTCTCTCTTGTTCTCGCTCACTTTCTCTCTCTTATCTGTCTCATTCTCTCTCTATCTTGCTCTCTTTCTCATTCTCCATCACTCGAATTCTCTTTCAATTCTTATCTCTCCTATTCGCTATCTCTCTCAATCTCTCATTCTTTCTCAGTCTCTCTCTCTCCCTATTCTTTCCCTCCTTCCCTTCCATATCCCCCCCCCCCTCCATTAGTTGTCCTGCTGCCATTGTCCTAACCAGCTAACCTGGCTCATGAGTGCTCTGCCCAGAGTCGGTAGAGATGAAGTTAAAACTTGCTTCCATTATTTAATTAGAGTGCTTTTGGTGCATTTTTAAATATATATACTAAAGCATTTGAAAATTCTGTGCCTGAACCATTTAACAATGTTGACATGGGTATTAATATCTTTGCAATATACTGAACTTTGACAGCCATGAAGCTGGCTCTGGTTGGCAGATCTGATGGACTACAGTGGTTCCTGATGTGTACTGGGTGCTGGGATGAGGGCTGTCTGCCAAACTCCACAAATTATCATTCCATTCTAGTTCAGCCTCACGGGGTTAGGCTGAATATTTCGCTGACTAGCTCCGGACAAAGCTTTAAGTCCTTCTGAAAGGGACTTGGCCACAGTTCAATGCATTGTCTGCTGTGTCCCGGTGGAGTAAAGCCTCATTCAGTTGCTGGAGAAGGCACGTAATGCTCTCCTTTGACACGAACCCCTATGTGGCCACTTCCCAGCCTCCGTCTCGGAGGGCCAGTGAACAGGAAGCGACAGGCAGGTACTAGGATCACACACGTCACTCCAAAGTGTAAGGACCATTCTCACCTCCCATTGTCTGACTCAAATCACAGAGGGACAGCCACAGCACTTCACACGCTTTGACTCAGAACCCCTCTTTGCTGCCAAGGCAGCCATTTTGTATCGGGTAGCCATTTTGACCCTCTCTTTCTGGTGGACCTACTTGTTTTCCTGCTTGGAACTGAGGGAGATTACCCATCTGCTGAGTGAGGGTATACTCTAAGTCTGAGGCATCTGGTGAGGAAGGCCCTGAGGTCCACACAACATGAGGGACGGCGTGCCAGAATTGGGAAGAGTATGGTGATACCTCACTGTCATTTGGGAAGCTGGCCCTTGTGAGAAGACCTTAACTTATTGCATGTTAAAAAAAAGTCATCACCCTTCTGCCCCTTTAGGATCCGGACTATCTCCCACTTCCTAGCTACAGGACACCGAGAACAGCTGATGATGGGTGGAGTAGGGAGGTGGCTGGTCAGAGCACTTTTTCTCTAAGCTGCAGAACAATCTCCTCTTCCTGTTTGTTCCAGGGGTAAGAATGTCCCAGCCTGGACAGAGTCAAACTGGGCTTCACTCTGGCACTTTCTAGAGGCAGATGGGAACTGGATGAAGGAGGAGAAACTTGATCCTCTCTTTGTCATTACATAGTGGCTATGAAAAGTATTCATCCTCCCCCCCTTGAAAATTTTCATGTTTTATTGTTTTACAACATTGTCTCACAGTGGATTTAATTTGGCGTTTTTTTGACAGTGATCACCGTGTCAAAGCGTAAACATCTCTGCAAAGTGATCTAAATTAATTACAAATATAAAACACAAAATAATTGATTGCATAAGTATTCACCCCCTTTATAATGACACAGCAAATCACTAGTGCAGCCAATTGGTTTTAGAAGTCACATAATTAGTGAAATGGAGATCGCCTGTATGCAGTCAAGGTCTGTAGTAAAAATACACCTGTATCTGGAAGGTCCAACTGCCGGTGAGTCAGTATCCTGGCAAAAACTACACCATGAAGACAAAAGAACACTCCAAGCATCTTCGCAAAAAAGGTTATTGAGAAGCACAAGTCAGGAGATGGATACAAAAAAATTGCCAAGTTTTTGAATATCCCTTGGGGTACAGTTAAATCAGTCATCAAGAAATGGAAAGAATATGGTACAGCTGTAAATCTGCAGAGAGCAGGCCATCCTCAAAAACTGAGTGACTGTGCAAGAAGGGGACTAGTGAGGGAGGCCACCAAGAGACCTCTGTGGAGGAGTTGTAAGCTTCAGTGATTGAGTTGGGACAGACTGCACATACAACTGTTGCCCGGGTGCTTCACCAGTCACAGCTTTATAGGAGAGTGGCAAAGACAAAGCCAGTGTTTGAAAATAAAACTCAAAAGAAATATCAGCTATGGTTCGCCAGAAGGTATGTGGGAGACTCTGAAGTCAGCTGGAAGAAAGTTCTATGGTCTGATGAAACCAAAGTTGAGCTTTTTGCCCATTAGACTAAATGCTACGTATGGCATAAGCCAAACACCGCACATCATCAAAAACACACCATCCCTTCTGTGAAGTACGGTGGTGGCTGCATCATGCTGTGGGGATGCTTCACTGCAGCAGGCCCTGGAAGGCTTGTGAAAGTAGAGGGTAAAATGAATATAGGGAAATTCTGGAGTAAAATTTCATGCAGTCTGCAAGAGAACTGACTTGGGAAAAGAATGTCTTTCCAGCAACTGTAAAGCCAAGGCTACAAAGGAGTGGCTTAAAAACAGTGATGTTAATGTCCTGGAGTGACCAAGTCAGAGTCCAGACCTCAATCCAATTGAAAATTTGTGGCTGGACTTGAAAAGAGTTGTTCACAAACGATTGCCCGTGCAATCTGACAAAGCTTGAGCAGTTTTGTAAAGAAGAATGGGGAAAACTTGCAGTGTCCAGATGTGCAAAGCTGATAGAGACCTATCCACACAGACTCAAGGCTGTAATTGCTGCCAAAGGTGCATCTACTCAATACTGACTTGAAGGGGGAGAGTAATTATACAGTCAATTATTTTATGTTTTAATGATTGTAATAAATTTGGACCAATTTGTAGAAATTTGTTTCCACTTTGACACGAAGCAGTCTTTTCTGTTGATCAGTGTCAAAAAAGCCAAATTAAATCCACTGAGATTTAATGTTCTAAAACAATAAAACATGAAAACTTCTGGGGGGGGGGGTGAATACATTTTAAAGGCACTGTACAATCTTGCTTTACCCGACCAGCTCTCCTGTTAGGTAGTGACTCACTGGAGGCCTTTCAGCCCATTGTATCTGCTCTGCTGGAACAATGCAGCAGTAATTTCACTATCCTGCTTCCTCTCCTTGTCTACGGAAGTTACATCAGCTCCTGTCCCATCGGAGGCAGCGGACTCTGCCTTAATCCTAGTCCCCTGCAAAATATGTTGAACTTGCTCGATGGAAATGATTCCAACTAGCTGTTCAATTCTTGGTGCAATAATTTCCTAGTTCGTGGAATTGAGAAATATCTCGGAAGGATAAAATTCTTGCTCCTTTCGCACCTCGCTCTGGCTGACTCAAGAGACAGAGAGACACATGATGCTTCTCACTGTTTGGCCTAGCACCTCTTACCGTAGCGGAATGTCTGCAGGACAATGAGATTCCCGGCCTTTTGGATTCCCAGCGGTGGGAAGGTACTGAGCATTCACGGGTATGAAAGGGAAGAATTGATGCTTTCCTGTAAGGATAAAGGTGAACTTTATTTTGTCATATGTACATCAAAACATACAGTGGAATGCGTTGTTTGCATCAAATCAAATCAGTGAGGGTTGTGCTGGGGCAGCCCGCAAGAGCCGCCAACATAACATGCCCTCAATTCACTAACTCTGTCATACCCGTACGTCTCTGGAATGTGGGAGGAAACTGAAGCACCCGGATGAAACCCACGCGGTCCTGGGAGAACACAGAGGAAACCCACGCAGTCACTTACAGACAGCGACGGGAATCGAACCCTGATCAGTGATCGTTGGCACCGTAATGCAGTTAAGCCAACCGCCATGCTGTCACCCAGCCCCGGAAATGAACCTTGACTCGCCCACGCCTTAGTGTGAGCTTTAATGGAAGAAGCTGAAGAGTTGAGGCATTATCTTCATCACCTCACCCTCAGAGCTTGAACTTTTAAGTTTGCTCATGGAAGGCTGATGGGAGAGAAGTGAGGGTGGGAATAAAGTGATGATGGGGAGAGAGGGAGGGGAGGGAGATCAATTCATCTCCACAAACAAACACACTGGGAAAAAAGAAATCCCATCCCATCATGGGTCTGGAGTATTGGCTTATTTTCTGTAGGACATGCCCTCTCAGGACCCCTGGGCTGTTCCCTCAGATCTGCCAGCTGGAACATAATCAACGTAAATACATGACTCTTTCGGTAGGTGTGTGAGTAGTTATGTCTTTTTGTTGTTTTTTTTTATTCCCTCGATTGGTTGGGCCGCTGTGAGAGAGTGTTTCTGAGGCAGTGTTTCCCACCTCTCTTTCACTCGGACCTGCGCACCTCCATCTCAAACACTCTACTGAGCGTGCTCAGCGGGAAGGTTTGTCCTTGCCTCTTAATCCTGTCACATGTCCAACTTCCAACGTTAGCTGCATGTCGCTTGTTCTTTACATGAGAGAAAAACAACACACTGCACAAACAAAGAAATGAGAAACATTCATACCTACTTGAGAGAAATGTCTATTTTTCGTTCAGTTCTTGCACCCTTTTTATTTCAATTTCTTTTTGTTCTTCAGCTCCTTGTCTCCAGTTTCATGAAACATCTTCCTCTGTCCTCTCTGCCTGCATTTGCCTCTAGTTTTGTATGTTTCTTTTCTGCCTCTGGAGCTGAGATGCATGCTTATGTGGGATGTAGTTGGCAGCTCCTATAACCATCACAGTGCCAGATCTTCTCGGTACCCAGACCATTCATGTGTTGGACTAAATCCCCCTTTGACTTGTTCCCAAGTATGGAGCCTGACCCCATAACCCATCCCCTCCCCATCTCCCCCGGAGACTCCAACCTCTCAACATGGGACAGGCAAAGCTGATGTGATCAATGATACACACTTGGCATGGCTTCAGCTAATGAACCATCTCCCAGTGATCACTGAGTAGACAGGCCAACGCTGGTTCCTGGTCCTGTCCCAATCATATCTGCAGTCAGTAGAAGTGGGGTAGTATCCTTGCTACACTCTTCCCACACCCTTACACTGACCTGGGAGTGGGGAAGCCAACAGCAAGGTCTTCTTCAGCCTTCACATATGATCTTGACAAGTTCTGGTGTCAACAGGTGTTGTGGGGCTCAGGACAACGCTCTCTTGAAATATTCCTCAATAAGGAGATATTCTCCTAAGGGGGAAGTATTCTGTAGTAGGGAGATAAATTTGTTGTAATTACTCAGTAATGCCAAGTTTAAAAACCAGAAAGTGAGATTGTGTGGTTCAACTCAATCTTTGTAGTAGTCATACAAGATGAGGAAGAGGAACCCTAACTTGGGCCATGGTAAATGGCAGTGTCACAGGGGAATAATATATCACAAGTGTTGTACACTACTAGATGGCATAGATTTATGAATTTGAGATACTTGTATATTTAAAGTTCACAATTTGTATCTTGCTGCTGTTTGAATGATATCACCATTAGCCCATCGTGCCATGTCTTAAAGAAAGGGCTTAGGTACAAGTATATTGGACTGGGGTCAGAATCTGGTGCAGTCAACCACCTGAACTTAGCACTGAGCTGAGAGTGGCCGTGGGGAGTCAGGATGCACTTTGCATCTGGCTCCTCACCCTGTGGTTGACAGATCAATTGTGTTGAAAGGGATTATCAACCTGGATGGGGAAAGAAGAAATGGTTCGTGAGTTTGTCCTTCATTTTAAGCAATATTTATATCTTTAAACAATTTTATACCTGTTCAATGTCCTCATGCATAATTTCAACATTCATAACTTTTTAAAATATTTTGGCATATTTAAACCTGTCTTGGCTGTTTTTAGATGCTTTTGTATTTCATGGACATTTGAAAACAGTCGAGGCTGCCAAGGCTATTCAGGATGGCTGAAGACTGGGCATCAGGATCTGCCACCTGAGCCCAGTTGCCTTTTGGGGATTGCTCCAGCTCATGAGGTAGCCATGGCATTGACACCTGGTCTCTTCGACCATGAAGGCCTCTGCAGCTGTGGGCGATTGCTGGGCTGGGTGAAGGTGGGGGTGTGTACGTTGAGACAATCCAATCCCTCTTCCTTCACATCCTTTCACAGACTCCTGGTTGTCTTGTGCCACCAGCCCTCACCAGCCAGGAGAGCACGCTTGCATGTCAGCCAGTGAATTGTGATTGCTCAACAACCACTATGTTCTACCTTCAGCAGGGTCATGCTGATTGCCATCTCATTGATGCGTACTGCAGAATACTCAGTTTCATTCCCCTTATCCAGTGCCTGCACTGTTATTGATTAAGTGAATAGGTGGTTAACTATACACGTTCACTACCCATTGGAGAAAGGCAATGCTCCCTTAACCAATAACATTCACTGTTATTGATTAAGTGAATAGGTGGTTAACTCTGTACACGTTCACTACCCATTGGAGAAAGGCAATGCTCCCTTAACCAATAACATTCACTGTTATTGATTAAATGAATGGGTAGTTAACACTGGATGCATTAACTACCCATTGGACAAAGGCAATTGGTGGTGGTGGTGGTGGTGGTGGGGGGGGGGGGGGTAAGATGAAGAGTGGTGAAAGAAAGGCAGATCGTAAATACCATCATTGACCCATTGAGTCAATAGCCACATTCGGTGCTAAGTTGTTCCTTAGTTTCCTCTCTGATTCTCAATAAGACTAAAGACTTGTGTTTACTTTGCCGAACCTGAACAAAATTGATTACGGGAAAACAAATCCACTGTGGTTTCCCTGTCACTAACTGGTTGCCCTCGTTTATACCTGGTAGACTTCTTACCCTGAAGCCAACCTCCAGGCTGCAACAAGCTGGGAGGTTGTAAAATAGGGAGCGGTCCTTTTGAACACCATGATTAAAGGACTAAAATGTTTGAAAGAAAGCAGTTTCCTGGAACCAATACTCTCATCAACCCTGTCTAATAAAAAGGAAACCATACAGACAGTAAGTGGGCAGCGGCGGTGTAGTGGTTAAGTTATTGGACCAGCAGCCAGAGTTCTGGTCCATTGATCTGGAGACAGAAGTTCGAATCCTACTGTGGCAACCAGGGAATTTAAAATAAACTAATTAAATACAAGTCACTCATAGAACTATTGGATTGTTATTAAAAACCCAACTGGTTCATTAATGTCCTTTAGGAAATCAGTTGTCCTTACCTGGACTGCCTACAGATCTGTGGCTGAATTTGACTGTGCAGAATCAGACTTCACGGGGATGAACAGTAAATGCTGGCCTTTCCTATAATATTACTGTCTTCTGAAGAATAAATGAAACCAAAATTTAAAAAACCAGAGACTGAAGCCATACTAAAGATACAAGAGTGCAGTGAACTATTCAGTCCCACAAGACTCTTGCAGGATTTAATGTAATCTAGGATTGTCCGTGAACCTTCTTGGGAGGTGCAAAGGGACTTGGAATTCTTAGTACACGATTCCCTAAAGCTTTATTTGCACGTTGAGCCAGTAGTAAGGAAGGCAAATGCGATGTCAGAGGACCTGAATATAAAAACCAGGATGTAATGCTGCTTTGTAGAGCATTGGTCTTATATTTGGGGTATTGTGAGCACACTTGAAGTATTCTTTCAATAAATGTATTGATTAGATAGGAGACTGTCAGAGAGAGTAGACAGAGTGTTGGCTCTCAACAGCTTGGCATCTGTGCACATCTGTTTGTTCGTAGTAAGGTGACATTCCATGAGAACAGAAGGCACCACGTACCCAGTGGTGGGGTGGGCTGCTTGGAGATTTGACACTCTCTCCAAAACAGAGGGGCAGATATTAAACCAAATGTTGAGTTCTAGCTTAATGCTTTGACAGTACAAGATCAAAAAATAGGGGTCAGTATTATCAAGGCACTGGTGAATTAACAAGATCAGAAGTGAGCTATGCAAGAGCATCATACATAGGAGAAGGCATTGAGCCCTTCAGATCTGATCCCCTATTCATAAGAATGTGAGAACTCAGAGCAGGAGTAGGCATCTGGCCTGTTGAGCCTGCTCCGTCATTCAATAAGATGGTGGCTGATCTGGCTATGGACTCAGCACCACCTACCTGCCTTTTCCTTACTTACAGTAATTATTTACTTAGCCCATCACACCTTCTGGGGTATAGGGTGCCGACAGCAGCTTGACAGAGTCCTCTGTCCTGGGCCGGTCTTTCAAATTGGCCCCAAGCATAGCCCTTTTTTTTGATGTAGCTGTCCTCCCCCAGGGATGAGATCTTTGGAGCTTCTGTTGGCATTTCTGTAGCTCTGGGCTTTTATGGGATGGATTTACTCCATGCCTAACCCTGCTCTTTTTGTGGCCAGGCTCAGGGCCATAAGGGGGGGGGGGGGGGTTATTTTCCCAATAGCCTTTAATTCATTGGCTATGCAGAAATCTATCTAATGGTGTCTTAAATGTATTTACTGAGGCAGCATCAACTGTTCTCTGGGCAGAGAATTCCACAGGTTCACTAGTCTCTGGGAAAAGCAGTTTCTCCTCATCCCTGACATAAATCTATTCCCCCGAATCTTGAGGCTGTTTCCCCTATTCAGTGTCATGCCCAAGCTATTTCCCTGTCTAATCGTTCCATCCTTCTGTATTAACTATGAGCTTGCAGGATATATGTTGTCTCAGGGCCTTATACATGGAAGTAATCCTTCCCTGTTCTTCTACTCTAGGCTCCTTGCAACCACTCCCATACCCCGACCCTTCCTATTGGCATGCTGTTTTTTGTCAGCCTCCCAGACTTCATGCTTATTACATTTGTAAGCAATGTTGTAAGGTTCACCCTTGAATCTGAAAATAGTTTGAATCACTTTAGTTGGGTCTTGATCTTGTAAACAGAGGACATCAATGAAAGATCAGGAGGAATTTCTGAAATATTTAGAGTAGGGCACCAAGATCTTCCCAGTTAACAGAGCCCATTATTAGATCCCTGGAGAAGACAGTTTCAAATTATTAATTGTATTATCCTTACATTCGGTCTCTAACATTTTCCAGCACCTGGATGTCTTGACCCTAGTGCAATGGCAGAGAGCACATGTTTGCAAATTGGCTTCCTGTGTTGTAACCCACTTCCTGATTTGTGATTGACCTGGTCACGCTACCCCTCTACGCTCAGTACCCCTGCACACCTGTACACCTGCTCGTTAATGCAAATATCTAATTAGCCAATCATGTGGCAGCAGCTTAATGCATAAAAGCATGCAGACATGATCAAAAAGTTCAGTTGTTGTTCAGATCAAGCATCAGAATGGGGAAGAAATGTGATCTAAGTGGCTTTGACTGTGGAATGATTGTTGGTGCCAGATAGGGTGGCTTGAGTATCTCAGAAACTGCTGATCTCCTGGGATTTTCATGCTCAACAGCTCCTAAAGCTGCTGTTCCCAACCTATGGCCCATGGTCTGCTCAATTAATGGTAGGGATCTATGGCATAAAAAAGGTTGGGAATACAAGTTTACAGAGTAAGGTGCAAAATAAAATACAAAAACCATCCAGCGACCAGAATTTTCTGTGGGCAAAAATGCCTTGATAATGAGAGAGGTCAGAGGAGAATGTCCAGACTGGTTCAAGCTGACAGGAAAGCAACAGTAACTCAAATACCTACGTGTTACAACAGTGGTGTGCAGAAGAGCATCTCTGAATACACAACACATCGAACCTTGTAGTGGATGGGCTACAGCAGCAGAAGACCATGAACATTTACTCAGTGGCCACTTTATTACTGTAGGAGGTATCCAATAAACTGGGTGTGTATCTCTCACCTGTCTTTCTGTACACCTCATCTTGTTGTGGAACTCTCTGGTCCAGCGTGAGGGTCACTTGAGATCTTAGTCACGCCTGTCTGCCAGAATTACACTGAGCAAAAGGAAGATTGATTGTCATTCCTTGCTGTTGCTCAGTTGTGTACTGTGAGAGAACAAGAGGACATTGAGGGTTGGACATCGTTATATCTCTGTGAGATCTAAATCAGGGGTTCCCAACCTGGGGTCCATGGCATTAAAAAAAAGGGTTGGGAAACCCTAACCTAAATTAATTTACAGGATGGTGAATCTGTGGAATTCGTTGCAACAGACAGCTGTGGAGGCCAAGTCATTGGGCGGAGGTTGATGGCTTCTTGATTAGTAAGGGCGACAAAGGTTACAGGGAGAAGGCAGAGAACGGGTTTGAGAGCGATACTAAATCAGCCATGATGGAATAGCAGAGCTGACTCAATGGGCCAAATGGCTTAATTCTGCTCCTATGTCTTGTGGTCTAATGAAAGGATTCTCAACCTGGGGTTCACGGACCCCTTGGTTAATGGTAGGGATCCATGGCATAAATGGGTCTCTGTTGTTTCTACATTGGGATTGTTTTACTGGTGTTAACCACCTGATAGGCCATTAACCTGTTATGTATTTGATGCCTAGTTTCTAGTTTCATTAAATGATAGAATTTGATTAGCTCATTGCTAATAATCAATCAATAGTTTGTTGGCCTGGTCAACTCATTGCTGGTTCAATTCATTCATATGTAGTTTAAATAAACTCAAAGCTGGTTTGCTGCTTTGACTTGTTCTGTGGTCAGAGTTAATTCAAGTAAAGATTTTTTTTAAATAACCAATTAGCAATCACTATTCGTTATGTTTCATCAGTCATTCAGGGACTGACTCTAAACAAAATGACTGAACAACCTCTACATTTTAGATTAAACTAATGAGATGTCTTAATCACACTGCAGTCTCTGAGCAAACAGTGACAGTGGATTGAGGGAATTTAATTCTCTGAACATGACTACCAGCAAATAATGAGTGAAGATTCAGAAGTGGCAGTGCTGAGTGCTAACGCTCCAGACAGAGGCAAGCAGCTGGAATACTTGGCTGAGAGCAATTGGACATTACTCAATCGGGTGGAATTCTCCAAAGAGAAACCTTTTGGAGGAGAGATTAGATTGGCAGGTGTTCTGCATTTTGGAATAATTGAGGAAAAAGAGAGGGGTGTGATAGGAAAGCTCAGCAGTGGGGATTAATTGGCTTGCGTAGCAACCCTTTATGGCTCTTGGGGTAGGCCGTGAGTTGGGAAGTCCATTCACATCTACTTGTGTCTCCGTGTCTTCTGAAGAACTGTCCCTGATGTGGTTTTTTGGTCTGTAGAGAGACAGAAGAAGTTTAAAAAAGACCTTTATATTTTTAGTTGAAAGGTTATTTTTTTTTTTAGCTTGTATCACCTGCAGGCTTTGCATAACATTTACTAGAAAATCTCCGCAGGTCAGGCATCATCTGTGGAGCAGTCAATATTTCAGGTCTGTGACCTTGATCTGACCTGCTGGATCTTTCAAGCATACTGTTTTGGCCTCAGATTTCCATCAGGGAATTATACACAAGCGGCCACTTTATTAGGTATACCCATACACCTTGTTCATGCAAATATCTAATTGGCCAGTCATGTGGTAGCAATTCAATGCATAAGAGCATGCAAGCATAGTCAAAAGGTTCAGTTGTTCAGGCCAAATTTCAGATTAGGGGAGAAATGTGATCTAAGTGACTTTGACCGTGGAATGATTGTTGGTGCCAGTTGGGGTGGTTTGAGTATCTCAGAAACTGCTGATCTCCTGGGATTTTAATGTCAAAAAGTCTCCAGAGTTTACAGAGAATGGTGTGTGAAACAAAAACCATCCGGTGAGCAGCATCTCTGTGGGTGAAAATGCCTTGCAAATAAGAGAGGTCAGAGGAGAATGGCCAGACTGGTTCAAGCTGACAGGAAGGCGACAGTAACTCAAATAACCACACATTACAACAGTGGCGTGCAGAAGAGCATCTCTGAATGCACAACGCATTGAACCCTGAACTGGATTGACTACAGCAGCAGAAGATTATGGTCGTGCACTCAGTGGCCCCTTTATTAGGTAGAGGAGGAACCTAATAAAGTGGCTCCTGATTGTGGCATCACATAGCACAAAGACTGGTCCATGCTAACCAATATGTCCATCCAAGCTAGTCCCATTTTCCCCATAACCTTATAATTTTTTCCAGTTCAAGCAACATAGAACACAGAGCATCACACACAGTACGTTCCCTTCAGACCACAATGTCGTGCTAGCCTTTTCGCCTACTCCAAGAACTAACCTTTCCTTCCCCCATAGTCCGTCATTCTTCTTTCATCCATCTGCCTGTCCAGCTGTCTTTTTTTTAAAGTTATTATTGTTCTTCCTTCAATTGGCGCTAGAACTTGTGGCGAGTCTGACACTTGCGGGCTGCCCCCAGCACATCCTTGGATGTGTTGGTTGTTCATGCAAATTCTGTATTTCACTGTATGTTTCAATGTGCATGTGTAAATAAATCTGAATCTGGACCACTTCCTCTGACAGTTTGTTCCACAAACACAGTACCCTTTGTGTTTTCTTTTTTAAAAAGTTGCTTCTTCAAGTTCCTATTAATTCTTCTCCACTCCCCATCACCTTAAGCCTGTGCCCTCTGGTTCTTAATTCCGTAACACTGAGAAAAAGACTTGAGTGTATTCACCTTGTCAGCATTCTGTGTAAAATAAGTATTCAGCAAGAGAGCTGAAGGAAGTGCAGGGTTTTGAGAAGGGTATTCCGAAGCAGAAGAAGGGAGACAGAGGGTTAATTGCATTAGGAGCAGGCAGCCAGGTCTTAGTTCGAAGGAGGTCATCGATCCAAGACATATTAACCCAGTTCTGCAGAGGTGACCCACTCCGTTACCATAGCACCTGCTAAATATAATTCAGAATCAGTAATTTTCACTAACATATAGTATGTCATGAAATGTGTTGTTTTACAATATCGAATATATAATAAATAAGCTAGTGCGAATAAGAGCAGAATTAGTGAGGTGGGGTTTTGGGTCCATTGTCTGTTCAGGACTCTGATGGCAGAGGAGAAGAAACGGTTTCTAAAACATTGAGTGTGTGTATGAAGGCTTCTGTACCTCCTCCCTGATGGTATTGAGAAGAGGGCATGTCTTGGGTATAAAGCAGGTCGGCTGTTGTCGGGGAGTGGAGGTGCACAGTGTGCTGGGGTTCAGTAGTATCTTGTCAGGCAATGGATTTGAGCAAATCACAACGATGTTTGACAATAGACCTATACTTCATCACATGCAGAAACTTAACATAACCCATCAGAAATGCCAGTGTGCTCAAGAACTGAGCCAATACCAGCCGTGAATTATTTAATAACAAGCTTTAATCTTTAATGAGAGAGAGCGTGTCATTGGCCACTAAATCAGAAAACTCTGGATTATTCAGAATGATAATTTTGTTATAATTAATACAGCATGCATTTGCAATTATACATTATTACAAGGTAAAATGAGTTAATTACAACAATTTCCTTCTTGCTGTGTCAAGTTATCTAGTTGCGACAGGAGTGTTTAATTGCCCACAACCCAACCCTTGCACTAACCCCCACAACAGTCTGCTAATAACTCCATCCCCTCTAAAAGTTCGATGAATTTATAGTCAAAGCACATATATGCCACCATATACCACCTTGAGATTTATTGTCTTGCAGGCATTCACAGTAGAACAGAGAAGTACAATAGAATCAATGAAAAACTACCCGCAAA
This sequence comes from Hypanus sabinus, assembly GCF_030144855.1. NCBI lineage: Eukaryota > Metazoa > Chordata > Chondrichthyes > Myliobatiformes > Dasyatidae > Hypanus > Hypanus sabinus. Next base: position 171,405,003 of record NC_082711.1, read on the forward strand.
GACTGACAAAGAGCCAATGTCCAAAAGAAGACAAACTGTGCAAACGATAAATAGATAGATGCTGTAGGATAGGTGGATAGATAGATAATACTGAGAAAGTGAGTTGCGAAGTCCTTGAGAGTGAATCTGGAGGTTGTGGAATTAGTTCAGAGTTGAGGTGAGTGAAGTTATCCGTGTGGTTCAGGAACCTGTTGGTTGAAGGGTAATAACTGTTTCTGAACCTGGAGGTGTAGGACCTAAGGCTCCTGTACCTCCTTCCTGATGTCAGCAGAGAGAAGACATCAACCTTCTACTGCACGATGTTAGATTGCAACCATCTCTCTGTGGACAGCTAGTCAGGCGGGCATTGCTTTCAGATCTTTTCAAAACCCAAGAGTAAAGACTGACTAATGTCACTCCCAGGACATGACTAAAGGAGTACAATATAATTGTTACTCTGATCCAGTACAGCACAAAAGTAAAACACAATAAGATAATGAACTTAATTTTTTAAAAGCAACATAAATATAAATACATAAAATAGCTTGTGCATTGATTTTTAAGTCCTTAAAGTGATGATAGGCACAGGAGAGTCTATGCATAAGGTGACTCTTGACAGGAAATGATAAAGTAGTGGTGGTTGGGGGTGTGGAGGGGTGGTTTAGTGCATGGAGGTGTTGCTCAGCCTTGGGAAAGTAACTGTTTGGGTCTGGTGGTGCCATGTAGTTTCCTCCCTGATGGCAGTGGGACAAACAGCCCATGAAGAGGTTGGGTGGAATCCTTGATGATGTTACTGGCCTTTTTCTGGCACCTTTCTGCATGTATCGCCTTGACGATGGGTAGGCTTATGCCCGTAGAGGAATTTCTTTAGCCAAGAGCTGGTGAATCTGTGAGGTTTTTTTGCCAAAGACTACAGTGGGGTTGAAACCATTGGGTATATTTAAAGCAGTAGTTGATAGGTTCTTGATTAGTATTGATGTCATAGGTTATGATGAGAATGGGGCTGAGAAGGAAAATAAATTAGCCATGGCAGAGCAGGTTCAAAGGGCCGACTGGCTTACTTATGCTCCTATGTCCTGTGGTCATTTTGTGTGTGTTGCTCAAAACTTCCAGCATCTGCAAGATCTCTCGAGTCTTGGGACCTCATGCTGCTTCCCAGCTCAAAACTTGCACCATCTCCTTACCCCCACAGATGCTGCTGGAACCACTGAATTCCCTCAGTTTTATCTTGCTCAGTTCTACCATTATTCTTTACTTCTGTCTCTATTATACTTGCGTTCTTCCAGTATTGTTGATGGAACTGTGGTGTGTGGGAGAGAAAAGCATTAGAAATAAAAGCGTAGACTATTTTACAAATGGAGAGAAAATTAAAAAATCTGAGATTCAAAGGCACTTGGGAGTCCTTGTGCAGGATTCCCTAAAGGTTAATTTGCAGGTTGAGTCTGTGGTGAGGAAGGCAAACGCAATGTTAGCATTCCTTTCCAGAGGACTAGAATATAAAAGCAAGGATGTAATGCTGAGGATTTATAAGGTTCTGGTGAAGCCTCACTTGGAGTGATATGAACAGTTTTGGGTCTCTTATCTAGGAAAGGTTGTGCTGACGTTGGAGAGGGTTCAGAGGAGGTTCACAAGAATGATTCTTGGATTGAAAGGCTTGTCATATGAGGAGCGTTTTATGGCCCTGGGCCTTTACTCACTGGAATTCAGAAGAATGAAGGGGGATCTCATTAAAACCTATTGAATGTTGAAAGGACTCATTAGCGTGGATGAGGAGAGGATGCTTCCTGTGGTGTGGAAGTCTAAGACCAGAGGACACAGCTTCTGGATAGAGGAATGTCCATTTAGAACAGAGATGAGGAATTCCTTTACCCAGAGAGTGGTGAATCTGTGGAGGCCAAGTCAGAGGTTAGTAGATTCGGGGCATGAAGGGTTTCGGGGAGCAGGCAGGAGATTGGTGCTGAGAGGCAAATGTATCAGCCATGATGAAATGGAGTAGACCTGATGGGCCGAATGGTCCTATTCTGCTCCCATGTCTTAGGGCCTTATGCCTTACATATTTCTTGACTTAATGATTCAGCCAGTAACTGTGTGTGTGTGTGTGTGTGTGTGTGTGTGTGTGTGTGTGTGTGTGTGTGTGTGTGCTTCATGACAGGTTAGGGAATTATCAGGAATTGTTCTGGTGATAGGTGAGCTCTCAACAGGGCTAGTTTGCTCTGGTATCTGTGTTAATGAGAGAATCGTGACTAGTGTGCACTTATATCCGAAGAGACTGTGCGGGCAGTGATGCCAGCGCCTATAAGGTTCCCACCCACCCCTCCCCCCCCCTTTGGTGTGACTTTACAATGCATCTTCAGCTGATCCCTTTCAAATTACAAGGAACTTATTTAAATTAGGGTCTCATTTGAAAAGGAAATTGAGTTCCACAAGCAGGAGATGCCTTGGGCAGAAACATAATGGGCCTTGTCAGCAAGCAGAGGCTTCGGACTGTGGGGGCTGGTGGAACGCAGAGGTTGGACCCAGGGTTATTGCCCAGGGAGCCTCTCCACACAGTCACACAAGGGCAGCGAGTTGTTCCCCTTTCCATCTATCTGCTGGCTGCGGAAGATCTCACAGCCAAGGCTGAAAGAAAAAATGGGAGTGTTCTCTCCAGGGTCTAGGCTTACTGCAACTGCCATGAGGACAACTTCACTGATTCTGCAACTAATAGACTCATTTTTAAGGATTGTGACTCATGCCGTGAGTATTTTTAATTTGTGTAATTATTTTATTATATTTTATATATTTGTCATCTGCATACTGGTTGTCAGTATTTCTGTGTAGGTCCTCATTGATTCTGTTGCATATCTTTGTTCTTCAGTAAGATGAACTCAGTAGTATGTGGTAAAGTAATTTGATAATAAATTTACTTTGAACTTCAAAAAGAAACTATATTATTACTGGGGAAAGCTACAGAGACCAGGTTACTGGCACTGCACCTGGGTAGGAAAGAGGGAGAAAAGGGAATCAGTAGTGATAGGGGACTCAGTAGTCAGGGGAACGGGACACCCAAATGGTATGTTGATTCCCAGGTGCCAGGGTCAGGGATGTCACGGATTGCATCCATAGCATTTTGGATGGAAGGGAGAGCAGGCAGATGTCTTGGTTCATATGGGTACCAATGACACAGGGAGGGAAAGAAATGAGGTCCTGAAGGGAGAATTTAGAGAGCCAGGCAGAAAGCTGAAAAGCAGGACCTAATTTCTGGATTGCTACCTGTGCCACGCACCAGTGAGGGTAGAAACAGGATGATGTGGCAGATAAATGTGTGGCTGAGAAGCTGGTGCAGGGGCAGGGCTTGGATCATTGGGTTCTCTTCTGGGGGAGGTATGACCTGTAGAAAAATGATGGATTGCACCTGAACCCGAGGGAGATCAATATTCTCACAGGCAGGATAGTTAGAGCTGTTGGGGAGGGTTTAAACTAATTTGGCAGAGGGATGGGAAGCAGAGTGAAGGGACTCAGGATAGGGCGGATGGTAAAAAAACAAAGTGTGCAGTCTGTCAGGAAGGGCAGGCAGATGATGGGACGAAGTTGCAGCCAGCAGGGTGAGTATCCGTGCATTAGGGGTGCAGAATCAAAAAGGATAGCAAATACCGAACTCAAAGTGTTATATCTCAATTCATGGAGTACAAGAAATGAGGTGGATGATCTTGTTGCACTATTCCAGATTGCCAGGTATGATGTTGTGGTCATCACTGAATCGTGGCTGAAGGATGGTTGTAGTTGGGAACTGAATCTCCATGGTTACACGTTGTAACAGAGGGATAGGAAGGTGGGCAGAGTGGGTGGCGTGGCTCTGCTGGTAAAGAATGGCATCAAGTCAGTAGAAAGATGTGACTTAGGATCAGAAGATGTTGAATCCTTGTGGGTTGAGTTAAAAAACTGCAAGGGTGAAAGGACCTTGATGGCATTTATAGACAGGTCTCCCAACCTGTATATAAGTGGAAGTGGACCACAGATTACAACGGGAAATAGAAAAGGTGTGTCAGAAGGGCAGTGTTATGAGTGTCATGGGAGATTTTAATATGCAGGCTGATTGGAAAATCAGGTTGGTAATGGATCTCAAGAGTGAGTTTGTTGAATGCCTAAGAGACGGCTTTTTAGAGCAGTTTGTCATTGAGCCTGCTCGGGGATCAGCTATACTGGATTGTGTGTTGTGTAATGAACCGGAGTCAATTAGGGAGCTTAAGGTAAAAGAACCCTTAGGTGCCAGTGATCACAATATGATTTAGTTGAACTTGAAATTCAATGTCTGACGTAGCAATATTTCAGTGGAGTAAAAGAAATTACAGTGGTAAGAGAGAGGAGTTGGTCAAAGTAAACTGGAAGGAGATGCTGGCAGGGATGTCAGCAGAGCAGCAATGGATTGAGTTTCTGGAGAAAAATGAGGAAAGTGCAGGGTTGATGTATTCCAAAAATGAAGGAATACTCAAATGGCAAAATAGTACAACTGTGGCTGACAAGGGAAGTCAAAGCTATTGTAAAAGCAAAAGAGAGGATATCCAACAAAGCAAAAATATAGTGGGAAGATAGAAGATTGGGAAGCTTTTAAAAACCTATTGAGAGCAACTAAAATAATCATTAGGAGGGAAAAGATGAAATATGAAAGCAAGCTTGCAAAGAATTTCAAAGTGAATAGTAAAAGCTTTTTCAAGTATGTAAAAAAAACCCTCATTTTATAATATACCTAATTGCTTTTATCTGGCAATGAACGCCCAGATTCACCATCTTCTGGCTAAAGAAATTCCTCCTCATCTTTGTTCTAAAGCTTTATCTGACCTAATCTTCTCCCTCTTAACTGCATGGTGAGTCCTATCAAATTAAGATCACTGCCTCCTCGGGGTTCTTTTAACTTAAACTTTTTAATCAAATTTGGTTCATTACACACCCAGTCCAGAAATGCCTTTTCTCCTAGTAGGCTCAACCACAAGTTGCTCTAAAAAGTCATCGTGTAGGCATTCTACAAATTCCCTCTCTTGGGATCTAACACCAACCTAATTTTCCCACTCTACATGCATTTTGAAATCCCCCATGACTACGATAGCATTGCCCTTTTTACATGCCTCTTCTAACTTCCATTGTAATTTATACCCCACATCCTGGCTTCTGTTTTGAGGTCTATATATAACTCTTTTTACCCTTGCAGTTTCTTAACTCTCCCCACAAGGATTTTAAATCTTATGATCTCAGGTCACCTCTTTCTAAGGATTTGATTTCATTTTTTATCAACAGAGCCACCCTACCCCAATGTTCCCTCTAATTTGTAATGACCAGTGTGTGAAAAATTCTTGTGCTGTGCAATTTTTCCCCGGAGACAACAAGTGCAGACTGAATAACTTTCTTCAATAAAAACAGTATAAAATATGCAGGCAAATCATCGCAAATTCATCAGAAACCGGAAAAGGAAATGTGATTGTGTACGATCGTGAAATATACTTAACATGTCAATGAGGTAGAGGGTGACAACCTTTTGCGTGCAGTTTAATTCCTTTGTGCGCTTGTAGCAAAAGATGTATGCACACAGATGCGCACAGAGGGTATATTGCCCCACCTCCTCTGCCTACCTGCCATTCCTTTCGATAAGATGCATATCTTTGTGGATGTTAAGCTCCCACATATTATCTTTCTGCCATGACTCAGTGATACCCTCAACATCATACCTGTCAATCTCTAACAGCACTACAAGATCATCTACTTTATTCCGCACACTGTGTGCATTCAAATACAACACCTTCAGTCCTGTACTCATCACCTTTTTCATTTTGGCCCCATGTTACACCTCAGTTCATCTCACTGACTGCAATTTTGCCCTATCATCTGCCCGTCCTTCCTCACAGTCTCACCACACACGGCAACTACTTGAATAGCAACTGCCCCATCCTCAGCCCTGTCAAGCCAGTTACTATCCCCCTGCCAAATTAGTTTAAATGCTCCCCAGCAGTTCTAGCAACCCTACCTGCAAGAACATTGGTCCGCCTTGGGTTTAGGTGTAACCTGGTCTTTTTTGTACCAGCCATACCTTCCCCAGAAGAGGTTCCAATGATCCAGAAATCCAAAACCCTGCCCCTTGCACCAGTTCCTCAGTCACTCATTCATCTGTACCATCGTCCTCTTCCTGCCCTGGCTAACACGTGGCACTGGGTATAATCCAGAGATTACTACCTTGGAGATCTTGTTCAACAGCCTCTTCCCTAACTCCCTGTACTCACTGCCTAGAACCTCTTCCCCCTTTCCACCTACGTGTGCACCACGCCCTTCGGCTGCATACCATCCACGTTGAGAATATTCTGCAGTCACTTTGAACATCCTTAACCTGGGAGGTAGCACACCATCCTAGTGACTCTGTTGTGACCACAGGATCTCTGTCCTTCCCCCTGACCGTCGAATCTCGTCTCACTGTCGCTCTACCTGACTTTACCCTTCCCTGCTGAGCCTCAGAGCTGGTCAGAGTGTTACTGGCCTGGCTGCTGCTGCGGTGCTCTGCTAGGTCATCCCCGCCAGCCCTCCCCAGCAGTATCCAAGGGGGTATACTTGTTGCTGAGGAGAATGGCCAGAACCTAAATCAGGTTTGATATCGTGGCATATGTTGTGAAGTTTGTTGTTATGCAGCAGCAGAACATTGCAATATGTAACAAGAACTGTTAATTACTGTAAGATTTGCATATATGTTTTTAAATTTAAATAAAATAAGTACTGCAAGAATGGAAATTTAAACAAGTAGTGATTGGTTTCATGGGTTGAATGTCCATTCAGAGGGCAAGAAGCTATTCCTGATTAATTGGCTGTGTCCCTTCAGGTTCCTGTACCTCCTCCCTGACGGTAGCCGCGGGGGAATCCTTCACTATCTACTTGCACCCCATACTTCTCCCGGTGGTCACCCACCTACTCTCTAAAGCCCGCATTCCGGCTGTGACCACCTCAGAAAAAGTCTCATCTTTGAGGTTTTCAGCCTCTCTGATGGTCCTGAGTACGTCCAGCTTCAGCTCCAAGACAATTTAATACCCCAGGGCCGGATGGTGTACGAGTCACGCTACACATGGCTCCTAGAGGCAGTATGCAGGAAAAGCACCTTCAAACCTCGCTCCTCATAGCCTTTTTTGTAGCGAGTGATATTTTAATGCAAGTGACGGTTAGCGAAGAGACTGTGGTCCTGTTTCCATGGCTACGGAGATTGTCTCATTTGGTTTACAGATGAGCAATGTCTACCCAATTAGAGAGGACTAAAAATAATGCAACCCTTTGCTGCCGATTAGTCATTAATATTAATGAAAGAACTGTCAAAACTGTTGTAAACATTTGATGTAAATCCAGTTAACCGTGGCAGTGGTTGCACAGAGTGAGTGCATCAGCAGGCTCAAAGTAAAGAGACAGCAAGTCCAATCTATTCATGACTCAGTTTGTTACTGAACACTTGTCTATATCTTACATACCCTTCTGCTATTGGAAACATTCATTGTTGGAACCACTGTGATTTTTCACCACCTTACCACGATGCCTTGAAGACATTAGAGCGTGGGTCTAGGTTGAGACAGTCTCCGATGAGAGGAGATTGAGTAAGGATGAAAGAGCAGCTTTATTTGTCACATGTACATTGAAACAATGAAGCCTACAGTTTGCGTCAACGATCAACGCAGTCCAAAGATTGTGCTGGGGGCATTTCACCCTGACCCCTGGGTTGCTATCAATAATCCGTGTTAAATAGGGTGATCTGTTTTCAATCCCTGTATGAGATCCGTACGGGATCAAGATAACACTGATTCCAGTTGGACTTATTTTCCAGTTCAGAGCCAACAGTGTGGAGGCGATTGCAAAGGGCACCTGATGTTTTCATATCTGTCAGGCAACTGATCACACAGGAAAACCTTATAATTTGTGTTGTGTCCCCTTCCCTCCCGTTTTGATCTATTTGGCAGTGCCATTTCTTGCCTCTGTATCTTGGAGCAGGAACCATCACTGGGTCCTTTCATTCAATGTGATCATGGTGATCTTCACTGGCCTCAACTCCTTTCTGTACCAATTCGCCAAATCCCCCAGTTCTTCTGTGAGTGCCCCCCCCCCACCAATTGGTGGAGGTCAACCATGGACGTTGCATCCTAGCTATCTACATTGTTGGTGCAGCACCATCTATGGCTGAATAGAGAATCCTACAAAAAGCAGTGAATACAGCCCAGTCCATCATGGGTGAAGCCCTCCCCACCACTGAGCACATCTACATGGAGCATTGTCACGTAATAGCAGCATACATCATCATGGACCCTCACCACTCAGTACATCAGGAAGAAGGTACGGGAGCCTCAGGACTCTCACCGCCAGGTTCAGGAACAGTTATTACCCCCCAACCACCAGGCTCGTGAACCAAAGTTAACGTGACTTGCCATCACTAAAATGGTCCCACAACCTATGAACTCATTTTCAAGAATTCATCTCATGTTCTCGATATTAATTGGTAATTTATTATTGTTATTATTTCTTTTTGTATTTGTACAGTTTGTTATCTTTTGTAGACTGGTTGTATACCCATTTGGTGCAGTCTTTCATTGATTTCATTATGGTTATTGGATTTATTGAGTATGCCTGCAAGAAAATGAACTCAGGGTTGTAAATGGTGACATATATGTATTTTGAGAATAAATTTACTTTGAGCTTTTAACTTTTGAATGAGACCGGTGTGAGAGTGGCGGTCTTTGTTGCAAAGGTTGCAAAAGTGGCCTCAACTCTGCTGGAGATGGAGCATTCCTTTCTCTTTCTGCCACTGTCAGGAATTTTTCCTCACCTGCCTTAAGGTGTTGTTCCAGAATGCTTCTCCATCTGGTGCAGTCGACTGCAGGTTCCTTCCAGGACTCAAGTTGATGTCCAGCACCTTCATGTCCCGCTTGCAGACATCCTTGTAGCGCAGTTGTGGGCGGCCAGCGGTTCTCTTGCCTGAAGCCAGCTTACCATAGAGGATGTCTTTAAGGATGCAGCCATCCTGCTCAATTTTTCAGTTATTTATCTATCTCCACCTGAAATGTATTGAGCACCTTTGGGAACCGAGAATTCCAGAGGTTCACCACCTTATGAAAAAAATACATTTATACATTCTCTGTTTAAATGTTTTGTGGTTTTGTCCCCTCATAGAGTCTTAGAATAATAGAACACTACAGAGCAGAAGTGGGCCCTTCGGGCCATCTAGTCTATGCTGAAATATTACTCTACCAATTTCCATCAACCTGCACCTGGACCATAGCCCTGCATACCGCTCCCATCCATATACTTATCAAATATTGCAATAGAACCTGCATCCACCTTCTCAGCTGGCAGCTCGTTCCACACTTACAACAGTCTCTGAATGAAGAAATTCCCCTTAAATATTTCACCCTTTTCATAACTATCCTACTCATGAAAACTTCTCAATATCTACCCCATTAAGCTCTAGCCTCAGCCAGAGTTGAGTGAAGACCATTTTCAGTCCTCTGGGGCAGGGTTCTCCTTCCCCAACACCTTGTTCCGACGGCAGGGCCCAGGCCCAAGAACACATCGACACAGCAGGGCCCAGGCCCGAGAACACATCGACACAGCAGGGCCCAGGCCCGAGAACACATCGACACAGCAGGGCCCAGGCCCGAGAACACATCGACACAGCAGGGCCCAGGCCCAAGAACACATCGACACAGCAGGGCCCAGGCCCGAGAACACATCGACACAGCAGGGCCCAGGCCCGAGAACACATCGACACAGCAGGGCCCAGGCCCGAGAACACATCGACACAGCAGGGCCCAGGCCCGAGAACACATCGACACAGCAGGGCCCAGGCCCATGAACACATCGACACAGCAGGGCCCAGGCCCAAGAGTGAGAAACGACTTGGGGTTTGGCCAGTTTAATCAATTGGCCAGATTGAAAAGGTTAGGGTGTTGAGTCTGGTGGAGAGGGATAGGCCGGCGTTCAGCTTGCTGCTCTGTCAGACTTTTTTTGTCTCTGGGCTGAACTGAGGCTATGGCTCCCGGATCACCTGCCATAATGAAAGGTTTTGTGGCTGTGGCCCACTTTTGTGAACTTCGGTCCTGAATGTTATTTGTTTACTTTTATTGTTTGTACGATGTGTTTTTTTCTGCATATTGTGTGTCTGACAGTCTTTTTTTTAAATGAGTTCAATAGGGTTTCTTTTGTTTTGTGGGTGCTGAAAAGAGACAAATCTCAAGGTTGTATATAGGATACATACTTCAATAATACATGTACTTTGAACTTTGTTCCACTGCCTGCTTGTGCTAAACCATTAGTGATTAGGGAAGATTAGGGGGAACAGTGGTGTACCTAAAAGATCATGGGCAGATCTTGTTTTGTCTCAGCAAAGTAAATTTATCACCAAAATACATGTACATCACCATATACAATCCTGGGATTAATTTTCTTGCAGTCATTCACAGTAGAACAAAGGATGCAATCAGATCAATGAGAGACAAAGACTGACAAACTACCAATGTGCAAAAGAAGACAAACTGCAAATATATTAAAAAATAATAATAAATAAATAATATTGAGAACATAAGTTGTAAAGTTCTTGAAAGTGAGACATTTTGTGCTGAGAAAAGTGGGGAAGTGTTGAAAGTTTGCTCCTACCCTGCTGCTTCCAGAAGTTCCTGGTGATTGGGTTCTCCAAGCATTGATTTCATGAGGAGTAGAACGTAGAAGCAAGGATATACTGCTGAGGCTGACCACCTTTGCAATGCTGTGAAAAGCTTTAGGTTGCATATCTAATGAAGAATGTCTGCAGGAGGTTCACAGGGATGATCTCAGCAATGAAAGGCTTGACTTATAAGGAAGGTTTGATGTGGTTTAGCAGGATGAGGGAGAATCACATTGAGAACTGCCGGATACTGAGTGGATATGGAGTGGATGTCTTCCTTAGCAGAAGAGTCTAGGATCCGAGGGCATAGCCTCAGAATAAAGGGTCATCCTTTTAAAACTGAGATGAGCAGGAATTTCTTCAGCTAGAGGCTGGTAAATCTGTGGACTTTGTTGCCTGTAGAAGCAGTTGAGTGTATTTACTATAGAGATTCATAGGTTCTTGTTTGATAAGGGGATTAAGATGAAAGGGGAGAATGTGGGAGAATGGTGTTAAAAGAAACAATCAGCCATGATTGAATGGTGGTGCAGACTCAATGGGCCGAAAGGCCTGATTCTTTTCCTGTAATTAAATTCCAATGCATTTCATAGGCCGGTGGTGAGGCAGGCCTCAGAATCCTAATTCTCGCCTCTTTCTGGATTGTTTGTTCACTACGTACTGTGCCATATGACGAGGACGATCATGGCCTTTCCATGACCATGACTGTTCTTGGCAAATTTTTCTGCAGAAGTGGTTTGCCATTGCCTTCTTCTGGGCAGTGTCTTTACAAGATGGATGGTCCCAGCCATTATCAACACTCTTCAGAGATTGTCTGCCTGGCGTCAGTGGTCGCATAACCAGGATTTGTGATATGCGCCAGCTGCTCATACGACCATCTACCACCTGTTCCCGTGGCTTCATGTGACTCTGATCAGGGTGCTAAACAGATGTGACACCTTAAGGGTGATCTGCAGGCTAGCAGAGGAAAGGAGCACCTTGGTGGGGCACCCAGAATTGTAAATGTAGAGCATCCCATATAGATGTCATACAGGGCAACCAATTCCTCCTTGAAGCGTAGACCACCTTATTCAACTAGGACTATTGAGAACAACCCAGGGTTCTGGGTGAAACATTCTGTTTATACCTTTGCCAGTGAAGCTGATTCACATGAGCTTTGCAGAAGAGTGCCAGGATGTGTCCTGTGAGTAAATAACTCACCACGATCATCAGGGCTTTTCTCACCTGTTAACTATTCCACAAAGAGCTAACTTGGATCGAAAGGAGCTACAGAAAGTCGTAAAGTTAGTCAGCTCCATCTTGGGTACCAGCTTCCATTGTATCCAAGACATCTTCAAGGGGCAGTGTCTCAGAAAGCAGCATTCATTATTAAGGATCTGCATCACCCTCTTCTCATTGCTACCATCAGGACGGAGGTACAGAAGCCTGAAGGCACACACTCAGCAATTCAGGAACAGACTCTTCCCCTCTGCCATCCGATTCCTAAATGAACATTGAATCCAATATCACTACCTCATTTTGTTTTTGTTTTTCTATTATTTCTGTTTTTCCTCTATTTTAAATTTAACTAGCTAATATACATACTTACTGTAATTGATTTACTTCAGTTGTTTTCTCTATATAATCATGTATTGCATTGTGCTGCTGCTTCTAGGTTAACACATGCCGGTGATAATAAACCTGATTCTGATTCTGAACTACACAAACCGTGCCCAAAACAATAATATACAATGTACTGAGCGAAGAGTTTGTGGCATTAATTGAATCTCCTGTTGTCAGAGGGATCAGAAAGGATGGTGCCTGTCTGGCAGTGGGATTACCACTGACACACACCAGGATTGTTTAGACTATATATGGAGTCCTTAAATAGTTCTTGGCGGCGGCTGCTGCTTTTCAGATCATTAAATCAGTGCGGAATGAGGTGGAGAGTGCAATGCGTGCGATACCATTTTATTACTGTGAGGATTTCAAAGATTTAAAGATTAGCTTTGTTTGTCACAAGTACATTGAAACATACAGTGAAATTTGTTGTTTTACATTAACGACCAACGCACCCCGAGGATGTGCTGGGGGATGTGATGTTGCCGTACTTCTGCGCCAGCAGTTTACTAACTCTAATCTGTACATCTTTGGAATGTGGGAGGAAACCAGTGCACCCAGAGGAAAGCCACGTTGTTTCGGGAGAGCGTGCAAATTCCTTCCAGATGGCAGGAATGGAAGCCAGATAGCTGATCGCTGGCACTGTAAAGCACTATGCCAACTGCTATGTCATTGTGCCGTCAATGAATTTTGCTCTGGCTGTGGGTTTTGAGGAGTATTGGGCTGCAGACGGTATGAGATACTTCCTGTTACTTTGAGCACTATCAGGACATCAGGAGTAGTGGACATACAAGGGACCACAGATGCCACAATCTGAAGCAGCAAACAGGAAGGTGGATGAACTCGGCAAGTCACGCAATATCTGTGGGAGAAATGAACTGTCATCATTTTGGGTTGAGACACTTCATCTGGACTAAAAGAGACAACGTGAAGTGGTTAGTCAGGGATTCCCAACCTTTTTTATGACATGAACCTATACCATTTCCCCTGGGTTTGGGGAAATGATAGAAAAAAGCTGGCAGATGGTACATAGTCCAGGCGAGAAGGGGTTTGATAGTCAGATGGGGGAGTGAAGAGCAGAAGTAGTGACAGGGGCCGGGAGGTGATATCAAGAGCTTAGGCTGTAGATGCTGTTAGAGAACTCAGTTTTGGTACAGGAATAGCCAGAATTCAATGTGTTATTGTTGGCCAATAGCATGGAGAGAGAGAGAGAGAGAGAGAGAGAGAGAGAGAGAGCTGTTAAGTTCTCCTCCTGCCGTACTAGCACAGACACTGCAGGTTACTACAAATGAGCATTCTAACTGGTCCCATCACCAGTGCACAGGGTCAGAAGGTGTAGGTAGTTGTAAACTCAGCCAGCTCCATCGTGAAGAGGTTCAGGAGCCTGAAGGCACACACTCAGTTTTTTAGGAACAGTTTCTTGCCCCCGCCATCAGATTTTTGAATGGTCCATGAATCCTGCCTCACTGTTTAGCTCTCTTTCTGTACTGTTCTTTAAAATATCTATTCTTTTTGTAATTTATAGTGATTTTTTTGTGTTTTGCATTGTACTGCTACTGCAAAACAACAGATGTCACGACATCTGCCAATGATAATAATCCTGATGCTGGAAATCCGGGTGACCCAACACCAGCAAATCCTGTCGGGCAAATTCCTGACAATTTTACCACATGACCCCTCTCCAGTTAACAACTATGTGGTACCCTGCTTCCTGGGCTTTGCTTCCAAGGCGAATTTCCCCCTTCCTTGTTTTCCAGGCCTGACCTAGGGTTTCAGCTCAAAACATTGACTGTTTATTCCCATCCATTGATGTTATCTGATCTGCTGTGTTCCTTTGAGGGATTGAGGGGGGATCTTATTGAAACGTATAAAATTCTGAAGGGATTGGACAGGCTAGATGCAGGAAGATTGTTTCCGATGTTGGGGAGGTCCAGAACGAGGGGTCACAGTTTAAGGATAAAGGGGAAGCCTTTTAGGACCGAGGTGAGGAAAAACTTCTTCACACAGAGAGTGGTGAATCTGTGGAATTCTCTGCCACAGGAAACAGTTGAGGCCGGTTCATTGGCTATATTTAAGAGGAAGTTAGATATGGCCCTTGTGGCTAAAGGGATCAGGGGGTATGGAGAGAAAGCAGGTACAGGGTTCTGAGTTGGATGATCAGCCGTGATCATACTGAATGGCGGTGCAGGCTCGAAGGGCCAAATGGCATACTCCTGCACCTATTTTCTATGTTTCCAGCATTTTGTGTGTTGCTCCTGATTTCCCACTCCAACCGGTTCAGATGTCACCTCCTACCAGTGATCAGCTTCCTGTCCCAACAGGCAGCCTTTCTTTGCAGCCACCTCCAATGTTTCAACAGCCAACAAGCTAAAGTGGTCAAAGAAGACAGAAGGCAACACGTGTGAATCCGCAGATGCTGGAAATAAATAAAAACACAAAATGCTGGCAGAACTCAGAAGGCCAGACAGCATCTATGGGAGGAGGTAGTGACGATGTTTCGAGCCGAAACCCTTCATCAGGAGTTGCTTTGTCCACTCTTCCCTCCTCCCATCTGCCTATCATCCCCCCCACACCACCCCCCAGTCTCAGAACCCCTCCAGTGACAAACTGCCACTCGGCCCATTGAGTCCAGACTGCACTGACTGAGGTCAAGGCTGACCCTGATCCGCATTTCTCACCTGACCATTTTAAGTCCCAGCAACTTGTTGGATAGTGACAATAAACCACTCAAGTGTCTGAGGGAAGTCCTGCAGAAGGGAAGCGAAAACAGGAGAGGATGGGAGAGAATGTTCAGAGGCAGCGTAGAACAAGGACCAGGTTCAGGCAGACGGGAAGATCCTGTCCAACCGCATGCCAACCCTTCGGGGTTCAGACATTGGTCAAAGAAAGTTTCCAAAAGTAGCTTATTGCTTGGATCTTCTCAAAGCGCTATGTGGGTAGGGTGATCGTGTGGCATCTCAGATGCCAGCAAATTCCCATCAAACCATCAGACCATATGACAAAGGAGCTAAATCTAGCCACTTGGCCCATTGGGGCTGCTCCACCATTTCATCACGACTGATTACCCCATCCTCTTGCCCACCCCCTCTGACGCCATCAAGAACCTGTCAACCACGAACAAGAGAAAACCTGCAGATCCTGAAAATCCAAGCAGTGCACAAAGTGCCGGAGGATCTCAGCAGGCCAGGCAGCATCCGTGGGAAGGAGTACAGTCGCAGTTTCGGGCCAAGACCCTTCTTCAGGACTGGAGAAAAAGAAAAGATGAGGGGTCAGAGTAAGAAGGTGGGGGGGGGAAGAGGAAGAAGTGCAAGGTGGTAGGTGATAGGTGAAACCAGGAGTGGAGAGGGGGGAGTGAAGAGCTGGGAAGTTGATAGGTTTTCCAGCCCTGTATCTTTTTCACCAATCAACCTCCACTTTAAATATACCCAATGGCCTGGCCCCCACAGCCATCTGAGACCATGAATTCCAAAGATTCACCACCCTCTGGCTACAGAAATTCCTCCTCATCTCTGTTCCAAGTGGGTGTCCCTCTATTCTGAAGCAGAGCCTTCTGGTCCCAGGCACAAGCCTTCTCTTCAGATGTTTGCCGTACTTAGACCTGAGACATAAATAGCTGTTGGCTTTCCGGGGAGGGGCTGCAATGCTTGCTTTAGTCAGGGCAGTGCCCATGCCTGTGGACCCCCCACGAGAGGGTTTGTTTCAGTGGGTGGGTGCTTTGCTCTGAATGGGTGCAGTGTGGGGTCCTGCTGCGGAGTCCAACTAACTTATCAAGCCCTCCTCATGCACCATGAGGGCCATTTCTGCCTGCCCTCGTCAGCCTTATAAAACTCTAGTTAGACTACACTTAGCATTTTGTGTGCAGTGCTGGTCGTCTCACTGTTAGGAAGCAAAGTACGTTTATTATCAAAATTTATATATGACACCTTGAGGTTCATTTTCTTGTGGAAATTTACATGCAAATAAAGAAATACAATGGAATTATGAAAAACTATATAATAAGTAAAGACTGACAAACAACCAATGTTCAAAAAAAGACTAATTGTACAAATAAAAAAATACTAAGAACATGAGTTGTAGATCCCTTCAAAGTCAGTGAGTCCATGGGTTGTGGAATCAGTTCAGAGTTGAGGTGAGTGAAGTTATCCACACTCTTACAGGAGTCTGATGGTAATAACTAGAACTGGGAAGCTTTCGAGAAGGTGCAGATAAGATTTACCAGGATTAGAAAGCGTGTGTATTCCAGGAAGTGTCCTGGTACATCTCCTCCACACCCAGACACCATCTGAGACACGTGGGAGCTTGTTGTATGAGGAAAGCAGGAGAGAGCTAGGGTGTTTCTCTTTGGAGTGAAGGAGGATGAGAGGTGACTTGACTGAGGTGTCATTAGATGATAAGGGGCAGAGATCGAGTGGATGTTCTTGCGTGGGTGGGAGGGAGAGAGGAATGGGGCTTGTTTCAGGGACGTGGTTTTGTTGCCTGCCATGTTCTGTTTCACTGTATTCTGTTGTTCTGGTGAGTATTATGGCCATATACAGTGCTGTGCAAAAGTCTTCGCCACATATATATAGCTAGGGTGACTAAGACCTTTGCTTAGTACTGTAATAACTTTATGTATTGCACTGTACTGCTGCCAAAAAAAAAAACCAAATTTCATGAGTGATGATAAACCTGATGTGGTCTCTATTGTGGACTGAGACTGGGAAGGTGCAGGGAGAGGGAGAGGGGAGGGAGCAGGCAGCACTAGAGAAACATTCTTTAATGATCAATAAACCAATTGTTTGGAATCGAATGACTTTGCCCGTTGTCTCAGGACTGGGTGTGTCTGCAACCACGCCACTCCTGCCCCTGGCACTGCTTTTCTGCTACCTGTCCCACACCCCTCCCGTGGCGCTTCACCCTCACCATTCCCAACATCCTTTGCTCTCACCAGATTTGCAAACTTGCTCTCCGCCCCGCATTGACGAATTCAGTACTGTGCAACAAGTCTTAGGCACTCTAGCTGTGTGTGTTTGCTTTGTTCCTCTCGGTGCCTTGTGGCGCATCAGGTGGCAACCTTGCCATTTCTTTAGCTGTCTTTTATGAGGCCGAGTTGCTAGCTTGATGCTCAGCCCAGCACATGGAAAGCGTGCAAGGAAATGGGCAGATTCGAACCCAGGACCAATCTCCTTGAAATCCGGTGTGCAAGCCACTACACCACTGGTTGGCTTTTACACATATCGTTATCATTTCAGGGGATCATTTCACGTAAGTGCCATTACGAAGAAAGCAGGGCAGCGCCTGTACTTTCTTTGAAGTTTGTGCAGATTCAGCACAAAACCTTGACAAACTCTAGTGGAGAGTATCTTGGCTGGTGGCGTCATGGCCTGGTACGAAACACCAGTGCGCAAGAACAGCGAAGCCTGCAAAAAGCAGAGGATGCAACCCAGTCCATCACTGGAAAAGCCCTTCTCACTACTGAGAACATCTAGAAGGAGCACAGTCACAGGAAAGTAGCCTTCATCATTAAGGACCCCCACCATGCAGGCCACGCTCTCTTCTCACTGCCATTGTCAGGAAGAAATCCCACACCACCAGGTTCTGGAGCTGTTATTACCCCTCAACCATAAGGCTCCATGGATAACTTCACTCAACTCCACAACCTGTGGAGTCACTTTCAAGGACTCTATACCTTTTGTTCTCCATCTTATTTATATATTATTTTAGGTAGTTTTTTAATATTTACACAGTTTATCTTTTGCGTGTCCATTCTTTGTCGGTAATTGTGTGTTTCTTTCATTGATTCTGTTGTATTTCTGTGGTCTACCATGAATGCCTGCAAGAAAACGAGTCTCGAGGTAGTATATGGTGACACGCACGCTTTGATAGTACATTTACTTTGACTTTGAACTTTGCTATGTTGGCACTGGGATTTGTGGCGACACTTGCAGGCTGCCCCCAGCACATCCTTGGTTGTGTTGGTGGTTAACACAAGTGACACATTTCACAGTGTGTTTCTACGTCCCTGTGATACATACATCTGGGTTTCAGCCCGAAACGTCAACTGTACTCTTTTCCTGGGTGCTGCCCGGCCTGTTGAGTTCCCTCAGCATTTTGTGTGTGTTGCTCGGATCTCCAGCGTCTGCAGATTTTCTCTTGTTTGTGATCTAAATCTGAGGAGAGAGGGGATGGGACCCAGCCCCACATTTGTTGGCTGATTTTTTTTGCTTTTAATTTCAGTGCTAAGTGCCTTCAGATGGTTCCCCTGCTCAATTAATTAGCCACTTCACTGGGAACTGTTTAAACACCCAAGGGCATGGAGCCTTAAACACTCACATCAGAGAAAGAAAAAAAACCCTTCGAAGCCTTTCAAGACCATCTGTGTTATTTGAAGCTGCTCAGGATGGACTGGGTCCTTGCAATTGTGTGCTGACCCTGTGAAGCCCGACAAAGCTCTTGTCAAAATGGGACACTCTTTCCTGCATCGAGCTAAACTAATTCAGTGAATAATAAATATCATGGCTCAGCCTGTAATGCTATCGTCCAGCAATCATCCAGGCTTGATTAGCAGTAACAAAGGGAAATTGACGGAAAGATTACTGGAGCCCAAGAAAAATATATACTTTGTTTTTTTTTAAATGTAAGTACAGTGGGAGAGAGATGTCTGCCCTTGCAAGGCGAGCACATTAGGACCAACACACAAAATGCTGAAATAACTCAGCACGTCTGGCAGCATCTGTGGAGGGAATAGTTGACATTTTGGGCCGAGACCCTTCATCAGGACAGGGGGAAAGACAGCAGAATTAAAAAGGTGGAAGGAGGTGATAGGTGAGACCATGTGAGGGGGAAGGTAGGTGGGTGGGGGATATAGGTAGAGGCCTGAGGAAGATGGAATGTGATGGTGGACCATGGGAGAAAGGGGAGGAGGTGATGGGTAGGTGAAGAAAAGGGGAGAGAGGGGAATCTGAATGGGGGATGGAAAAAGAGAGAAAGGGAGGGGGAGAAGTTGCCAAACGTTAAAGAAGCCAATGTTCATACCAAAAGATTGGAGGCTATCCGGGTGGAATACGAGGTGGTGTTCTTCCAACTTGAGAGCAGCCTCATCGTGCAGCAGAGAAGGCCGTGGACAGACATGTCAGAATGGGAATGAGAAGAAATGGGTGGCCACCGGGAATTCTTGCCTGGTGCTCGATGAAGCGGTTCCCCCGATCCACGTTGGGTCTCCCTGATGCAGAGGAGACTGCACCGGGAACACCAGATGCTGCTGATGATCCTGACAGACTTGCGGGTGAAGCGGTGCTTCATCTGAAATGAATGTTCGGGGCCCTGAATGACGGTGAGGAAGGAGGTGAAGGGGCAGGTGTAGCAATTGCACATTGTTGGTACAATAAGATCTTGTGCAGTTCTACCGCCACACTGCCATGTGGATATCAAATCTTTGAAGAGTCTGCAAAGGAGATCTCCCAGTTGAGAAACTTCAGGTACTAGGTCCCTAACGCTTTGTGGTCAACATCAGCGATTTGGCCATATCTAAAGAGTGAATAGATAAGACATAGAAGCATAGAAAACCTACAGCACAATACAGGCCAAAGTTGTGCCAACCATGTCCCTACCTTAGAAATTACTAGGCTTACCCATAGCCTATTTTTCTAAGCTCAGAGACAGAGGACTGAGCTGTAGGTGTGCAGTTGACAGAAAGTAAGTGATGGCTTTTAGGCAAACTCATTGGGACAGCTTAAAAGCAGTAGGTGGTGGAAGATTGACATAACAGATCAGGTTCAGATTCATTTATTTATCGCACGTATGCATGGCGGTACGGTGGCTGGGTGGAGATACATCTCTACCAAAGGAGGTGAAAGGCACTCCTTCCCTCCGCCAGTCTGCAGGCCACCCTCGGGCAAGGTGTAGTATCTGCTTAGCCCCCCCAATCAGGGTCACATGAAGGCATGGGAGCAGCTAGTGCAGATCACAAGTCCTGGTTATGTGACCACTGGCGCCAGGCAGACAATCTCTGAAGGGTATTGACAATGGCTGGGGTCACCCGTCTTGTAAAGACACTGCCCAGAATAAGGCAATGGCAAACCAGTTCTGTAGAAAAATTTGCCAGAACAATCATGATGATGGAAGGACATCAATATGACATGACACATAAAGAACAAATGATATAAACATCAGTTCTGCCAGTCAAGCCACAGTGGACGGGTCCAGTTCCTACACTATGGGAATGCCGGGATTGTACTGGCTAGTTTGTACAGGAGATTCACCAGGACATTACCTGGGATGGAGTGTTTTAGCTTTAAGAGGAGTTTCTTTCCCATAGAGATGGATGTCCCTAGCGGGAAGCTGACTGAAATATACCAGCATAGCTGCCCACCATATTCAGCGGAAAACACAAACAGCAACGGCAGCAAACACGCCCCTTTATTTTCTGCAGACAACTAACCCTAACCTGTGGAGAAGAGTACAGTCGGATGACCTGTGGAGAAGAATACAGTCGATGTTTCAGGCTGAGACCCTTCAGCAGGACTGATGACGAGTCTGGGCTCGAAACGTCGCCTGTACTCTTTTCCACAGATGCTGCCTGGCCTGCAGCATTGTGTGTGTGTGTGTGCGTGTTGCTCGGATTTCCAGCGTCTGCAGATCTTCCCTCGTTTGTGACCCTAACGTGGGAGGAAACCCAGCCAGTCAGGCGGAGGATGTACAGTGGCGGGAATTGAACCCCGACTGCTGGTTGCTGGCATTGTAATAGCATTACATTAACCACTATGGAACTGTGCCGCCCCTGGATTCTATACTGTCCCTAACGAAGGCAAGCGATCTCCATGCCTTCAGTACCACCCTTGCCTACCTGTCACCTACCTTCGAAGATCCTTGGCTATGAACAACAAGACATCCTCAGCACTTTCTAGAGACCTACCATTCACAATGTACCGTACATCACAGCCTTGTTTGTCCCCACATGGTTCAGGCTTGAATTCCATCCGCCATTACTTGTCCTTCTCACTGTCTGATCAATATTATTTTGTAATGGCATATTATCCTCGCTATGAACAGCACCACCAATCGTTGTGTCATCTGTGACCATTCGAATCATAACCTGCTACTTTCACTTCAATTCATTAATGTGTTTCCAGCACTGATTATGTTGAGAATACCAGGGGTCACAAACCCCCAATCACAAAGCCATTATCTTCTGCTTCCTGTCACCAAGCTTTCGTTAGGGACTTTCAATCCAATCTGTCAACTTGCTTTGGATCCCTTGGGCTTTTGGCGTTGTTGTCGAAGATCTTTCTGAAGTTCGTCAAATACCCCAGCCTCTTGGACACACTTAGCCATCTCCTTGGAAAATTCAATCAAATTAGGAATCATCTCCCCTAATAAAGCCAGTCTGACTATTCCTATTCAATCCAACCACAGATTACTGCTCAGAATTTCTTCCATTTTCCCTGCCACTGATCTTAGACTCAGTTGCCTACAATTGCCAGATTTACCCCTGCTGCCTTGAATGAAGGTGCCATGTTTTCCAGTTTAACCATTTTTTCTCTGTGAATGCGAAGGCAACTTGTTGCTGAGTTATTTTATTTCTTGAGCACTGGAGATGTAAACAAGTAAATACACGAGCTTGTGAAATTCCAGTTTGTACCTTGGGTTAACGGCCCGGAGCCTTCCTGGTTAGGGTTAGGGTTAATGGGGCAGTGTAGGGGACCTCTTCTCTGAGCCAGAGGATGTTTGATCATTTCTGTCGGAGCTCCAACAATCTCCTCCCTTGGTTCCCATAGCGGGTTGCGTAATATGCGCAGATGGGACAACTCGTAGACATAGAGGCACACAGCCCAACAAGGTGAAGGTCTTTGTGAAGCTATCTCAAAGGGCCTGCGCCCATGCTGTGTCGCTCTGTGACGATATTGTGTCTGACTGAGCTGTCGACATCCCTGAATACTTTCACCTCGCCTGTATTGCAATATCTTGTTTCTCTGGTTTGCGCCGTGGCATAAAATAAGAAATAAATGCCAAGTGTTTCCTCACCACCCGTGAATAGAGTTGAATCTCAGAAGCGGAGTAGGTGGTCCTTACTCCGAGCCTCTATTTAATACCACCGATCTCTGCATACATAGGACCATCAGAGGTATGGGTGGGGTCGAGAGCCAAAATCTTTTCCCAGTGTAAAAAATATTTTGCCGGATCTGGAGTCCCTGAGTTGTATGGAAAATTATGACTTTATTCCTTGGAATGTGGAAGACTGGGAGGAGATTCGATAGAGGTATAAAAAGAATTAGGAGGGACTTTGGTAGGGTAAATGTAAGCAGGCTTTTTTCACTGAGGTTGGGTTGGACTACAACCAGAGGTCATAGGTTAAAGGTGAAAGGTGAAAAGTTTAAGGGGAACATAGGGGGAAACTTTTTCACTCAGAGGGTTGTGAGAGTGTGGAATATTTAAGAGAAGTTTGGGTAGGTACATGGATGGGATGGGTATGGTCCCGGTGCAGGTCGATGGGAGTAAGCAGTTTAAATAGTTTTGGAGGGACTAGATGGGCCAAAAAGCCTGTTTCTGTGCCATTCTTTTCCACAACTCTATATCATAAAGAAGAGAGGCTTCAGGTGGGTGATGGGAGTTTTAAGAGGGATCTGAGGGGTAAGATTTACGTTGAGAGTGGCTGATACCTGGAATGCAGTGGTATCATCACTGCATTTAAGAGGTATTTTGACAGACTTAAGTAGGCATGGTATAAGACATAGGAGCAGAACTGGGCCATCAATTCTGCTCCACCATTCCATCACGGCTGATTTATTATCCCTCTCAACCCGATTCTCCTGCCTTCTCCCTGTAACTACTGACAACCTTACTAATTAAGAACCCTTCAACCGTTGCTTTAAATATACCCAATGACTTGGCCTCCACAGCCAGCTGTGGCAGTGAATTCCACAGGCTCATCACCCCCGGCTAAATGTAGTAGGATATGGACAATGCAGGCAAATTGGATTAGCACTGCTGTGCAAAAAGGTTGGCATGGATGTGATGGACGAAAGAACCCATTTTTGCAGTGCATATCTCTGTGACTCCATGCAAAGGGCAGATTGTTTTTTTGATGCACGTAAACGTATATGGCAAAGAAATTTCATCCTTGACCCTTGCAAGTCAGAATTTGGAACGAGTTAGATAGGTATCTTATGGATAGGGGAATCAAGGGATATGGAGACAAGGCGGGAACTGGGTATTGATAGTAGATGATCAGCCATGATCTCAGAATGGCAGTGCAGGCTCGAAGGGCCGAATGATCTACTTATGCACCTATTGTCTATTGAGTTCCGATGAGGGGTCTCGGCCTGAAATGATGACTCTTTATTCCTCTGCATGGACGCTGCCCTGACCTGCTATGTTTCTCCAGTATTTTTTTGTGTGCTACTCTGGATCTGCAGAATCTCTTGTGTTTAGAATTTGGAATGGTCAGCCTTCCTGTTTCAAAAGAGATGGGATGTAATTCCCTGCTGATATCCGATGTGTTGTGGGTTGACAAAAACATTCTGGGTGGCCTTCCTCTCTCTTCCCACCGCATGGTTCCACAGTTTCAATACTCCTGGTGTTTGATTAATGTTTTCCACATCCTCCTTACATTGGACTGAACGCCAGGTTCTCAGACACAGTCACTCTCCCAGCACGTCCCACTCACTGTTCTTTTACTGAATCAATACTTTAGCGGTTGTTTATTCCAGGGTTTTAGAGAAGTTCAACTTCAAGTTTATTGTCATTCAACCGTGCACATTTGTACTGCCAAATGAAGCAATGTTCCACTGGTCCAAGGTGCGCACAGTGCATACAACTGACACACAAGAAATGAAGTGATATTGCCACAAATAAATTAACACATAATAAGGTGCATTTAAGGCACAAGTTTAAGAAGTAAACAGTACTGGCACTTCATATGTAATGAGGCCTGGGTGGTGGCAGGGAGTTCAGTAGTCTCATAGCATTGGGGAATAAGCTCCTTTAGTTTTATTAAAGCTTAATTAAAGTTCTTTAATTTTCTTTAATAAGTCCACTGACCACTGCAGCTGCAAATAGTGTCATGCACTGCCTTGGGATGAGCTCAGCTCGCAGTTTGGGCTCCTCTGCAGAGGATGGGTAGGGTATCCATTGCCACTAATACCCGAATCACTCCCCTGCAGCGGGCCTCCGCCCCCTCCCATTACGGGGCGTCCATCTTCATCCCGTGGGGAGGTCTCGGGTTTTGCCGCAGTCCCCCCCCGGTGTGACCAGAAAGCTGATCTTTAATGCAGAAGCCTTCCTCTGTTTACAAGCTACCCCTTACCTCCTTCCAGGAACAGGTTCACCGTCCCCACTGATTTGAGGGGTGATGGTTATGCTGGCAACAGGTTGGGTGTTACCAGTGAGCAGCCAACACTCGGGCCCCGTAACCCATAACAACATCTCTCTGCCAGTGTTGGGCAGCGAACAGCCACAGCTCCCACCTCTGTCTCTTGGTAGGACTTCCCATTGTAAGCCAAATGGAGGTTGGTAGTTCCACATCACCAAAGCAGATTCACATCTTTCCATTCCAACTACCCCATTTGAATTATATGTTATTCTTCTATAGAACGTGGGCTTGCGAGTCAAGCCTTCAGATTCAGATTCACTTATTTCTCACCTATAAATCAAAGCATGCAGAGAACTGCGCCATTTGCACTAACAACCAACACACCCAAAGATGTGCAAGTGTTACCTCACATCCCGACGCCAACATAGCATGCTCACTAGGCCTGGCAGAACAACACACAACACACCAAGTGGCACAGCAACTACAGCAAAACAGGCCTTGTTCCTCCCTCCTGTCCACCCTCCCACCCGCGTACACAGTCCCCCGGCCCCAGGGCAAGCCTGGACTTCGAAGGACTTGGATTTGACCCCTTGAGCAGTGTAGACGTGAGGTGGCAGGCCGCTAGTTGACTGAAACAAGGTGTGCGGTGTTGCATTGAATACACTCGTCTCCGAGGACAGTAGGTGCTGATTTTCCTCGTCATTACGTATTGAGGAGCAAATTTAATCGATCAGTAAATGTACCATTGGGGGGGCAGAGGAAGATCTTCCTCACCTTTGAAGCCTTTGGCTTTGCACCTGTTTTCTACACGTACCGTGCACGTGTCACTCAGCATTCATAAATGCAGTAAGACTTCTCGGTTAATTAGTGGTGAGAGTGTGGGGCTTGCTGCCACGGGGGTGGTCTAAGGAGAACTGTGTGAAGTCATTTTCAGAAGAAGCTGGAAACATGCAGTACTGCGCAGAAGTCTTTGGCCGTATGCTGCATATATAGCTAGGGTGCCTAAAGCTCTTGCCCAGTGATGTATTTGTCAATGTGGAGCGGAGAGCGAGTTTGTAAATCTGGCGGGAGTAGAGGATGTTGGGAATGGCGAGGGTGGAGTGCTGAGGGAGGGACAGGTGGCAGAGAAGGAGTGCCAGGAGCAGAGGGTGGCAGACACACCCAGACCTGAAAGACCAGGCAAGGTCATTTGACTCCAAATATTGGTTTATTAATCACTACAGAATGTCCCTCTCCCTTCCCCTTTTCCCAACTATGATTCCCCTCTCCCTGCCTCCTTCCCACTCACAGTCCGCAATAGAGACCCAGATCAGAATCAGGTTTATCATCACTCACATACTTCATGAAGTTTGTTTGTTTTTTGTGCAATACGTAAGATTACTACAGCACTGTGCAAAAGTCTTAGACACCCTCACTATATATGTGCCTAAGGCTTTTGCACAGAACTATAGGTAGAGGAAAAGAAAAGAGAACTTCCCTTGATAGGTGGCGAGCAAAACAAGATAGGTCAGCGTTAGGTGTTAAATGCTCCCAATATTGTAGATCAAAGCACTGCAGACACCAGAAACCTGAAATTAAAAACAGAATTTTATTCAGATGTTGATCGATCAGCTTTTTATTTTTGACGTATGTACATTGAAACAAATTTCACGGCATACGCCAGTGATATTAAGCCTGATTCTGCTGAAACAAAGTGAAACGTGTTGTTTTGCGTCAACGACCAACACAGCCCGAGAACAAGCTGGGGGCAGCCCACAAGTGTTGCCACACTTCTGGCTCCAACGTAGCATGCCCACAACTTACTAACCCTAACCCCTGCATCTTCAGAGTGTGGGAGGAAACCGGAGAACCCGAAGGAAACCCACGCGGTCACAGGGAGAACGTACAAGCTCCTTGCAGATGGTGCCGGGAACTGACCCCTGATCTTCATATCGTTGGCGCTAACAGGTTTCCCCTGGAAGGCGTTGCACTAACCGTTACGCTACCATGCCACCCCAGAGCACTCAGCGGGTCACGGAAAGAGAAACAAAAAATAAATGACAGAGGTGGTGCTGGTCCATCTTCTCGAGCTGCGGCGGTACCGGTGAAGGTGCTCCCGCTGCGCACAGCACGTGGGGAGGCAGTTCAGGCGCTTAGGCACAGTGACGGTGAAGGACCAGCGCTGTAGTTCCAGCTCGGGATGATGTGTGGCTTTTACGGGGAGCCTGCGGGTGCTGGTGTCGACCTGCTCTTGCCCTCTTGGTGGGACAGACTGTGGCTTTGAGGGATGCTGAGGAACGTTAGTAGAGTTTTGGAAATGAATGTTTTGAGAGGTGCGTCCATGAACTGGAGAGAACTTGCTTAATCTTTATCAAGTCATTCATCAGTTACCTGTATTGTTCTGGCATCCAGTCGCCGTGTCTCCCCACCTCCCACCTTTTCTGTGTTGAAGGGGTCCGTTTTGTTGCCACTACCCATCACCTGACTCCTGACCACGATCCCAGACCCATATCACCCCCACCCACACTTACTTCCACACCCAGTAACCACAACCTGTGACTTCACGGTATTCAAAACAGATACCAACTACCCCCACTGCAGGATGAACGACCGGGAGATGAAAAGTCTGCACTATCTGTTACAGAGCAGGGCGTCTGAGTTCAGAGTTCAGTTCCAGTGTCCCCAGTAAGAAATCTGTGTACGTTCTTACCATGAGCACGTGGCTTTGCTCCAGATATCCTGGATTCCTCCCATGGTCCAAAGATGTGCGGATTAGTGGATTTGATAGTGGGTCACTGGGCAGTGCAAATCCCTGGGCCAGAAGGACCTATTCCACACTCTATCTATGAATCAATCAATAAATAAAATGAGATAAACACATAATCTTCCACCCATAGTTGGTGGCAGTGTCCCAAAGTGTCATTGGGAATCCCATTTTTACACTAACCCATTATATTTGACTCACATTTCCATCAATTCCCCTCTCAACTGCATGGCAGGGGCAATTTGCAGTCACCAGTTAACCTACAGATGCTCAAGCTTTTCAACAAGTCAGGGAGCATCTATGGAGGGGGATGAACAGTCGAGACCCTTCATCGGGACTGGACAGGAAGGGGGTAGAAGGTGGGGGGACAGAGAGGCTTGAGATCAGGAGTTCCCAACCAGGGGTCCAAGGTTCCCTCGGCTACTGGTAGCGGTCCATGGCATAAAAAAGTTTGGGAGCCCTTGCCGGGGATGATCTTGCACTTGGTCGTTTCCCTGCACGGCACTCTTTTGGTTGCTCTAACACTTCATTCTGCATTGTCATTGTTTTACCTTGTTCTACCCCAGTGCACTGTGTAATGATCTGATCTGTGTGAACAGCCTGCAGGACAAGCTCTTCACTGTATCTTGGTACATGTGACAATAAAAAAATAAACAATGGCAATAAAAGGCCTGCACTCCCTCGCTACAGGCTTCGTCCTCCTGAGCTATTGCACCAGGCCCCACCGTAGCTACAAATGTATGACCCCTAAACCCCTTAACCAGGCAAACCAGCACTGATGTAGAGTCCACCAGGAGTTATTTGGTGTGGCTTCATAACATGCCCAGTCAAAGGGGCAAGAGAGGAGAGTGAGCCTCATAGAGTAGGCCTCAGTGTGTGAGCAGCCTACTGCCATTAACACACGTGGAAGCCCTGTCTGTGAAGTAGGATCCTGCTGTGACTACCAGAAGATCACACCAGCAGGCCCACTGAGATAGGTACTCGCTGACTGGAGACAGCATTGGCTTTTGGATTAACTCAGTCACCGTTCTGCCAGATCTGATGCACAGAAAGAGTGTGCCCGTGCAGGAAACCAAACTCGCCTTCAGTTGTGGCCGGGTGCCGGGGTTCAGAAGGATGGGAGATTGGGAGCTTGAGACAGAATGGGAATACCTGTAACAGGGAAGCCTCTTTACTGCCCTGGGAGTCGCCTACACTTCCGTACGGAGTAGTTTCAGTCTGCTGTGTGTCCATGTATTCTGCTTAAACCTCAACGTTGTATTCTTACTGTGATGTGGGCTGCGGTCCAGCTCTGTGGTGAGTCTCTGTGCCGCTTGGACAATGATTAAAGGTCCCCCCTGTGTCCCGCAGGGTTCCCCGATTACGGTTTCTATTCCACGCCCGGTGATCAGCGGGCTTCGTACTCGTTTGCGGACTACAGCTCGGTCGGACTGCGGGCCACTCAGATGCTACGCAGTGAGCATATTCCGGCAGCGAGCAGCCCTTCCCTGCACCACCTGTCCAACCCGGATCAGTTTAAGAACCCAGGTTTGTGCTACACATTCATTTCCTTTGATGGTGGGGGCGGGGCGGGTGAGGCCGCGGGGAAGGCGGGGGGGGGGGGGAGGGGGAGAAGTTGGAGGTGGGAGGGGTGTCGAGAGTCTCTTCTCTTGGTCTAACTGGGGGCCCAGGAGGCTGGGTCTAGTGTGGGCTTGGGGGGGACGGGACGGGATAGTGGAGCAGAGGCTTTCACACTTGTTCCACAACAGCATCGAATCCCTTCCCTCCTCGTGTAGAAGGAAAAGTGAGCGATTGATGCCAGGAAAACATATTGCTATTGTTGGTGCGTGTGCTGCAAACAGAGCAACTTCTCCTTCCTTGCCTTTGTAAAACCTCAAAAACAGTGATTTTCTATCATTTCTCTGTTATTTTAGAATGCAAATCCTTTATTTCTAAAACCAAAGCAACATGTCCTTCTGATCGTGTTGTTGAAGGATGTCCATTCCGGGTGTAATTGTCATTCAACCATACACACGTATACAGCTAAACGGAACATTTTTCCTCTGGGCCAACACAGTAGGCACAGTCACACACAGTCACAAAACAAGTCCCTGAGTGGCGTGGCTTGAAGATTGACAAGTTGACATAAGATGTGAGGTGCATGTTTCTGTATGATGTGACTGGCTCTATTCGAATAAAACAAGCAGCCATGTGCATATGTGAATCGGCAGCAATAAAAGATGACGTGACAGAAAGGCAACATGGGAATATGCATGTGTGTTGGGGAGTGGGGGTGAGGGTGTGGTGGGGAATTCAGACGGGGTGTTGCAAAGTCTAACAGCCCTGGCGGGGGTTGGGATTGTTGTCCAGCCTGACAGTTCTTCTGCCGTGACGGCAGGAGGTCAGAGCATTTGTGGGGAGGATGGGAGGGGGTCTTTGATAATACTGGAGGAACTGCATACGCAGTGTTTCTGATTTCTGTCCTGAATGGGGAGCTCAGGGGCAGGGAGAGTGATATTTTCGGCAGTCCTCAATAACCATTGCAGGGACTTGTGATCTGATACACCGCAATTCCCATATACCAGGCAGTGATGCACTTCCAGTGGTGATCTGGTAGAGTAGGGATCTCACATGGACGTAATGTCACACAGGGTTAACATGGTTTCTTTCCCTTTCAATGATGGCTTAGTGACTGTCTCATCTGTGACCCATCTTACCTCCCCCCCTCCCAACTTCATCGTTTCCGATCCCCGTCATATTGGAGTGTGACTACAGTGTCAAACTCTGCCTGGGTCCAAAGAGCTGAGCCCCGGGACATGTCCACAAAGATGCCGATTACATTGTCCCTACTCCTATAGAGCAACACACACTCACACACAAAATTCTGGAGGAATGCGGCCCAAAACATTGACTCTTCATTCCTCTCCATAGATGCCGCCTGACCTGCTGAGTTCCTCCAGCATTTTGCGTGTGTTGCTCTGGATTTCCAGCATCTCTCGTGTTCGTGATTTCCTGCTTTTATAGAGCCTGTTTCTATTTCGCCTGAACTTCTTGTGAGCATCAGCCAATATTGTCTGGTCTGGTGTAGCATCCTCTCACAATAAGTGAAAATTACAGTGAACCGTCAGGACAGCCGGAAAGGTCATTGTTTGCAATCTACCATCACTGCAGGGCTTGTAGGGCAAAGAAGCAGGCTGATTGTGGAGATGGCACAGTGTCCGGAAGTGTATGGCCATGCACCTTGATAGAAGGCACAAAAGTCTGTTTACTAAATAGGGAGAAAATTCAAAAATCCGAGGTTCAAAGGGATTTGGGAAACCTCGTGCAAGACTGCTCCCTAAAGGTTAACTTGCAGGTTGAATCAGTGGTGAGGAAGGTGAAAACAGTGTTAGCATTCCTTTCAAGAGGACTAGAATATTAAAGCAAGAATGTAATGCTGAGGCTGTTCAAGGCCCTGGGTGAGGCCTTGCTTGGACTATTGCCAACAATTTTGAGCCCCCTTTTTAAAGAAAGGATGTGCTGACATTGGAGAGAGTTCAGAGAAGGTTCACGAGAATGATTCCAGGAGTGAAAGGATTATCATACGAGCAGCATTTGAAGGCTCAAAGAATGAGAGGGGATCTGATTGAAACCTGTTGGATGTTCAAAGGCCTAGTTAGTGTGGATGTGAAGAGGATGTTTATTTTGGTGGGGGAGCCTACATCTACTTAGAACAGAGATGAGGAGGAATTTCTTTAGCGAGAGGTTACTGAATTGTGGAATTCATTGACACAAGCGACTGTGGAGGCCTATTCACTGGGTGCATTTAAGGCAGAGATTGATAAGTTTGTGATTAGTCAGAGCGTGAAAGGTGATAGAGAAGGCAGGAGAATGGGAATTGAGTGGGAAATGGCGAAACAGACTCAGTGGACTGAATGCCCTAATTCTGTTCCTATGTCTTATGTTCTACCCACCCTACACACTGCCTTTTCCAATCACTCCCTTCCAGAAAGCACTATAAAGCTATTAAAACAAAAACTTCAGACCATTTTAAAAGTTTCTTCCCTCAAGCAGTTAATGTGATCAACCCCTCACCCCCACAATACTATTACCCCTTTCTCTGCACTGTAAACACTTCAAAATACTTTTTATAATGCTGCTTACACTGTAACTACATGCTGGTATTATGTATTTATACACATTTTATTCCATGTCTGTACTCCTAACTTTATTTTTATAAAATTATTTATAATTATTGAATGCCGCTTTTTTTTTGTTGTATGTCATACCGACACACCGCAGCAAATTCCTAATCCATGTAAACGTACAAGGCAAATAAAGTTGAACAAGTTCTGATCGCCCCACTATAGGAAGGATGTGGACGCATTGGAAAGGGTACAGAGATTTACCAGGATGCTGCCTGGTTTAGAGAGAATGGATTATGATCAGAGATTAAGGGATCTAAGGCTTTACTCTTTGGAGGGAAGAGGGATGAGAGGAGACATGATAGAGGTATACAAGATATTAAGAGGAATAGACAGAGTGGACAGCCAGCGCCTCTTCCCCAGGGCACCATTGCTCAGTACAAGAGGACATGACTTTAAAGTAAGGGGAGGGAAGTTCAAGGGGGATATTAGAGGAAGGTTTTTCATTCAGAGAGTGGTTGGTGCGTGGCGTGCATTGCCTGAGTCAGTGGTGGAGGCAGATACACTAGTGAAGTTTAAGAGACTACTAGACAGGTAAATGGAGGAATTTAACGTGGGGGGTTATATGGGAAGCAGGGTTTGAGGGTCGGCACAACATTGTGGGCCGAAGGGCCTGTAATGTGCTGTACTATTCTATGTTCTAAAAGTCCTGCTGAAGGGTTTCAGCCCAAATCGTTGACTGTTTACTCTTTTCCATGGATGCTGCCTGGCCTGCTGAGTTCCTCCGGCATTTTGTGTGTGTTGGTTAAAGCTGACCCTTGACCCTTGTACAACACTACCGCCAACAGCCCTACCACTGCCTGTGAGTCAATACCAGCTCACAGAGCAGCCCTATTCCCCTCTAAATTTGATAGAAATTAATAAAACAAATATAATATAGTATAAAAAACATGTTGCTTTGTGGCCAAATTGCAGGCACCGGCCCACTGATGTGGCAAGACTGTTGTCACTTGGATCCTCTGTAATGCTCTAATACCTTGTCATCTTATGTACAGACACTCCTGTGCTTAGTGTCACAATCAATCTATGTACTAAGCTGTCCTATGAATTTATATTTATTGTGTTTTTTATTATCCTGTTCTTTATCTTGTGTTTATTTTGTGCTGCATCAAATCTGGAGTAACAATTATTTTGTCCTCCATACACTCCTTTGTACTGAAAATGACACTAAACAGTCTTGCGTGTGAAACATCTTCCTTCCCCCAACATAGCACGGAGTCAGCGTGCACGATAGCACAGAAGCAGGCTCTTCGGCCCATCAAGTCCATGCCGACCCACCATTCTCCCCAGTCCCATCCACTGCAGCCGGATGATAGCCCCCATGCCCCTCCCATCCATGTACAGGAGAAAGGAATATTCAGTATTAGAATTAGAACTTACTTAAATCTTACATCCATCCCACAATGTGAGGGAGTCAAAATCTTCGCGTTATGACTAGGTAAGGGAGGGAAGGGGTTAAACCCACCCCTTACATTGCAGGAACTGATGTCTAGTCACTTTGTAATGTTAGGGGAATGTTGTATATCTGTCTGGGGCTGCCTAGGGTGAGGGTAATTACAGTGGTAAAGTGGTTAACGTTTCAGAGTTACGACCATTGCCAGAAGTGGAAGTGGCAGCTCATCTCGTGAAAGGCCGTCGGCCTCAGACAATAACCTTCTGTCTCCAGGGTCGCTGCCCAGTGCCAACCTGTGATCTCAGGCTTCCAGTCTCTGCAGTGATTCACTCCGCCTTTGCAGCGGGTGCTTTGTGCAGGACTCGCACAGAGGAGCCGCAAAGCATTCGGCCATTTTGGGAAGAGCAGAGGACTGCACGTCTGCTGCTGAGGCACGAGGTCCAGGAGTCAAGCCTCACTTGTTCTTGGGCTTAATTTTAAACTGATTGGAGGAATGTGTCGAGGGGGTGCCAGATGTAAGTTCTTTACACAGAGAGAGGTGGTATTGGGGCACGCCCTGCAGGAGTGGTGGCATACTTTAGGGGCATTTAAGAAACTCTTAGATAGGCACGTGGATGATAGAAAAATGGAGGGCTATGTAGGAGGGAAGGTTGGATTGATCTTAGAGTAGGTTTAAAGATGTTATGTTCTACAATGTTCATAGAATATGGAATATAGAAGATTAAAGCAAAGTATGGGCCTTCCAACCCATGATGTCATGCTGACCTTTATAAACCTACTCCATGGTCTATGTAACCCTCTCCTCCTACACCGTCCATAACCTTCCAATTTTCTTACACCCATCTACCTGCAGGAAGAGAGGCAGGGAAGGATTAGATTGCTCATAGAGTATTCGAATCGATCGGCACAACGTTGTGGGCCGAGGTGCCTGTGCTGAGCTGCATGTTCTGTGTCCTCACTCCAGACATTTGCATCGATAACTTGCTCTAAGCAGGTTTGAGGGGCTGATTTTTAAGCATCCGTGTCCGTCAGATGTGTCAGCTGGATGGAGAGTCCGGAGGGAGTAGGCACTTGCCCATCTCCGTATCCAATGTCACCAAGCAAACATACGTCCCTTTGTTAAAACATACATCTCTTTGTTGTTCGTGGGGTCTTTCC
This sequence comes from Hypanus sabinus, assembly GCF_030144855.1. Classification (NCBI taxonomy): domain Eukaryota; kingdom Metazoa; phylum Chordata; class Chondrichthyes; order Myliobatiformes; family Dasyatidae; genus Hypanus; species Hypanus sabinus. The sequence goes on from NC_082711.1 coordinate 171,438,969, forward strand.
AATTGCAAAATGGATGTTGTCTCCTTATGTAATAACTGCAACTATACCTCGGAAAGTTATTAATCAACTGTGATGCATATCGGCTTACATTGCGTCAAGTGTTGTTCGGATGCAATTTTGTTTTACTGCTTGTGGTGAAGCGTTGAAATGAATTCTTCCAGAATCCGAAGAGTTAAATTAGTTGGCAAGATTGTGCTAGCAGCCACATTTCATGATGACATGGAGGCCTTTCAGCCCATCAAATCAATGCCAGCTCATAGAGCCATCCATTCCCCCACTAGGTTTCCCTGTAACCATTTTTTCCCTCACATACCCAACCTCTCACCCAGATTGTATCCACACACCGGGAGAAATTACAGAATGCAGTTAACCTTCCGACCTGCACTTGTGGAGGAAACCAGGGTACCTGGATAAAGCTTGCATGGCCATGGGCAGAACATGCAAACTCCTGACCAACAGTACCTGAGGCAGCAGCTTTACAGACTGTGACACTCCTGCCTGTTAGCTAACACTGTCTTCCCTAAACTGCTTTGATCCAAACTTTCATGATGCTGCTGGAATCTAGTAGGGTGGAGGGAGATTAAATGTCTCTGCTGGTGGGAAACTTTGAGTGGGTCTGAATCAAATGTTTGGGACAAGGTTTTTCAGATATTCCTTCGCCCAGTTAATGATAGAATTGGAATCCCCAGCCATTAGCTAGACAAGAGATTCCGCAGACGCTGGAAATCCAAAATGACACATACAGGTTGGGCAGCATCTATGGAGGGGAATAAACAGTTGATGTTTCAGGCCGAGAGTCCTTCACCAGCACTTGAAAGGCCCTGTCTCTTCAGTGTTTCATGTGTGAGCCACTGATTGACATGGTTTAAGGGAATTTGGCCAAATGTGAATTTATAGAGAGGTCTTTGAAAGAGATGACAGGCTTGAGGGATTGAAAACCATTTGCTGTGTCCTGATGTGTGTAAATCTGAGCCATGCATTTCACTGATGCGGCTCAGATTAAAACTTAAAACCTCCCTCAGCTGCTGCCAACACAACCGAGCGCAGCCTGTAAGTAAAGCACATGGCAGAAGCAGCCTCCCCTCCGCGGGCTCTGTCTATATTGCGCAGTGCCTCAGCAAAGCAGCCAACGTATCCAAACCCTCCAGCCACCCCCTCTTCTCCCCTCTCCCGTCAGCCCGAAGATACCCGTAAGGAGTTTGCACGTTCTCCCCGTGACCGCCTGGGTTTCCTCCAGGTGTGCTGGTTTCCTCCCACCGTCCAAAGTTGGCCCCGTTGGTAGGTTAGTTGATCGTTGTAAGTTGTCCCGTGATTAGACTAGGATTAAATCGGGGGATTGCTGGGCGGCGTGGATTGAGGGGCCAGAGGGGCCTGCTCCACGCGGTATCTCAATAAAATAAATACAAAGGCCTGATACCAGGTAGCACCAGTCTCAAGGACAGCTTCTGCCCCTTTGCTGTAAGACTGTTGAAGGGTTTCCTAGTAGGACAAGATGGAAGGCATCTTATCCTGATGCATTGCAGCTTAGAATGGCAACAGTTCTGTGTGTAACTGCAAGAAACCACTGTCGTGGACACAGCTCAGTGTATCCACAAGTTCAGCACATTACGGAAACAGCCCCATTGTTATAAAACTCTTAACCTCGCAATCTACCTGACTATGATCTTGCACCTTATTGCCTAACCGCACAGCACTTTCTCTGCAGTTGTTACACTTTACCTGTTACTGTTTTAACTTGTTCTACCACAATACACATACCCGGAGAGGGACGGGCTCCGCCAGGTTTCAGATGCCCAAGGCACGCCGTGCGACGAGCAATCACCAAAAAGATCGGTGCGAAAAGCTTGTCATGACGGCGCCCCGATGACTCCACCGGGAGTTAAGGGGGCTCACATACACACACATACACACACACACCACAATACACTGTGTAATTATCTGATCTGTATAAAAAGTATGCAAGACAAGCTGTGACAATATAAGTATGTGACAATAATAAACAAACTCCAATATTGATACCAGAGCGTCAATGTGTTAGAGCTTGTAGTTGTTTCAGTATCCAACCCAAAACCAGCACGTAGCATTGATCCATTGAGTCACAGGGAGATGCACCAGGGGACAGGCCATTCAGCCCATAGGCTCTGCACTGACCACCAGCCACCCATTTACACTAATCCCATTTTTTATTCTACCCACACTCATATCAACATGTCCCTCTCCCAGAGTCCACACTCACCAGCACACGAGGAACAATTATGCACTGATTATGTGATTACACTGGATGCTTTACTGAGTGGCCAGCTAATTCCGTATCTTTGGGATGCAGGAGGAAGCTGGACCGCCCGTGGGAAGCTCATGTGGTTGCGTGGAGAGCATGCAGACTCCACATAGACAGCACCTAATGCCGTGATTGTATTCGGGCCACTGAGGCAACAGTGCTAAAGGGTTTGGTTTGGATAAGCAGGCTTCTGACATTTAGCTCCAAAGGTTAACTTTATTTGTCGCTTGTGCATTGAAATGTTGAAACATACGGTGAAATGCGTCATTTACAACAACGACCAACACAGTCCTGGGATGTGCTGGGGGCAGCTGTCAAGTGTCGCCATGCCTCTGATGCCAGCATAGTGTGCCCACAACTTACTAACCCTAACCGATAGGTCTTTGGAATGTGGGAGGAAACCACGTGATCTCGGGGAGAAAGTACAAATTCCTGACAGACGGCAGGAATTGAACCCCGATCTTCCAGTCGCCAGCGCTGCCAAGCGTCACGCTGCCGCGCATCCCTGGGCAGGACCGTGGCCGCGTTGTCTTAACCCATGCCAGCACGGTGTCCCTGGTCTGATGCAGCAGCATAAAGCTCTTCTCACATGTGAGAGTAGTCCGGTGGCCTCAGGCGTCAGTGCACTGTGATGGGGGACAATTAACCCACCATTCAAAGTGACCAAGAACTTCTGGGCAGTGAATAAAGCAGAGGTCTTGACCATGCACACTTGGCTCAGCCCATGCCCACGTCCATCGGGAAAAGTTTCATGTAGGAACGTATGTGAGGCTCCCTGCGCTGAGCACGAAGAACAAAGAATCCAGTCACCAAAGAGGGTGGCAGTAGAAACACTTGATCTTCTGAAAGAGGCCTTTCAGAAGTTCGGTAGTACTAAATATGCCCTCAACAAAAGCCATCATGATGCTCGGTGATGTCACCATGGCAAAATGGAGCCGGGTTTTTCCCTGAGCAAGCAGCTGCACTCTGTTTAACCTGTTTCATCTCTTTAACTCTTAGATGGGCACATGGACGATAGAAAAATGGGGGGCTGTCTAGGAGGGAAGGGGTTGATTGATCTTAGAGAAAAGGTTAAAGGGTCAGTACAACACTGTGGGCCGAAGGGCCTGTACTGTTCTATGTTCTCATCCATCCCATTTGTCCTGATTTTTGGTGTTGGTTGTGGTTTATTGTCTCGTGTACCAAGGTTAGGTGAAAAGCTTGTCTTGCTTGTGTAAGACCATATGATAAGAGCAAAGTTGGGCCATTCAGCCCATCAAGCCTGCTGTCCCATTTCATCAAGGCTGATCTTTGGAGATACAGCAAGGACCAGCCCTTACAGGCTTTCTAGCAGCCCTCGATTTAACCCCAGCCTAATCATAGGACAATTTACAATGATTGTTAACCTAGTAACCAGTACATCTTCAGAGTGTGGGAGGAAACCAGAGAACCCGGAAGAAACCCAGGCATTCCACAGGGAAGCCATTCAAGCTCCTCACAGAGAATGCTGGGATTGAACTCCGAACCCTGACGCCCAAGCTGTAAGACATGACACTGCTATGGTGCCCCACTATCCCTCTCAACCCCAGTCTCCTGTCTTCTCCCCACAACCTTTGACACATTTACTAATCAAGAAGGTATCAACCTTCATTTTAAATATTCCCTGTCTGTGGCAATGAATTTCACAGGTTCACCACACTCGGACTAAAGAAGTTCCTCTTCATCTCTATTCTGAGGATGTGCCCTTTGGTCCTAGCTTCTCCCTCTATTGGAAGCATCCTCTCCATGTCCACACTTTCTAGACCTTTCAATATTCAATCAGTTTCAATGATATACCCCGCCCCCACAATCTTCGAAACTCTAGCGAGTACATGTCTAGAGCCAACTAATGCTCCTTAGTTCAGATCATTACACAGTGCCTTAGCTAGAATATGATAAAATAAAAACAATGCAGAATAAAGTATAAAAGCTACTGGAAATTTGTCTTTACTTTAGCCATTTCTCAAGATGTTGGAGTCACCAGCAAGGGCAGTGTTTGTTGCCCATCCTTCATTGCCCTTGGTCAGATAATAGTGACCTTACACCGATTGAATCACTGCAGTCTGAATTCTGCAGACACTTTTCCTCGAGTAATTTCAAAAATGATGATGGTAACATTACTGAGCAGCAGGCTAGCTAACAACCCTGAGCTTATAATTCATTCCAGCCACAGGAATGAACTGATCTAACCATTTTACTTTAATTGGTTCTCAAGACCAGTGACCCACAAATAAAATACTCAATAAAATAAATAAAACCTACCCCAGCCTGCTTGCTTAGGATACCATCAATATTATTCACGATGTGGACTTTATTTAATGAGTCAATACATAATTTATATCACAAGATCAGGGCAAATCGAAAACAGAAAATTCCAGGAATACTCGCCACCTGGGGCAGAATCTTTGAAAAGGGAATCAGATTCAGTGTGCCAGATTGTCAGAAGGTCTCCGATGACCCAAAACATTCATTCATGCTTCTCCTACCACAGACGCTGCCTGACCTTCTGAGTATTCCAAATATTTTCTGTTATTATTATCAGATACCTGGCATCTGCATTATCTTGATTTACAACTCCAGGGGCATTTAGCTTCCTAGTCCAGTCTTGATGCTTCACTTATCCTGCAATCAGTGTCCCTTCTGCTTCCTTCTCCTCTGTCTACATATCCAGTTTCCCCTTAAAATGACTTCAGACAGTTCACCTCAGCCAGTTCCTGTGGCAGCAAGCCCCAGTCTCTTACTACTAATTAAATAAATGGGTTTATTGCCAATGGCCTTTCAATCAGGAGCCCTGGCTTTGGAGTCTCCTCTTAAGCAAAGACTTTTTGGAGTAGGGGTCCCCAAATTTTTTTATGCCATGGACTCCTGAGAGGCCTGTGGACCCCAGTGTGGGGACCCCTGTTTGAAAGCTATACAGATCAACCACCAGGCATCAAGTTTGGAATTGGTTTTTGCCCATATCTACCAAGATATAGTGAAAAGCTTGTCTTGTATACTGTTCACATGGATCAAATAATTACACAGTGCACAGGGGTAGAAAAAGTTAGAAAATTAACAACGCAGAATAAAGTGTAACAACTACAGAAAAAGTGTAGTGCGGGTAACCAATAAGGTACAAGGTCATGACAAGGTAGATTGTGAGGTCAAGAGTCCATCTTATTGTATTAGGAAACCATTCAATAATCTTATAGCAGTAGGGTAGAAGCTGCCCCGAGCCTGGTGGTACATGCGGTCAGGCTTTTGTAATGTTGCCCAGTGGGAGGGAAGTAACAAGAGAATGTCCTGGGTGGAGCCTGACTACTGATCAATCCTTGCCACTAGTAGAGCCAGCGGTAGGGAATACAGTCACTGGCTCCCCAGCAACAGTTGGGAGTACAGTCACTGGCTCTCAAGCAACAGTAGGGAATACAGTCACTGGCTCCCAAGCAACAGTAGGGTATACAGTCACTGGCTCCCAAGCAACAGTTGAGAATACAGTCACTGGCTCCCAAGCAACAGTAGGGAATACAGTCACTGGCTCCCAAGCAACAGTTGAGAATACAGTCACTGGCTCCCAAACAACAGTTGAGAATACAGTCACTGGCTCCCAAGCAACAGTAGGGAATACAGTCACTGGCTCCCAAACAACAGTTGAGAATACAGTCACTGGGTCCCAAGCAACAGTAGGGAATACAGTCACTGGCTCCCAAACAACAGTTGGGAATACAGTCACTGGCTCCCAAGCAACAGTTGGGAATACAGTCACTGGCTCCCAAGCAACAGTTGGGAATACAGTCACTGGCACCCAAGCAACAGTTGAGAATACAGTCACTGGCTCCCAAACAACAGTTGAGAATACAGTCACTGGCTCCCAAGCAACAGTAGGGAATACAGTCACTGGCTCCCAAGCAACAGTTGAGAATACAGTCACTGGCTCCCAAGCAACAGTTGGGAATACAGTCACTGGCTCCCAAGCAACAGTTGGGAATACAGTCACTGGCTCCCAAGCAACAGTTGGGAATACAGTCACTGGCTCCCAAGCAACAGTTGGGAATACAGTCACTGGCTCCCAAGCAAAAGTTGGGAATACAGTCACTGGCTCCCAAGCAACTGTTGGGAATACAGTCACTGGCTCCCAAGCAAAAGTTGGGAATACAGTCACTGGCTCCCAAGCAACAGTTGAGAATACAGTCACTGGCTCCCAAACAACAGTTGAGAATACAGTCACTGGCTCCCAAGCAACAGTAGGGAATACAGTCACTGGCTCCCAAACAACAGTTGAGAATACAGTCACTGGCTCCCAAACAACAGTTGAGAATACAGTCACTGGCTCCCAAGCAACTGTTGGGAATACAGTCACTGGCTCCCAAGCAACTGTTGGGAATACAGTCACTGGCTCCCAAGCAACAGTTGAGAATACAGTCACTGGCTCCCAAGCAACAGTAGGGAATACAGTCACTGGCTCCCAAGCAACAGTTGGGAATACAGTCACTGGCTCCCAAGCAACTGTTGGGAATACAGTCACTGGCTCCTAAGCAACAGTTGGGAATACAGTCACTGGCTCCCAAGCAACAGTTGAGAATACAGTCACTGGCTCCCAAGCAACAGTAGGGAATACAGTCACTGGCTCCCAAGCAACAGTAGGGAATACAGTCACTGGCTCCCAAGCAACAGTTGAGAATACAGTCACTGGCTCCCAAGCAACAGTAGGGAATACAGTCACTGGCTCCCAAGCAACAGTTGGGAATACAGTCACTGGCTCCCAAGCAACAGTTGAGAATACAGTCACTGGCTCCCAAGCAACAGTAGGGAATACAGTCACTGGCTCCCAAGCAACAGTTGGGAATACAGTCACTGGCTCCCAAGCAAAAGTTGGGAATACAGTCACTGGCTCCCAAGCAACAGTAGGGAATACAGTCACTGGCTCCCAAGCAACAGTAGGGAATACAGTCACTGGCTCCCAAGCAACAGTTGAGAATACAGTCACTGGCTCCCAAGCAACAGTTGGGAATACAGTCACTGGCTCCCAAGCAACAGTTGAGAATACAGTCACTGGCTCCCAAGCAACAGTAGGGAATACAGTCACTGGCTCCCAAGCAACAGTTGGGAATACAGTCACTGGCTCCCAAGCAACAGTAGGGAATACAGTCACTGGCTCCCAAGCAACAGTTGAGAATACAGTCACTGGCTCCCAAGCAACAGTAGGGAATACAGTCACTGGCTCCCAAGCAACAGTAGGGAATACAGTCACTGGCTCCCAAGCAACAGTTGGGAATACAGTCACTGGCTCCCAAGCAACAGTAGGGAATACAGTCACTGGCTCCCAAGCAACAGTTGAGAATACAGTCACTGGCTCCCAAGCAACAGTAGGGAATACAGTCACTGGCTCCCAAGCAACAGTTGGGAATACAGTCACTGGCTCCCAAGCAACAGTTGGGAATACAGTCACTGGCTCCCAAGCAACAGTAGGGAATACAGTCACTGGCTCCCAAGCAACAGTAGGGAATACAGTCACTGGCTCCCAAGCAACAGTTGGGAATACAGTCACTGGCTCCCAAGCAAAAGTTGGGAATACAGTCACTGGCTCCCAAGCAACAGTTGGGAATACAGTCACTGGCTCCCAAGCAACAGTTGAGAATACAGTCACTGGCTCCCAAGCAAAAGTAGGGAATACAGTCACTGGCTCCCAAGCAACAGTAGGGAATACAGTCACTGGCTCCCAAGCAACAGTTGAGAATACAGTCACTGGCTCCCAAGCAACAGTTGGGAATACAGTCACTGGCTCCCAAGCAACAGTAGGGAATACAGTCACTGGCTCCCAAGCAACAGTTGGGAATACAGTCACTGGCTCCCAAGCAAAAGTTGGGAATACAGTCACTGGCTCCCAAGCAACAGTTGGGAATACAGTCACTGGCTCCCAAGCAACAGTTGAGAATACAGTCACTGGCTCCCAAGCAAAAGTAGGGAATACAGTCACTGGCTCCCAAGCAACAGTAGGGAATACAGTCACTGGCTCCCAAGCAACAGTTGAGAATACAGTCACTGGCTCCCAAGCAACAGTTGGGAATACAGTCACTGGCTCCCAAGCAAAAGTTGGGAATACAGTCACTGGCTCCCAAGCAAAAGTAGGGAATACAGTCACTGGCTCCCAAGCAACAGTAGGGAATACAGTCACTGGCTCCCAAACAACAGTTGAGAATACAGTCACTGGGTCCCAAGCAACAGTAGGGAATACAGTCACTGGCTCCCAAACAACAGTTGGGAATACAGTCACTGGCTCCCAAGCAAAAGTTGGGAATACAGTCACTGGCTCCCAAACAACAGTTGAGAATACAGTCACTGGCTCCCAAGCAACAGTTGAGAATACAGTCACTGGCTCCCAAGCAAAAGTTGAGAATACAGTCACTGGCTCCCAAGCAACAGTAGGGAATACAGTCACTGGCTCCCAAGCAACAGTTGAGAATACAGTCACTGGCTCCCAAGCAACAGTTGGGAATACAGTCACTGGCTCCCAAGCAACAGTTGGGAATACAGTCACTGGCACCCAAGCAACAGTTGGGAATACAGTCACTGGCTCCCAAGCAACAGTTGGGAATACAGTCACTGGCTCCCAAGCAACAGTTGGGAATACAGTCACTGGCACCCAAGCAACAGTTGAGAATACAGTCACTGGCTCCCAAACAACAGTTGAGAATACAGTCACTGGCTCCCAAGCAACAGTAGGGAATACAGTCACTGGCTCCCAAGCAACAGTTGAGAATACAGTCACTGGCTCCCAAGCAACAGTTGGGAATACAGTCACTGGCTCCCAAGCAACAGTTGGGAATACAGTCACTGGCTCCCAAGCAACAGTTGGGAATACAGTCACTGGCTCCCAAGCAACAGTTGGGAATACAGTCACTGGCTCCCAAGCAAAAGTTGGGAATACAGTCACTGGCTCCCAAGCAACTGTTGGGAATACAGTCACTGGCTCCCAAGCAAAAGTTGGGAATACAGTCACTGGCTCCCAAGCAACAGTTGAGAATACAGTCACTGGCTCCCAAACAACAGTTGAGAATACAGTCACTGGCTCCCAAGCAACAGTAGGGAATACAGTCACTGGCTCCCAAACAACAGTTGAGAATACAGTCACTGGCTCCCAAACAACAGTTGAGAATACAGTCACTGGCTCCCAAGCAACTGTTGGGAATACAGTCACTGGCTCCCAAGCAACTGTTGGGAATACAGTCACTGGCTCCCAAGCAACAGTTGAGAATACAGTCACTGGCTCCCAAGCAACAGTAGGGAATACAGTCACTGGCTCCCAAGCAACAGTTGGGAATACAGTCACTGGCTCCCAAGCAACTGTTGGGAATACAGTCACTGGCTCCCAAACAACAGTTGGGAATACAGTCACTGGCTCCCAAGCAAAAGTTGGGAATACAGTCACTGGCTCCCAAACAACAGTTGAGAATACAGTCACTGGCTCCCAAGCAACAGTTGAGAATACAGTCACTGGCTCCCAAGCAAAAGTTGAGAATACAGTCACTGGCTCCCAAGCAACAGTAGGGAATACAGTCACTGGCTCCCAAGCAACAGTTGAGAATACAGTCACTGGCTCCCAAGCAACAGTTGGGAATACAGTCACTGGCTCCCAAGCAACAGTTGGGAATACAGTCACTGGCACCCAAGCAACAGTTGGGAATACAGTCACTGGCTCCCAAGCAACAGTTGGGAATACAGTCACTGGCTCCCAAGCAACAGTTGGGAATACAGTCACTGGCACCCAAGCAACAGTTGAGAATACAGTCACTGGCTCCCAAACAACAGTTGAGAATACAGTCACTGGCTCCCAAGCAACAGTAGGGAATACAGTCACTGGCTCCCAAGCAACAGTTGAGAATACAGTCACTGGCTCCCAAGCAACAGTTGGGAATACAGTCACTGGCTCCCAAGCAACAGTTGGGAATACAGTCACTGGCTCCCAAGCAACAGTTGGGAATACAGTCACTGGCTCCCAAGCAACAGTTGGGAATACAGTCACTGGCTCCCAAGCAAAAGTTGGGAATACAGTCACTGGCTCCCAAGCAACTGTTGGGAATACAGTCACTGGCTCCCAAGCAACAGTTGGGAATACAGTCACTGGCTCCCAAGCAACAGTAGGGAATACAGTCACTGGCTCCCAAGCAACAGTAGGGAATACAGTCACTGGCTCCCAAGCAACAGTTGGGAATACAGTCACTGGCTCCCAAGCAAAAGTTGGGAATACAGTCACTGGCTCCCAAGCAACAGTTGGGAATACAGTCACTGGCTCCCAAGCAACAGTTGAGAATACAGTCACTGGCTCCCAAGCAAAAGTAGGGAATACAGTCACTGGCTCCCAAGCAACAGTAGGGAATACAGTCACTGGCTCCCAAGCAACAGTTGAGAATACAGTCACTGGCTCCCAAGCAACAGTTGGGAATACAGTCACTGGCTCCCAAGCAACAGTAGGGAATACAGTCACTGGCTCCCAAGCAACAGTTGGGAATACAGTCACTGGCTCCCAAGCAAAAGTTGGGAATACAGTCACTGGCTCCCAAGCAACAGTTGGGAATACAGTCACTGGCTCCCAAGCAACAGTTGAGAATACAGTCACTGGCTCCCAAGCAAAAGTAGGGAATACAGTCACTGGCTCCCAAGCAACAGTAGGGAATACAGTCACTGGCTCCCAAGCAACAGTTGAGAATACAGTCACTGGCTCCCAAGCAACAGTTGGGAATACAGTCACTGGCTCCCAAGCAAAAGTTGGGAATACAGTCACTGGCTCCCAAGCAAAAGTAGGGAATACAGTCACTGGCTCCCAAGCAACAGTAGGGAATACAGTCACTGGCTCCCAAGCAACAGTTGAGAATACAGTCACTGGCTCCCAAGCAGAATACAGTCACTGGCTCCCAAGCAACAGTAGGGAATACAGTCACTGGCTCCCAAGCAACAGTAGGGAATACAGTCACTGGCTCCCAAGCAGAATACAGTCACTGGCTCCCAAGCAGAATACAGTCACTGGCTCCCAAGACCACTTACTCATTAATAAACTATATATTGGGTGTCCTGGTTTCATTTGGCATTCAATTCATTTTGAGTGTCCCAGTCACGCAAGTGTCCTTGTCACCTTTGGTGCCTTAGACATATTGATTCAGATCAGATCAGATTTATTTATCATACATACATCAAAACATACAGTGAAAGCTTTGTTTGCGTTAACAACTAACACTCCCAAGGATTGTCTGGGTGCAGCCCACAGGTGTTGCCTTGCCACACACTCTGGCACCAACGTAACATGCCCACAATATTCAGAAGATCAGAACAAAACATGACAACGGTAGCAAAACTAGCCTCCTTCTCACGCACACTGACAGATCTCCAACTCAGTACTCCCTATTGGATGTTCCTGCCACTTTCAGTGGCTTTAGTCATACTCACACTGGGTCTCCTAGTCTCATTGGAACTGTTAATCATATTTGCACCCTAGTTGTATGAGATGTCTTGATGGTATTAAGTGTCTGAGTCACGTTGGTCACTGGAGCTGCATTGGGTGTCGCAGTTACAATGGGTTTTCTCGGCACAATGGGTATCCCCATAAAATTGAGCATCCTAGTCATATTGGTGTCCTGAAACCACTCACCAGATCAGTCCGAAGCCCTGCTCACCTCCCTATATTAAGTGGTGTTCAATATATCCCACTATTTATGACAACACCAGAAGATGAGATTTGACCAGAGGAAAGCAAACAGTTCTGTAACTCCACAGAGAGGTCCTGGGTTTCCTGCAAAAACTGATGTCTGCTCAGACACAACATGAAGACCCAGCTTCTTATTCATTCACAGAACTTCAGCAAGGCCAACAGATATTGCCCTTCTCTTATTAGACCAGAACAGCCCATTCAAAGTAAATTTATTACCAAAGTACATATTGTCGCCATATACAACCCTGACATTCGTTTCCTTACGGACATACTCAATAGACCCATAATAGAATAGAAGTCATAACAGGATCAATGAAAGACCACACTAACTTGGGCATTCAACCCAAAAGACAGCAAACTGTGCAAATACAAAAAAAAGAAATAATAACAATAAATAAATAAGCTATAAATATCAAGAGCATGAGATGAAGGGTCCTTGAAAGTGAGTCCATAGGTTGTGGGAACATTTCAGTGATGGGGCAAGTGAAATTATCCCCTTTGGTTCAAGAGTCTGATGGTTGAGGGGTAATAACTGTTCCTGGTGGTGTGAGTCTTGAGGCTTCTGTAACTTCTTTCCATTCGGAGGAACAATCACATAAGTGGGCCTGAAGGTGAGAATTGGGCAAGGGCAGCAGATTTTCCTTACTAATGGAAGTGGGCCAACTGTTTTGCATTCCTCAGAAACAGTATGTACTGATAATGGTATGGCCGGCCGGTGCAGCGGTGATCGGGTGCCATGGTAGCGTAGCAGTTAGCACGACGCTATTGCAGTCAAAGCTTTCTGGAGTTCAGAGTTCGTATCCGGTGCTGTCTGTAAGGAGTCTGTGTACATCCTCCCCTTGGATGCGTGGGTTTTCCTCGGGTGCTCCAGTTTCCTCCCACAGCCTGAAGATGTACCAGGTAGATGAATTGGTAATTGTCCTGTGATTAAGTTGGGTTAGTTGGGGTTGTGGGGTCGCTGGCTCGAGGTGCATCGCTAAAATTGAGAAGTAGTCCCCTCACTCTTCAAACCTGGTGGCCACAGGATTCATTTTCTGCACAGAAATAGCCCGTGCCCTCTGGAGAATTAATCTTCATTAAGAGAAGCTGCTGTATGTCACATTCATGTACCTGTACAGCTCATGAATAGGCCCTTCAGCCCATCACCCCCATACCAACCCTTATGCCCACATTAGGGGACCGTATCCATCCATACCTTGCCCTACTACAGTGTCTTGTCTAAACAACTCAGTGTATCTGATTTCACAATCTCCTCTGGAAGTACGTTTCTGATATCACACACTCCCTGTGTTAAAAAAAAACTACCTTTCAGATAATCTTTAAAACCCCTTCTTCTCACCTTAAAACTACACCCTCTTGTTCTCAGAATTCAAAGTACATTTATTATCGACGTACTGTACAGTGTACAACCTTCAGATTCACCTTACGGGCGACCACAAAGCAAAGATACACCATAGAACAAACATGAGGAAATCTGCAGATGCTGGAAATTCAAACAACACACACAAAATGCTGGTGGAACTGAGTGTGGATTCATCTTGACAGTACAGGAGTAGAGCAGGATCTCCCAGTGGCCACACATCCCATTCTCATTCTGATATGTCTTATCCATGGCCTCCTCTACTGTCAAGATGAATCCACACTCATCTTGAGGTTGGAGGAACAAACAACACCTTATATACCGGCTGGGTAGCCTCCAACCTGATGGCATGAACATTGATCTCTCTAACTTCCGTTAATGCCCCTCCTCCCCTTCTTACCCCATCCCTGACATATTTAGTTGTTTCCCCCTTTCTTTCTCCCTAGGCCTCCCGTCCCATGATCCTTTCCCTTCTCCAGCTCTGTATCACTTTTGCCAATCACCTTTCCAGCTCTTAGCTTCATCCCTCCCCCTCCGGTCTTCTCCTATCATTTCGCATTTCCCCCTCCCCCCACTACTTTCAAATCTCTTACTATTTTTCCTTCCCATTAGTCCTCACAAAGGGTCTCGGCCCGAAACGTCGACAGTGCTTCTCCCTATAGATGCTGCCTGGCCTGCTGTGTTCCACCAGCATTTGTGTGTGTTGTTTGACACACCATAGAACCTGTTTAAGAAAACACCCACACAACAAGACCATCAAACATGTGAGAAAAGAACCAATCAGACAAGAAACAAAAAGGAAGCAAATGAAACGCAGAATGTTAAATCGCCGAGTCCCCGAAAGTGATTCCACAGCCCTGAGGCAGGTGAGGCCGATCCGGGAGCCAATGGGCCACTGTTGTTGATTCACTCAGTTCAGCTCATGTCGATGGCTGCAGGCCACAGCCGCAAATCCAGTTCCGAGCCAAAGCGCCTCGATCAAATCACACGAATACTAAAACACGTTCAGCACTCGGGTCATTAAATGTGAAACCGCAGCTGATCAAAACTTGCAGCACCAGACCCAAGACTCCAGCACCCTCTGCTGGCAGCAGCAAGAGGGAGACCGTTAGGTCAGAATTAGGCCGTTTGGCCCGTCGAGTCTCTGCCATTTCATCGTGCCTGATCTGATTTTCCTCTTAGCCCCAATCTCCTGCCTTCTCCCCATGTCCCTTCCTGTCCTTCTCCCAGGTCCTTTCCTGCCTTGACCAATTGAGAGACTGGTCAGTTGCAGGCAGTGCGACGTTGAATGCCGCTCGATATGAGGAAAAGAATTTCATTCGCAACTTTATCCATGCCACATCCTTTACACCATCTATTTGCTTCCTCTGCTTTTTAAATTGACCTAATTTTCTGACTAATTTGAATTTTTATGGTGTATAATTGACTTTATACTGTTAACCATTGAATCATACTCCACCTACTATTAGCTGACCAGACCACAGAGTTGTCACTAAATGCTTTATTCAGGGAAACTTAATTGTTCATGATCAAAAAAGTTCAAATTTAGAAGTAAATTTCTTTTCAATGTTCGTTCATTTAGTACACTGAGATTCATTTTCTTGTGGGCATTCACAGTAGGACAAAGAAATGCAATAGAATCAGTGAAAAACTGCACACAGACTGACAAACAACCCATGTGCAAAAAGTAGACTACAAAAAAAAAACTAAATAATACTGAGAACGTGAGTTGTAGAGTCCTTGCAAGTGAGTCTGTCGGTTGTGGAATCAGTTCAGTGTTGGGGTGAGTGAAGTTATCCACGCTGCTTCGGGAGCCTGACGGTTGAAGGGTGATAACTCCTCCTGAACCTGGTGGTGTGGGGCCTAGGCTTTTGTACCTCCTTCCCGATGGCATCAGTGAGAGGAGAGCATGGACTGGATGGTGGGGTCCTTGATGATGGATGGTCCTGTGGCTGCTCTCTGTAAGTGTGCTGAATAGTGGAGGGGGTTTTGCCTGTGATGGACTGGGCTGTATTCACCTGCAGTTTCTGGAACCACTCTCTACAAAGCTACCACCTTCCACCCCTCCGTCTGCAGGAAATACAATAGCACAGTCTCTGGAGCAGCAATCAGAGTTCTGATCATTGATCCGGATACACGGGTTCAAATCCCATCACAGCAACTAGGAAATTTTAATTAAAGTGATTAAATAAATGAGGAGTTTTTAAATTAATATCTGTAACAGTGACCATGAACCTGTCAGATACACATTCAGGTTATTTATTACATGAAAACACATAGAGAAAGGCATCTTCTGCATTAACAACCAACGCAACCTATGTGCTGAGGGGACAGCACACTAGTGTAGCCAAGCATTCCAGCAGCAGCAAAGCATGCCTACAGTGCTCAGCAGCACAACAACGGGAAAACAAGCCCCTTTCCTCCTTCCCACTCACCCACATGCACGGACCCATTCTCCGGCCCCAGTTTCCAGGCTTTGACGTCTGGACACCTGATTGAATTTCGGGACTTTGATCTTCAGAATTGACTCCTGGTCAAGCCAGTGACAGGGACCCCGATTCCACTGGCCTTGCTGACTCACCAGCCCTCTTGCCTCCTGCTTGCACTCACATCCAATCCCAGGACCCACCAACCTGGGACAGCCTGACATCCACAGATGTCCTTTGTCACTGTCACAGAACGCACTTGGCTCACCAACGTTCTTCAGGGAAGGAAATTTGCCCTATGGGTGTTGGCCTACCCCATCTGTTCAGGGGCAAAGAGAGAGAGACAATAAATGCTGGTATTGTTGCAAGACTGAGTAAATTAAAAATAAAATTAGATCAGACAGCAGAAGTGGTGGATGCAGGTTAGCTTTCAACACGTAACAGAAATTCTGATAGTGATGCACCATCAATTACTCTCGGAGACGTGAGGCGAGATATAGGCTTTTATTCGCTGGAAGAGAGCAGTAGCAAGAGACCACCATACAACATCCTGGAGACTGAGGGAGGAGCAGTGCCTCCAATCGCCTTTATACAGGGGTCTGTGGGAGGAGCCACAGGAGCAGTCAGCGGGGGGGGGGGGGGAGGGGGGCATGTCCAGACAGGTATATGTAGTTCACCACAGATAGGTATATGGATAGGAAGGGTATAAAGGGCTGTGGTCTGGAACTAAGCAGATTAATTGTTCAGCATGGACTAGATGGACAGAAGGGCCTGTTTCTGTCCTCTAGTGTTCTGAAATTTTATGACTCTCTGAGATGATAGAAAGACCAGGCAAGTAAAATAGTTACACACACAAACTGCTAGAGGAACTCAGCAGGTCAAGCAGCATCTGTGGAAAGGAAGGGGGAAGGTGACAGAATAAGAAGGCGGGGGGTTGGGGAAGGAGTACAAGCTGGCAGGGGAGAGATGAAGCCAGTTGAGGGAAAAGGTAGGTGGGTAGGGGAGGGGAGATGAAGTAAGAAGTTGGAAGGTGATAGGTGGACAAGGTAAAGGGCTGAAGAAGAAGGAATCTGATAGGAAGGATAGTGGACCGTGGGCGAAAGGGGTGTTACCAGAGAGAGTAAATAAAATAGTTTTTATTCTCACTGGGCAACAACGAACTAGCTCTCATAAAATAAAGAAAAGGTCCCAACAGCCAAATGTGCTTTAAAAACAGGTTAGCAATGAAAATTTCTGCCTCTTTAATGACTTCTGCCTCCTTATTAATATCCATGAAGGCATTTAAGGGTGGAATTTAATTATATGTATCTATTACAACTGCTGGGCCTGGCCTTTGAGATTTAATCAGGCACCTCTCTGTATGTAATGAATCTACATAGGCACACATCTCCCTTCAGCTTGGAGGTTTAACAGGACGGCAATTGCAGCAGTAGCAATGCTCACGATGCAAATTATGTTAATCACATTTAAAAGTGTTTATGAATCAGATAAAAGCTAAGGAAACCATTTACATATTGTACTCCTTAAATAATGGATGTAGGGGGCAGAGTTGCTGGGCCTACGCCGTCTGAAGTTTGGAAGAACGTGTGGTAATTTCATTGAAAAAGGAATTGGTTTTATTGTCGTGTTTACCAAGGTACAGTGAAAAACCTATCTTGTACACTATTCATACAGGGCAAGTTATTACACAGCCCTAGTGACCCGGGTTCAATTCCCGCCACTGTCAGGGAGGAGTTTGTTTGTTCTCCCTATGAACCAGTCGGATCTCTCCGGGTGCTCTGGTTTCCTCCCACAGTCCAAAGGCATACGGGTCAGTAGGTTAGTTGGTTACCTGGGTGTGATGAGCGGTGCAGGTGCGTTGGGCTGGGAGGGCCTGTTACTGTGCTGTGTCTCTAAATCAATAAATGAACCGTGCATTGAGATAGAACAAAGTAAAACAATAACGATGCAGAATAAAGTGAAACAGCTGCGGAGAAAGTGTGGTCACAGTAGATAAAAGGTAAAAAATGGAAACGAGGTACATTGTGAGGTTGAGAGTCCATCCTTATCGTACTAGGGAACCAGTAAATAATCTAACAACATTTGGGTAGAAGCTGTCCTGAGCCTGGTGGGACGTGCTTCCAGGCTTTTGTATCTTACGCCGATGGGAAAGGGGAGAAGAGAGCACATCCTGGGTGAATATGCTGGCTGCTTTACTGAGGTAAGCGAGAAATACAGACAGTCCATGGAGGGGAGGCTGGTTTTCATGATGTGCCAAGCTGTATTCACGTCTCTCTGCAATTTCTTGCAGTTACGTGCAGAGTATTTGTACACCGAGCTGTAACTCATCGCAATGATCTTTCTAGTGAGCCATTCGGGAGTCAGGGTAGAAGCTGTCCTTGAGCCTGGTTTTCAGGCTTTTGTATCTTCTGCCTGATGGGAAGGGGGAGAAGAGAGACTGGGGTGGGGGTCTTTGATTATGCTGGCTGCTCTGCTGAGGCCGTGAGAAGTATCGATACAGGCCATGGAGGGGAGGATAAGATGCATCAAATTCACTTAGCAAGCTGGTGTTGGAACGCTTTGACACATTGCAAGCTGCTGTCTCTCGTCATCATTCTTTTGCGGGGTGGATGCCCCAGAATGTTGTCCCCCGGCTGGGTCGTCGAGATCTACTGGGTTGGGGCTAGTGGGCCCAGTCTTAAAATAGAGTCAACCACTCTTGTAGAGTTGAGAGGAAATTTCCTCTGGAGTCTTTGTTGACATACCAACATCCCTCAAACCCCTACTGAAATACAGCCACTGGTGTGCCTTTGTCTTAAATGCATCAACATATTGAGCCCAGGATAGAACTTCTGAGATGTTGACACCTAGAAACATGAAACTTCTCACCCTTTCCACTGCTGTCCTTTTGCATACACCTTGTATCAGCCCCTTGACCAGTGCTTTGAGGTATACCTCCTTCCTTTGAAAGGGTCAACTCAATACCATTATTCAATTTGAACTGGAAAAGTGAATGGTTTATTTGTGTACCTACAGTGCCTATAAAAAATTATCCCCCCCCCCCGAAAGTTTTCATGTTTTATTGTTTTACAACATTGAATCACAGTGGATTTAATTTGGCTTTTATGACACTGATCAACAGAAAAAGACTCTTTTGTGTCAAAGTGAAAACAGATCTCTACAAAGTGATCTAAATTAATTACCAATATAAAATGCAAAATAATTGATTGCATAAGTATTCACCCCCTTCAAGTCAGTGTTTAGTAGATGCACGTTTGGCAGCAATTACAGTTTTGAGTCTGTGTGGATGGGTCTCAATCTGCTTTGCACATCTGGATACTGCGATTTTTCCCCATTCTTCTTTACAAAACTGTTCAAGCTCTGTCAGATTGCATGGGGATCGTGAGTGAACAGACCTTTTCAAGTCCTGCCCAAATTCTCAATTGGATTGAGGTCTGGTCTCTGACTTGGTCACTCCAGGACATTCATTTTGTTGTTTTTAAGCCATTTATCTGTAGCTTTGGCTTTATACTTGGGGTCATTGCCACTGGAAAGCAATTCTTCTCCCAAGTCGCAGTTCTCTTGCAGGCTGCATCAGATTTTCCTCCAGGATTTCCCTGTATTTGCTGCATTCATTTTACCCCCTACCTTCACAAGCCTTTCAGGGCCTGCTGCAGTGAAGCATCCCCACAGCATGATGCAGCCACCACCATACTTCACAGTAGGGATGGTGTGTTTTTGATTATTCGGTGTGCTAGGCTTATGCCAAATATAACATTTAGTCTGATTGCCAAAAAGCTCAGTTTTGGTTTCATCAGACCATAGAACCTTCTTCCAGCTGACTTCAGAGTCACCCACATACCTTCTGGCAAACTCTAGCCCAGATTCCATGTGAGGTTTATTCAACAGTGGCTTTCTCTTTGCCACTGTCCCATGATGCTGTGACTGGTGAAGCAGCTGGGAAACAATTGTTGTATGCACAGTCTCCCCCATCTCAGCCGCTGAAGCTTGTAACTCTTCCAGAGTTGTCCTAGTACTCTTGGTAGCTTCTCTCACTGGTCCCCTTCTTGCACAGTCACTAAGATTTCGAGGACAACCTGCTCAAGGCAGATTTTCAGCTGTACCATATTCTTTCCACTTCTTGATGATTACTTAGCTGTACTCCAAGAGATACTCAGTGACTTGGAAATTTCCTTGTATCCATCTCCTGACTTGTGCTTTTCAGTAACCTTTTCACAGAGTTGCTTGGAGTGTTCTTTAGTCTTCATGGTGTAGTTTTTGCCAGGATACTGACTCCCCAGCAGTGGACCTTCCAGATACAGGTGTACTTTTGCTACAATCAGTTAAAACACCTTGACTGCACACAGGTCTCCAAACACAGATCTCTACTTAACTAATTATGTAACTTCTAAAACCAACTGGCTCCATCAGTGATGTTTTGATGTGTCATAATAAAGGGGAGTGAATGCTTATGCAATCAATTATTTTGTGTTTTATAATTTAATTAATTTAGATCACTTTGTAGAGATCTGTTTTCACTTTGACATGGAAGTGTCTTTTTTTGTTGATCCAAATTAAATCCACTGTGATTCAATGTTGTAAAACAATAAAACATTAAAACTTCCGGGGGGGGGGGGGGGGCGGGGGAATGAATACTTTTTATTGGCAGTGTTTATTTGAATTTATTTCAATAAATAGATTTATTTCTATAAATGTAATAGATGACATGGTAGTGTAATGGTTAGCTTAATGTTATTACAGTAACATTGATCCAGATTCAATTCTCTGCTGTCTGTAAGGAGTTTGTACATTCTCCCTGTAACCACATGGGTTTCCTTCTAGCGTTCCAGTTTCCTCCCACAATCCAAAAGCATATGGGTTAGTTGGCTATTTGGTTACATGGGTGTAATTGGACAGTGTAGATACGTTTGGGCTATTTGGTCACATGGGTGTAATTGGACAGTGTAGATACGTTTGGGCTATTTGGTCACATGGGTGTAATTGGACAGTGTAGATACGTTTGGGCTATTTGGTCACATGGGTGTAATTGGACAGTGCAGAAACATTTGGGCTGGAAGGGCCTGTTACAGTGATGTATCTCTAAATAAATAAAAAATGTAAATACTGTTTTTTTAGTTTATATCAGTTAAGTATGCTTATAAATAATTACTATTTTATAAAAGTAATTTAAATTTTCTTCATTTAAAAAAACTTGTGAATAGTTCTGATTGTCAGAGATATTTTGAAGTAGTTGAACATTTCGACAGCAGACTTGTAAAATGTTCATGGTCGGGCCTCAGGATCTGTCACGTAAGGCGTAGTTGCCACCCACAGATCAGCCTCCAGCTTCACCTGACCCAAGGGGTTGCAAGTGGTCAGTGTGTCGACAGAGAACAAACTAAAGGCACAGTGTAAGTGTGATCTGACCCACTGTATTGAATGACCTTCCCAGTATGGTTGCTCCTTACCCTAGTGTGACTGGGAAGGAGGTAACACTACAGATGGTCAATCAACACCATTTGATCCAGTGATTAATGACTGGCTGTAGTTCCTTCTCCGAGCTATTGCTGCTCGGCTACATTAAGTTATAAAGTGATATCCACGTTCTCCCCCACCTCCCCAAAACTCCATCATAATGACACATTGTCATTTATTAATCCAATAGGACAAATTTGGGAGTATGATGCTGCAGTAGTCAAGATCAGTAGTCAAAACCACATCTCTAATGATACGAGTTTAAACATTTAGAGGTTAGCTTTACTTGTCACATGTTCATCAAAGGATCCAAATATACGGTGATATGTGTTGTCTGTGTCAACGACCAACACAACCCAAGTATTTGCTGAGGGCAGCCCACGAGTGTCGGTATGCATCTGGCGCCTACATAGCATAGCCACAGCCCACTAACCCATCATCTCTGGGATGTGGGAATCGGAGTAGCTGAAGGAAACCCACACAGCCACAGCGAGAACATAAAACTCCTTACAGACAATGGCAGGAATTGAATCCCAATCACTGGGGCTGTAAAGCATTTCACTAACCTGTCATACTCTATCTTGAATCCCACTATGGCAGTTGGGGAATTTGAACTGAAATAAATATGTTGGTTTAACTTATTTTTTAAGAAGATATATTAATGGTGTTGCATCTCTGGCATTCTCTAATCCAGACAATTGTGGAGGTGAGATCACAGGAAGATAAGTTTTTGAAAGGTCCAGATATTAAAGGGAACTGGCACAGAAGATTTGAGGCAAAGTTTATGTCAACAAACAATACCGTCCAAAGATGTTCTGGGGGCTGCCCATGGGTGTCGCCACACTTCTGGCATCAACGTAGCATGTCCACAACCCATTAATCCTAACCTGTACGTCTTTGGAGGAAACCAGAGCACCCAGAGGAAACCCACACAGTCACGCGGGAAGAAGTTGCAAACTCCTTACTGACAGGGGTGGGAATTGAACCCCAATTGCCTGCGCCATACAGCGTTACAGCAGCCGTTACGCTACGGTGCCACCTTTCAGGGAAGGAAATCTGTCCCTCTGATCTGACCTGGGCTGTATCTAAACCCACCGCTGCCAATTCTTAACCTCCCACTGCAGTTCAGAGGCAATCAGGGAGGAGCAAAAATTGCTGGTAGTGCCAATGATGTCCACCTGGCCTTGGAGAGGGTTTCAGAGGAGGTTCACAAGGATGATTCTGGGAGCGAAAGGGTTATCATACGAAGAATGATGGCTCTGGATCTGGACTCACTGGAATTTAGAAGGATGAGGGAGGATCTCATTGAAACCTTTTGAATGTTGAAAGGCCTAGATAAAGTAGATGTGGAAAGGATGTTTCCCATGGTGGAGGAGTCTAGGACAAGACGGCACAGCCTCAGGTTAGTGGGGCGTCCATTTAAAAAGAGATGTGGAGAAATTTCTTTAGCCAGAGGGTAGTGAATTTGTGGAATTTGTTACCACAGGCAGCTTTGGAGGTTATTGGATGTACTTAAGGCAGAGTTTGATAGGTTCTTGATTGGACACGGCATCAAAAGTTACTGGGAAAAGGGCAAGGAGTGGTGCTGAGAAGGGGGAAAAGGGATCAGCCATGATTGAATGGCAGAGCAGACTCGATGGACCAAATGGCCTAATTCTGCTCCTACGTCTTATGGGCTTATGGTCAATAAAGGCAAGTAGTGTTGGACCAGGTTTATGAAGGGATGGGCCAGGTTAAAGTGGCAGGGTCAAGTGACACTGAAACTCCAGTGACAAGATCACGAAACACGATGGGCAGTTTTCCCACTGCCTGCGTAACACCCTGTTTTTATACACAATGGTTAGAGACCAATGGTACAACTAAAGACTGCCCTGGGACTACGAATGTCAGAGTTTAGACACAAAACTTCCTTCATATGATTAAATTCAACAGCCCAAAGTGCATATGTTCAGTTGCTACCATGGAACATTGGCAGAACCGATTTCCTCTCTCTCTTCACTTATAGCAATATTTCTCCCTTATTCGGGCTTACTTTCCTTTTGATGCCATTCATTACAATGGTTACTGTATCGAGCAAATTTTACGTACTTTTGGAAAAGTTGACTTATAGACATCTATTAAAACAGAACCCATTCATTAATGGGGAGGGGGTCAGCCTGTAGTTGACCTCCATGTAGGGCAATGAATCTGAACACTTAACGTCATCTCAGACATGCACCCCCATGTCTCCCAATGATCCTTATGGTGTCAGGATCTGAAAATGAGCTGCAGGCTGCCTTCAAGAGAGTGAAACAAAGGAAAGCATCAGGTCCAGACAGAGTACCTGGCCAAGTACTGAAGACCTGAGCTGACTAACTGGTGTATTCACGTATATTTTCAACCTCTCGCTCCGGCAGTGTGTGGTACCCACCTGCCTCAAGCAGGCTTCAATCATATTGGTTCCCAGGAAGAGTGTGGTAACCTGCCTCAATGACTATTGGCCAGTGATGAAGTGTGTTGAGAGGCTGGTGTTGAAGCACATCAACTCCGGTCTGAGTGATGACTTGGATCCTCTCCAATTCACCTACCGAAACAGCAGGTCTACCGTAGATGCCATCTTATTGGCTCTTCACACAGCCCTGGAATATCTGGACAGCAAAGATGCAAACATCAGATGCTCTTTATTGACTATAGCTCAGCATTCAATACTACCATCCCCTCAAAGCTAATCAGTAAACTTCAAGACCTGGGCTTCAGTAGTGTAATTGGATCCTGGATTTCTTCACTAATAGATCCCAGTCAGTTTGGATCAGCAAAACTATCTCCTCCACAATCTCCACCAGCACAGGAGCACCACAAGGATGTGTACTTCGTCCCCCTGCTCTACTCACTTTACCTTTGTGACTGTGTGGCTAACACCATATACAAGTTTGCTGACGACACCACCATTGTGGGCTGTATCAAGCATACAGGAGGGAGGTTGAACATTTGGCTGAGTGGTGTAAAAACAACAACCTCTCACTCAATGTCAGAAAGACCAAGGAACTTGTCTGCAGACTTACGGAGAGGGAGGGAGGTCCATGGGCCAGTACACATCGGAGGAGTAACTTGAATTCCTGGGTGTCACTATCTCAGAGGACCTGCCCTGGACCCATCATATAAATATTATTGCTGAAACAGCAAACAACTTTCTCATGGGTCTGCAGAGATTTGGCATGTTAACAGAAACCTTGGCAACCTCTATGGATGTGGTGGAAAGTGTGCTGACTTGGCTGCATTACAACCCGGCATGGGAACACCAATGCCTTTGAGTGGAAAATCCTACAAAAGGTAGTGGATTCAGCCTAGTACATCATGGGTAAAACCCTGCATTGAGCACATCTACGTGTAACGCTGTCATAGGAAAGCATTATCAGAGATCCTCTCCACCCAGATCATGCTTTCTTCTCGCTGCTACCATCAGGTAGAAAGTATGAGAGCCTCAGGACTCGCACCACCAAATTTAGGAAAAGTTACTACCTCTCAACCATCAGGCTCTTAAACAAAAGAGGATAACTATACTCATTCAGTTTCTGGTGTTCCCACAACCGATGGTCTCACTTTAAGGACTCTTTATCTTGTTATTTATTGCTATTTATTTATATTTACGTTTGCACAGTTTGTTGTTCATTGATCCTGTTCGCAGTTACTGTTGTATAGATTTGCTAAGTATGCCCACAAGGAAAAGAATCTCAGGGCTGTATGTGGTGATGTGTATGTACTCTGATAATAAATAGAACTTTGAGCAATTAGAACTCTCTCCCTATTCTCAGTGCAGTAAATATTCTACATCTCCTTCAGAACCAGTTGCTAGAGGAGCTGCTTGAAGCATGTACAATTCCATTGTTTGAAAGAAACTTGAATGGGTGCTGGATAAAACATGTGTAAAGGGGAAATGGTCCAAATGCTGGCAAATGTTGTTTCCTATAGTAGTGGGAGTCTAGGACCAGCAGGCACAGCCTCAGAATAAACAGGGGTTCCCAACTGGGAGTCCATGGATCCCTTGCTAATGAACATAAAAACGTGAGAAATAGGAGCAGGAGTCGGCCATCGGCCCCGTCGAGCCTGCTCCACCATTCAATAAGACCTTGGCTGATCTGACCATGGACTCATCTCCACTTTTCCCCATAACCCTTAATTCCCCTACTATGCAAAATATCTATTCAACCTTGTCCTAATTATATTTACTGAACTGGTTTTTACTAATGGTATAGGTCCAAAGGTTGGGAATCGCTGGAATAGAAGGACATCCCTTTGGAACAGAGATGAGGTGAAACTTTTGTAGCCAGAGGGTGGTGAATCTGTGGAATTTTTTGCCACAGTTGGCTGTGGAGGCTAGGCCATTGGGTATATTTAAAACAAAGGTTGATAGGCTCTTGATTAGTAAGAGTGTCAAAAGTTACAGGGAGAAGGCAGGAGAATGGGGTTGAGAGGGATAATAAATCAGCCATGATGGAATGGTGGAGCAGAGTCAATGGATTGAATGACCTCATTCTGTTTCTATGCCTTATGATCTAAATGGAATTAGTGTAGATGGGCTTCTTGATCAGTGTGGACAAGTTGGGCCAGAAGGCCTGTTCCATGTTGTATAACTCTGTGATTCTATGATGGAAGGTTTGTCCCAGGGTAGGAAGAGGCCCACAGATAGTCTCTTCCCAGTGTCCAAGAGTGATGTGCCTGTCTCGGGGAGAGCTGGAACCTTCGTGGTTCACCAAGAGGTTGAGGGAACGTAATATGACTCAGAAGCAACTGGGTTTCCTGGCAAGAGCCTGGCATGACGCAGAGTAGATAGAGAAGGAAAAGTTGAGACAACCTTCTCTGTCATCCCTACTGGCAAAGAACAATAACGTCACTGACTATTTCTAAGGAGGTTTGTCATTGTGTTGGTTAGCTGGGAGAATAGGGACATTGTAGAGGAATGGAACCAGCTCCAATTTGCTGAATAGCCTCAAATGAGAGCCTTCCTCCCCTTCAGATGCGTGCGTTTCCTAGGGAACAGTTGTGTAGTAGTGACATCACGCTCGGCGTAAGGCAGCAGGATCATTCCTGGGGTTTTCAGCAAGGTGACAAAGGCGTCCTGGATTTTTTTTTAATTGTGCTGTGTCAAGCAATTTATTGTGAATTGGTGGGGGTTGAGGGGGTAAAATGGGGAGATGCGTGTGACGGTGGTACAGTCAAACCTGTCCTAATGGTCACCTTGATTCAAGGCACCTGTCTGCTGCAGCCAGCTCTTCTCCGAACCAACAGATTTCTAATTTAATTAAATAGGGTCCACACCAGGATTAAACAACCAGCTGCTAGCGTGGCCCCAACCTCTGGTAAAAATGACAGGTAAGCAAAGTAAGTAAATTGGATCCTGTGTTCTTAGACATTAACTCACCCCGTTAGGATGACCACCCTGGGGGCACAGGAGTTGAAGTGGGGCATCTCCTTAATTACCCTCCCCTACCTCCCAGCAGTCCCATCTGGAACACCTCCAAGCACCCTCACCAACTGCCTACTTGGTCCAAGCACCCCCCCACCACCCAAAGGTGACCGTTTAAAACAGGTTTCACTGTAATCTGATGCAGAGCTTCATTTCGGTGAACAGTGCCCCATGTGGAGTTTGGTTGGGTGTGGAGGGGGTAGAATGGTCTGGGCTGGGATGGGCGGTGGAGGTATATTGCTACCATCGGGGAATGGAGAGGAGACTCGGTGGCAAGTCGAACCAGAATCTGGGCTCATCCGTTACCTGCTCCGGGATTACCAGGAGGAAGGGAGATTGGAGACGGCAGAATACTCGTTCCTTTCGGCAATGACATCGTCGACGTCATGGATTTGTGGATTCTAGCCGGCACATGGACTGGTTTAGGGTCAGCAGAGGACAGAGGTCATCCCGTGGAGGGAGGGGGTTGAGGAAATGGTAGAGTTCAGTTTGCCTCTCTCGATCTTGATAGTGTCTGGACTTCTACACTGAACAATAATGTGGCCATAGGTTGAGGTGCCCCATGTGGACTGGTTAACTTCTCAGCTCTGATTTCTGATCTTCACCTTTCATCCTCACCCTCCCACCAGCTCTAAAAAGATTAGGTTACTTTCCTCATAGTTGTCATGGTAACTTTTTTTTAACTGTAACGACCCAGCAGGAAGTGGCAAACAAATAGGTTTGGCTGGGCTGAACTAGGTTCGAGATCGAATGTTTCAAACTTTGATGTGAAGTACTTGCCACCCCCCCCCCCCCCCCCGGAGGAGGTTTGGGTTTCCTGAGGGCCATGGTGGTCCACCAGCTGTGCATGTTTCCTCTGCCCAGTGTGAGCTCCTTCAGTGAGAACGCTGGGATGTAACCCCTGGCCATCTTCTCCTCCACCAGCACGTCTTCATTGGACAAGGAGGAGAGAAGATGCGTCGATAGTTTTTTGAAAGAGGAGCTGGCTCCTCATTGAAATGTCCAAAGCTGAGTTGCTTGGTTGGCAAAGCAGGACCCATTTGCCACCAAGTGACAGAGAAAAGTTGGGACCTGTCGCGTGTCTTCTGAAGGCGTTGGAGTTTCCCGCTCTAGTGGCTGTGTGAGATGAGGACACAGTTAGGGTGAGCAAAGCCTCTGCTCGGCCCCTCTACACTAGGTCCGATATCGGTCCTGTGGGTGTGGGGTTGTAAACCGGGCTCTCGGTTCACTGTAGTGTCTGCCACTCCATTACCACAGCTGTTTATCTCCTACTTTGGGATGATCTCTGTCTTCCTCACATTCTTGCTCTTTTTCTCTCTCTCCCCACCCACCTCCCTCTCCCTTTCTCCACCCCACTTCCTTCTCCCTCTTTCCATCTTTCTCTCTCCATCTTCTCATTCTCTCTCCCCACCTCCCTCTCACTCTCCACCCCTCCATCTTTTCCTCTCACTCTCTCTATCCACCTTTCCATTCTCTTTCTCTCCCCCCACCCCTCTCCTCACCTCCCTCTCCCTCTCTCCCTTTCACTCCCCTTCTCTCCATTTCTCTCTCTTTCCCCCTCCCTCCCCTCTCTCTCTATTGCTCTTTTTTCCTTGGTGACATTCTCTCCCCACATACGCCCCTCTGCCTAGCCACAGGAAAAAAAATCTCTTTCCCTGTTTACTCTCCCGGAGAGGACGGAGGAGCTGAGGGTGGAAGGGAGGGGTCGATTAAGTGAGCCCAGCCCTCATGCAAACCAACCCGTCTGCCTGTGAACCCAGTCCCAGAACCACCACCTCTTTGCACTAGACTCTAGATCCTGTTCACCGTAGCTGCCATTTATTAACCTGCTGTGTCGTAAAACACTAGCTCCTTCGTAGATTTGCATGAGATGTGAATGCTGACTCATCGTGGCCTGGTCGACGGACTGTTACCTCTGCATGAGCATCAGACCTGTAGTGATGGAGGGCAGACACAGCGGTGTCTGTGTCGGGTGACTGCTTCTGAGGAGGGCTAGTGGGGGTGGAGGGGTGCGTGGGGTGGGGTCTTCCGAGCTTCTTAGCCGTAGTGATGGGCTGACTCTCGTAAGTACTGCTGTTGTCTTATCGCATGGCCTTGGATTGAGTGTTAGACAATTGGGCCTTAGCCTGTTGTAGTATTTGGCTTTTTTACCTTGTGCATGCTAGGCCCGAGCCTCATCTCCCAATTTATTCTCTGCACACCAGTCCTGAATAGCTACAGCGCTCAGCCGAATTATGGCGCCCCTGCTTCCCCAGTAGGCACCAACCCTGCCCGGCATGGTGGATTCCCTGGAGCCAACAGCCCTGGCCCAGTGGCTGAGATCTATGGCACGGCCAGTCAAGACTCTGGTGTTGGTAACTACATAAGCGCCACCAGCCCCCAGCCTGGCTCCGGTTTTGGACACAGCATCGGGGTAAGTGAGTTTTTGTTTCACCCCCACCCTCCACTCCCATCACAAACCCCACCCCTCTGCCTCCTCACCCCCCCCCACCCCTGTTCTATCCGTTCTTGCCTAATACAAGCACTTGGTCTGAAACTAAACTGTACTGCCTTAGACTAAATGAGACAATTACAACCATGACCTCTGACCAAAAACTGATGCCTTCCTTTCATCGGCTGCATGGCTCTTTGAAACCAACAGATGTACGCCTACGTGCACGTCCTTAATGTGCTTGGTAACCAGGTCTGGTGTACATTTAAGAACCAGGCCAAAGAGAAGGACGATTTACTCTTCTTCAAAAAGAGAAGTGGCAATTTTAGCGAAAGTCAATTAATCAGAGGAAAATGCCTGTAAGTCTGGTGAATGAGATTCGTATGGACATCTCCTGTGGCTTTTATCAAGGGCCACTTTACTGAGCTCAAAGGGTTCTATCCCGTTGCGAATTATTCCTCCCTCTCCAAAAGCCAGAAATCCACAGCCCACCTTGGGGATGTCCTTAGGAATGAACACTACATCCCCCATTCTGGATGCAAGGCAGGGTCAGAGGTCATGGGGACTTTTATCTGGAGTGTGTTATCTGTGTCTCCTGAGCAGCTATGTTGTTGTATTTTCACTTTCTTTTTCTTAGTTTAACAATGTAATTGTTGATTTGAATGGGGTTTTTTTTGGGGGGGAGGGAAATATTTTGAGAAAAAGTGTGAGAGATATATTTTCAGTGTGTGTGGATTTTATAAGTTCCATTACGTACATTTTGTCCTTTAGCTGTTAAGCCATGTAACGGTAATAATTTTCATATCCAAGGCACAGGCGTCCTGTACAGGTATATAACAGAAAGTCTACGAGGTACAGTTAGGGCACACATCCCATGTGGATGAATCACAATGTCACACTCCAGAAGGTTCAGTAACTCTAACAATTAATACTGAATGTTTGTTGTTTACCTTGCAGTTTATTTTTAATTAAATGCATGGTTAGCATTGCTTAAAGAAAGGGAAACAAAAATATTTCTGTCTGAAAAATTAAGCCTGAATCCTAGCCTTGAAGTAGGATGTTGCACATGATAAATTTGGTATGTGAGCCAGTTACAAGACAAAGAAAATTATCTGTTACACCCAGCATGAACGGGGGATTGTTAAATGTTACACACACCATGAGGGGGACATTAAATGTTACACACAACATGAGGGGGGGGACATTAAATGTTACACACAACATGAGGGGGGAGCATTAAATGTTACACACAACATGAGAAGAAGGATATTAAATATACTGAGCAATGAGAGTGGGAGAATATGAAACCATTATGTACAACAGGAGAAGGAGAAAATTAAATGTTTTACACAACATGAAAGAGGGTATATTAAATATTTTAAGAAATTATTCAGTGATACATTGCAAAGTAGGCCCTTCCCCCCTTCGAGCCACATTGCCCCATTGCTCCGATTAACCCTAACCTAATCACAGCACAATTTCCAGTGACCTATTAACCTAACCACTACGCCCTTGGACTGTGGGAGGTAACCAGAGCACCCAGCGAAACCCACGCATTCTGCAGGGAGGACGTGTGGAAACTCCTTACAGAACAGAGCCGGAATTGAACTCCGAACTCGGGAATATGCAAAATGTGAGGGAGAATATTAAATACTTTTCGCAACACAAGAGGGGGGTATATAAACAGGTTCTGAGCATCATAAAAGAAATATGAAACTGCACACAATGTGGAAAGGGGAATATTAAATATTATACACAATATGTGAGGGAGAATATTAAATCTTTTTCACAACACAGAGGGGGAGTACAAACATTTTTCACAACATAAGAGAATGAATGTTAAGCTTTACACTTACTAAGAAATGAGGAGTTTTAAATGTCACAAACATCACGTGAGGAGGAATATTAAACTTGATGTATATCACAAGAAGGGGAATGTTAAACGTTACACATAACACAAGAAAGAATATTAAATGTGACAAATGACATGGAAGGAGGAAGAGCATAATGTACACCATTATATGTTGCACAGGACAAGCTTTATACTATGTATAATAGTGGATTGTTGGCCATTACACATACCTGGAGAGGAGATATTATACAATGTTATAAAGGCAGAGACATTGAACATTACACAGAACAATAACTAACCAGGGCCGCTGTAAGAGGCAGCACTGTTAGACCCCTACTTTGAGCTGTCTGAACCTTTTAACCATGTGAGGAGGACCTGGTTTAAGTGCCCACCACATTTACAATTAAGAATAAAGGTCAAACTGGCGTATGTGCTTCTTCATTAAGAAATGAAATACATAATTATCACCTCAGATCTCAAAAGTAACGCCAAAACAGATTGGTCATGTTTCGGATCAAGTGACGATATGATTTTGTTAATGCGATTTGAATTGGCAAAGCGACAGAAATGCTTTTGTTGCGTTTTCCTTAAGGCTTGTTTTAATGGATGACCTTATACTGTGTGCAGCATGTGTGGCTGAACGACTGCCTTACTGATAATCCTAGTGGACAGTGTTTGCGTTGGTCTGTGGAGGCTGTGATCCCAATCCCGCTTTAACTTTCCTACTGGATTTACCCCCCCGCCTCCATCCCCCAGTTACAAAACCCACATTAAAGTCCTTGTTTGCTGAATCTGACTCCTCAGTGGGGAGGACGGTCTCATTCATATACTTGCCCCTTAAATGTTACAATTGAACCTGCATCTCCCATATCCGCTGCCAGCCCTTCCCACACTGACACCGCCCTGTGAAGCTCCCCCTCAGATTCCCCGTAAATATCTCGCCTTTCGCCCTAAACCCTCGACCTCTAGTTCTAGTCTCACCCAGCCCAGGCCTATCAAAACAACCTCCTTTACTGTGGCGGTCGGTCAGACATTGCAGTTTACCACTCCAGAGGGTCTCTGCTGCGATTGCTTTATCTACTTCAACAGTGAACACCCCACCCAGTGCCATGATCGACCTGCCCCCAACTCACCTTTCCCCCCACAAGTTCCCTCTCTGACTGCATCCCTCATCAAACATGGAGATCACTACAGCTCAGACTCAGCCCTTCGGCCTATCTAGTCCATGCTGACCCAGTATTTTGCCTATTCCCATCGACCTGCACCTGGACCATAGCCCGCCATACCCCTCCCATCCAAGTACCTAACCAAATCTTTCTTAAATCTGACGGTGGGACCCACATTCACCACTTCTGCTGGCTGTTCATTCCACACTGACACCGCCCTGCGAAGCTTCCCCTCAGATTGGCCTTAAACATTTCACCTTAAACACTTCACCCTAAACCTGTGACTTCTGGTTCTAGTCTCACCCAGCCCGAGGGTGAAAAACCTGCACGTATTCACCGGACTTATACCCCTCATGGTTTTGTATATCTCTATAAGATCTTCCCTTCATTCTCCTGCACTCCAGGGAATAAAACCCTAACCTTTTCACCCTTTCTCAAGACCTCAAGTGCCAGCAAGATCCTTGTAAATGTTCTCTGCACTCTTCCAAGCACATTGATACCTTTCCTGTAGGTAGGTGACAAAATGCTCCAACATTTCAGAAATATCACCAACATTTTATACAATTTCAACATGACATCCCAATGCCTGTACTCAGTACTTTGATTTATGAAGGCCAATGTGCCAAAAGCTTTCTTTACAACCCTAAGTACCTGTGGAATCACTTTCAAGGAATTATGAATGTGTATTTCAACATCTCTTTGTTCTACCACACAGCCCTCAGTTCACTGAGTAAGACATGCCCGTCAAAGTGCAGCACCTCACACTTGACTGCATCGAATTCCATCTGCCATTTATCCACAAGACTTACAGAGAGGGGGCTGCTGTAAGTCTTGGGATCCATTCTACTTGGAGCTGCGTCCTGTTTTCGATATTAGTGAGGATGCGAGCAGGTGCCAGCTAGTGAGTCTGCTCTGCTGTTCCGGTTTCCGCCTCAGCCCAATTTTCCCTCAACCCCCCCTGCCGTTCGCCCTCCAGCCTCCGAATATCACACCATCTACGTCTCGGCTACACACAACAGTCCAAAGCACCCCATGGAGAGAACTCCTAATTTTCACAGCCTTCTGAGTGAAGGACATTTGCCTTATCTCAGGCCTAAACAGGCCTTCACCCTGTCTGTGCCTCCCAGTTCTAGACTCTCTAACCTGAGGAAGGAGTCTTTCAGTGCCTGACTCGGTGGACCCCGGCACCCCAGAACTGAATATATTTTGATGAGGTCTCCTCTTTATTCTCTTACCAAAATCCAGAATAAATGGGCTTGTTCTACTCAGTTGCAATCCAGCCAATATAGACCAATAACATGAAATGCTGTAGCTTTGGAATTGAAACCTGCCTCTTAATTGTACGTGTTTGTGTTAAGATGCTATGCTCTGATATTAGATGTGTTGGCATGAACCAATAGTAGTAATGAGGAGAGGCTGTCAGTCCTCACGAGGGGGTTCCTTTGCAAAGGTCCAGCAAACCAGAACGTCATGGTGCCACAGCCCCGTGAGACATTCCATGCCGTCCCTTGGCGGGGTAATTTATTTCCCAGGTTTAGTCACCCCCCCTGACAAGAGCAGCAGGATTTGGTGCAGGTGTCTTGTGATAGGACATCACCAGGATCCGAGCCATCCAATCTTCAAACTTCTTATCTCCAGAGAAATAATCTCCACAGCCGCCACCTTTCTCTTCACTGCCCTGTTCCAGTAATTGATTTCCGATGTGCCCCCAGAAGCCGACCCCTCACAACTTTCTAACTAGAGCACCAAATGTCTCCTGAACCTTCTGGTGCCCTCCTCACAAGCTGGTGGAGGAACTCAATAGTTAGACAGGAGGCAAATAGAGAGTCAATGTTTCTAGTCGTGACCCTTCATCTGCACTTACTAGTGCAGCCTCTATTTCCACTGCAGACGTTCTGAAGGCCTTTCCAAGTTTCAAGCCACTGGGACAGTTGCAATTTATTGATGGTTCATTTGGGGGATCCAGCCCATTGACGGCCAGTCGCCCCTCTTCCTTGCTCTGTCTATGATATACTGGGCGCAGTGGCTCGATCATTGAGATGGCAGTTGCCACTGGCATTGAGGAGATGTGGGCACTCCCTGGGACCCTCACTGGTGGGCAGGCAGTGAGAACTGGAATGGAAAGAGAGGCAGGAGTAGGCAGTCCCCATCTTTGTCAGCTGACCACAGAAAGCCCACAGACTGTCAGCCAACCGAAAGTGAAGGCTGATCGAGCCCATGTCAAAACCAGGAGGACTTTGGTGGGGCTACTCGCCCGTTGGGAGAAATTTTCAGGCCAGATGGGATTGACAGCCTCTCCAAAGTGTAATGCACTGAAGAAACGGTCGGTTCACAGTTGAGAATGCTCGGAGGCCAGAGCTCCAGTGCCATGTCTCCAGGCTAGCCAGCAGCTTCATCTCACTATCGTGTGTCAATGTTGCCATGATAATCCCTTAAATATAGGCACAGGGTCTCAAACCTACAATACAGGAATTCAGCTCCAGTATATAGAGATTCCAGGTCCTCATGCACAGGGCTTCAGGTCCCTAATATCCAGGATTCAGGTCCCTAATACACAGGGTTCAGGTCCCTAATACACAGGGTTCAGGTCCCTAATATACAGGGTTCAGGTCCCTAATACACAGAGTTCAGGTCCCTAATACACAGGGTTCAGGTCCCTAATACACAGGGTTCAGGTCCCTAATACACAGGGTTCAGGTCCCTAATATCCAGGGTTCGGGTCCCTAATATCCAGGGTTCGGGTCCCTAATATTCAGGGGTTCGGGTCCCTAATACACAGGGTTCAGGTCCCTAATACACAGGGTTCAGGTCCATAATATCCAGGGTTCAGGTCCCTAATACACAGGGCTTCAGGTCCCTAATACACAGGGCTTCAGGTCCCTAACATACAGGGGTTCAGGTCCCTAACACACAGGGCTTCAGGTCCCTAACATACAGAGGTTCAGGTCCCTAATATACAGGGTTCGGGTACTTAATATACAGGGCTTCAGGTCCCTAATACACAGGGTTCAGGTCCCTAATATACAAGGTTCAGGTCCCTAATATACAGGGCTTCAGGTCCCTAATATACAGGGCTTCAGGTCCGTAAAATACAGGGCTTCAGGTCCGTAATATACAGGGCTTCAGGTCCCTAATATACAGGGCTTCAGTTCCCTAATATACAGGGTTCAGTTCCCTAATACACAGGGGTTCAGGTCCCTAATACACAGGGTTCGGGTCCCTAATATACAGGGCTTCAGGTCCATAATACACAGTGTTCAGGTCCCTAATATACAGGGTTCAGGTCCCTAATATCCAGGGTTCAGGTCCCTAATATACAGGGTTCAGGTCCCTAATACACAGGGTTCAGGTCCCTAATACACAGGGTTCAGGTCCCTAATACACAGGGTTCAGGTCCTTAATATACAGGGGTTCAGGTCCCTAATACACAGGGTTCAGGTCCCTAATATACAGGGGTTCAGGTCCCTAATACACAGGGTTCAGGTCCCTAATATACAGGGCTTCAGGTCCCTAATACACAGGGTTCAGGTCCCAAATATACAGGGCTTCAGGTCCCTAATATCCAGGGTTCAGGTCCCTAATATACAGGGTTCAGGTCCCTAATATACAGGGTTCAGGTCCCTAATACACAGGGTTCAGGTCCCTAATATACAGGGTTCAGGTCCCTAATATACAGGGTTCAGGTCCGTAATACACAGGGGTTCAATTCCGTAATACACAGGGGTTCAGGTCCGTAATATACAGGGGTTCAAGTCCATAATAGACAGGGTTCAGGTCCCTAATACACAGGGTTCAGGTCCATAATATACAGGGTTCAGGTCCATAATATACAGGGGTTCAGTTCCGTAATACACAGGGTTCAGGTCCCTAATACACAGGGTTCAGGTCCGTAATACACAGGGTTCAGGTCCCTAATACACAGGGTTCAGGTCCGTAATATACAGGGGTTCAGGTCTGTAATATACAGGGGTTCAGATCCATAATATACAGGGGTTCAGGTCCCTAATATACGGGGGGTTCAGGTCCCTAATATACAGGGGCTCAGTCCCTATTGTCGAGGGTTTTAAGTCCCTATATACCACTCCATTCCCATAAATACAGAAATACATGTCCCTGATATATTGAAGTTGAGGCCTTAAAATACAGAGTACAAATCACTATTACACAGGATTCCTGCTCATTATCCATCTTTAAAACGCAAAGCTTCAGTACATTGGGATTCAGGCCTGTAACCTAAACGGGTTCTGACACTTTGTACAGGGTTCATGTCCATAATAATTATTCAGGTCCCCCATATACAGGGGTTCAGTCTCCTAACGGACAGGAATTCCAGTCTTAAATATATAGAGGTTCCACTCTTTAATAAACTGGGTTCAATTGTCCCGTAGACAGGGGTTCCAGTATTAATGAAACAGGGTTCATCTCCTTGTGTATAAGAGTTCCAGTCCCCCATATACTGGTGTTTATCTGTGTTAGGGGTTCATCTTTCTAAAACAACCCAGTTCAAGCTCCATTGCAGGGAGAATCAGGATCCCGGTGTCATGTTGTTTCTGAAGCTAAAATCTGAGGTTTGGGTCCCCAAGATACAAGGATTCAGGTTTCTCACAAAGAGTAGTGCAGCTCCCTGATGTACAGACGTGTTAATCCTTATCGCAGTGTGCTGAGTGCATCTGCAACCATAGAACTTTTAAATACACATTTATTTCTTAAAAGTAAGTACCTTCTGGAATTACACAGACATTGCTAATCGCCTCGATTAAAGTGAGAATGTGTAGAAAATACAGTTCCATTTTCTGTAGGTTAAATGCTTATAGTGAATATAGTGGGCTAAAAGTATTATTTACCTGTTACCAAGGTAATAAACTGGTTTAGGGTACAGTTTAAAATTCCAGTCCTTCTCCTACCTCAGTCAAAGGGTGGCTGTATGGGAGGAAGATGATTGAAGTAAAGGGGAATGTAATAACAGTCTCTATTAATGAGCAACGATTGAATCTTTGGAGTCTACAAACCCTCTTTCTGAAGGTTTTCCCATTCCGCACCAACGTTAAGCTACTTTGAGGGTGATAGTTAGCGGGACTCGATAATGATACTCGATCCGATGCCCAGTCATGTCCTGTAGCTTAAGTCTTCATTCATATTAGTATTTTTTTGCAAGTTTTTGTTTTGAGAAGAGAGAAAAATGTGTCCTTGTTTATGAATATGTATTAAGCACTGACAGACTTAATAACTGTGCAATTTTAGGGGCCATTGATTGCGACTGCATTTACAAACGGATACCATTGAAAGCAGACAGGTGTTGGTTGGTTGCCATCTCAGGTTTGAGGTATTAAATGTTATATATTCCATCCCATTCCCTCCCTTTGCTTTTCCTGAGACAGCTAAACCCTGTCAATGCACACACTTCCATTCTTTCCTCCGTATCTTACCTATTCATTCCTTTTTCTGCCGCTTAAGCTTTTCCTGTGTTAGTCAGATCAAGGAGGAGGGTTCCCAAAGGCTTCTGGACCTGGATCCACCGTGATGCTTGGACAGGCGAGGATTTTGCTGTGAACGGGTGTTTGAGAGTGATATATTGAGATAATCCAGTTCTATAGGGAAATAGAAGGTGTAGCACTTGGCATGGTAGCATGGAGGTTATCAGAACACTTTACAGCACCAGCAATCTGGGTTCAATTCCACACGTGGGTGTACTTTGGCAGCGTGGGTGGGGAGGGACTGCCACATTGCTGTGTCTCTAAGAAATGCACAAGGGAAGACAGGTTCAAATCAGGGGCTTCCAACCTTTTTAATGTCATGGACCCCTACCATCAAGCAAGGGCCCCATGGACCCCAGGATGGGAACCCCTGATTGAGATGGTGTATGAGTGATTGCAACATCGTGGTTGGGAAGGGCTCCATTTATGGTTGGAAGAAAACCAGTTGAGTTCCTCCCAGCCAACACTTCCCCCTGAATCCATCTGGGAAAACAGGGTGTGATGTCATCGTAGGGGAGCTTAACAAGCACAGGGTCCATTATTTCTATTAATTTCCAGCTCCTTTTCCCTAGTTTAGCGCTATTTATTTACTTATTTGGAGATACAGCACAGAACAGGCCCTTCCGACCCAACAAGTCACACCACCCAGCAACCCACCTACTTTACCCCCTAGCGGGGGTACACAGACCACTAAGGGATAAAAGGGGTTGGGAACCCGACCTGGCCTAATAACAGGACAATTTACAATGACCAATTAACCCACTAATCTGTGCCTCTTTGGACTCTGGGAGGAAACCAGAGCACCCAGAGGAAACCTACACATTCAGGCGGAAGACATACGGACTCCCCACAGACGTGGTTGGAATTTCTCGGAACCCTGATGCCCTGAGCTGTAATAGTGTCACGCTTACCGTTATGCTAACGTGGTGACCTATTTGTGACACCCACTCTTGATAGAAGGTCCACATTTGAACGGATACAGGACAAACTCCCACTGTTCAGGAAGGTCCACGTTCTACCCTTGGAGACGTTCGCAATGGAGAGGCAGTGCCAAGGTTAAAGGTCATTGCCATAATGACATAGGGAGACTGTAAAGATTCAGCTTTGAAGGCTTGATAAAGAATGGGGAGGGTAGAGGGAGACAGGAATTCCACAGACCTGAAGGAGTAGTGTACTTAGAGCTTGTGAGAAGGAAGGAATCAGTTTAGTGCAGGGGTTCCTAACCTGGGGCTACAGACCCCTCAGTTAATGGTAGGGGTCAGTGGCATAAAAAGAGGTCGGGAAGCCCTGGTTTAGTGAGATGAAGAGAGGACAATTCAGAGGAGTGCACTATGTTTCAGTTTTAACCAGTGAACACCCCAAAATAACACAAGGTACT
This sequence comes from Hypanus sabinus, assembly GCF_030144855.1. Classification (NCBI taxonomy): domain Eukaryota; kingdom Metazoa; phylum Chordata; class Chondrichthyes; order Myliobatiformes; family Dasyatidae; genus Hypanus; species Hypanus sabinus. Next base: position 171,477,931 of record NC_082711.1, read on the forward strand.
CTGCAGATGCTGGAAATTGGGAGCAGCACACACAAAATGCTGGAGGAGCTCAGCAGGTCTGGCACCATCATTGGAGAGAAATTAATGGTCAGCCTTTCAGGCTGAGGCCTCCAGTCCAGATGTTCCTGCCTCTCCGTGGGTGTTGCCTGGTATGCTGAGTTCCTCCAGCATTTCGTGTGTGTTGCCCCTAACTCTCCAAAGCCCTAATTGGAAATCTTAGGTTTTACTTTAACTCCAGTAAAACTCCATTCCCGCAGGAAATGTCAATCTGAGCCTACACGTTCATCTCACCCATCCAGAGGTTGAGTGTGTTCTCGCTATATAGAAACCCCTCTTATTTGTGGAATGCACAGACAGGGTCAGAGGCATGATGGAGATGACCTGGTAGACAGCTGCAACTATTAATAAGTTAACATGACTTGCATGTGTTGTTTGTATTATTGATTTCAGTTCACCCAGACAATATGACACAGCTAGTACAGTTGGGGTGATGACCCAGGTTCGATCCTGACCTCCAGCTCAATGTGTGTTGTGTGTGTAGCGTTCGCACGTTCCTCCCGTGACTGCATGATTTTCCCTCAGAACTTCCAGTTTAACTCCCAGCTCCTCAAAGGTGTGCACATCAGAAGGTTAAAAGGCTGCTGTAAATTGCCTTTAGTGTGTGGGTGAGTGGGAGAATGTGAGGGCTGGTGAAGGGTAAGGGTAAAGGAAAGATGGGATTGCTGTAAATAGCTTGTTGGTGGCCAGTTTATTTTTAGCAAGCTTTATTGTCAGGAATGTCTAATGTCACTTCCTGTGCACAAGTGTTAAGGAGAAGGAAATAATTATGACCCTGGATCTGAAATAGCGCAAGAAAAAAACACAAAATGTAAAGAACGCAATAATAAAACAAAGCATAAATAGATTGATTGTATGTCCATAAAGTGACTCCAGGCTGTACGTAAGGTGAATGGTGGGAAACAATAAAGTAGTGGTGGAGGTGTTGATCAGCCGTACTGTTTGGGGAAGGTAACTGTTTTGGAGTCTAGTGGTCCTGGTATAGATGGTACATAGCCTCCTCCCTGATGAGAATAGGAGAGCAGGGCGTGTAGGATCTCTCATGATGTTATTGGCCCTTTTCTGCCACCTTTCTCTTATGTATGTCCTTGATGGGGGTTAGGCTTGTGTCGGCGATGCGTTGGACTATCCGTTGTAGAGCCTTCCGCCCGCTGCAGTGCAGCTTCCGTACCAAGCAGAGATGCAGTTTGTTAGGATGCTGTCTACTGCACACCCGTAGAAGGACGTGAGTACAGATGTGCAAAGTCCAGCTCTCCCCAGTAGAGGCACTGGTGAGCTTCTCTGACCGTGTAGAATGAGTTCTGCGACCATGAGAGGTTGTGTGTGACATGCACCCCCAGGAGTTTCCACTGCTGTGCTGCCGATGTAAAGGAAGGGTGTGGGTGTCACAAGTTCTCCTGATCAATAACCATCTCCTTTGTCTTGTTGACGTTAAGGAAAGGGTTAATTGCTTGGCAGTGGACCTCGAGCTCTTTCACCTCCTTATAGGCTGTGTGGACTCTGTGAGGGATGGGCCTGTTTCTGTGCTGTATTTCTCTCTCTGTCAACACAATGCAGCCCTTGACTGATTTTATTTTTTAATAACTGAAAACACCTGCTATTGAGAAAAAGGGAAAACGTAAACGTTGCGGAATTTGAGCCCAGTACAGAAGTAGAACAGCAGTAAACTGTAAGCCAATTGTACGGAGCAAGGCAGCAGAAATGGTTTCCACCGGGAAATCTCCAGCTTGCTGAAGAGTGGCTGCAGCATGACTCAATTTCCCGGAGAAAAACAACGGAAAATTATCCAGCGTTCCTGGCACGATCCTGCCTACGAGTGGTGTAAATTCCCCATCTTCATCAGTAACAGCAACCTGCATCAACGGGATATTTAATGTGACATTTGTTGTCACAGTCAAAGTGCACTAGATCACAGAAACAGGCCCTTTGGCCCATCTGATCTATGCTGAACTGTCATTCTGATTAACTTGCATATGGACCATAAGATCTCCATGCCCCTCCCATTCATATACTTGACAAAAACTCCTCCTGAATGTTGAAATCAAAAGTTACTGTTGAAAGCAGAGTGTCCAAACACTGGACAGAAGTCCACTGGAGCAGGACTTTCTTCGACACCGAGGGCCTGATTGGGAATGAGAATCAATAAGCAGTCTTCCAGTCACCCAGGCGATGATAGAGAACCCTGTTCTCTAACAAATGTCTATACCTAAACACCTGAAATGGACATCAAATGCTGCCGGCAACAGGGAATGCCGGTCCTACCCAGTCACCAGCAGCCCCTCCAACAAGACCTGGGCTCCAACCTTTAGATTCTGATCCCCATTCTGAACACCCCCACCACAGGCAGAACTCACTTACTATTGATTCTCCTTGGTATCCCTGTGCACTAATGCCAATTTGTGTATTGTTTCCAATTATTGGAACTTTTGTTTCTAAATCTTTCCCTGCCAATTAGATCAAACTGACTAATTTGAAGTTGTGCCCCTTTGTTGAACAGTGTTCTGGAGAAGATGGCTAGACTTCCTGTAAGTTTTTCCAATTAGTCCAATTCCCCTTCCATAATTGTCTATTTTCATCTTGGAATGATCTACGATCTTACATATTTCTTAACCCATACGATATATTATGATTATTGTTCCCTAGATGCTCTGTCACTGATAGTTGTCCTGACTTGTTTCCCAGACTGAGGTCAGAGTCAATCTTACAGCAAGGAACCAGACCCATGCCAACCAGAATTCCCATCTGAACTAGACCCATTTGCTTGAGTTTGCCCCATATCCCTCTAAATCAGCCTTTTTTATACCATTAACCAAGAGGTCCATGCTCTAAATATTGCCTAACCGTTACTTTTTAAATGTTGTTCATGTACTGGCCTCAACCATTCCCCTGGAAACTCATTACATATACTGATCACTCCCCAGTGAAAATGTTGTTCCTCAGACTTCCATTGAGTCTTTTCCTTCTCACCTTAATCCTGTGCCCCTGCATTCCCAATTCCTCAATCCCACAATGCCACTTTCTTTGTTGGGTCGGAAACATAACTAAATAAAAAATTTCTCCTGAATCCACTTGGGAAACCCCTCCCCCATCCCTCATGAGTAATTCATTCTTGGGGACCCCCTTTATCACAACTCTATAGCTCCAGCACAGCTCTGCAGCTTCCCCACAAATCTGCCGCTGGCTACCAATCCCACGAGTTGTATCTCTTGCTTCTGAACTTCAAGTGGATTCTCATAAAGATCGGCTTCACTTGTCACACAGGTAAAATGTTCCGATGCGCCAACAACCAACGCGGTCCAAGGGTGTGCCAGGGTCAGCCTGCAAGTGCCACCGTGCTTCTGGTGCCAACGAAGCATGCCCACAACTTGCTAAACCTAACCCATGTGACTTTGGATTCTGGGAGGAAACCCACAAAGTCATGAGGACACCGTACAAAGCCTTGTCTAATAAACTAACGGCATTTACATATATGTATCACAAACCTACCCTTGACAATTCGTATGCTCATTTACATATGAATCGTAGCATTTTACTCGGTAGCCTTCCCATCGACTTACTCCAGGTTCAAGGACGCACACCGGAAGCAGTTTGCAGCCTGCAAATCTTTGGGATATGGTTGCAGCTGGGAGAACATGCAAACTCCACACAGAGAGCACCCGAGGTCGGGTTTGAACACGGACCTCTGAAGCTGAGAGGCAGTCGCTGTGCCTGGGAACTCCTTTCCAAATGCACACTCACCGGAAAGGCTGCAACAGTTAAAGAAGCAGCTCACCTGTTGGTATCAGCATTAGAATCAGAATCAGGTTTATTACGTACTCATTGAGATTCAGTGCAGAATAAGCCCTTTTGCCTATTGGAGCCACACTGCCCAGCGATGCCCTGATTTAACCCTAGCCTAACCACAGGTCAATTTACAACATTTTTCACACAGAAAGTGGTGGGTGTGTGAAATGCACAGCCAGTGACAGTGGTGGAGGCGGATACAATAGGATCTTTTAAGAATCTCTTGGATAGGTACATGGAGTTTAGCAAAGTAGAGCTCTATGCAGTAGGGCAATTCTAGAGTAGGGTACATGGTCTGCACAACATTGTGGGCCAAAGGGCCTGTAATGTGCTGTAGATTTCTATGATTCTATGACCAATTAATCTTTGGACTGTGGGAGAAAACAGGAACAGCTGGAGAAAGCCCATGGGGTCACGGGGAGAACGTACAAACTCCTTACAGGCACTGACATCTGTCAGGAGAGTTGTTGTTTTGCAGCAGCAATACAGAGCAGTACGTAAAATCAAGGCAAGTTTATTGTCATTTTGACCATAAACTGCTGGCACAGTACACAGTAAAAACAAAACAACGTTCCTCCAGGACCCTGGTGCTACCTGAAGCAACACAAAATGACACTAGACTATGTGAGACGGCACAAGGCTACACAATGCTACGTAAAACAACATAAAAACGGCACTAGACTACAGACCTGCACAGGACTACATAAAGTGCACAAAACAGTGCAGAACAGTACAATAATTAATAAACAAGACAATAGGCACAGTAGAGGACAAATTTCAATATAATAATAAATGATGTAGATGTCAGTCTAGACTCTGGGTATTGAGGAGTCTGATGGCTTGGGGGAAGAAACTGTTGCACAGTCTGGTCGTGAGAGCCCGAATGCTTTGGTACCTTTTGCCAGCTGGCAGGAGGGAGAAGAGTTTGTGTGAGAAGTGCGTGGAGTCCTTCACAATGCTGTTAGCTTTGCGGGTGCAGTGTGTGGTGTAAATGTCTGTAATAGCGGGAAGAGAGACCCCAATGATCTTCTCACCTGACCTCATTATCCACTGCAGGGTCTTGCAATAAGAGACAGTGCAAAATATGCTATAAATTACAATTTTAAAAAATATATAAAGATAAATAAGTAGTGCAAGACAAGAGCAAGAATAGTGAAGTAGTGTTCATGGGTTCATTGTCTGTTCAGATGTCTGACGGTGGAGGAAATTAAGCTATTGCTAAAACATTGAGCGTGTGTCTTCAGGCTGATGGTAATGTGAAGAGGATATGTCCTGGATGGTGGGTCCTTCATGATGGAATAATGCAAAGGGCAGATCCCAACAAGTCACCCTCATCCTGTGAATATACTTAAAAAGGTTGCTAAAAGGGAGAATGCTGGTGTGAGAAATAGGAAAGTGAACAAGTGTAGAAGGTTGAAATGTGCTCAGTCAGGAAATGAGGTGCTCACATTGGGCTTTGTTGCAACGGTGTGGGAAGTGGAAACAGAAGTGAGATGGTGATGTTAAAATGCTTAGCAAACAGAAGCTCAGTGACAAAACTTTCCAAATGAATGTTCAAATAACACTGCCTCCTCAGGATCATAAAATGATAAATGCAGGTTAGAGCTCTTCAATTAATGATTTTCCTCAGTGAGTGAGCAAGCATTCTACCTACCGATTTGTACCTGGGCTTATTGTTGATAAACTGAAAATCTTTGAGTGCCACCCAGACGGATCATTCCATATACTCTGTCAGCACACCAAGGTAGTACAAGCAGGGAACCTTAACAGAGGGCAGAATCATAAACACAAGAGATTCTGCAGATGCTGGAAATCCAGAGCGACATGCGCAAAACGCGGCAGAAACTCAGCAGGTCAGGCAGCGTCTACGGAGGGGAATGAACAGTCAATGTTTTGCCATGAGACTCTTCATCAGGACTCCTGATGAAAAGTCTTCTTGGCCTAAAGAGTTCATTCCTCTCTATAGATGCTGCCTGACATACTGAGTTCCTCCAGAAGTTCTTGCTTGCTCCACGGAATCCAGAATATAGAGTTATAGTTCCCGAGGAAAAGCAGTGCAGGCAAGCAAAAGGCGCAAGGCCTGCATGGGGTAGTTTAGTGATTGTATAAAAGGCCTATTCAAGATTCTTACAACAATAGCTGCCCTTTAGCCTGGTGGTACCTGCCCTCAAGTTTTTGTATCTTCTGCTCGATGAGGAGGAGGAGACCGACCAGGGTAGGGGGGAATCTATGGTTATGTTGTCTGCTCAGGCAGTGGAGGGGTAGACGAAGTCCAATCAGATTTGCATAAACGAGACACAAGCAATTGCGGATACTGGAATCTGGCTCCACACACAAAGCACCGGAGGAACTCGGTGGGTCACCAGCAGGTGGAGCCGCTGAGTCTCTCCAGCACTGAGGAACTGCATGAAGATCTTTCTGCCTGTCTCTCGCTCTCTCTGTCTCCCTCCGCCATTCATAGAACATGCTCTTGTATATCTCTCCTCCCTCAGTTCTAAATTCTTTTTGCCTCTTATCCACTGTAGATCATTACATTGTTGTATTTTTATTGTGACTATTTAATTGCTGGCTGGCGATGTGCTCATCAAAATGACATGATCTTATTGTCCTCTCTGCCTCCCTTTATCTCCTACCCTGACCCCCATCCTCTTCCACCTTCTCCCCACCAGAGTTTATCTCTAGGAGCTCAAGGCAAGCCCGGGCGACCTTTCTGACTGGTCCCAGATTCAGGTGATGTCATCAAAGCGAAGCAGAAGCCTAAAGATAACGAGCACTACATATTTCTTCACTGAGCAGCAAAAGCTGGAGGTGGCTTTCAGTGGACATAATGTGTTAGAACTTGCATCATCTCAGTGGTCTACTGTATTATAATAATCTTAGGATTAAAAAAAAAGAGAAAATGGCATTTTAACTGATTAATAATAATAGTCTTTTTAGTGTTTCTTGATTTATTTTGAAATTAATTTTGAATCACAGATTTTTTGCCTCCTTTTTGTGTTATGTAGTGATGTAGTTCTTAGTCTGTGTATTATAGTTCTGAAATACCATTAATTCTGCACTGTAATCTCTTCAGACTTTGTGTGTGTGTATGTGTGTGTGTGCGCGCATGCGTGCGTGTGTGTGCGCGCACATGCAATTATCTGTCTGGGAAAAAGCTTCCTATTCCTGTTAGTAACAGCCCCTCCACCACCCGCTCTCACCCCATCCCACCTGTCCCGCTTCCACTAACCACCACCCCCTCACCCCTGGGGTTTTACTGATTTGCTGGAATGGTAAACGAGGGAGAGAGAGCGAGCAGGGGAGGTCAGGGACATGGCTGAGCTGAAGTTAATACTGGTAAAGGAGGCAGTGAAGATTGTCTTCTTGTTGGAGGGAGGGTGAGTGGTGGGGACATTGGGTGAGTTACTTTCTGGAGACACTGAAACAGGACAAGGGAGAATCTGCCCTGCTTCTTAATGTTAACGTCAATAAGGAGCAGAGAAGTAGCTTGACGAGCAACCAGAAATAAATCTATTTTTTTTGTTCTGTGACAGTATCTTAATCAGCTCTACTTTTGGCAATAAGGTCGGGACTGTGAAAATTCTTTTCCTGATCGTTTTTCTATAAGTGCCGTTTTCTCACATTTTTTGAGGCTTTTATTGGGTCGCCGTTTAAAAAAAAAGAGGTGTTTGGAGTTTATTTTATTGTTGTTGTGAATTCTCGAATACTGTAAATAACAATTCCAAGTAGCTGGATTTATTCTATTCAAAGAGAGAGAGATTGAGCGAGAGAGAGAGAGAGAGAGAGAGAGATGGGGTACAAATATTTGGGGTTTGGTTTTTTGAAATTGGTGCTGCTTCAGGGTAGTGATGAACTTGACGAAATAAGGGTTCTCAAACTGGGAGTGAGTTGGGAATCCCGCCAAGTCTGATCACCCAAGCTGCCCTTGGATGATACCTAGTTCAACACTGTACAGCCTGCTCTGTAGTTATCTCCAATAGAACTGTTGTCTGCCCTCAAATCATTACGTTAGTTTCCGGTCGATTTCAGGCCCAGGCCAACACAAGAGAGACAGATGCCTTCAGCTGTTAGACTGGCGTTACCTCAATTGTGTAGTTTTTAAAAAGAAACCAATTGAATATTTCACATCAGGAATGAAAAAAATACTTTTCACTTCATTGTCTGAAATAGATGAAATTAAATGCTAATTTATACGATTCAATTAATTAAATCATTAATTATTTTATGAAAAGGGGGAAGGCTTGGAATTTCCCTTTTAGCCTTGGAATTAACTGTAGCCTTTTTAATTTTTTTTCACATTTCAGGCATTAATCTAATCTCTCCTTAATCTAAATGTTAGGTAAGAATCCTGCCATTGGAAGTGTTGCCTGTCTAACCATGCTGAGTGGCAGCACTACTCACAGACACCTTTTATCCACGTACTGAAATAGTGCAAAAACACGAGTTATTTTACGAATACCTCAGTGCTGTATTGGTTTCAGCATAGAAGCATTCTAAAGATTAATTTATTGTAGACGTAAAGATAATTAAAAATTTAAAAAAAACATTTTTGCACTGTGATTAGTAGGAAGCAACTGACAATTCCTATTTGCACATGTTCATTACTTGGCATTTTACCTTTGCTCGCCTTCGACGGGGGGCAAGGTGTGAAGGATATTCGAATTTCTTTTTATTTGTAAACGTTTGTTTTTTTAATAATTAAATTGGGACAAGTAAGGCTAGGGTGGCATCTTGTTCGGTGGAGCAATTGGAACAGGATTGATAAAGGTTAAGTTAACGAGTCTTACTACCTTTATAAAGCAATGCCACATCTTTAGTTTTAGAGAGACAAATAAGTAACACCTTGACACGCAGAAACTGGTACTAAAGACCCTTTGTTAACACACTGTTAAATAGTTGAGAAAACTATTACAAAGCGTAGCTGCTGCACTCCTGAATGACTGGGTTTCAGACTGATACAAGCCTGACTAGGGATTGAAGCCAGTGTCTATCGTGATGGTCATATTATTACAACGTTAGATTTTTGGTGGATTCTTGACAGGGTTTTTTTTATTTTCGTTAGAGAAACCCCTGTTCTATTATTTTGCCTTCGGAACAACTGGTTTGTAAAACGCTGAAAATGTTTGAGATTTTTGTAAATGAGAAAAGACTTGTTTGAGGAGTGAAAACAAGAAATAATAATACACATTTTAAAAGTAAAAGGTTGTTCTTGGAATTAAAGTGGTTCCCTAAATTCAGATTACAATTAGGGAACATTTGTATTGATATACATACATAATATAAATATATATATTATATATATTTTTGGGGGGTTGTTGATAATTCTGTACTGTATTTCCTAGATTATTTCATTAACCCTTCCTTCCCTTTCACGTCACGGAGATACATTTCCCCTCCTGCTAACACCACCCCCCCCCCCCACTTCCTCCTCCTCCTCTGCCCCATTCCTCCTCCCCCAGGTCATTAGACATCGATGTATTTTTTGCTAGTGTGTACAATTGCTATTGTTCTGGAGTGCTGTCTTTGATGCTTAGCCTAGTGATTTTTAAGACAAAATTAATTCTCTCTCCAATAATAAATCTTGTGTTAGTAGTAGATGTATTGTAACTTTAAAAAAAAGTTTAAAAAAAGCTTTTTTTAAAAAAAAATAAAAGTTAAATACAAACTATTAGATGTAGTTAAGTGAGATCTAGGACCGGTAAGGATAGGATTTCCTGTATTTAATAATTAATAATTAAAAGATAAAGGCAAATACTAACCATAATAATGTTGGGGCAATTCTGCTGATCTGACGTGGTTTCAATGAACCAAAGCTTTCATAAACATTTTAATGCTGGCCAATTGGAAGGCATTAAGTGGATTCCCCACCCTTGTCTCTTAAAAGGGTCGCCATACTACCTTAAATGCTAATGCTAGATATGCAAGACTGGGTTTTTATTATTTTTAAGAGGGACGCAAGCTATAATTATGAAAATGATTTTATTAAGAAAAGAATCCATATTTTTTTAAAAGCTCAGATGAAATTGATAAAAAAAAGTGATTGTGTGATAAGTTTTAATGTTTATATACACATAAACCACTGTCCCAGTGACCCACAGCACAAATATTTTTCAAGAAATAAAGTATGTTTTGACGTGTCTGCCTATATAGTAAGGTTTCCTTTAGTTCTCACTCGTCTAAAGCATTGGGTTTGTTAAGGTTTTTTTTGTGACTGAATTCTGTCACTTTAAGACAGTCCATATGGTTTATTTTTGATTTTTAATTTGATCTGTAGCTTGGACTTTAAGGTAGCATGGCTCTGTAATTTGCTCAAGTTTTATTTTTCATTGTACAGCAGTTAACAGCTGATGAATGTTATACATCTTGCTTAGGCTAGTTTCAATTCATTGGGTAAGTGTTGGTGATTTTGTTCCTTTGACCTGAAAGGTGTTTGACTAAACTCGCTGATTGGACTTGGAACGTGAGGTGGCAGGGCCGGATGTGGGCAGGGGACCCAGGGTGGGTCACTGTGACGGGGATGTTCTGGGCACACTCTGAGTCCAGTGCCCTTCGTTCCATGTGGCACGCTCAAATCGTGATAGCCCCCGCCTTAGAGTGACCGCCCAGGGTTTAAAATGGCGGACGGTGGGGGTGGGGGGGGGGGGATACTGTGACCAAGGTCACACAAGATTTGGAATCGGTTCTGGGTTGAGAAGCTGGGCGTGTCACCCCTTCCCCCCCACCCCTCCGCATCTGGTCTCAGTAGCTCTATTGTTGTGGCATCAGGGAATGAATTCTTTGGCTCATCGTGACCAATTTTTCCTGGAACTGTCAGTGAACTTCTTGGGGACATTCTGAAGAGGTGTAAAGGCTCTGTAAAATCTAACCCTTTCCTTTAACTTCTGAATTGCACATCTATTGGCTCTTTCAACTGGACATTCCAGAGTTGGCAAGCAGGACAAGCAGGGTAGATTTGTGGGGAAGTGAAAGTGGCCTGGAACTGTGTATTGGTGAGGAGTTGTTTCATGTGTTCAGGACAAAATTGGCAGCACTAGTGATTTAACTGTAAGGAAATTCAAGTTGCTTCCACTCCTAAAGACATCCCTCCACTTGCACGGAGAAGACCAGAGAGTGGCTCTTGTGTAGAATGCCCGTACAGTGCACTGATTAGAGCCCGGTGACCAGCTCCGTCTTTTGACTGAAGACTGAGCAGAGGCCACACAAGATGTAGCGTCTGCCTTTCCTCACTGTGTTCCAAGCCTCCCTATCTCAGTTCAGAGGACGATGTCACAATCTCCTTCCCTGGTGCCGTGTAATTTGTTGTCAGAGTATGTATATGGCACCAGATACAACCCCAAGATCATTTTCTTGCAGGCATTTGCAGGAAAATAAAGAGATGCGATGGAATTTATGAAAAATTATGCGTAAGGGAAAACTGATAAACAGCCAACATGCAAACAAAGACAAATTGCGCAAATGGAATATAAGCAGTACTAAGAACATGAGTTTGGGATGTGGAGTCCTTGAAAGTGAGTCTGTGGGTTGTGGAATCAGTTCAGCGTTGGGGTGAGTGAAGTTATCCACTCCAGCTCAGGAGCCTGATGGTTGAAGGGTAGGAACTGTTCCTGATCAACACGTACGTGATGATTTGACCACAGCATCTGCAGTATACTTTGTGTTTACTATTCGGAACTGTTCCTGAACCTGGTGGTGTGGGACCTGAGACTCCTGTACCTCCTACCTGATGACAGTTGTGAATTAGGACATGGCCTCTTGTTTGCTGCCTGTCAGTACCCTCATGGACTGCATCCCAGTTACCCTTCCTCACCCTGGGCAGAAATGATAAACCAGGTTCGTCTTCCTTGAAACTCGTGTTGCTTTGGGGCAAGTTGCTGGCTTCCGATATTGAGCAGAAGACTGCGGTTCCAATGAAAAGGCTTTGTCCTTGGACGGGGAGGTCTTTGACATCCACCAAGTGCCGATAGAAGGCCTTCATCAGGACCGACACCCCTGCATTTGTTCTCTTCCCCTCCCCCACCATTTCTTCATATAATCCACCGGCACATCGCATTTCATCCGCAGAATTTTTCAACAGGTGGTCAACCGTCAATCTGAAGAGGACAAATCCAAGTTGTTTGCTGAGGGAGGGTTGGATGTTGGGGTCTGGCCACAGTCCTGCTGTTTCTGCTAAGCACTGCTCACTAGTTTCTTTGCCCAGTGTTGTACGCTCGGGAGTTTGGGTTGCAGATGGAACGATGAAGGTTTGTGAACTGCCTCTGATAACATGGTGCACGGATGTAGGGGAGCCCAAGGCATTTTGAGTGAAGCGTAGGGAAATAGAGGCGAGCGGGTGGACTATCGGTGCACGAGGCACTGCAGATGCTGGAATCTGCTGGAAGAGGCCAGTGGTGTGAGGGGCGGGGAAGTAATCGTCAGTGTTTTGGTCAGAACCACGCAGGGTCTCAACCTGAAGCCAGAAACGCAGACAATTCCTTCCCTTCTGCACCCCACAGACGCTGCTCGGCTCACTGAGCATCTCTAGCAGGTAGTTCCTCTTGGTGGATTATTCTTGGGTGAGCTTTCCTCACATTTCCGAATTCCATGCTGGAAAATTTCCTCTCTGCCCCAACACAGACTCAACACCATGACACTCCTCACAACTCCCTGCCCGGTGCAAACCACCTCCATAGCTGTCTCCAGGTATCAGCTGTCCAGGGTTCAAATCCCAATCCGGGGAACTCGAGCACAAAAGTCCGGGCTGTCTTAAATGCCCCCCCCTCACCCCTCATGGAGAATATGGTGCTATCCTTTGGGTGGAAGGTTCAAACCCAGCTGCCTCAACTCATTCAGCATTGACTAGACGGGCCGAAGAGCCCGTTTCTGTGCTTGAAGATTCTATGAACGGATGAGGAAGGTCCCGTGGAAGCTTCGCCCATCAGATATGAATGTCACCTGTCATTATCATGTTGTTAGTGGGATCTTGCTGTGCAGTAATGTGCTTCCTTCGTTGCAGCCAGTCCTACGCAATGGAAGTACTGCCGTGGCCAGAGATTCGTGGAAGACGCTACAAAACCTGTGGTCGTGTTTGAACTTCCCTGGCTTTTACACAACCTTGTTGTTAATACATCACACCAGGCTTCCTGGGGGCTGCGGGGAGTTGCACACCTCGTGTCCCCCCTCCCCCATCACCACAGTTCTTCCCAGACCTGGAGATGGAAAGCCCCAGCCAAAAGAGAGTGCTTCCGTTAATCATCGACACAGCAAGTGACGACGTCGGACAACAGTGCGTGTGTGGCACACCGCCGCCTGCAAGACGAGAGTGGGAAGTTTCGCTGGTCACCGAACCTTGTGTTCCTGACTATTTCAGGTAGTAAATACTCAGAAAGTACTAGAAGTACTTTCCACACACCTCCCACCTCGGCAACTCCTCTCTGTAACAACAGAATCTTGTAAACCACAGATTTCTCTACTGAAAGTAAATGAACATTCAAAGAGTGTCAGATGCCAGGAAAATCAAGAGACATGAGAACTGGAGAAGGGAATTGTTCCAGAGCACAGGATGGTGGCTTTGGTAGTCTGGATCACCAGCTTTATTTCCTGTCAACAGCTGTGGGCTTCCACTGATCCCACTGCCTTCCATAACTTTGCAGATCTCGGGAGTGACGGGCGCTGAGAGACCAAGTTCACCTTTGAAGCAGGATAGGAGTAAGAGTTTAAAATCGCATGCAAAGTTAAAGCTAGGACTCTGGGAGCCATTGGCCACTGTCTCACTGCATTCTCCACCCCAGGCGCTCTGCTCCGAGTTAGGTCACGGGAAGCAAGGCGGAGGAAAACATTTAAGGATGTGGACAGAATCTCCTGGAGGAAAGGCAACATTCCCAGTGATTCCCGGAAACGTCTGGCCTACAGTCGGCACGAAGCGCAGAGGGAGCAGTTGGGGTGATGTCAAGAACCTCGAGTCCCTGCATCAGATGCACTCAGAAGTCCTCAGTAAGCTTCTCAGAGAATACCTGCTCTAGTGGGGCATCTCCCGTTGTGTCTGTGAAAGACCCGGGTAAATGGAACTAACCCAATCGGGCAACTTGCTCAGCAGGGACGGACTGGGCCAGCAACCTGCTTCTGTGACGTATAGCTCTTACCACACGACGGCTCAGATCTCGACCCCGTCACCCACCCCAGGATGCACAAGGCCAGTGTAATCCTCCATCCCGAGGAAGGAGATCCCAAATGCTCAATAGTCTGAAGAAACTTCTGATGAAGGGTCTGTGGTGAACTACATACACCTGTCTGGACACGCCACCCCCCCCCGCTGACTGCTCCTGTGGCTCCTCCCACTGACCCCGGTATAAAGGCGATTGGGGCCTGAGCCCTGCCCTCAGTCTCCAGGATGTAGTACGGTGGTCAATTACTGCTTGTCCTTTCTTCCAGCCAATAAAAGCTTACAGCTCGCCTCACGTCTCAGAGAGTTATTGATGGTGCATCAGGGTCCCAGCCTGAAACGTCAACTGTTCATTTTCCTCCATTGATGCTGCCTGACCTGCTGAGTTACTCCAGTGTTTTAACATAGAACACAGCACAGCACAGGCCCACGGTCCTTTCATCTACTCCATGATCAATCTAACCCTTCCCTCCCACATAGCCTTCCATTTTTCTATCATAATGTGCCTACCCAAGAGTCTCTTAAGTGTCCCAAAGGTGTATCTACCTCTATCACCAACCCTGACAGCACGTTCAATGCTCCCAACACTTTCTGTGTAGATAGAAAACTACCCCTGATAAACTTTCCTCCAATCCCATTAAAATTATCTCCTCTGTTAGTAGACATTTCCACCCTGAGAGAAAGGAATATTCTATATGTATGCTTTACCCCTAAGCTGCTTTGTTCGTTCTGACCGGCCCCCTCCTCAATCTCAGCAACCCATTCCAAACTGAGGCATGGTGGGACGTGCTGAGGTTTCAGAAGGCAGCACCAAATGCAAAGTTGCTTTCACACACAAACAAAAATAAAGAACATTGCTAAATCCAAGCACAGACAAGGTCTCGGTTTCCCCTCTAGGTTCCTCTGCCCAAATCAAACTGCCGCTTTCCTTGTCCTGTTGCCTCTAGATTGTTTTAGACTGAATCAGGCTGACCATCACTGATGTACGTCGTGAGATTTGTTGTTGTGTGGCAGCAGAACAGTGCAATACATTAAAAAGTTACTACGGTAGAATACGAAGTATGGTATAAAAAATAAATTAGTGCAAAAGAGAGCAAGAAGTGAGGTAGAGTTCGTGGGTTCCTGGTCCGTTCAAAAATCTGTTGGTGCAAGGGAAGAAGCCGTTCCTAAAA
This sequence comes from Hypanus sabinus, assembly GCF_030144855.1. Taxonomy (NCBI): domain Eukaryota; kingdom Metazoa; phylum Chordata; class Chondrichthyes; order Myliobatiformes; family Dasyatidae; genus Hypanus; species Hypanus sabinus. The sequence continues at coordinate 171,493,081 of NC_082711.1, forward strand.
CATTGAGTATATGTCTTCAGATTCCTGCACCAGCTCCTTGATGGTAATAATGAGAAGAGGGCATGTCTCAGATAGTGAAGGCCCTTAATGGGCAATGCTGCCTTCTTGAGGTATTGCCTATTGAAGATTTCCTCGATGGTGGAGGAGGCTGGTGTCCATGATGGAACTGGCTGAGTCGACAAGCCCCTGCAGCTTTTTTCTGATCCTGTACAATGGCCCCTCCATGCCAGATGGTGACGCGGCCCGTTAGAACGCTCTCCACTGTATTTTGCTTTGGTGACATACCAAATCTCCTCAGCTTCCTAAAGAAGTAAAGCTGCTGGCGTGCCCTTGTTCGCGATTGCATCGATGTGTTGGGCCCAGCATCCATCCTCAGAGATGTTCACCCTTTCCACTGCCGATCCCTCGATGAGGACTGGTGTGTGATCCCTCGACTGCACCCTCCTGAAGCTACGCTTTGTGTTCCCTTCTTCTGCAGCTGGGGAAGCCATCAGCAGTCACCACGAAAACAAAAACTAAATCACCATCTTCCTGTGAATTCCTCCCTCAGAAAAGGAATTGTATTGAGAAACCTTCAAAGTGATTTTTACTACTGAGGTGAGCAATGATGGTGCTGAAGGTTTTCTGTTGTGTCTGCCCAGATGGGAGTACGATGGACACAAGAGATTATTTTTGCCTCAGATAGCATCAAAGATGGGATTTTGGCCCCATCAGCTGGGGCTGGATTGAATTGCTGTCCCCAGTCCAAAGGGGTGACGCACTTACATCGTGAGCGAAGGGTCAATTCTGAGGCTCGGATGCAGTGGCCTGGATGTCTGGCTAAGGCTGTGCTGGGGTCTTTGACCTTATTATGTTAATATGAAGACCACCCACCTGCATCAGGTTGGGAGGTGAGGTCTTCCCTTCCACTCTGCTCCATCTGGCAAAGGGCATCGTGCCAAGGAACCTTGTCTTTGAGATATCGCAGCACTTTAGATGCAGGAGTGTTTGGAGCTTGTATTGTGCCATCTCTCTGCACAGACCCACTGTGAGATACACTCCATGCCTCCCCTTCCATTCCCGTTCCTCTGAGGTTGACCTCCGAATTTGCCATCCCCTGTCTTTGTGGAGACACGAGGGGCTGCAGACGCCGTGTGCTTTGAGCAACACACAAAATGCTGGAGGAACGCAGCAGGTCAGGCAGCATCTGTGGTGGGGGGGGGGCAGCCAAGAAGTCCAGATGAAGCATCGGTTGACCGTTTCCCTCCGCGGAGGCAGCCCGACTGGCGGAATCCCTCCAGCATTTTGTGTGCATCTCTTCTCTTTATCCATCGCCTGCCAGGACCTTTCCGGCCACATTCAAGAAGGTTGCTGTCAAGTGCATTATGGGAAATGCTGAGGTCAGGAAAGGCTCTACATGAATGAAGGGTTGTACTTATTGAAGTTTTATCCCGGTTCTGGTGTAGAGCAGGTGATAACAATTGACATTCTTTTGATTGTTTTACTAATCTTAGCTCCCAGGCCGAGAATTAATCTCATGCTCCCTGCATGATTGTAACCAATGAGTTCATCATTGCCAGCTGGTGGGGAGTGGAAGTTGCCTGCTGACAGATCAACTGCTTCAGACTGACATGGGTGGGAAGAGTCCTGTTGACTCAGTCCATTGCTGGAAGGGAATGGCCACGCCGCTGGTGGTCAGCGAGAGGTACAGTCCTCAGCTCGCGTAGTGCTCCTCCCTCCATTTTAGCACAGCTCTCAACCCAGCTGGCTCAGAGTTAAAGACAGCAATGGTGCCATTTGACCAGTCTACGGGTGGACTGGCCGCAGGGACAGATGTCCCCCACTGTGACTCCCTCCCATCCCCCCTGCCCCTCCGATCTCACCCCACTACTGAAGTCCAAAGCAGCAACACTGTAAACACAAATTGTGAAGGCATCTTTCAGGTCCCTGTGTACGGCTAACTAAGCCCTGTTGTAAAATATGTGGATGGGGCTCTCTCACATCACAGATGGGGAAAGTATAATTTTATATTTGTATTTTCAAAATAATAAAAAAAGTTTGTGAAAGGTTTCCATCCTCTACGTGGTCCAGAAATCAATGTGTTTGTCCGAAAAATTAAAAAAATAAAACTGTTTTCAACTCAGCTCTTGTCAATGCTTTCAGTGTTAGTGTGCTGGGAGGTGGGGGCGGGTGGTGAACGTCATTCAATACCTCCAACACATCCGGTGTATCATTCTCCACAACTTCTGCCATCTTCAATGGGATCACCTTTCCATACCCTCCCCCTCGGTTCTCCGCAGGGATCACTCTTTCCGTAACTTACTTCTGCACTTGTCTGTCTCCGTGACTTTCCTCTACTTTCATCCCTCTCTCCATGACTCCCTCTGCTTTCATCCCTCCCTCCGTGACTTTCTCTGCTTTTGCCCCACCCCACTGATTCCACCCCCCCCCCCCGAGCATTTATCCCTGCAGCAGCGTTAATTGTCATTCAAACTTACACATGAACACTGCCGATTGAAACGTTGTTCCACACAGCCGCACAGGGCACATATAACACATTACGACAGCAAAACAAAACGAGGTTACAAAAAATATGTAGCCCAAGTTCGAGTGTCAGTGTCCTGGTCAGTAGAATGATGGTGCATGGGATGTTGTCCTGGAACCATGTTTCTACAAGAACAAGCACACAGCAGTCCCTCAACCCAGCTGGCTCAGAGTTAAAGACAGCAATAGTGCCATTTGACCAGTCTGCGGGTGGACTGGCCGCAGGGACAGATGTCCCCCAGCTCCTGCACTCTCACTACTGAAGTCTGAGGTGGCAACACTGTAAACACAAATTGCAAAGGCATCTTTCAGGTCCCTGTGTGCGGCTAACCGAGCCCTGTTGTGAAATATGAGGATGGGGCTGCCATCGTGCAGTCGGAAGTGAACTCAATCCAGCTTCTGCCCACAATTGGCAGATTCGGGTCTGCCACAAACTCCACCCAAATACAGAGCCTGCCTGTTATTAGTTCTGCTTAGGTTCCCAGCCTTCTTATGCCATGGACCCCAGGTTGGGAACCCCTGTAGACACTACATTCACTTTGCACACAGACTCCACCAGCTATCGACTTTGCCAGTGAGACATAGCACCGTTCAGGCCCTTTGGCACTCAATGATAAATTTAACCCTTCCCCTTCCACGTAGCTACCTCCATTTTTCTTTCAGCCGTGTGCCTGTCTAAGAGTCTCGTAAATATCCCTAATGTATCTGCGTCTACCACCACCTCCAGCAGAGTGTTACAGGCTCTACCACTTCCTTTGCAAAAAAAAAACTAACTGATATCTTCTCTAAACTTTCCTCCACTCACCTTAAAACAACGTTCTCCTAGTTCTCCTATATTAGCCGTTTCCACCCTGGAAAAGAGGTACTATCGGTCCTCTCTATCTATGCCTCTTTATGATCTTGTACACCTCTATCAAGTCGCCTCTCATCCTCCTCCATGCCAAAGAGAAGCTCTAGTTCGCTCAACCTTTCCTCATAAGGCATGCTCTCTAATCAAGGCAGCACCCCAGTTAATCTCCTCTGTGCCCTATCTAAAGCTTTCACTAGAAATGAACACAATATTCCCAAGCGTGGCCTAATCAGAACTAACCAGAATTTATTTGGCGGCACGGTGGCATAGTGGTTAGCAAAAAACTATGCAGCACCAGCGACCCTGGTTCGATTCCCGCTGTTGCCTGCAAGGAGTTTGTACGTTCTCCCTGTGGCCACATGGGTTTCCTCCGGGTGCTCCAACTTTCCTCAGCAGTCGGTAGGTTAATTGTCCTGTGATTAGGCTAGGATTGAATCGAGGGCTTGCTGGGCGGTGCAGCAAATCCACACTGTACCTCAATAAGTAAATAATTCTTCCTAACCACCCAGTCATCTTCAGTGGATCTATAGACACTTACCCAAAGATCCTTCCGTTCCTCCGCACTGTTACAATTTCCACCGTTCACCTTGTACTCTGCCTTTCAGTTTGATCTTCCAAAGTGCATCTCACTTCACATTCTTCCAGACTGAATCCACCTGTCCCAGCTGTGCGTCCCGTTGTAACCTTTGACAACCTTGCACCGTCTGCACCACCACCAGTTCTTGTATCATCTGTGAAGGACCGACTTAAGTAGTTATAAACTGTCCACTCTATCGTGCCCATCATAGAAAGCATCCGCCCTGGACAGGCAGGACGTTGCAAGGATCTTATCAAATTCAAAAATCTGACATGCATACAGTACTGTGGCACACATAAAAAAAATCTGTAAAGTGAAGGTGCTTTCAATAATAACGAAAAGTTTCTATCAAAAAAATTACTATCAAGAGTAGTAGACAGTAAAAAACTAAACCAGATCAATATTTGGTGTCACCACCTTTTACCTTCAAACTGCGTCAATTCTCTTAGGTACACTAAAAACACAAAATGATGAACCCTCCTGATGATGGGTTTCGGCCCGAAACGTAGTCACTACCTCCTCCCATAGATGCTGTCTGGCCTGCTGAGCTCTGCCGGCATTTTGTGTTTTTATTTATTTCCAGTATCTGCAGATTTACTCATGTTGCTCTTAGGTGCACTGTTGTTTCATAAGGAAATCGTCTGGTAGGTTGCTCCAAGCATCTTGGAGAACTTGCCACAGTTCTTCTGCAGACCCTGGCTGTCTCGCTTGCTCCTGTCTCTCCAGGTAAACCCAGACAGCCTCGATGATGTTGAGATCAGAGGTCAGACCATCTGAAACCATGTAAAATTATTAGGGTGCCTAAGACTTTAGCACAGTACTGTACGTACTGAAGTATCCTCCATTTGTAGAAACAAAATGGAAGTCTGTGTTGCGGGCTTTTGATAATGGACTCAATATGAGCACCAGAAACAGTTTACACACAAATCCCATTTTTAGGCGTCGTTCTTTCTTAGCGGTCTTATGCACTTTTGAAGCCATTCATTACAACACTGGAGATGTGATTACCAAGACACCTGGGTTAGTATAGCGGTTAGATTAACACTGCTACTGTGCCATTGACCCAGGTTCAATTCTCGCTACTGTCAGTAAGGAGTTTATTCATACTCCCAGTAATTACATGGGTTTCCTCCCACATTCCAAAGACATACCGGTTAATAGATTAATTGGCCATATAGGTGTAACTGGGTGGTATAGGTTTATTGGTTTGTAAGGGCCTATTATCATGCTGTTTCTCTAAATAAAACAGTGTGAATTCTGTAAATTTTCCAAGTTCTCCAAAATCAACTTACAGACATCTATATAAACAGAATCTATTCATTACCTAATAAGCAGACCCAAATGCCTAGTTCTGTTCCTATGTCTTATGATCTTAAGTCTAAACTGTAAGTGAAAGTTAAAAAAAACACTGCAGATGTTGGAAATCTGAAATAAAAACGGAAAAAGCAGGAAGCACTCAACAGGCCAGGGAGCATCCATAGAGAGAGAGAAACACAATATTTCAGGCTGAAGACCTTACCTCTGCACTGAGAGTAACTCCCATTTTCTATCTTTCCCAGTTCTGAAGCAAGGTTCTCAACTGAAATGCTAATTCCCCTTCTCCCTCCACTGATACTGCCTGACCTGCTGAGTGATTATTGTTGATACTGAACAAGTGAATCGATCATTCTGTCAGGTGAGGTGCCCAGCCAGTCTGCCCTGCACCGGTTTGGAGGGATGCTCCAGGCATTCCTCACCCTCTGCCTGAAGAAGTTTATTTTAGTTCCTCACACTGATTTACCTGAGTGGCTCTGGTCCTCTCACTTTGCCTGATTTCAAATCCTGTTATCCAAACGAAAACACCATCCCTAACAATGAACTGATTTCATTCTTGCAGACGTCCATTATTTGATTTTGTTCTTACATCGGAAAATACACAAAAATCACACGATATGGTGATCGCAGCTCCACAGTTTGGTAAAGAAGTGCATCAAAAATACATAAAACTGATAAGAAAGAGAAATTGCAAAACTGGTTCTGTTTGTACACTCAAAGTACACTCAGTGGCCATTATAGAAGGCATAACTCTACTCCTCATTAGTGCAAATATCAAATCAGCCAATCACGAGGAATAACTCAATGCATAAGAGCATGCAGACATGGCCAAGAGGTTGTTGTTCAGACCAAACATCAGAATGGGGAAGAAATGCGATCTGAGTGACTTTGAATTGTTGGTGCCTGAAGGGGTGGTTTGAGTATCTCAGAAACTGCTGATCTCCTGCGACTTTCATGCACAATTCTGTACAGTTTGCAGAGAATGGGGCAAAGAATAAACAAAAATAAACAAATTTGGTGAGCAGCAGTTCTGTGTTTGAAAACACCCTGTTAATGAGGGAGGTCAGCGGGGAATGGTCAGACTGATTCAAGCTGACAGTAACTCAAATAACCATGTGTCACAACACCAGTGTGCAGGGGAGCATCTCTGAATGCACAACACGTCGAACCTCAAATTGGATGGGCTACAGCAGCAGACAACCACAAACGTACACCCAGTGGCCACTTTACTAGGTACAGGAGGTACAGAATCAAGTGGCTACTGGGTGTACATTGGGCTTTCAAATCTAACAATATTATGGAAGCTCCTTTATAAGTCACAGTGTCCATAGATTGTGCATTGTTCAAGGTACATGTATGTCATCACGTCACCTTAGATTCCTTTTCCTTGCAGGCATTCACAGTAGAACAAAGAAACACAACAGAATCAGTGAAAAGCTACACACAAATAACGTGTGAAAGAAGACAAACTGCAAATACAAAAAGCAAATAATAAACAAATAGTAATCCTGAGAATACGAGTTGTAGGTTCCTTGAAATTTTGTCCATAGTACTAGTCCAAGGATGGTCCTGCAATCTGTTTCCTGGTTTCAACAGGCTTCTCCCTTATTGCCACTGTGTGCCAGTATTCAGAGATAAAAATGGGGAGCAAATTAAGCCAGTCACCAATAAATCCACTGGCATCCAGGAAAAGCTAGCTTGCCAAAGAATGGGAACGGAGAACTTGCTCCTACGGGAAATGAGCGACGTGGGGAGGGTGGAACGAGCTACCGGTGGAGGATGAACAATTGCAACTTCTCAAAGCATGAGAGGGCAGCTAAAGTCACGTGGGAGGAAGAGTCAGCTGTACAGGAACTTCAAAGATAACCTGAAGGGCACCTACATGGAGCTAAGGATCAGCTGCACCAGCGTCCGGGATTGAGATGCTCAAACTCCCTGGTACGGATAACTGATGTGGCCCCTTTAAGGGCTCAGGACGGCCCTGCTAATCATGTTCTGAGCGCCCAGAATTGAGTATTTGAGGAACACCTGCTGAGGTTCAGTGCTCAATCGTAAGCCTAATTGGGGTATCGTCTCGTGTTTGTTTTGAGCCCAGATCCAGTGTAATATCATGTCTCAAACCTTGCTTCAGATATCCCAACATTTGGGTCCAGTTCATCCTCAGCAAGGACTCTCATCACAGTATAAAGGGGAATAGTAATGAAAAGCTCAAAGTAAATTTCATATATTAGCCTGAAATTCATTTTCATACGAGCATACTCAATAAATCCTTAGAATAATGACCATAACAGAATCAATGAAAGACCATCCAACTTGAGCGTTCAATCAGTGTGTAAAAGACAACGAACTGTGCAAATACAAAAAGAAAGAAATAAAATAAATAAATAAGCAATAAATATTGAGAACATGAGATGAAGAGTCCTGAAAGTTAGTCCATTGGTTGTGGGAACAGTTCAGTGATGGGGCGGGTGAAGTTGAGTGAAGTGATCACCTTTGGTTCAGGAGCCTGGTGGATGAGGGGGGCCCGCACTATGCAGTCTGTCTGTTCAATGTTCTATATTCCATGAACAACAGAGAACAGTACAGGTCCTTTGGCCAATGATGTTGTGCCAACTTTTTAACCAACTCCACGATCAAGTAACCCTCCCCTCCTACACAGCTCATAACCCTCCATGTTTCTTACACCCATCTGTTTGTGGGAAGAGGCAGGCAAAGCTCAACATGGGCTCAAAAAACAGCACTTCATCTTGGCACAATGTAGCCTTCAGAACTCAGGTTTCAGGTCACCGAACATGGGATGTAGAACAGTACAGTGTATGCTGTTGTGGCAATCTTCAACCTGCTCCAAGATCAATCTAACCCTTCCCTCCCACGTAGCCCTCCACTTTTCTATCATCCTTGTGCCTGTCTAAGAGTTTCTTAAATGCCCCTAATGTATCTGCCTCCACCACAAACCCAGGGCGTTCCATGCACCTATCACTCTCTGTGTGAGAAAAACCTACTTCTGACATCCTCCCTATACTCTCCTTCAATCAATTTAAAATTATGTCCCCTCAATGTCATCCCCCAAATAAAACATTTCACCGTATGTTTCAATGTGCATATCATTAACAAATAAATCTCATCTGATCTGTGGAAGTTTGTGAACAGAGGTTTTTGGTGTGGGTTTAGACAGGGGTAGCAGATGTGGTTACCATAAAATCCTCTCTGGTTCACCATTGCCTTTCTGGCAGAGAGATCTTCCCACCCTTTCCTGATCTGGCTCACATACGACCCCAGGCCACAGTAAGGTGGTCACCGTGCCCTCCTTGGCAGACCACTTAGGTCCAGTTCAATGGGTACTCACCTCACCCCAGCGCCATGGTAGCATGACAGTTATTTACTTACTGCCCGTTACACCACTGACACTTAGGTCAGCATTGAAGATCCTTTAGGGATCCTTCATCGCTGTTTCCATATCAATTTTGTTTTACCAGTCAGCGTTGCTAGCCCTGAGCTGAACCCCCAAATCTGGACCACTCTTAGTCTGTCCTCTCTCCTTTGACCTGTTTGGCGTGGGTGACCCTACCAAGAGCCAAAGCACAAGGACCTGACTCCAGCCGACGTAACTGTCCAGGTCATAGAGGCACGCAATGTGAGCCTCCTGGACAAACGAGGTGTTTCGAGCAACACTATTACAACTCGGGGCTTCGGAGTTCAATTCACCGTCTCCTGTAAACAAGATTGTACATTCTTCCCATGTACGTGTGTGTTTCCTCTGGGTGGGTGCTCCGGTTTTCTCCCACAGTCCGAAGACGTACCGCTTGGTAAGTTAATTGGTCATTGTGAATTGTCCTGTAATTAGGCTGGGGTTAAATTAGTTGGCTGCTGCAGGGGTGGGGGTGGGGCTCAAAGGGCCAGAAAAGCCTGCTCCAAATAAATAAAACAGACTTTTTTTTAAAAAACCTTTTTTCTAAAGAGTGACAATGGATCCAAGAAAAGAGGACAGGATTCCAGAGGGAATGTAAAAAAAATCTCATTTAAATTAAATTAATTTCTTTTACCCACAATCTGGGTTAGATGAGCCTTCTGCTGAAGGAAATGAAAATTAACAGGAAATATCACAAGGATTCTGTCAGAAAATGAACAAAGATCCATCAGGAAATACCTTATTACTAACATTGTTCTTGCGTTTCACTACAAGAAGAGATTTGCTGATTTGCGAATCTTTACTGTGGACATATCAGTGCAAGAGGTTCTCACATAAATCATTAATATTCTGTCCTTTAATGTGGTAAAATACATTATTCTCATCAAAATGCTCCCTTTAGTGATGTTCCAAGAGGGCCATAACCTTGTCGTAGGGTTTGGAGGCTTGCGTGCCTCAATGACCCGGAGAGCTACAGTACGTCGGCTGGAGTCAGGGCCTTGTGCTTTGGCTCTTGGTAGGGCCACCCATGCCAAACAGGTCAAAAGGTCAAGGCCAGACTAAGAGTGATCCACCGGTCCTCCAGGACTGGGGGTTCAGCTCAGGGCTAACACCCCTGAACGGTCAAAAAACAATTGTTACAGAAACAGCAATGAATAATGAAAAGCAATGAACAAAGGCAGAGATGGGGGACCTTCACTGCTGCCCTAAACGCTAGTGGTGTAATAGGCAGAGGAATTCCTTTAGTGAGATTCAGAAGTTTGATAGAACTTTGATCAGAAATGTCACTTTTGAAGGAGACCTTAAAAGGGAAAAAATAGGCAGGGAGGATTAAAGAGCGTATTGCAGAATTCTGGAATTGGATAATGTGACAAAGCTCTACCTTAGGTCCATAGTCCTGACCACAACCTCGAGGAGCCAGCATTCTCTCGAGGGGTTGAATGGCCTACTTCTGCGTTGTGGGAAGTAATGAAATAAAGTAATAAGGGAGCTTCGCTTGCATAAATTGGCCGCTGCATTTCCAACACTACAGCAGAATTTGAAAGTGTGTCAGTAGCTTCAGGACTTCTTCGAGCATCGCAATTCCCCCGCAACATATTCTCTCTTGCACTCCCAATCTCTCCCCCAACTCTTAGACTGGCCGCCTACACTGGGGGTCATTTACAGTGACCAATGAACTTCAAGCATGTCTGTGGGATGCGGACGGAAACAGGAGCACCATGACGTCATAGAGAACACGTTCAAACTCCACACTGCCAGCATCGGAAGTCACAATCGAGCCAACGCCCTTAGCAGTTCAGGTCTTTGATGAGACCTTAAAGTGAGGTTTAGCTCTGCCCTTGCAGTTAGCCGTCAGAACTCCATGGTATAATGTAATTATGTAAGGGGAGTCTGAGGGGAAACATCCTCACACAGACTTGTAAACTCACAGTTTAAACAGATGTTGCCAAAACTCGAGGATCTGAGTTACAGGGAAAGGTTAATTCCGTTAGGTCTTCATTCCCTGGAGTGCAGGAGACTGAGGGAAGAAACAAAACTATCAGGAGTAAAGATAAGGTAAATGCAAGCAGGCATTTTCTCCTCAGGTTGGGTGAGACCAGAACCAGAGGTCATAGGTTTAAAGTTCAAAGAGCATATATGTCACCATGTACAGCCCTGAGATTCATTTTCTGTCGGCATAATCAGCAAATCTATAGAATAGTAACTGTGACAAGATCAACCAGAGGGCAGGAGGCAACGAATTGTGCAAATACAAATAAATAGCAATAAGTAACGAGATAATGAGATAAAAAGTCCTTAAAGTGAGATAACAACACACACAAAATGCTGGTAGAACACAGCAGGCTAGGCAGCATCTATAGGGAGAAGCGATGTCGACGTTTCGGGCCGAGACCTTTCGTCAGGACCCTTAAAGTGATATCATTGGTTGTGGGAGCATTTCAATGACGGAGTAAGCGAGTGTGGTTATCCCTTTCTATTCAGCAGCCTGATGGTTGAGAGGTAGTAACTGCTCCTGAACATGTTGGTGCGAGACCTGTGGCTCTCGTACCTTCTACCTAATGGCAGCAGTGAGAAGAGAGCCTGGGTGGTGAGGGTCCCTGATGACGGATTCTGCTTTCATACAACAGCGTTTTGTGTGGATGGGGTCAATGGTTGGGAGGGCTTTACACTAGCTTTTGTAGGAATTTCCATACCAGGCTGTGATGCAGCCAGTCAATATACTCCCCAACACACATCTATAGAAGGGTGAAAGATTCAAGGGGAGTCTGAGGGGGAAGGTCTGATGTGTGGAAGTGGTGGACGTGGGTTCGATTGTAACACATGAGAAGTTTGGATAAGTACGGGACAAGGGTGGTCTGGTGGGACTAAGCAGAAATTGGGTCAGCATGGACTAGATGGGCAAAGGTTCTGTGAGTTGTAGTGCTCTATCTAGAAAACAAGGATGTCTTATTCTGTTCTTGCTAACAGTTTAAGTGCTTATGCACACAGAAATATGGTTCTGTTATTGGAATCCAGCAGCTTAGACCTAGAATGGGTAACTCAGCACTACTTTTTGACTAGGCTGTGATCTACAATGATATCCCCGATAGAAGTTTATACAATTTTAAGAGGAGTAAATTATCTTTTAAAAATTGCAACTTTCAGATTATAGCATTTTAAAATTATAAACACCCTTGTTTTCTAGACAGAGCACTGCAGCACAGAAACAGGTCCTTCAGCCCATCTAGTCCATGCTGAACTCTTACTCTGCCTCCCATTGACCCACACCTAGGGCATAGCCCTCCATAGCCCTCCCACCCATGTACCTATCCAAACTTTTCTTATATGTTGTAACTGAATCTACATCCACCACTTTCCCTGGTGTCGAAACGTCTAGCACTCAAGGACGTGTATCTAAAGTGAGGGGGAGAGTTCAAAGGAGCGGAGTGGGAGAAGTTTTTTTGAGACAGAGAGCAATGGAATGGACTGTCAGATAGGCTCATGATTGAACACAGAATAGTGGGATCTGGACATTGTGTAGGCAGTTTGGTAATGCGTCATTATCGTAATTAAGATTAGTTTTACATATCACATGAACCTCGAAACATACAGTGAAATGTAAATTGAAAGCAGTGAGGATTGAGGATGTGCAAGTGTTGCCACAATCTGGCGCTGACATAACATGTCCACTATTCATTAACCATAGCCATACATCTTTAGAATATGAGAGAAAACTGGAGGAAACACACGCGGTCATGGGGGAAGCCCCCGCCACAATTGAGCACCGCTGCAATGAGGCACTGTCGCAGGAAAGCAGCATCCATTATCAATGACCCCCTCCACCCTGGCCATGCTCTCTCCTCACTGCCCTATCAGGAAGAAGGTACCGGTGCCTCAGGTCCCACACCACCAGGTTCAGGAACAGTTCTTACTCCCCAACCGTCAGGCTCTTGAACTGGAGAAGATAACTTCACCCAACTCCACTCGCCCCATTGCTGAACCGTTCCCACAACCTAACGGATTCACTTTCAAGGACTCCTCATCTCATGCTCTCGAGATTTATTGCTTATTTGTTTATTATTATTACTATTTCTTTATTTTAATTTTGAGTTTGTTGCCTTGTGCACGTTGATTGTTTGTCCTATTGTGGCTGGATTTTCATTGATTTTATTTCTCTCTTATATTTACTGTGAATGCCCGCAAAAAAGTCAATCTTAAGGTGGTTGATGTACTTCGATAATAACTTTACTTTGAACTTTGAACCCAATTGGCGACTGGGGGCACTGAGGTAGTGTTACTTTAACTTTGACACTAACATTTTATGCTGAACAGCTGGTTCCTGGTCTGCACTGTTTTACGTGTGAATGAGGGGCACCCTAAACAGGGAGATTAAATCTGGCTGTTCTCATATTCCTCCTTATGGGATCTTATTGTGCATAATAGGTTGCCGTGTTTCCTACATTCAGCCACCATTTTATTAGGTACATCTGTGGTCTGCTGCTGTAGCCCATCCACTTCATGTTGTGCGTTTCGGGGTGCTCTCCTGCACACCACAGTCGTAACATGTGGTTGTTTCAGTTACTGTCGCCTTCCCGTCAGCTTGAACCAGTCCGGCCATTCTCCTCTGTCCTCTCTCATTGATAAGAACTGCCGCCCTCTGATGTTTTTCAGTTTTTGCACCATTCTCTGAAAACTCTAGAGACTGTTGTGTGTGAAAATCCAGGAGGTCAGCAGTTTCTGAGATACTCAAACCTCCCCATCTGGCACCAACAATCATTCCACGGTCAAAGTCACTTAGATCACATTTCTTCCCCATCCTGAAGTTTGTTCTGAACAACTGGACCTCTTGACCATGTCTGTGTGCTTTTATGCATTGAGTTGCTACCCCAAGATTGGCTGATTAGATATTTGCATTAATGAGCAGGGATGCAGATGTACCTAATAAAGTGGCCACTGAGCATATCTTACTTACACATATCATGTTTTCAAGGAACTGAGATTGCATGAGGTGCATTAGAATCACAAACCCCAATAGAACAATATTAATCATCATCGACTATTGGAAACCCACAATCTACCCATCACCAGCACCAGCCTACTCAGTATATCAGAAAGTGCCAGGAAGGACCGGTAACATCATGAAGGATCGCATCCACCCTGCTTAGGGACTCTTCATCCCACTCCCATCAGCGGGGAGGCTACATAGCATCCATACTAGGACCACCAGACTCAAAAACAGTTAATTCCCCCAAGCAGTAACACTGACCAACACCTCCACCCACTAACCCACCCCACCACCACTACTTTACTACTTTCTGTCAGAGTCAAAGTTCAAAGTAAATTTATTATCGAAGTACATATATGTCACTATATACTACCCTGAGATTCATTTTCTTGTGGGTATACTCAATAACTCTCTGTACCACCCTCTGCAATTGGATCCTCGACTTCCTAGCCAGAAGACCACAGTCTGTCTGGATTGGTGATAATATCTCCTCCTCACTGACGATCAGCACTGGTGCACCTCAGGGGTGTGTGCTTAGCCCACTGCTCTACTCTCTCTATACCCATGACAGTCTGGCTAGGCAGAGCTCAAATGCCATCTATAAATTTGCTGATGATACAACCATTGTTGGCAGAATTTGAGCTAGAGATAAACTGTGCGCAGGAGCGAGAAATCCCAGCTAGTTGAGTGGAGTCATAGCAACAACCTTGCACTCAATGTCAGGAAAACAAAAGAGGTGATTGAGGGTAAGACAAGGGAACACGAACCAACCCTCACAGAGGGATCGGAAGTGGAGAGAGTGAGCAATTTCAGTTTCCTGGGTGTCAGGATCTCTGAGGATCTAACCTGGTCCCAACATAGCGATGCGGTTATAAAGAAGGCAAGACAGCGACTATGCTTCATCAAGAGTTTGAGGCAGATTTGATTTGCCACCTAAAACACTCGAAAACTTCTACAGCTGGAGAGCATTCTGACAGGCTGCGTCACTGTCTGGTAATGGGGTGGAGGGGGGGGCAATTGTGCAGGATCGAAAGAAGCTGCCAAAAGTTGTAAAGCTAGTCAGCACCATCATGGACACTAGCCTCTGGCATCTTCAAGGAGCAGTGCCTCGGAAAGGCAGCGTCCATCATTAAGGACCCCCCTCACCCAGGACATGCCCAGTTCTATAAGGAGAAGCACTGTCGACGTTTCGGGCTGAGACCCTTCATCAGTCCTGACGAAGGGTCTTGGCCCGAAACGTCGACAGCACTTCTCCCTATCGATGCTGCCTGGCCTGCTGCGTTCCACCAGCATTTTGTGTGTGTTGCTTGAATTTCCAGCATCTGCAGATGTCCTCGTGCATGCCCAGTTCTCATTTTTTACCGTCAGGAAGGAGGTACAGAAGCAGGAAGGCATGCACTCAGCGATTCAGGAACAGCCTCTTTCCTTTTCCGTACGATTCCTAAATGGACCCGTAAACACTAACTCCCTTTTTTATATATATAATTTTTGTTTTTGCACTATTTTTAATTTAACTATTTAATATACATAAAAAAGTGTGTGTGTGTATATATATATACTTACATATATATTTTTTTATATATACTTACTGTAATTTATTTATTTTTCTATTTTATTATGTATTGCATAGTGCTACTGTCACTAAGTTAACAAATTTCATGACATATACCAGTGATATTAGACCTCTGATTCTGAATAAATCTGTAGAATAATGACCATAACAGAATTAATGAAAGACTGCCCAGCTTGGGTGTTCCAACCAGAGTGCAGAAGACAGCAAACTCTGCACATGCAAAGATAAATAAATAAATAAATAAATAAATAGATAAATAAACGGATAAATACTAACAACATGAGATCAAGAGTCTTTGACAAATGAGTCAATTGGTTGTGGCCTTGTGTGCAGATGTTCCTGTGATTGGCATCACTTTATGGCTATACAATCAATCAATGTATACAATCTACTTTATGTATTTATATTTATTGTGTTTTTTTAGTATTATGTTCTTTATCTTATTGTGTTTTTTTTGCGCTGCATCGGATCTGGAGTAATAATAATTTTGTGTTCCTTTACACTTGAGTACTGGAAATGACATTAAACAATTTTGAATCTTGAACGTAATGCCCTGAACAGTCCTTTTAGTCCAAGAGCATTCAATCAGTTATGTCATTAAAGCAGATTTGTGCTTCAGGAAAAGGCAGACAAATTTTTTTTTAATATATAAAAAATGTCCAAGGAGTCTTTACAATGTATTATTGAAATGAGAACTGAGGTATTGATGAGGGAGATTTAATGTTAAAATTACCTGCCAGATTTAGCATTTTGGTACAGATAAGAAATCATCCTAAGGGCGTCATTTATTGATTTTATGGGCGATAGACTTTGACATCTAATAACGGGAAACATGTTCTACTGTCAGGGAAGTGAAAAGAGGTAAAGATTCCTCACAAAATGAAATGCTAAAATCACTCAGATTCTGACGGACGTCTGCTAGGAGGTTAACACTCCAGTTACAGTTGGAGCTGTTCATACTCCTGATAATCTTTCAAAGGACAGCCTTGCAGAATGCCAGCATTTTTCAGATACTTATCTTTTCGGTGTGTTGCAGACAGTGAGAATTAAATCGCAATGTGTGGAAGAAATATTGATCAAACAAAACAAGTTCTCTCCACTTCCAAATGAAGCTCGAGATGGAGGGGCAGTCAGAGAAAGACTGATGTGGGTGTGTGATAAAATACCTGCTATTGTGCTCCTGATCCGTTGGGATATAAACAAGGAGGGGTTTCTCCTGTGAATGTTGAGGCTCCTTATATCTAGAATTTGCATGTTTATATTGTACTCTAGAAAACTGACAGTTCAATCTCCTGGAGTTTGGTAGGAGATACAGAAACATTTTAGCGAAAATATTAAGACTGATAAACACAAATACAGCAGGCACTGCAGCTCCTGGAAGTGTAGAGCACACAGAATGCTGGGAGAGCTCACCTGATTGGGAATAACCAGTCCACGTTTCGGGCCGACACCCTCCACCAAGGCTGAAAAACAGCTTCTCCCCGAGGGCTGTTGTGAAGTTGAACAATGCTACACCCCAACTTGCCAATGGCCTTTGAGTGTTATGGGCCATCAAAGTCACTATTTGCATGTAGGATATGGGATTTTTTTTTAAATGAAGCCGTACCACATGGTCTGTAAATATCTGTTTTGCACGGACTGGAGTAGCGCTGCAATCTCATCTTGAGCAAAGACAGTAAAGTTCTATTCTATAACACTCTTCTATTCCGATATCACTCCAGTACAGTTACAAAGGAGGCTTACACTCAAAGGCGTGTAAGTTTACGGTTCTACACACAAGTACACGTATGCACAGGTACACAGAGAAACTTACTCGCAGCAGCACCACGGGCACGTAGCAACAGATAAGCAATAAAAAAGCATAAATTAAACATATATATTTACCCAGTCTTTACAGGAAATAGCACAATTAAAACACAAAGTCCACTTGAGTGCGGAGTGGTGAGAGTGGAAGATTTCACTGCTGGTCTGCTGAGTTTCTCCAGCAGTTTGTGTCTTCCCTCAGATACCGCCCCCCCCCCCAAAAAAAAACATGCGTTACAGTTTATAAAAGAGTTCAGATTAGCTTTACCTGTAACCTGAAAACTGAAACGTACAGTAAAATGCGTTGTTTGCATCAACGAGCAAAAGGCTTGCTGGGGGCAGCCCCCAAGTGTCGCCATGCTTCCAGAGCCAACATAGCAAGCCCGTAACTCACCAACCCCTCCAGCTTTGTAACGTGAAAGCAAACCGGAGCACTCAGAGGGAGCCGACAGGGAGAGTGCAGAAACTCCGCTGCGACATCCGGTAGACCGCTCACAGAACTTCTTCTCTTAAATATGCCTCTTCTCCTGAACTGCGATCAATTGCAAAGTTCAAAGTCATTTTATTATCAAGGTACGTATATGTCACCATATACAACCCTGAGACTTGTTCTTTGCAGGCATGCTCAGTAAATCCAAAAACCATAATAGAATCAAAGTCCAGCCACAACAGGACCAACAATCAATGTGCACAAGGCAACAAACTCAAAATTAAAATAAAGAAATAGTAATAATAATAAATAACTAAATAAATAAGCAATAAATCTCAAGAGCGTGAGATGAAGAGTCCTTGAAAGAGAGCCTATAGGTTGTGGGAACGGTTCAGTGATGGGCAAGTGAAGTTGGGTGAAGTTAACTTCTCCAGTTCAAGAGCCTATTGGTTGGGAGTGTAATAACTGTTCCTGAACCTGGAGGTGTGAGTCCTGAGGCTCCTGTACCTTCTTTCTGATGGTTCCAGTCAGAAGAGAGCAGGTCTGGGTGGTGGGTCCCTGATGATGGATGCTGCCTTCTTGTGACAGTGCTCCATGTAGATGTGCTCATGGTTGGGCAGAGATTTACCTGTGATGGACTCAGCCATATCCACTACGCTTTGTAGGATATTCTTTTCAAGGGGATTGGTGTATTGATACCAGGCCATAATGAACTCAGTCCACCACGTATCTATAGAAGTTTGTCAAGGTTTTAGATGTCGTGTCGAATCTTCGCAAGCACCCATGGAAGTAGAGGTGCTGTCGTACCTCCTTCGTAATTGAGCTGGTCCTCGGTAATTTAAAGTTGCTGATCCTCTCCGCCTCTGATCTCCCGATGAGGATGGGCTCATGGACCTCTGGTTTCCTCCTCTGCAGTCAGCAATCACCTCCTTGGTCTTGCTGACATTGAGCGAGAGGTTGTCGTCGTGACACCACTCAATCAGATTTTCGATCTCTTCAGCAAACTTTCCAATATGCTGATCCATCACCACCTTTGATTCGGCCCACAACAGTGGAGTCATCGGCAACTTTGAATGTGGCATTGGAGCTGTGCTTAGCCACACAGTCATAAGAGTAAAGTGAGTAGAGCAGGGGGCTAAGTACGCAGGCTCATGGTGTATCTGTGCTGATAGAGATTGTGGAGGAGATGTTGCCAATCTGAACTGACTGGGATCTGCACTCGAGGAAATCGAGGATCCATTTGCACAAGGGGATATTGAGGCCGAGGTCTTGAAGCTTATTGATTAGCTTTGAGGGGATGATGGTATTGAAAGCCGAGCTGGTGTTGATAACGAGCATCCTGATGTTTGCATTTTGCTGTCCAGATGTTCCAGGGTTGAGCGAAGATCCAATGAAATGGCATCTGCTGTGGTAATGGTGGGCAGATTGGAGAGGATCCAAGTCACTTCTCAGGCAGCAGTTGATGTTTCATCTCCAACCTCTCAAAACACCTCATCGCAATAGTAAGTGCTACTGGACGATAGCCTGTAATTTCTATTTTGTCGATGTTTTTTTGGGTGATCTGGAGCTTACGCTGTCCTCCAAGGAACTCGTGAGGCTGGCAGTCAAGCATACAGCCATTGTTTCTCAACAGCGGAACACGGTGAGTTCCATTACTCCTCACTGATTAAAGCATCGATCGAGGTTGCAGTGGACAAGGATGAGAGCAGAAGACAAGTAGGTGTTCGGTGCTGTCTGCCTGCATTTGACCATTCTCCCTCTCACTGCTGCTGCAAGTAGGTGCAGCTTCAATCGCACCTGCGGCGTGGCTCGTGGCCACGGGATTCTTTTTTCTGAGACCCCGTGGTTTGATGTTTAACATCCTCAGTGCTGTACACCTTCCGCAGTTGTGGACTCGTTCTTGGAAGACTATGCGGTTCATGTTCCATGTGGTTCTGGATACTCTCTTCTGCCACTCGTGCAATTTGATCGAGGTGCCTCAGTGCGGAAATGACTCCGTGGCTGAGGCCTGCAACCATTGACGCGGAGGCTAAACTGAACTGACTCGGCGGCTGAGGCCTGCAACCATTGACGCGGAGGCTAAACTGAACTGACTCCGCGGCTGAGGCCTGCAACCATTGACGCGGAGGCTAAACTGAACTGGCTCCGCGGCTGAGGCCTGCAACCATTGACGCGGAGGCTAAACTGAACTGACTCCGCGGCTGAGGCCTGCAACCATTGACGCGGAGGCTAAACTGAAATGACTCCGCGGCTGAGGCCTGCAACCATTGACGCGGAGGCTAAACTGAACTGACTCCGCGGCTGAGGCCTGCAACCATTGACGCGGAGGCTAAACTGAACTGGCTCCGCGGCTGAGGCCTGCAACCATTGACGCGGAGGCTAAACTGAACTGACTCCCTGGCTGAGGCCTGCAACCATTGACGCGGAGGCTAAACTGAACTGACTCCCTGGCTGAGGCCTGCAACCATTGACGCGGAGGCTAAACTGAACTGACTCCGCGACTGAGGCCTGCAACCACTGACGCAGAGGCTAAACTGAACTGACTCGGCGGCTGAGGCCTGCAACCATTGACGCGGAGGCTAAACTGAACTGACTCCCTGGCTGAGGCCTGCAACCATTGACGCGGAGGCTAAACTGAACTGACTCCGCAACTGAGGCCTGCAACCACTGACGCAGAGGCTAAACTGAACTGACTCCCTGGCTGAGGCCTGCAACCATTGACGCGGAGGCTAAACTGAACTGACTCCGCGGCTGAGGCCTGCAACCATTGACGCGGAGGCTAAACTGAAATGACTCGGCGGCTGAGGCCTGCAACCTGATGCACCATCAATAACTCACTCTGAGACGTAGGCGAGATATCGGCTTTTATTGACTGGAAGAAGGAACCAGGAGTGAGTGTCTATCATACAAGGTCCTGGAGACTGAGGCCGATCTTCAGGCCGCAGGTCTCCTTTATACAGGGGCCTGTGGGAGGAGCCACAGGAGCAGTCAGCAGGGGCGTGTCCCGACAGGCACATAGTTCACCACATTCACCCCCCCTTCGTTTGAAAAAGTCCTCATGTAGCGAAGGTTCTTACAAGTCAAGCCGATCAGGCGGTCGAATCTGTCGCTGCGATCTACGTAGCACCGGCTGTGACCGCATAGGTGCCGGCAACATTGGCGATTGCACAGGGGACGGGGGTTGCGCGTGTTCTTGCCCACTAGGCGCCGGTGATCCCTCATGCATGTGCGAGGCGCCTGGTATAAATGCGTACGAAACGCCCGGTATACAAGTGTCGTGAGGAGTCTGTGTAGGGCCTGGTGAGTACGGTGTCACCTCTGGTGCAGGGTTCACAGTTACCGGAGAGCCTTCAGGGTAGTGGTCTGCTGCACCTGCGGGTGCCAGGTCGCGGATGGAGACCGTGTCCTCCCGCCCATCAGGTAAGACCACGTAAGCATACTGGGGGTTCGCATGGAGAAGGTGAACCCTCTCCACCAGCGGGGAGTATTTATTGCTCCTCACATGTTTCCGGAGCAGCACTGGCCCCGGGGACGTCAGCCAAACTGGTAGGGTGGTCCCAGTGACAGACTTCCTGGGAAAAGAGAATAGGCGTTCGTGAGGGGTGGCATTGGTGGACGTACATAACAGAGAGCGGATAGAGTGCAGTGCCTCAGGGAGGACTTCCTGCCATCGAGAGACCGGCAACCCTTTGGACTTAAGGGCTAAAAGTGTGGCCTTCCACACTGTGGCATTCTCCCGCTCTACCTGGCCATTACCCCGGGAATTATAACTCGTGGTCCGACTGGTAGCAATGCCCCTAGCTAGCAAGTACTGGCGCAGCTCCTCACTCATAAAGGAGGACCCTCTATCACTGTGGATATAGCAGGGATACCCGAACAGAGTGAAGAGCTGGCGCAGGGCTTTTATGACGGACGTGGCAGTGGTGTCGGGGCAGGGGATGGCAAAGGGGAACCGTGAGAACTCGTCAATAACACTGAGAAAATAGACATTGCGGTCAGTGGAGGGAAGGGGGCCCTTAAAGTCAACACTCAGGCGTTCAAAAGGGCGGGTGGCCTTGACAAGTTGTGCCGTGTCAGGACAGTAGAAGTGCGGTTTGCACTCGGCACAAATTTGGCAGTCCCTGGTCATCGTCCTGATGTCCTCCAGGGAGTACGGCAGGTTCCGAGCTTTCACAAAATGGTAAAATCGGGTGACCCCCGGATGGCAAAGTTGTGCATGAAGGGCGTACAGCTGGTCGAGCTGTGTGCTAGCACATGTTCCCCGGGATAGGGCATCAGGGGGCTCATTGAGTCTGCCAGGCCGGTACAGGATATCATAGGTGTAGGTGGAGAGTTCTATCCTCCACCACAAAATCTTATCATTTTTGATCTTGCCCCGCTGTTGGTTGCTGAACAGGAACGCAACCGAGCGCTGGTCGGTCAGCACAGTGAATCTTTTGCCAGCAAGATAGTGCCTCCAGTGCCTAACAGCCTCCACTATGGCCTGGGCTTCTTTCTCCACCGCGGAGTGCCGAATTTCAGAGCCTTGGAGGGTGCGAGAAAAGAATGCTACTGGTCTGCCTTCCTGATTAAGGGTAGCAGCCAGAGCGAAATCGGAGGCATCACACTCCACTTGGAAGGGAGCGGTCTCGTCCACTGCATGCATCGTAGCTTTGGCAATGTCCGCTTTAATGCAGTTGAAGGCCGCGCAGGCCTCAGCAGAGAGGGGAAACGAGGTAGACTTGACCAGGGGGCGAGCCTTGTCTGCGTAATGGGGGACCCATTGGGCGTAATAGGAAAAAAACCCCAGGCACCGTCTGAGGGCCTTGAGAGTGGTGGGAAGAGGGAGCTCTAACAGGGGGCGCATACGTTCGGGATCAGGCCCAATAACCCCGTTTTCCACGACATACCCAAGTATAGCAAGGCGGGTGGTACCAAAAACACACTTGTCCCTGTTATAAGTAAGGTTCAGAGCTGCAGCCACTTGGAGAAACCGTTGGAGGTTGGCGTCGTGATCTGGCCTGTCATGACCACAGATGGTGATGTTATCCAGATAGGGAAATGTGGCCTGCAGTTGGTACTGGTCCACCATCCGGTCCATTTCCCTCTGGAAGACAGAGACACCATTCGTGACACCGAAAGGGACGCGCAGGAAGTGATAGAGCCGGCCGCCCGCCTCGAAGGCGGTGTAGGGGCGGTCCTCTGGGCAGATGGGGAGCTGGTGATAAGCGGATTTCAGATCTATTGTCGAGTACACCTTGTACTGAGCAATCTGGGTGACCATATCCGCGATGCGGGGTAGGGGGTATGCGTCAAGCTGCGTAAACCTATTGATGGTTTGACTATAGTCCACCACCATCCTATTTTTCTGCCCAGTCCGAACAACAACCACCTGGGCCCTCCAAGGGCTTGTGCTCGGCTCAATGATCCCCTCCCTGAGCAGCCGCTGCACCTCCGACTGAATGAAGGCCCGGTCCCCCACGCTGTACCTCCTGCTTTTGGTTGCCACAGGTTTACAGTCGGGGGTCAGGTTGGCGAACAGCGGTGGGGGAGGGATCTTGAGAGTGGAGAGGCTGCAAGTGTCGGTAGCGCAGCTGTTGGCCTGGTTCTGGATGGGATGTGTGTGTCCGTGTGTGTGTGTGGTCAGTAGCGGGGTATGTGAAGAAGTCCCACAAAACTGAGGATTCTTGACAGTGAGTGGTGGGAGGGGCCTGTCGTATACCATAGTCACACTTTCGAGATGGCTCTGGAAGTCCAGCCCCAATAGCACAGGTGCACACAGATTAGGCATGACCAGCAGTTCAAAGTCCCGATATACTGTGCCTTGCACCACCAAAGTCGCTACACAACCCGCCCGGATGTCTGCGGACTGCGACCCAGAGGCCAAATGGAACCTCCGACTGACCGGCCGCGTTGCAAGTCCGCAGCGTTGCACTGTGTCCGGGTGAATAAAACTCCCAGTGCTGCCCGTGTCAAACAGGCATCCAGTCCAATGCCCCTCCACCTGGATGTCCATCATGGATCTTGCAAGCTGGTGTGGGGCGCTTTGGTCGAGAGTCACAGTGGCCAGAGTTGGATCGCCGTCGGGGTACCCGGTCAGCATCGGAGGGTCGGGGGCGGGGCATGCTGACGCCGACAAAGATGGCCGCTCACATCCGGGGTACCCGGTCAGCATCCGAGGATCGGGGGCGGGGCGTGCTGACGTCGACAAAGATGGCCGCCCACATCCCGGCATGCAAGATGGCGGCCCCCACGTTTCACCCGCAGCGCTGCACTCCGCTCGAGGTTGAGACTTACAGACCTTGGCGAAGTGGCCCCGCTTTCCGCAGCTGGAGCAGGTCGCTTCTCACGCTGGACAGCGTTGTCGAGGATGTTTCTTTTGGCCACAGAAATAACAAAGCACGAGTTTCTTACGGGCCACAGCCGTGGTCTGGGTCGGGGAGCTCGTGGAATCGCGACTGGCGGCGGTGTTGGCGAATTCGCTCCCGGGAGCCGGCGGTGGCGGGGTCTGAGGCGTCCACGAAACCGGCGGGGAATCGCGCGACTGGACAGCGTCGGCGTTATGCCGCACAGCTTCTAGAGCGTTGGCCTTCTCTATCGCCGAGCTTAAGGTAAGATCCGAGTTCTCCAGCAGCCGCTGGCGCATGTACACTGACCTCAGTCCCGTCACAAAGGCGTCTCGCACCAGCAGCTCCGCATGCTGTTCTGCCGTGAGCGTCTTGCAGTCACAAGCTCGGACGAGTGTCTGTAGTGCTCGGAGAAACTCAGCGCACGATTCGCCAGGCCGCTGTTGCCGGGTAGCTAAGCGATGTCTTGCGTAGACGGTGTTCACCGGCCGCAGGTACTGTCGTTTGAGGGCGTCCAGTGCCCCTTCGTAGGTCGGCAGGTCCCGGATAAAGAAGTAAACTTTGGAGGAGACCCTCGAGAGTAGGATTCTGTGCATAACGGCGGGTTCAGTCGCACGAAGCTCCGCCAAGTACGATTGGAAGCATGCAAGCCAGTGTTCAAAAGCGAGAGCTGCGTCAGGGTCTTGAGGGTCCAAATCCAACCGGTCCGGACGCAAAACGGGTTCCATGTTTTAAAACTTCCAGTCAATAAAATTGATGCACCATCAATAACTCACACTGAGACGTAGGCGAGATATCGGCTTTTATTGACTGGAAGAAGGAACCAGGAGTGAGTGTCTATCATACAAGGTCCTGGAGACTGAGGCCGATCTTCAGGCCGCAGGTCTCCTTTATACAGGGGCCTGTGGGAGGAGCCACAGGAGCAGTCAGCAGGGGCGTGTCCCGACAGGCACATAGTTCACCACACAACCATTGACGCGGAGGCTAAACTGAACTGACTCCGCGGCTGAGGCCTGCAACCATTGACGCGGAGGCTAAACTGAACTGGCTCCGCAGCTGAGGCCTGCAACCATTGACGCGGAGGCTAAACTGAACTGACTCCGCGGCTGAGGCCTGCAACCATTGACGCGGAGGCTAAACTGAACTGACTTCGCGACTGAGGCCTGCAACCACTGACGCAGAGGCTAAACTGAACTGACTCGGCGGCTGAGGCCTGCAACCATTGACGCGGAGGCTAAACTGAACTGGCTCCGCGGCTGAGGCCTGCAACCATTGACGCGGAGGCTAAACTGAACTGACTCGGCGGCTGAGGCCTGCAACCATTGACGCGGAGGCTAAACTGAACTGACTCCGCGGCTGAGGCCAGCAACCATTGACGCGGAGGCTAAACTGAACTGACTCCCTGGCTGAGGCCTGCAACCACTGACGCGGAGGCTAAACTGAACTGACTCGGCGGCTGAGGCCTGCAACCACTGACGCGGAGGCTAAACTGAACTGACTCCGCGGCTGAGGCCTGCAACCATTGACGCGGAGGCTAAACTGAACTGACTCGGCGGCTGAGGCCTGCAACCATTGACGCGGAGGCTAAACTGAACTGACTCCGCGGCTGAGGCCTGCAACCATTGACGCGGAGGCTAAACTGAACTGACTCGGCGGCTGAGGCCTGCAACCATTGACGCGGAGGCTAAACTGAACTGGCTCCGCGGCTGAGGCCTGCAACCATTGACGCGGAGGCTAAACTGAACTGACTCGGCGGCTGAGGCCTGCAACCATTGACGCGGAGGCTAAACTGAAATGACTCGGCGGCTGAGGCCTGCAACCACTGACGCGGAGGCTAAACTGAACTGACTCCGCGGCTGAGGCCTGCAACCATTGATGCGGAGGCTAAACTGAACTGACTCTGCGGCTGAGGCCTGCAACCACTGACGCGGAGGCTAAACTGAACTGACTCTGCGGCTGAGGCCTGCAACCACTGACGCGGAGGCTAAACTGAACTGACTCCGCAGCTGAGGCCTGCAACCACTGACGCGGAGGCTAAACTGAACTGACTCCGCAGCTGAGGCCTGCAACCATTGACGTGGAGGCTAAACTGAAATGACTCCGTGGCTGAGGCCTGCAACCACTGATGCGGAGGCTAAACTGAACTGACTCGATGGCTGGCACTTCTGCCAGGAAATCTGTGAATTGATGTTTGATATTCCGTGTGTTACTTGCTCGCTTTTCGTTGACTGCACAATTTGTTCTTATTTCTGCACGTTGAGAGTTTAATGCTTTCTTTAAGTGGGTTCCATGGTATTTCCTTGGTTCATGGCTCCCTGTGGGATTGCAAATCCCTAGGATTGCAAACTGTATACATGTTTTGGTAATAAAAGTACTTTGACTGGCGGGGTATCAAACCCTGCTCTTCTGATCATCGTCACGATAAAGTGTTCCACTAACAGCTAAGCGTAGGATCTCGGTTTTGCATTTGCAAGGCTGCATCACTGGGGCTGAGGACCCAGTGAAACGGTTACCTGGTAGCCTGGCTCACAAACAATGGGTGGCAAAGATCATCACGATGAGAGTCAGTCTCCTCCCAGCCCATCAGTGCACAATCAGGGAGGTGTCAGATTTATAGGTTGGCTCTTATTTCATCCCCCCCACCCCCTTTATTGGCCTCTATTTCTAAACATGACCCTTCACATCAGCTCCCTCTCCCTCAACCTCTCACACTCGTCCATAGCCCTGAATTTCATCCATGCTTTGATGAGAAAGGTGCATCTTACTTTCTGATCGGTAGCGTACTGGCAACTCCAGGGCGGAGCAGACTCACAGCTCACTGAGAATGACCTCAGCCCTCGTCTCCAGCTTTCCTTTGATCTACTGTACTCACTTGAGGTTGTCCAGGATGCAATGCTCAGAACACAAGGGCGTCCCTTTAGAACAGAGACGAGAGGAAAACTTCTTCAGCTCGAGGGTGGTGAATCTGTTGCCGCAAATGGTTGTGGAGCCACTGGGTGGGGGGTTGATCGGTTCTTGATTAGCAAGGGCGTCAAAGGTTATGGGGAGAAGGAGAACAAAGCTGAGAAGGAAAATAAATCTGCTGTGATTGAATGGTGGAACAGATTTGATCGTCTGAATTCTACTGCTATGTCTTATGATTGTATGGCCTTATGGTTAACATAGCATTATGGCAGCAGCTTCAGCTCCTGTCACTGCTTGTAAGGAGTTTATATATCCTCTTTGTGACCATGTGGGTCTCCTGCAGGCACTACGGTTTCTTCCCACATTCCAAAGACGTACAGGTTAGTCGGGTAATTGGTCACATCCGTGTAATTGGGCAGGATGGGCTCCTTGAGCCAGAAGGGCTTGTTACAGTGGCGTTTCTCCAAATAAATAAAATAAACATAAGTAAATATTAATCTGCAAGAATCTGAAGGAGGGATCTCATGTACCAACCTTCACATTGCAAGGGCACCGTGCTACTGAAATATGGATTGGAGTGAGGACGCATCGTTAGAGGCTCATACGTTAGGGTGGTTGGAGAAACTCTCAGATAGGCACCGGGTAGATGGGAATGTGGAAGGGAAGGGTTAGATCGACCTTAGAGCAGGTTAAAAAGCTGGCTCGACAACGTTGGCCGAGGGGTCTGTACGTTCTATTTTCAAACAGGTTCAGCTGGTTGTAGACCAGCTGGTATCAAGAAGGAGCAGATACCAACAGAGGGATGACATTTCTGCTCCGATGATTCAGAACGTGCATTCCAATCCTACCATGGCAGCTGGGACTTAAATTCAATTAGTCACAGAAATGTGGAGCAATGCTACCATAATAATAATTGCCTTAAACCATTGGAAAGGAGCAACTCTTAATCTGGTTCACTGATCTCCTTTAAGGAAGAAGTCTCGTCATTCCCCAGCATGGGGCTGAGAGTGCCTCTGTACCTTCTCCTTTTCCCAGTGACTTCACCATTAGGAGGCACCAAAAGATTGAGGATTCAGCACAATATCTAACTCTTTGGAAAAACTTCTCTAGGTGTGTGGTGGACATTATATCAACTGGTTGCACTACAGCCTAGTATAGAAACACCAACCCCTTGAACGGAACATCCTAAAATTGTAGCGGATACAGTCCAGTCCATCACAGGTAAAGCCCTCCCCACCAGGGAGTGCATCTACATGGAGAGCTGTCATAGGAAAGCAGCATCCACCGTCAAGGACCCCCAGCACCCAGGACATGCTCTCTTCTCGCTGCTGCCATCTGGAAGGTGGTACAGGAGCCTCAGGACTCACACCACCAGGTTCAGGAACAGTTATTACCTCTCAACCACCCGGCTTTTGAACCGAAGGGATAATTTCACTCGCCCCATAACTGAACTGGTTCCCACAACCTATGGACTCTTTATCTCATATACTCGATATTTATCGCTTTTTTCCCCCCTTTTTTATCTGCACAGGCTGTTGTCTTGCTCATATTTGTCTGTTTAGTTGGGTGCAGCCTTTCATTGATTCCACTATGTTTCTTGCACTTATTGTGTACGCCCGCATGGAAATGAATCTCAGAGTTGCATATGGCGACATATTTATGTACTTTGATAATATATTTATTTTTTAACCATTTTCAGATCAGAATCAGGCTTATCACACTGAAATATGTTGAGGAAGTTGCAGTACAGTGTGCATGTGCGTGTGCCGGTAACTCCTGGTGGAGTTGTCGGGGCGCCATCATGACAGGCTTTGTACCAATCTTTCTGGTGACTGCTCATCGTTTGGGGCATCTGAAACCTGGCGGAGCCCATCCCTCTCCTGGTGATGCTTTGCAGTACAGTACAAAACATAAAACTTACTCTATGTAATAAGATCTGAGACCCTTGATTTCTAATTTCTGCGTTTGATTACCAAATATCAATAATTAAAAATAGTATCAGGCTTATTATCAGTGACATATATCAAGAAATTTGTTGTTACGTGAGAGCATACAGTGCAAGGCATAAAAATTACTAGAAGTTACAAAAAATAAATGAACAGTACGAGAGAAGAATGGTGAGGCAGTGCTCGTGAACTGTTCAGAAATCTGATGGTGGAGGGGAAGAAGCTGTTCTGAAGACATTGAGTGGAGGTCTTCAGGCTCCTGTACCTCCCTGCTGGTGATAGTGAGAAGAGGGCATGTGCCAGGTGGTGAGGGTTCTTCGTGACGGATGCCACCTTCTCCAAACACAGCCGACTGACGATATCCTCAGTGATGTGTCCATGATGGAGCTGGCTGACTTTACAGCCCTGTGCTGCACCTTTTGATCCCTACCAGATGGTGAAGCAAGCAGTCGGAACGTGCTCTGCAGTACTCGCAGTACATTGGTAGAAATTTGCTAGGGTCTTTAGTGACATACCTAATCTCCTCAGACTCATGCTGGCGTGCCCCCTTCGTGAATGCATCAATATGTTGGGTCCAGGATACGTCTTCTCTGTTGTTGAAGCTGCTCACCCTTTGCACCACCGAACCCTCATCCTTCTGGCCTCCTGGTGCAGTGAATTCCTATTCCACATTTCTTATGGGCTTATGCTATTGGAGACCCCACTTGTCCTGTTGGGCCTGTGCCGGCTCGCAGTGCAAACCCTTCCACTTCTTTATTTCCCCCGTAACCTAAATCTCCAGGTTCCTGTCAGCTCTGCTACCCACCTACACTGAAGGCAATCTCAGATACCCAGCCAACATGCTCGTCTTTGGGATGTGGGAGGAAACCGAAGCAGTTCCAGAGGAGAACGTGCAAACACCACACAGACAGCAGCAGAGGTCAGAATTGAACCTGGGTCACATGAACTGACACTACTGGCTGTGGGAATAATACTAAATGGGACATGGGTCCTGAAGAATGGTCTCTGGCTGAGACATCATCTGTTCATTTCCCTCCATAGATGCTGCCTGACCTGCTGAGTTCCCCCAGCACTTTGTGTGAGTTATAAATGATACGTTTGAGAGGCTGCTCGGAATATGTTCACGGACAGAGTGGAAAACGTGATGGCAAAACCAGGCTTGTTATCACTGACATACACACAGTGGCCACTTTATTAGACACAGGAGTGGAGTCCGCTGCTGTAGCCCGTCCACATCAAGGATCGACATGCTGTCCATTTAGAGCTGTTCCTCTGCACATCACTGTTAGAATGCGTAGGTATTTGAGTTAACGTCAGCTTCTTGTCAGGTTGAACCAGTCTGGTTATTCTCCTCGGTAAACTCTAGAGATTGTGTGTGAAAATCCCGGGAGATCAGCAGTTTCTGAGATACTCAAACCACCCCGTCTGGCGCGCTGGGCACCTATAACCAGTACCAGAGGACGTCTGTTTAAGACGAGTGGAGGAATGTTTAGAGGAGATATCAGAGGTTTTTGTTTTACGCAGAGCATAAGACACACTGCCAAGATGGTGGTGAAGGCTGATACAATAGGAACATACAGAAGCACGTGGATCTAGGAAAAATAGAGGGTTATGATCAAAGAGCTAGATTGATCATGGAGTAGTAGAGAGCGGTTGGTAAAACATCGTGGACCAAAGTGCTCGTACTGTGCTGTACGCATCTATGTTCTACCAGTCATTCCACGGTCAGAGTCACATTTCTTCCCCATTATGGTCTTTGATCTGAACAACTGGACCTCTTGATCATGTCTCCATGCTTTTATGCATTGCTGCCATCTCATAAAGTGGTCACTCGTGTATGTCATGAAATTTCTTGTTTTGTGGCAGCAGCACCTCAAAAAATCATTAATTTATAAAATTAATACATTTCATTTATTCACTATAAGTTACAACAGTTTTGTTAAAGTATAAAATAGGTCATTGGTGATGCCATGCTAATTAATATATAATTAGTAGCCTCTTCTCACTTGCCTATCACCTCCCCCTGGATCCCCTCCTCCTTCCCTTTCTCCTATCGTCCACTCCCCTCTCTTATCAGATTCCTTCCTCTCCAAACCCTTACCTTTCCTACCCACCTGGCTTCACCTGTCACCTTCTAGCTGTCCCCCTTCCTGTCCCCCACCTTCTATTCAGGCATCTTTCCCCTCCCCTCTCAGCCTCGATGAAGGGTCTCGACCCGAAACATCGACTGTTTATTCATTTCCTTAGCTTCTGCCCAACCTGCTGAGTTCCTCCGGCATTTTGTGTGTGTGTTACTAATTGGGCTTCTTAAGCAACTATTAATTAGCAATTAATTGCTGCTGTTTGCAAACTGGATATTGACATTCCGTCTCTCTGACAGCTTAGTAAAATCTAACATGAAGGCCCTGGAATTTAATGAACTGCCCAGCAAATTTGGCACTAACACGGTGAAGCTTTGGATCAAAAAAACAACAGTTCTCAGGAACAGAACGTAAACTGTTCAGCCTGTATGTGGTATGACAAGTACACAGAGTCTGTCTCTCAAACCCAGCTAAAAAGTCTGCAAAAAAAAGAGAAAGCATTTGAAGTTGAGAATACTTCTGAGGAAGGATTCGGGGAAGGTGAACTTTTTGATAGCATGTGCCCAAATTAGTGATAATCTTCTAAAATATTCTCTCACATCCCATTGTAATTTTGAAAAGAGATTACCACTGATTAAGGAATTACTAACAATAATTACAGACCTGTTTAAGGGAAAAGATTGAGCCCTGTTACTTATTTACGAGTACTCACTGTTTTATTGTTAATAAGAGTGTAACAGATGTATCATCATCATCATCATTATGTGCTGTGTCATATAACAGGGGCAATCTCGGTCTCATGACCATGATTGTTCTTGGCAAACTCTTCTGCAGAAGTGGTTTGCCATTGCCTTCTTCTGGGCAGTGTCTTTGCAATTCAAGTGACCCCGGACATTATCTCGACAGACACTGTCTGCCTGGCTTCAGTGGTCACATAACCAGGACTAGTGATCTGCACCGGCTGCTCGTACGACCATCCACCACCGGCTCCCATGGCTTCACATGACCCTGATCGGGGGCTAAGCAGGCGCTACACCTTGCCCGAGGGTGGATGCAGGCTAGCGGAGGGAAGGAGCACCTTACACCTCCTTCGGTGGGGACGCATCTCCACCCCACCTCCCCATAACAGAGACAGATTGAAATAAATGAAACATTTTAGAAAACCTTTTTAGAAATTAGTATTAATTCCTTTAAAAACAATTGAAAAATAACATCAGTTCTAAATACATAAACACAAGAGGTACTGCAGATGCTGGAAATCCAGGGCAACACACACAAATGCTGGAGGAACTCAGCAAATCAGGGGCGTCTATGGAAAGGATTAAACAGTTGATGTTTTGGGCTGAGAGCCTTCATCAGGACTAGCTCCACCAGTTCTAAGTAGTTTGGTAATTGTAACCATTTACTATCCAAATACTGATATGTAAACCAGGTCTATGGGGATTTTTGAATGTCTTACATGTTCTCACGTCTGCCCAGCTGACACCAAGCCGTCGCGAGACATTTCCTGTGAAAATAACTCACTGCTTTTGGGTTGTAAATCATCTTTTGCTGCTTCATTTTAGCAAAAAAAGACATTCACTATGTATCTTTTCTATTGCCGGCTTATTTTTAACATTTAAGAAAAACTTGGACAGGTACATGGATGAGAGGGGTATGGAGGGATATGGTCCAGGTGCAGGTCAGTGGGACTAGGCAGAAAAATGGTTCGGCACAGCCAAGAAGGGCCAAAAGGCCTGTTTCTGTGCTGTAATGTTCTATGGTTCTATGGTTTTATTATGGGTGGAGTTTAAAGAATCGAGGGGCAGCACTGCATTCCGTGTGCCAGCAAAATTTTTGCACGTGCCATCTTGGGCACGTGTGCCATTGGTTCGCCACCACTGAATTGAAGGCTAAGGTTATGTAGGATAAATTGATAGGCCTGAACCTGTGGGCAAGTAACAACTTGTCCTCACACAATAAACCAGCAGTTACCATTGTCAACTCCAGAGAACCTGGGACTCCGGAGTGCACCCCGTTCTCGGACCAGGTAGTACGTGTACAGGTGGTCCTGGACAACATTACTTTGCTGTTCTTTTTTCGTTCTATCATGTATTTCTTACTTTATAGTGATCTTGAGCTTTTACAGTCTACTGCTGCCCACAAATAACAAATTTCATGTCCATATAACTGAGTAAGATGAAATCCGATCTGATTCTGAGGTCGGGTCCTGTGAAGCCTCTTTCCATTCTTCAGGCAGGGAAGAGCAGACCTAAGAACAGCAACACACACAAAATGGTGGAGGGGGTCAGCAGGATAGGCGATATTTAAGGAAATGAATGCTTTGGGCCAAAACCCTTCATCAGGGCTGGAAAGTTCCCCTTCGCTTCCAGTCCGAATGAAGGGTCTCAGCCCAAACTATCAACTGCGTATTCCCCTCCATTGGTGTCATCTGACTTGCTGAGATCCTTCAGCATTTTGTGTGTGCTGCTCAAGATTTTCAGCATCTGCAGAAACTCGTGTTTATGATTTGTCCCTACAAACAGCAAGTTTTAATATTACAGTTGTTACAAATGTGCCGCAACTCTGAGGGGCCGAAGGGTACAATGTCTTTTTGAGAATCGCAAGATCGCTATTAATTCGGGTCTGGGACCCAGGAAATGAGAGAGAGACATGCAGAATCCACAAGGTTTGGAATGTGTCCTGGCCTCAGCGAAACAAAGCCACTGATAACGGCCATTGTCTCTTGGAGCCGGAATTGTGTATTGAGTACTGTACCATTCATTGAAACCCCTCAGGGGACGACCAGAGTGAGCTGGTTGAGGGATTGCATCATCCCAACCTGATTGACATCTGAGACCCCGTGAGTAAGGATAAAAGAGGGTCTGGGGAACAACCCCCTCATTCACACCAGGAGAAACGCTAGAAATCCCGTGACAGCGTTTAATAGCGACAGCCGGTGGGGGGCTCGTGTGCGTCCTCCCTTGCCTGGGATTGGCGGCCTCACCATGGAAGAAGAGTTTAGCTAAAGGAGAGACCACAAGTGAACGGCCACACCAACGGGACTCCCAACGGATCGAAATCATAAAAGGAATCGGCAAGTTTTTCTCCAAATCTCTCTCTCTCTCTCTCTCCAACCATTGCAAACCCAGCGGTCCCCAAAGGCTGCAGCCTGCATGAACTGAGTGAACTTTATATTTCCATCGGACAATACATTATCCCCTACACAACGATAGAGCTAATTCTTATTGATTATTATTATACCCGCACTTTTAGATTTAGTATTGACGACATATATTATCTGTATATTGGCATTGATATCATTTTTGTGTATTTTTTACTAATAAATACTGTTAAAAATAGTATCATCAGACTTCAACGGACCTCTCTATCTTTGCTGGTAAGTGACCCAGTTACAGGGTTTATAACACAGTACTGTGCAAAAGTCTTAGGCACATATACTGTATATATAGTAGCTGGGGTGCCTAAAACTTTTGCACAGTACTGTGTTTGTCAACGTGGAGTGGAGAACAAGTTTGTAAATCTGGCGGGAGCAAAGGATGCTGGGAATGATGATGGTGGATAGTGTGGGATAGGTGGCAGAGAAGGAGTGCCATGGACTTGAGAGGGCACGAGTGCAGAAACACCCAGCCAGGCAAGGTCATTACAATCCCTCTGGTGCTTCCCACTCCCTTCCTCTTTTCCCAACCGTGATTCCCCTCTCCCTGCCCCCTTCCAATTCTCAGTCCACAAAGGAGACCCATATCTTGGTGTTCACCTGGCAGAGAATCTCACCTGGTCCCTCAACACCAGCTCCATAGCAAAGAAAGCCCAGCAGCGTCTCTACTTTCTGTAAAGGCTGAGGAAAGTCCATCTCCCACCCCCCCATCCTCATCACATTCCACAGGGATTGTATTGAGAGCATCCTGAGCAGCTGCATCACTGCCTGGTTCGGAAATTGCACCATCTCGGATTGCAAGACTCTGCAGCAGATAGTGAGGTCAGCTGAGAAGATAAACGGGGTCTCTCTTCCCACCATCATGGACATTTACACTACACACTGCATCTGCAAAGCAAACAGCATTATGAAGGACCCCACGCACCCCTCATACAATCTCTTCTCCCTCCTGCTGTCTGGGAAAAGGCACCGAAGCATTCGGGCTCTCACGACCAGACTGTGTAACAGTTTCTACCCCCAGGCTATCAGACTCCTCAATACTCAGAGCCTGGACTGATACCTTACTGCCCTATTGTCCTGTTTACTATTTATTGTAATGCCTGCACTGTTTTGTGCACTTTATGCAGTCCTGGGTAGGTCTGTAGTCAAGTGTAGTTGTTTTTTTCTCTCTGTGTTGTTTTTACGTAGTTCAGTCTAGTTTTTGTACTGTGGCATGTAACACCATGGTCCTGAAAAACGTCTCATTTTTACTGTGTACTGTACCAGCAGTTATGGTTGAAATGACAATAAAAAGTGACTTGACTTGATCAGAATCAGGCTTAACAGCACTTACATATGCCATGAATTTTTCTGTGGCAGCAGTATAGTGCAATACATACAATTACTAAGTACTGCACAAAGGTCTTTTTGGCTATATACAAGTGCCTAAAACTTTTGCACAGCACTCTGTATTTGCTGTAATATTTTGTAACCATTCTGAAGAGTTCTCATCTAATTTTATAACCCTTGCACACTACCAGCCATGCTGACTGATACAGGCTTTCTGACCCAACTTAGTGCTGGCCAGTTTGTTAATTTGCGAACTTTCATGGGTGATGTGACCAAGCTAACAGAAAGATTTTTGAAAGATTGTAAACTCGAGAAAGTCTTCAGATGCCGAAATCCGAAGCAACACACACAAGATGCTGGAGGAACTCAGCAGGTCAGGCAGCATCTGCGGAAATGGATGAGCAGTCAATGTTCGGGTCGAGGCCCTGCTTCAGGATTAGCTTCGCTTACCGCGTGTACATCAGAACATGCAGAGAAATGCGTCGTTCGCATCAGGTTAAATCAGTGAGATTCGTGCTGGGTAGCCCAGAGGTGACACCATGCTTCCAGTGCCGACGCAGGATGCCCTCAACTCACTAACCCTCACCCGTGCATGTTTGGGGTGTGGGAGGAAACTGGGACCCACGCGGTCACAGGGAGAACGTCCCACAGGCGGCGGCGGCAACTGAAACCCGATCTTAGAGCTGACGCCGCGGTGCGATGCGTAGACCACTACACGCACTGTGCCGTCCGTGCTAACACAGAAGAACGGTCTCAACCCTAAACATCAACTGTCCATTACCCTCCACGGATGCTGCCCAACCCCAAGATCCCCCAGCAGCCCGTGTGCTGCTCCAGATTCCAGCAACTGCAGTCTCTTGTGTCCAAAGTGACATTATATTCTCTTTAAAATTAGATGACAGTAAGCGTATTCTGAGCAGCTGTTCCTCTGTCACACCTTTAAATTAAGGATGATAAAATACTTTCGGCAGTTATTTTGATCTAATACTCAGAGCCAAAACCGCTGGAAAGTTAAAACAAAAGAGGAAACACAAAAGATTTGCATTTCACTAGTAGCTTTTACATTGTTTTTTAGGACAGCCGGGTATAAGATGGATTCTTGCCACACAGCCTACCTCATTATGATCTTGTACCTCATTGTTTACCAGTCCTACAAGGTTAGGGCTGTGATCAGTAACCAAGACTAGACAGCAGGGCAATCATTCCTTCTCAGACACTGGTAGTGAAGATTTTGTTGAAATACCAGGGAAATGGTTGTGGAAGCAGACCCATCGATCCATTGTTCCTGTACTGGCATTTTGAAGGACCTGTATTCATAATCACACGACGATATCATAGAATCATAGAACAGTACAGGACAGAAACAGGCCCTTTGGCCCATCTAGTCGATGCCAAACTATTAATGTGCCTTGTCCCATCAATCTGCACCTGGACCATAGCCATCCATATCCTTCCCATCCATGAACCTATCCAAATATCTTTTAAATGTTAAAATCAAACCCGGATCTGCAGGCAGCTCACTTCACGCTCTCACCACTCTCTGAGTGAAGTTTCCCCTCATGTTCACCTTTCACCCTTAATGCATGACTTTCTGTTCTAGTCTCACCCAAACTCAGTGGAAAAATCCTGTTTGAATTTACCTTATCTATGCCCCCATAGATCCCAATCACTTGCTTAAGCAATTGCTATTGAATCTGCTTTCATCACCTCAAACATCCTCTGACCAATCACAGACCCGTGACACTCAGTGGCCACTCTATTAGCTACACCTGTACACCAGCTCGTTAACGCAAATATCTAATCAGCCAATCACGTGGCAGCAACTCAAAGCATAAAAGCATGCAGACAGGGTCAAGAGGTTCAGTTGTTGTTCAGACCAAACATCAAAATGGGGAAGATACGTAATTTAAGTGATTTTGACCATTGGTGCCAGACAGGGTGATTTGAGTATCTCGGAAACTGCTGAGCTCCTGGGATTTTCATGCACATTTTCTGGAGCTTACAGAGAATGGTGCGGAGAACAGAAACATCCCTGGAGCAGCAGGCCTGTGGGTGAACACACCTTGTTAATGAGAGAGGTCAGAGGAGAATGGCCAGACTAGTTCAAATTGACAAAGGGTGGCAGTAACACAACTAACCACACGTTACAACAGTGGTGTGCAAAAGATTATCTCTGAACGCACAACACGTCGACATTGAAGTGGGTGGGCTACAGCAGCAGACCACAAACATACACTCAGTGGCCACTTTATTAGGTACCTAACAACGTGTCCATGAGGTGAATTCATACCCTAGTCCTGCTTTTGGCAATTACCCTTAATCTCAGTCATATAGAAACATAGAAACCCTACAGCACAATACAGGCCCTTCGGCCCACAATGCTGTGCTGACCATGTACTTACATTAGAAATTACCTAGAGTTACCCATAGCCCTCTGTTTTTCTAAGCTCCATGTACCTATCCAGGAGTCTCTTAAAATACCCTATTGTAGCCACCACCACCACTGTTGCCAGCAGCCCATTCCACACACTCACCACTCTCTGCGTAAAAAACTTTCCCTGACATTCCCTCTGTATCTACTTCCAAGCACCTTAAAACTGTGCCCTCTCGTGCTAGCCATTTCAGTTCTGGGAAAAAGCCTCTGACTATCCACATGATCAATGCCTCTCATCGTCTTATACACCTCTATCAGGTCACCTCTCATCCTCCAATGGTCCAAGGAGAAAAGGCCAAGTTCACTCAACCTCTTCTCATAGGGTATGCTCCCAAATCAAGGCAACATCCTTGTACATCTCCTCTGCACCTTTTCTTAAGTTTCCACATCCTTCCTGTAGTGAGGTGACCAGAACTGAGCACAGTACTCCATGTGGGGTCTGACCAGGGTCCTATACAGCTGCAACATTACCTCCCAGCTCCTAAACTCAATCCCATGATTGATGAAGGCCAATACACCATATGCCTTCTTTACCACACAGTCAACGTGCACAGCAGTTTTGAGTGTCCTATGGTCTCAGACCCCAAGATCCCTCTGATCCTCCACACTGCCAAGAGTCTTGCCATTAATACTATATTCTGCCATCTTATTTGACCTACCAAAATGAACCACCTCACATTTATCTGGTTTGAACTCCATCTGCCACTTCTCAGTCCAGTTTTGCATCGATGTCCTGCTGTAACCTCTGACAGCCCTCCACACTACCCACAACACCCTCAACCTTTGTGTCATCAGCAAATTTACTAACCCATCCCTCCACTTCCGCATCCAGGTCATTTATAAAGATCACGAAGAGGAGGGGACCCAGAACAGATCCCTGAGACACATCACTGGTCACTGACCTCCATGCAGATTACAATCACTCTTTGCTTCCTGTGGGCAAGCCAATTCTGGATCCACATAGCAAGGTCCCCTTGGATCCCATGCCTCCTTATTTTCTCAATAAGCCTTATCAAATGCCTTGCTGAAATCCATATACACTACACCTACTGCTCTACCTTCATCAACATGTTTAGTCACATCCTTGAGAAATTCAGTCAGGTTGGTAAGGCATGACCTGCCTTTGACAAAGCCATGCTGACTACTCCTAATCATATTATACCTCTCCAAATGTTCATAAATCCTGCCTCTCAGGATCTTCTCCATCAACTTACCAACCACTGAAGTAAGACTCACTGGTCTGTAACTTCCTGAGCTATCTCTACTCCCTTTCTTGAATAAGGGAACAAGATCTGCAACCCTCCAAGACCTCTCCCATTCCCCTCATTGCCAGAGGCTCAGCAATCTCCTCCTTCACCTCCCGCAATAGCCTGGGGTATATCTCGTCTGGTCCTGGTGACATCCAACTTGATGCTTTCCAAAAGCTCCAGCACATCCTCTTTCTTAATGTCTATATGCCTAAGGATTTTGGTCCACTGTAAATCATCCCTACACTTGCCAAGGTCCTTTTCCGTAGTGAATACTGAAGCAAAGTATTCATTAAGTATCTCTGCTATCTCGTCCGGTTCCATACACACTTTTCCATTATCACATTTGATTGATCCTATTCTGTTACATCTTATCCTCTTATTCTTCACGTACTTGTAGAATGCTTTGGGGTTTTCCTTAATCCTGCTCGCCAGGGCCTTCTCATTTCCCCTTCTGGCTCTCCTAATTTCATTTTTAAGCTCCTTCCTGTTAGCCTCATAATTTTCTAGATCTCTATCATTAGCTAGTTTTTTTGAACCTTTCATAAGCTTTTCTTTTCTTCTTAACTAGATTTTCAACAGCCTTTTTACACCACGGTTCCTGTACCATACCATCCTTTCCCTGTCTCAGTGGAATGTATCTATGTAGAACGCCACACAAATATCTCCTGAACATTTGCCACATTTCTGCCGTACATTTCCCCGAGAACATCTGTTCGCAATTTATGCTTCCAAGTTCCTGCCTGATGGCTTCATATTTCCCCTTACTCCAATTAAACGCTTTCCTAACTTGTCTGTTCCTATCCCTCTCCAATGCTATGGAAAAGGAGGTAGAATTGTGATCACTATCTCCAAAATGCTCTCGCAATGAGAGATCTGACACCTGACCAGGCTCATTTCCCAATACCAGGTCAAGTACAACCTCTCCTCTTGTGGGCTGTTTACATATCTTCCTGAACACACCTAACAACCTCTAGCCCATCTAAACCCTTTGTTCTAGGAAGATGCCATCATGACAACCCTGTTATTATTTGTACCATTCCAGAATCTATCTCCTTATCTGCTCCTTGATGTCCCTGTTACTATTGGGTGGTCTATAAAAAACATCCAGTAGAGTTACTGACCCCTTCCTGTTTCTACCTCCCACCCACAGAGACTCCGTAGATAATCCGGCCATGATTTCCTCCTTTTCTGCAGCCGTGACAGTATCTCTGATCAGCAGAGCCACACCCCAACTCTTTTGCCTCCCTCTCATTTGATGAGTGACCCTCCAGTCACTGGATAAAGTTACTCCTTATGTCACTAACAAGACCAGTAGTAGTTATGGACGCCTCTATTAATCTGCACAATCTGCACCTGGGAGAACAAGCCCAGCTTCTTCACATCCTTATCCTTGTTTCCAATCTTCACTGGACCCTCTCCAAGGCTTTACACCCTCAGCAATGATGAAGGGTCTTCAGCACAAAATGTTGACTCTCCACAGATACTGCCTGGCTTGCTGAGTTCCTCCAGCTTTTTGTGTGTGTGTGTTGTGCTAGATTTCCACCATCTGCAGAATCTCTTGTTTATCCTTACTAATATTTCAGTGTGAATTATCAGGCATAATTTCTTAGCTTGGACTGTCTGTGATTTATGAAAGTTTAGCAAGACTTCCGACGATTCCAATTCCGATGGTAGGTGACACCACATGTTGATTTAACTAGAAATCATCTTCCTGCCATCTCTAAAGAAATGGTCCGTTGTCTTTGCATATCTGCACACACTGTGGCAGTGGTTTTCCTTCCTGGATGTGAAACATGCTTTTGGGCTTAATGTCATGCCAGTGGGGAGGATCCCTGCAATCCAATGCTCTGTCCCTAAACCCTATTCTGACACTCAGCTTCATTGAAATGTTCCCACAACCAGTGGACTCACTTTCAAAGACTCTTCATATCATGTTCTCGATATTTATTGACTATTATTAGTTTTTTTTTGCATTTGCACAGTTTGGTGTCTTTTGCAGACTGGTTGTTGTCTGTCCTGTTGGGTGTGGTCTTTTACTGATTCTATCATGGTCCTTAGATTTACTGTGAATATCCATGAGTCTCAGGGTGGTATATGGTATATTGATAATAAACTTACTTTGACCCTTGAACTTTGAACTAACATCAGCTGGAGGCGGCCAACTTGAACAGCATCTCCACCAGGATAAAGCAACACCAACTCCAATGCATAGGTCACGTCATTCAGATGCCTCCCCAACAGAACTGTTGCTCCCAGTTGAAGGAAGGTCAGTGAGCCCCAGGTGGGCAAAGGAAGTGCTTCAAAATAACATCAAAATCAGACTGAAGAAATTCAACGCTGGGAGGACATTTCAATCACCTGGAGGAGATCTGTTCAGGAGGGAGGTGCGCTGCATGAGAGTGACCTCCGCTGTACCACGGAGAGCAAGCAGCAGCTGTGAAGGGAGAGGCTAAGCAACCAAACGACCCACCACTAAACACAGCCACCACTGCACCGGAGTATCTGGGTCCTGGGTCGGCCTCTATTGACACCTGAGGGCCCACCGATAGACAACCCCTGAGGAGAACGTTGTACTCGACTACTCTAATCTGACCCTTAGCACATCCTCGGATGTTTGTCGTTAATGCAAATGACGGATTTCACCATTTGTTTCGATGTACGTGTGATAAGTTAACCGGAAGCTGAATCCCTTCTTCTTCCCAACACACAATCATGTCCACCAGGTTCTATCCAACCCCACCATCTCTGCTGCCAGCTTCTTCAGGTTTTTGCATTCCATGCCGCCTGCACACATTGTCGTCAAGCGTGGTGCGCTCGGGAACCCATAGCCCAGGGAGGCTGAGGTCCTTCCCTTCAGGAGAGACACTGGGCCCATCCAGGATACGGGATCCACGTATGGTATTCCAGTGCCGTGTGGGTAAAGCCAGGAGTGAAGAGCACCAGCTTCATCTTAACTCTGGCAGTATTCAATTCATGAAACCTCATTTTTTAAAAGTTTATTGAAATTTGACTGCTGACACAAGGCCCCC
Source organism: Hypanus sabinus (assembly GCF_030144855.1). Taxonomy (NCBI): domain Eukaryota; kingdom Metazoa; phylum Chordata; class Chondrichthyes; order Myliobatiformes; family Dasyatidae; genus Hypanus; species Hypanus sabinus. Next base: position 171,535,000 of record NC_082711.1, read on the forward strand.
AAGGACTCTCCCACATAAAGCCTTCAGGCGTACTGCAGACACATAATGTGCACATAATTCAGTAAGTTGATATGACTGACAAGGTTAAATAGCTACTATTCCCACTGCTGTCTCCCTAATGCAATACAGATCCAAGTCCCTTTTTATTCCAATTCAGCTCGCAGTCAACATGAGAAACTAAAGCAAATGCTAATTTTATGGCTGTTTCTGGGAAAATTACATAAGCCCAGATCAAATGACTATTGCATATTATTAATTTCACGCGCTCGCTGCTGTCCTTGTGCGCGCAGTAATTCTGGAGTCAGCTGTTTCCTGGCTCTCTGATCTGAACAGACGGCAGAAGTGAGCAGTAATAACTACATTGGACAGAATTACATCACGGCTGTGAGGTGGAAACTCTCAGCCCCTTAGGGCTGCGTCGGTGTGTGTGACCCCTCTACAAGACCATCACAGGGAAACAAGTGCCTCCTCCACCCAGGCCATGCTCTCTTCTTGCTGCTGCCATCAGGAAGGAGGTAGAGGAGCCTCAGGACCCACACCGCCAGCCTATTACCCCTCAACCAGCGTGGATAACTTCACTCACCTCAACACTGAACTGATTCTGCAACCCATGAAATGGTGGATCAGACTTGTTGGGCCAAATGACCTTATGGTCTTGTGGATTCACCTTGAAGGGCTCTATAACTCATGTTCTCAGTATTATTATTTTGTTTTGGATTTTGCATTTGTTGTCTTTTGCATATTGGTTGTCTGTCCTCCTTTGGTTTTGTGTAGTTTTTCACTGATTCTGTTATGCTTCTTTGTTCTACTGCGAATGCCTGCAAGGAAATGAACCTCAGGGTAGGATATAACACCATCATGGACGGTCCCAAGCCTAGCTGCGAAAGGGGGAGGATTGGGCCTTGGGATTACAACCTCATCTCATTAAAAAACCCAGAGCTACAGAACTACCACCAGAAACTCCTAAACCTCATCCTTGGGAGAGGGTAGGATCTCCACATGGAAGGCATACGAGGTTGTGTGGTGAAAACAGCCCAGGGCAGAGGATTCTGTTGAGCTGCTGTCAGTGGCCTATTTGCCAACAGGGGTGATGGGCTCAGGAAGAAGCAGTAAAAAATGACATGTGGTTTGCTAATAAATTTACTTTGAACTTTTAAAGGAAGGGAATCATGTCAGCCACTCTCCGAGAGACCAAGTTGTGCATTTTCACCATTACTAGGGGTATAAGTGTTGCTATCGACAACATACTCTACATTCAAGATGGCTGCCCACCTCATTGTCATCTGTGTATTCACAGAGATGGTCTGGAGATAGATGCAAGGGGAGTTATCGCGGTTCATCCTGAACAGCTGCGTAACAGAGGACTTCTCAGCTTGCATACTGAAATAGACATCAGGGATAAGACCATAAGATGCAGGAGCAGAACTAGGCCATTCAACCCATCATGTCTTCTCCGCCATTCCATCATGGCTGATCCTGGATCCCACTCAACCCCGTACACCTGCTTCTCGCCATTCCTTTGATGCCCTGACAGATCAGGAAACAATCAACTTCTGCCTTAAGTATACCCATGGGTTTGGCCTCCACCGCAGTCTGTGGCAAAGCATTCCACAGATTCACTACTTTCAACTAAAAAAATTCCTCCTTACCTCTGTTCTAAAAGGTCACCCCTCAGTCTTGAGGCTGTGGCCTTTAGTTCTGGATTCCCCCACCATAGGAAATATCCCTTCCACATTCACCCTATCTAGTTCTTTCAACATTTGATAGGATGCTGAGAAGTTTGGTCTGCCCAAAAATTGTTGGTTTTCAAGTTCAAAGTTAAAAGTAAATTTATAATCAAAGTGCATATATGTAACCATTTACAACCCTGAGATCCATTTTCTTGTGGGCATACTCAATAAATCAATAGAATAATAACCATAACATTATTAATGAAAGATCACCCAACTTGGGCATTCAACCAGTGTGCAAAAGACAGCAAACTGTGCAAATGTAAAAATAAAGAAATCAGCAAAAGTAAGCAATAAATATCAGGAAAATAAGATGAAGAGTTCTTAAAAGTGGTTGGGACATTTCAATAATGAGGCAAGTGAAGTCATCTCCTTTGGTTCAAGGACCTGAAGGGTTGAGGGGTAATAACTGTTCCTGAACCTGGTGGTGTGGGACCAAAGGCTCCTATACCTCCTTCCTGATGGCAGCAGCAAGAAGAGAGCATGTCCTGGTGAAGGGGCTCAGCCCGAAATGTCGACTGTGCTTTGTTCCACAGATGCTGCCTGGCCTGCTGAGTTCCTCCAGCATTTTGTGCGTGTGTGTGTGTGTTGCTTTGGATTTCTGGTATCTGCAGATTTTCTCTTGTTTATGATTTAAAGCAGAGGTTGATAGATCTTTGATTAGTCAGGGTGTCAAAGGGGAGAAGGCAGGAAAATGGGGCTGAGGGGAAAAATAAATCAGCCATGATTGAATAGTGGAGCAGATTCAATGGGCCAAATGCCCCAATCCTGCTCCTGCGTTTTATGGTCTGGTATGTGTTGAGTCATGCACTGAAGCTTTGTGCGGCCAGTGCATGGGCTTTATGGGGAAGCACCATAGTCTTACTTGCTTCCTTCTGTTCCTATACCATTGAGTGGTCCTCCAGTATGATAAGGTGGACTCTGACCTCACCATCTACCCCATTATACCCTTGACCTTTATTGCCTGCACTGCACTCTCTCTGTAAGAGTAACACTTCATTCTGCACTGTTACTGTTTTTCCTCCTCTGCCTCTTGCGATCCTTCCTCAACGTACTTGTGTCTGGATAGCCCACAAACATCTCAGAACTTGTGACGGCGACCAACAAGAAAACGAAAATAAAAATTTGATTGAAGATGATCAAAATGAAACTTTAGCTCTGTTTCCCTCCTCCACAGATGCTGCCTAAACAAGAAGGTTCTCAGCCTGAAATGTCGATTGCTTATTCATTCCACAGATGCTGCCTGACCTGCTGAGTTCCTTCAGCATTTTGAGTGTGTTGCTCTGGATTTCCAGAGAATTTCTCGTGTTTAGTGTTTATGCCACGTTCTGTTTCTTTTTTGTGCTTTCAGCATCTGCAGCATTTTGCCTTTGTCTCATTTACTTTGCATTAATTAATTTATTTAGAAATATGGCATGGTGGTGACCCTTCTGGCCCAATGAGCCCCACTGCCAACACTAACCTAATCACAGAACAATTAACAAAAATCAATAAACCTATGAACTGGTACATCTTTGGTCTGTGGGTGGAAACCGGAGCACCCAGAGGAAAGAAACCCACGTGGCCATGTGAAGAATGTACAGAACAAATTCCTTACAGATGGCACCAGAATTAAACTCCAAAGCCACGAGCTGTAATAAAGTCGAGCCTCCGAGCCACCAATGCTCGTGTAGCCTGATTCAGACTACGTCACACTAGACCGGATAATTTTGAAAACACCAGTTTCGCGTAAAAATGATAGGCGTTCACACTATGCGTTTTTAAAAATATTTCTGTCCACATTAAAATGGATATTTCGGCGAATCTCCTCCTCCTGCGCGTGCGACATGTTTGATGTCGAACCTTGCCATGAAAGTGCGCGTTTGTTCAGTTACAGACTAGAAAAACTTAAACGACGGACAGCAATTGGCTCTTGCGCAGGAGGACTTAGAAGTAAAAAAACCAAATACTGGAGTGTACGGAGGCAAGCGACAGGGAGTTCACAGGCTGTATGACCTGGCTGACGACAAACATTGAAAAACTGACTAACTCTGTTGCATTAATAAAGCCCCCTGTTAAATGTATAAAACATGTCTGCATCGGTGTTATCTTGCATTTCCATACAATGTTACATTCGGCTGTTACACATCTGTTGTCAGAGAAGTACTTGCATAAATAGGTAAACCACCTTCATACGAGCAAGGACAGAAAACAGGGCACAGTGAGTATACTTACTTATTCAGTAAGTTATGGGTCAAAGTATTTGGTGAGTACATTTCTAACACTTCTGACTTCAGTCTTATTGCCATCTGTTCTGAAATTGTTAGGTTGCGTTCAAGCAAACAATGAAATGGCGTGCTGCCGTCACCATCTGTTCCATCACGTTATGAGAGCGTTTTTAGATTTCTCCGGTTACCCTGTCCACACTGCTCCAGCCAATCCGACGTTTTCAAAATTACACACTCTGGAGAGCATTTCTGAACATCTCCGTCTTCGGGGGACGAAAATGTTGTTTTAGCGTGGACAGAGGGTAAAAATGAAGAGAAAAAGCTTTGGTTACGGATTTATCCGGTGTAGTGTGGACGTATCCTCAGTCCCACCATCATTCCCCCACAGTCTGTAACCTGAGGATCTTATGTGGCATTGACACTACAAAATATCTGTTTCCAGTCAGAGGTGGTTAAATATTTAGGCTTTGTAAATTCATATCTTGCACAAAGGTCTTCCCGTAGTTTAACTTCAATAATGTTTTGCTGTTCCTCGTCGATTGATGTTATGATTAAGACCTTTTATTTTAATTTAAGTAATCTGAAGTAGTTTTGCAGTCCACGCACACAACTAATAATGGGCCTTATTCACCTTTCCAAATGCTAATCTGTTAATTGCTTGTCTGACTGAGGCATGTTAACATCTCATTATTCATAGACTTCTTATAAATGTCACACTTTGAAATTCCTTTAAGATGCTGTTGAGATTGTAAACAGGGAGAGGCTTCTTCCCTGGAAAGGCTCAGTGTGTTTACTGTTTTACATTTACTGGTGTCACCCGTCCCGGGTGCCATTGGGAAGGTGTTTCCACGCGGCGAGGGGTGCGTTTTTGGGAGCATGCCTGTAGTGAGGGTGTAGGGGAGATTAACTAGGGACCTTCCTGGATTAGAGAGCATGTCATTGTCATAGTTTAAGTTCAAATTCAGTTTATTGCCATTCACCTGCACGCGTGTATACCATCAAACGAAACAACATTCCTCCCTACCAAGGAGCACGACCCAGTACACATAATTCACACACAGAACACTTAAAGTAATGTTACCACAAATAAATTAATAATAAGGTGCACATACGACGCAAGTTAAAAACCAGTATAACTCTACTACGCTTCATAGGTGATGAGACTTGGGTGTGGCAGGGAGGTCAGTAGTCTTATCATCTGGGGGAAGAAGCTGTTTCCATCCTAACAGTTCTGTGCTAATACTAAGATACCTCCTGCCTGATGGCAGAAGGTCAAAGAGATTGTTGGACGGATGGGAGGGGTCACTGACAAATGGTAAGGGCTCCTGTTAAATATCTCAGATGGGTGGAAAAGAGACCCCAGTGATACTCTCCACAGTCCCCACAATCCTTACAGTCAAACGTCTGGCAATTCCCGTACCAGATGGTGATGCTGCTGGTCAGGACACACTCGATGGTACTCCAGTAAAAATTGGTTAGAATGGGGAGGGGGTGCCTCGTTTGCCTCAGTCTCCTCATGAAGTGGAGACACTACTGTGCTTTCTTGACCAACGAGGTGGTGATGAGGAATCAGGTGAGACCATCCATCATGTGCACTCCCAGAAACTTGGTGCCCCTGACTCTCTCCGCACAGGAGCTGCGTAGGTGTAGTGAGGAGTCATCAGCCTGCACCTGCCTAAAGTCCACCATCACCTCTTTAGTCTCGTCCACGTTGAGACTCCAGTTGTGCTTGCACCATTCTACCAGCCACTCTACCTTCTCTCTGTATGCCTTCTCGTCATCGTTGCTGATGAGGCAAACCACTCTTGTGTCATCCGTGAACTTGATGATTGGGTTTGAGCTGGATCTGGCAGTACAGTCGTGCGTCCGCAGCTTACGGAGCACGCAGCCGTGCGGAGTGCCGGCGCTCAGCGTGATGGAGCCAGAGATGCTTCTGCCAACACAGACTGACTGTGTCAGGCTGTCTGCAAGAAGGGTCAGAGCCGTCTCTATTTCCTGAGGAGACTGAGGTCCTTTAACGTCTGCCGGATGATGCTGAGGATGTTCTACGAGTCTGTGGTGGCCAGTGCTGTCATGTTTGCTGTTGTGTGCTGGGGCAGCAGGCTGAGGGTAGCAGACACCAACAGAATCAACAAACTCATTCGCAAGGCCAGTGATGTTGTGGGGGTGGAACTGAACTCTCTGACGGTGGTGTCTGAAAAGAGGATGCTGTCTAAGTTGCATGCCATCTTGGACAATGTCTCCCATCCACTCCATAATGTACTGGTTAGGCACAGGAGTACATTCAGCCAGAGACTCATTCCACCGAGATGTAACACTGAGCGTCATAGGAAATCATTCCTGCCTGTGGCCATCAAACTTTACAACTCCTCCCTCGGAGTGTCAGACACCCTGAGCCAATAGGCTGGTCCTGGACTTATTTCCACTTGGCATGATTAACTTATTATTATTTAATAATTTCTGGTTTTATATTGCTATATTTCTTCACTATTCTTGGTTGGTGCGGCTGTAACGAAACCCCAATTTCCCTCGGGATCAATAAAGTATGTCTGTCTGTCTGTCTGTCAGTCAGTCCGGGATCCGGTTACAGAGAGATGTTGTGGCCCAACAAGGACAGTTTGCCCACCAGCTTCTGAGGGCTGATTGCATTAAATGTCGCGCTGAAGTCATCTTGGCGTACGAGGCGCCATTTTCCAGGTGGGACAGGACGGAGTGGAGGACATCATCAATGGATCAATCAGCAAACTGGACAGGAACCGATGTTCTCAGAGTTGTATACTGCATACACACTTTGATAATAAATGAACCTTTGTAGCAGGAAGGCAGGATTTAATGTGATCCATAGGCAGCTATTCAGAGCAGTTCATTATTGTTGAGTTCTGGGCTACGGGATGGCAGTTGTTACTCACTTAAACTGTAGTGTGTCTTTTTAAAGAACTTTTTAACTACTGTATTTCCATGAAACTTCGGCTAGTTGGTGCAGCCACTTAATTGGGTCAAAGTGTACTGGCCCTATTGTGTCCCAATTAATTGGAAACCACAGAATATCTGGTCCTTTCAATAAGTTACCCACTACAATGCCAGGCTCACCAGACTACAGTTTCCTGGTTTATTGTTAGAGCTTTTCTTAAACAATGGAACAACATTAGCTGCCCTCCAATCCTCCGTCACCTCACCTGTGGCCAAGGATGTTTCAAATATCTCTGCTGGGGCTCCAGCACCTTCTCCACTAACCTCCCACTAGGCCTGGGGATTTATCCACCTTCAGTTTCCTCAAGACAGCAAACATCTCCTCCTCTGTGATTTGTATAGGGTCCGTGATCTCACTGCTGCTTTGCCTCACTCCTACAGACTCTGTGTTCAATTCCGGAGTAAACACAAAAAAAAATCCATCTCAGATCTCCCCCATCTCTTTCAGCTCCATGCGTAGGTGACCACTCTAATCTTCCAGAGGACCAATTTTGTCCCTTGCTATTCTTTTGCTCTTAATATGTATGTAGAAACTGTTAAGATTCTCCTTCCCCCGAGTCCTGGTGAAGGGTCTTGGGCCTGAAACATCGCCTTCTAACAGACTTTTTAAGTATTCTCTTTAATTCCTTATACTCCCCAAGCCCCTCAGTTGTTCCTGCCTGCTACACACCTCCTCCTCCTTCTTAACCAGGGCCTCTATATCTCTTGCAAGCCAAGGTTCCTAAACCTGTTATCCTTGCCTTTTATTCTGACAGGAATAAAAAGTATATAAACTCTGTACTCTCAAAATTTCACTTGAAGGCCTCCCACTTAGCAAGTACACCTTTGTCAGTGAACAACATGTCCCACCACATTTGCCAGATCCTTTCTGATTGCATTAAAATTAGTCTTCCTCCAATTTTTTATCTCACCCCAAAGACAACACCTATCCTTTTCCATAATTAACATGAAATACATGGCATTATGATCACTAGACGCGAAGTATTCCCCTACACAAACTTCTGTCCCCTACCCTGTCTCATTCCTTAATTGGAGCTCTAGTATCTCACTCTCTCTATTTGGGACTTCTATGTACTGATTAAGAAAATTTTCCTGAACACATTACACAAACTCTTTCCCATCCAAGTCTTACAGTTTGGGAATCCCAGTCAATATACGTAATTGATTCACTTGTTTATTTATTATTATTTTCTCTCTCTCTCTCTCTCTGCTAGATTATGTATTGCATTGAACTGCTGCTGTTAAATTAACAAATTTCACGACACATGCCGGTGATAATAAACCTGATTCTGATATTTGGAAAATTAAAAATCACCTATTGTAACAACTTTGTTTCTTGCAACAGTCTGCGATCTCTCTACAAATTTGCTCCTCTAAATCCCACAGACTGCTTGAGGGCCTATAACATAATCCCATTTATGTGGTCATCTCTTTCTTATTCCTCAGTTCTACCCGTAAGGTCTCAGCAGATGAATACTCCGGTCTGTCCTGACTGGGAGCCGTCGTGACATTTTGTACCTGGGCTGCTGTATCTGGAGAAACCCAAGTCATCCACTGTAATTCCCCAAGCTTCACAGAACCGCAAACTCCATCCAATAAATCTGGACTTACTCGGCAAGATTTTAAGCAACCTTACCATTGATATTCATTTATTTAGAGCAGAGCCTGTGACCCGTGCGACCAATTAACTTGTAGTTCTGTGGGTAACCTGTCGGGGTTAGGTCTACAAGCCGCTTTGGGACGTGGGAGGGAATGGAGCACCTGGAGGAAGCATGGAAAGAACATACACACTTCTTATAGGCAGCAACAGGAATTTGTTTATTTATTTGGTGCGAATAGGCCTTTTGAGCCCTTTGAGCTGTGCCACCCCTCAGCCCCCCCTGCAATTTAATCCCAGCCTAATCATGGGACAATTTACAACGACAAATTAACCTACCAGCTGGTACACCTTTGGACTGTAGGAGGAACCTGGTTTAGAGAGTGTACAATATGATCAGAGATTAAGGGAGCTAGGACTTTACACTTTGGAGAGGAGGATGATGAGAGGAGACATGATAGAGGTGTACAAGATATTAAGAGGAATAGACAGAGTGGACAGCCAGCGCCTCTTACCCAGGGCACCACTGCTCAGTACAAGAGGACATTGCTTTAAGGTAAGGGGAGGGAAGTTCAAGGGGGATATTAGAGGAAGGTTTTTTACTCAGAGAGTGGTTGGTGTGTGGAATGCACTGCCTGAGTCAGTGGTGGAGGTAGACTCACTAGTGAAGTTTAAGAGATTACTAGACAGGTATATAGAGGAATTTAAGGTGGGGGATTATATGGGAGCCAGGGTTTAAGGGTCGGCACAACATTGTGGGCCAAAGGGCCTGTGCTATGCTGTATTGTTCTATGTAAACCGGAGCCCCCAAAAGCAACTCACACAGTCACGGGGAGAATGTACAAATGTCTTACAGGCAGCGGCAACAGGTGAATCAGGGCCGCCTGTACTGTAGAGTGTTGTGTTGATCAATCTGCTTTTGTACCATCTTAAACCCCAATCTTCTGATTGCTGTTGCTGTAAAGTGTTATGCTGCCCCTGCATGGAGCTGCTAAAAGAGGAGAGTGAGAGTGAGAATGTTATTGAAAGAGGATAGAAGAGGGGATATGTGCAAGATTTGTTAATGTAAATTAAACTACCTTACAATAAAAGAGATAATTAAAGGAATCAGATTTTTCCAGATATTCTGCCCCTATAATTGCTGTGAAGAACTGTTGCCCCATGGCTCCAAAGACGTGTATTCCATTCCGACCTGGGTTCATTCTTAAGTTCAAAGTTCAAAGTAAATTTATTACCAAAGTGTTACCACATACAACCCTGAGATTAATTTCTTGTGGGTATACTCAAAAAATCAATGGAATAATAACCATAACAGAATGAATGACTTGTTGATCTTGCATATTGTCCCTGTGATTGCACGCGTTTCCTCCGAATATTCTCCATTTCCTCCAAATGTTCGTGTTTCCTCCGAAGTCCCAAGGACGTGCACGTTGGCCGGTATAAAATTGCCCCTAGTGTCTAGGTGAGTGATAGAATTTGGGGGGAGTTTATGGGAATAAAATGGAGAGAATATATTGGGCTCAGGGTGTAGCAATGAGTGCAAGAGTAATACAGCGCGATTTGCCCAGGTTCAATTCCAGCGCCATCTGTAAGGAGTTTGCACGTTCTCCCCGTGACTGTGTGAGTTTCCTCCAGGTGCTCCAGTTTCCTCCCACAGTCCAAAATCGTTCTGGTTGATAGGTTAATTGGTCATTGTGATTAGGCTCAGGTTAAATAGGGGATGGCTGGGCAGCACAGCTCAAAGAGCTGGAAGGGCCTATTCAGTCTCAATAAAGACTGTAAGATATAGGAGCAGAAGTAAGCCATTCAGCCCATCGAGTCTGCTCTGCCATTCAATCCTGGGCTGATCTAAATCTTCCATTTGTCCCCACTCTCCTGCTTTCACCCCATACCCTTTGATGCCCTGGCTAATCAAGAACCTATCTATCTCTGCCTTAAATGCACCCAATGACTTGGCCTCCACAGCCACTCATGGTAACAAATTCCACAGATTTACCACCCTCTGACTAAAGTAATTTCTCCACATCTCTGATCTAAACAGACATCCTTCAATCCTGAAGTTGTGCCCTTCTGTCCCAGACTCCCCTACCATGGGAAGTAAATAAATGATGCATTTCACTGTAAATGTTTTGATGTTTCAATGTACATCTGACAAATAATCGATCTAATCTCATCTAAATAGCTGTTTGATGGCTGAAACAATACCCACATCAGGAGGAGAACTCAGCGGGTCAGGCAGTACCTGTGACAGGGGATGAATAATTGGGAGACAAGAGATTCTGCAGTTGCTGCAATTCTTGAACAGCGCACACAAAATGTCGAAGGAACTCAGCAGGTCGGGCAGCATCTACGGAGGGAATAAACTGTCCAAATGAAGGGTCTTGGTCTTAAACATTGACTCTTTATTCCCATCCATAGACACTGCCTGACCTGCCGAGCTCCTCCAGCGCATTGTGTGTATTGCTCTACATTTCCAGCACCTGTAGTAGCTCTTGTGTCTAGAATGAACAGACCCTTCATAAGAATATAAGTAGTTAAGAAATCGGAGCAGGAGTCGGCCATCTGGCCCGTCGAGCCTGCTCCACCATTCAATAGGATCATGGCTGATCCGACTATGCCTTTTCCCCATAACCCTTAATTCCCCTACTATGCAAAAATCTATCCAACTTTGTCCTAAATATATTTACTGAAACAGCCTCCACTGCTTCATTGGGCAGAGAAATCCACAGATTCACCACTCTCTGGGAAAAGCAGTTCCTCCTCATCTCATCCTAAATCTACTCCCCAGAATCTTGAGGATCTGCCCCCTAGATGTTGTCTGACCACAGATGTTATCCCTCCACAGATGTTGTCTGACCCTCTGAGATATTCTAGCAGTTTGATTTTTACTCCCAATTCCAGTATCTGCACTCTCTTGTGCCTCTGATGGTCATTGAACTCGATGGGCCAAAGGACCTGTTCCATGACTTTGTGACAGAGCTCCTCTGCGAAGCTGCCTTGCCTTAAAACTCTCTCATCCAGAATTAAACAAAAGGAACCGTGTGCAGCAAATCGCAGTCTAAACTCGGAGGCATCACTGACTTTTTGTTCAAGATCGGTGTTTGTGCAGATAGCTCACGTTTAACAAAGCAAACACAATTTCTTGCATCTTCAGGAAAGAATTCACCTGCATGCACCAATGGAGTCTAAATTTAAACAGTCTTCCATAAGCAGAAAATAGGACACTTTACAGAAGGTTCACGGGTGTGAAGTTCGATGAACAGCAGTTCACAAAACTGAGGTGAAAAAAAAATCTGTCTTCTCTCCACATTTGCCAGGCCTCTTCATGGATCAGAAGAAGCTAAGAGAAGGCTCGAAAGAAATGTTTATATGTTTAAGTAGATGTAACCAGGAATTCAAGCCCTTATCTACTTGTGAATGGAATAGTCCGAAATCAAACTCTCCTCAATGGTTGAAAATCAAATAACTGCAATTCTGAAATAAAATTAGAAAATATCAGAAACACTCAACGTTTGTGGAGTGGGAAAGAGCATTTCAGACAGCAGACGTTTTAGAACGTAGAATACTACAACACAGTACAGGCACATCAGCCCTCATTGCTTTGCCAATCTTTTAACCTACTCTAAGATCAAACTAACCCTTCTCTCCTACATCTTCCTCCAATTATCATTCATCTATTTGCCTATCTAAGAGTGTCTTCAATGTCCCTAATGTATCTGCCTCGATCACCACCCCGGCAGCCATTCCACGCACCCATCACTACCTCTGACATCTCCCCTATACTTTCCTCCAATCGTCTTATAGTTACGCATCCTCATATTAGCCATTTCTGCCCCGGGAAAAAAGGTCTGTCTGTTTACTCTGTCAGTGCATCTTATCATCTTATACACCTTTAACAAATCACTTCTCATCCTCCTTTGCTCCAAAGAGAAAAGCCCTAAATTGCTCAATCTACCCTCATAGCAGGAGAAGGATCAGTCCGAGTCAGCATGGATTTACGAAGGGAAAATCATGCTTGGCTAATCTTCTGGAGTTTTTTGACGACGTAACTGTGAAAATGGACAAGGGAGATCGAGTGGATGTAGTGTACCTGGTCTTCCAGAAAGCTTTTGATAAAGTCCCACATAGGAGATTAGTGGGCAAAATTAGGGCACATGGTATTGGGGGCAGAGTACTGACATGAATTGAAAATTGGTTGGCTGACAGGAAACAAAGGGTAGTGATTAACGGGTCCCTTTCGGAATGGCAGGCTGTGACCAGTGGGGTACAACAAGGTTCGGTGCTGGGACCATAGCTGTTTACAATATACATTAATGATTTAGATGAAGGGATTAAAAGTAACATTAACAAATTTGCCGATGACACAAAGCTGGGTGGCAGTGTGAAATGTCAGGAGGATGTTATGAGAATGCAGGGTGACTTGGACAGGTTGGGTGAGTGGGCAAATGTATGGCAGATGCAGTTTAATGTGGATAAATGTAAGGTTATCCACTTTGGTGGTAAGATCAGGAAGGCAAATTACTATCTAAATGGAGTCAAGTTAGGAAAAGGGGAAGTACAACGAGATCTAGGTGTTCTTGTACATCAGTCAATGAAAGCAAGCATGCAGGTACAGCAGGCAGTGAAGAAAGCTAATGGCATGCTGGCTTTTATAACAAGAGGAATTGAGTATAGGAGTAAAGAAGTCCTTCTGCAGCTATACAGGGCCCGGGTGAGACCCCACCTGGAGTATTGTGTGCAGTTTTGGTCTCCAAATTTGAGGAAGGACATTCTTGCGATTGAGGGAGTGCAGTGTAGGTTCATGAGGTTGATTCCCGGAATGGTGGGACTGTCATATGTTGAAAGATTGGAGTGATTAGGCTTGTATACGCTGGAATTTCGAAGGATGAGAGGGGATCTGATTGAAACATATATTATTAAGGGATTAGACACGCTGGAGGCAGGAAGCATGTTCCCGCTGATGGGTGAGTCCAGAACTAGAGGCCACAGTTTAAGAATAAGGGGTAGGCCATTTAGAACTGAGATGCAGAAAAACTTTTTCACCCAGAGAGTGGTGGATATGTGGAATGCTCTGCCCCAGAAGGCAGTGGAGGCCAAGTCTCTGGATGCTTTCAAGAGAGAGTTAGATAGAGCTCTTATAGATAGCTGGGTCAAGGGACATGGGAAGAGGGCAGGAATGGGGTATTGATTGTGTATGATCAGCCATGATCACAGTGAATGGCGGTGCTGGCTAGAAGGGCCGAATGGCCTACTCCTGCACCTACTGTCTATTGCCATAAGACATGCTCTGCAATCTAGACTGTATCCCGGCAAATATCCTCTGTACTCTCTCTAAAATATTCACATTCTTCCTATAACGAGGCTACCAAATCTGAACACAATACTCCAAGAGTGGGACTAACCAGGGTTTTATAGAGCTGCAACATTCCCTCATGGCTCTTGAACTCAATCCCCCTCCTAAAGAAGGCCAACACACCAGATACCGTCTTAACCACCCTATCAATCTGCGCAGCAACTTTGAAGGATCTATGAACGTAGACCCCAAGAACCCTCTCGTCCTCCACATTGCTAAGAATCCTGACTTTCACCCGTTAGCTGAGTGGTAAATATTGGTCAGGACACCGGGATAACTCCTGTCTTCTTCCTCTCCTTTTAACCTCAGATTAACATCTCCCAAGAGATATTCTGGCCCTTCCTGTTCCTTGCCTGTTTCATTAAAATTTATTCTGGCAGCTGCTTTGGGACACGAGGACACTTGGAGGGAGGGAAATGCAGTCACTCATTATTTGTTGCCCCCGTGTTACAAATGAGGCACCTCCCACAAATGCTGATCGACCCACTGATTGTTTTTGCAGCAGCCTTCCAAAGGAAGCCAGATAAATCCTCGGAGGGAAAGCAGCCGCAGGGATTTGGGGAAAGGGGCGGGGGATGGCACTTGATGTTCAAAAAGCTGCACCGAATTCTGCCCGAAATTCGAGGATTCCTTTTACTTATTTAGAGATACAGCACAGCAACAGGCCGCTCCAGCCTAATGTGCCCACACTGCTCAATTGCGCCCATGTGTCCAATCAACCTACTAACTGATGCACCATCAGTAACTCTCGGAGACGTGAGGCGAGATATGGGCTTTTATTGGCTGGAAGAAAGAACAAGCAGCAATTGACCACCACGCTACATCCTGGAGACTGAGGCCGGGGCGGAGTCCCCAATCGCCTTTATACCGGGGTCCGTGGGAGAAGCCACAGGAGCAGTCAGTAGGGAGGCGTGTTCAGACAGATCTATGTAGTTCACCACACTAACCCTATGACTTTGGACTATGGGGGGAAACCAGAGCATCTGGGGAAAAGCCACGCAGTCATGGGGAGAACAGGCAGCAGTGGGAATCGAACCCTGGTCACCGCTGCTTTGTTACCACGCTGTCCTAGGTTACTGTCATCAACACAAGAGACTCTGCAGATGCTGGAAATCTTGAAAAACACACAAAAGTGCTGAAGGTGTAAATGGTCTGCATTTCCGGCCGAGACCTTCACCAAGACTGGAAGGGAAGGAGATTTTGACTTCTTCCACCTCCTTTCCAGTCCTGACGAAAGGTCTCAACCCACGAGGTCGACTCTTCATTCCCCTCCATCGATGCTGCCTGACCTGCTGAGTTCCTCCAGCATTTTGCATGTGTTGCTCTGCATTTCCAGCGCCTGCAGAATCTCTTGCGCGTGCAAGAGGACTTTATTCCCTGGAGCGTAGGAGAATGAGGGGAGATTTGACAGAGGTATATAAAATTACGATGGGTATAGATAGAGTGAATGTAAGCAGGCTTTTTCCACTGAGGCTAGGGGAGAAAAAAAACCAGAGGACATGGGTTAAGGGTGAAGGGGGAAAAGTTTAAAGGGAACATTAGGGGGGGCTTCTTCACACAGAGAGTGGTGGGAGTGTGGAATGAGCTGCCAGATGAAGTGGTAAATGCGGACTCACTTTTAACATTTAAGAGAAACTTGGGCAGGTATATGGATGAGAGGAGTATGGAGGGATATGGTCCAGGTGCAGGTCAGTGGGATGAGGCAGAAAAATGGTTTGGCACAGTCAAGAAGGGCCAAAAGGCCTGTTTCTGTGTTGTAATGTTCTGTGGTTCTGAAGGGCTGAAACAGAAGGAACCTGATTGGAGAGTCTTCTTGAGCTCTTCTTACTGAGACCTCCCAGTTTCTCACTTCACCCTTCCTCCCCCACCCACCCTCCTTCCCCCCTCACCTGGACTCATCCAGGATCAAGGATGTCTCTGAGCGGCTGCAGGAAATTCTGGAATGGGAGGGTGAACAGCCAGTGGTCGTGGTGCACATAGGTACCAACCATATAGGTAAAAAATGGGACGAGGTCCTACAAGGTGAATTTAGGGAGTTAGGAGATAAACTAAGGTAATAATCTTTGGATTACCACCAGTGCCATGTGCTAGTCAGAGTAGAAATAGGAGGATATTTCAGATGAATTTGTGGCTTGAAAAATGGTGCAAGGGGGAGGGATTCAAATTTCTGGGGCATTGGAATCAGTTCTGGGGGAGGTGGGACCGGTGTAAACAGGACGGTCTGCACCTGGGCTGGACTAGAACCAATGTCCTAGGGGGAACGTTTGCTACTGCTGTTCAGGAGGCTTTAAACTAATGTGGCTGGGAGATGGGAACAAGTGCAGAGAGACAGAGGGGTGTAAAATGAGGGTAGAAGCAAAAAGTAGTAAGGTGAAAAGTAAAAGTGGCAGGCAGGCAAATCCAGGGCAAAAATCAAAAAGGGCCACTTTTCAACATAATTGTATAAGGGCTAAGAGTGTTGAAAAAACAAGCCTGAAGGCTTTATGTGTCAATGCAAGGAGCATTCATAACAAGGTGGATGAATTGAATGTGCAGATAGTTATTAATGAATATGATATAGTTGGGATCACAGAGACATGGCTCCAGGGTGACCAAGGATGGGAGCTCAACATCCAGGGATATTTAATATTCAGGAGGGATAGACAGGAAAGAAAAGGAGGTGGGGTAGCATTGCTGGTTAGAGAGGAGATTAACGCAATAGAAAGGAAGGACATTAGCCTGGAGGATGTGGAATCGATATGGGTAGAGCTGCATAACACTAAGGGGCAGAAAACACTGGTGGGAGTTGTGTACAGGCCACCTAACAGTAGTAGTGAGGTTGGGGATGGCATTAAACAGGAAATTAGAAATGCGTGCAATAAAGGAACAGTAGTTATAATGGGTGACTTCAATCTACATATAGATTGGGTGAACCAAATTGGTAAGGGTGCTGAGGAAGAGGATTTCTTGGAATGTATGCGGGATGGTTTTCTGAACCAACATGTCGAGGAACCAACTAGAGAGCAGGCCATTCTAGATTGGGTATTGAGCAATGAGGAAGGGTTAGTTAGCAATCTTGTCGTGCAAGGACCCTTGGGTAAGAGTACCCATAATATGGTGGACTTCTTCATTAAGATGGAGAGTGACATCGTTAATTCAGAAACAAAGGTTCTGAACTTAAAGAAGGGTAACTTTGAAGGTATGAGACGTGAATTAGCTAAAATAGACTGGCAAATGATACTTAAAAGGTTGAAGGTGGATATGCAATGGCAAGCATTTAAAGATCGCATAGATGAACTACAACAATTTTTCATCCCAGTTTGGCAAAAGAATAAACCAGGGAAGGTAGTGCACCCGTGGCTGACAAGGGAAATTAGGGATAGTATCAATTCCAAGGAAGAAACATACAAATTAGCCAGAAAAAGCAGCACACCCAAGGAATGGGAGAAACTCAGAGACCAGCAGAGGAGGACAAAGGGCTTAATTAGGAAAGGGAAAAAAGATTGAGAGAAAGCTGACAGGGAACATAAAAACTGACTGTAAAAGCTTTTATAGATATGTGAAAAGAAAAAGATTGGTCAATTCAAATGTAGTCAGAAACAGGTGAATTGATCATGGGGAACAAGGACATGGCAGACCAATTGAATAACTACTTTGGTTCTGTCTTCACTAAGGAGGACATAAATAATCTTCCGGAAATAGTAAGGGACTGAGGGTCTAGTGAGATGGAGGAACTGAGGGAAATACACATTAGTAGGGAAATGATGTTGGGTAAATTGAAGGGATTAAAGGCAGATAAATCCCCAGGGCCAGATGGTCTGCATCCCAGAGTGCTTAAGGAAGTAGCCCAAGAAATAGTGGATGCATTAGTGACAATTTTTCAAAACTCCTTAGATTCTGGATTAGTTCCTGAGGATTGGAGGGTGGCTAATGTAACCCCACTTTTTAAAAAAGGAGGGAGAGAGAAACCGGGGAATTATAGACCGGTTAGCCTGACGTCGGTGGTGGGGAAAATGCTAGAGTCGGTTATCAAAGATGTGATAACAGCACGTTTGGAAAGAGGTGAAATCATCAAAGTCAGCATGGATTTGTGAAAGGAAAATCATGTCTGACGAATTTTACAGAATTTTTTGAGGATGTAACTAGTAGAGTGGATAGGGGAGAGCCAGTGGATGTGGTATATTTAGATTTTCAAAAGGCTTTTGACAAGGTCCCACAAAGGAGATTAGTGTGCAAACTTAAGGCACACGGTATTGGGGTTATGGTATTGATGTGGATAGAGAATTGTTTGGCAGACAGGAAGCAAAGAGTGGGAGTAAACGGGACCTTTTCAGAATGGCAGGCAGTGACTAGTGGGGTACCACAAGGCTCAGTGCTGGGACCCCAGTTGTTTACAATATATGTTAATGATTTAGACGAGGGAATTAAATGCAGCATCTCCAAGTTTGCGGATGACACGAAGCTGGGCGGCAGTGTTAGCTGTGAGGAGGATGCAGGGTGACTTGGATAGGTTAGGTGAGTGGGCAAATACATGGCAGCTGCAATTTAATGTGGATAAATGTGAGGTTATCCACTTTGGTTGCAAGAACAGGAAAACAGATTATTATCTGAACAGTGGCTGATTAGGAAAAGGGGAGATGCAACAAGACCTGGGTGTCATTGTACACCAGTCATTGAAGGTGGGCATGCAGGTACAGCAGGTGGTGAAAAAGGCAAATGGTATGTTAGCATTCATAGCAAAAGGATTTGAGTACAGGAACAAGGAGGTTCTACTGCAGTTGTATAAGGCCTTGGTGAGACCGCAGCTGGAATATTGTGTGCAGTTTTGGTCCCCTAATCTGAGGAAAGACATTCTTGCCATAGAGGGAGTACAAAGAAGGTTCACCAGATTGATTCCTGGGATGGCAGGACTTTCATATGAAGAAAGACTGGATCGACTAGGCTTATACTCACTGGAATTTAGAAGATTGAGGGGGGATCTTATTAAAACGTATAGAATTCTAAAGGGATTGGACAGGCTAGATGCAGGAAGATTGTCTCCGATGTTGGGGAAGTCCAGAATGAGGAGTCACAGTTTAAGGATAAAGGGGAAACCTTTTAGGACTGAGATGAGGAAAAACTTCTTCACACAGAGAGTGGTGAATCTGTGGAATTCTCTGCCACAGGAAACAGTTGAGGCGGTTCATTGGCTATATTTAAGAGGGAGTTAGATATGGCCCTTGTGGCTAAAGGGATCGGGGGTATGGAGAGAAAGCAGGTACAGGATTCTGAGTTGGATGATCAGCCATGATAATCCTGAATGAATGTGCAGGCTCGAAGGGCTGAATGGTCTACTCCTGTACCTGTTTTCTATGTTTCTATGTTTCCTCTGGCCCCACCTTCTCATACTGGCTTCTGCTCCTTCCTTTCCAGTCCTGAGAAGGACCTCAGCCCAAAACATTGACAGTTTACTCCCCTCCATAGAAGTTGGATTTTATTTATTTCGTTGCAATACAGCTTGGAGTAGGCCTTTCTGGCCCTTCAAGCTGTGCTACACAGCAATCACCCAATTTAACCTAATCACACAACTTACAAGGACCAATTAACCAATCAACTGGTCCATCTTTGGACTGTGGGAGGAAACTGGAGCGCCCGGGGAAACCCACATGGTCATGGGGAGGACGTACAAACTCCTCCCAGGCAGCGGCAGGAACTGAATCCAGGGCACCTGTACCACAAAGTTTTGTGCTAACTACTACGCTGCCGTGCCGCCCAGTGCCGGGTTCCAGCATTGTGTGTGTGTGTGCATTTGTATAGTGTGGTGTGTGCGCGTATAGGGTGGTGTGTGTATGGTGTGGTGTGTGCGCGTATAGGGTGGTGTGTGTATGGTGTGGTGTGTGCGCGTATAGGGTGGTGTGTGCATACAGTGTCATGTGTGTATGAGTCTGTGTATATAGTGTGGTGTGTATGCATATAGGGTGGTGTGTGCGTACAGTGTCGTGTATATGAGTCTGTGTATATAGTGTGGTGTGTATGCGTATAGTGTGGTGTGTACACATGTATAGTGTGTGTTTGCTGTCATTCAGCTGCCCGGCCCAGTCAGTGCTCGGGATGGGACGCGACCTGGATTAATTGCTCGTGCTGCCCCACTGGGCGCTGGGTCATGTTTGTTTACCGGCACTCTTGCACTAATTGTGTATAAATGGAGAAGGCAAAGGCAACCTTCGCCTGCGACCTAATTAAATGCAGCGACTCAAAGGATCCGATTAATCTTTAATCACCGGGATTGAGCTCCTCAGCGGCAGGAATCCTATAGATCTATTGATTATCTTGGCTTAAATTAATTAACATGATTGTAGCTTCCCACAATATGTCAGTGGACAGCTCTGCTGTCTAATTACGAGGTTTCACGGTGTCTGTGGTGACTTGTATTTTCACAACTCTAACTGCTTTTTATTCAGGAGGATGTCTTTAACTCTTTCACTGACAAGCCACTGAATCCAACCACGTTTCCCAGCTCTTTACTTCACCCCTTTACCCCTCTCCCGGTTTCACCTGCCACCTTGTATTTCTTCCTCCCCTCCCGTCACCTTCTTACTCCAACCTCCTCTTTCTTTCCAGTCCTGATGAACGGTCTCGGCCCAAACCGCCGACTGTTTGCCCTTTTCCATCGATGCTGCCTGGCCTGCTGAGTTCCTCCAGCATTTTGTGCGTGTTGCTCTGGATTTCCAGCATCCGCAGAATTTCTCATGTGAGTGAGATACAGTTTATATGAAGCACAGACAGTGGCTGATAAACACAAGAGATTCTGCAGACGCTGGAAATCTGGAATGACAGGTACAAAATGCTGGAGGGACTCAGCAGGCCAGGCAGCACCTCTGGAGGGGAATAAACTGTCGACATTGGGAGCCAAGACCCTTTATCGAGACTACAAACAGTGATTCATCTATTTTTTCCCCCATTTCCACACCAGCTCCTCTCCCTGCCTCTTACTCAGTAAAGATGAACTTTTATTCTCTCGAAGAACTGTGCTCAACCCTGACCCACTGCATCATTTTCTTGAACAACAATTTGGATGCAAGAAGCTGCAGGGAGTGGCGGACTCAACTCAATACATTGTGGGTGCGTTCCTCCCCACCAGCCAAAAAGGCAAAGCCCATCATTGATGACCCCCACTCTATGGGTTCAAATGTTTATATCAGAGAATGTATACAGTGCACGACCTGAAATGCTTGTCTTAATAGACAACAGACAGTGGGAGCAGGAGTAGGCCATTCGGCCCTTCTAGTCAACACCGCCATTCACCATGATCATGGCTGATCATACACAATCAGTACCCCGTTCCTGCCCTCTCCCCATATCCCTTGATCCCGCTATCTATACGAGCTCCATCTAACTCTCTCTTGAATGCATCCAGAGACTTGGCCTCCACTGCCTTCTGGGGCAGAGCATTCCACATATCCACCACTCTCTGGGTGAAAAAGTTTTTCTGCATCTCTGTTCTAAATGGCCTACCCCTTATTCTTAAACTGTGGCCTCTAGTTCTGGACTCACCCATCAGCGGGAACATGCTTCCTGCCTCCAGTGAGTCCAATCACTTAATAATCTTATATGTTTCAATCAGATCCCCTCTCATCCTAAATTTCAGTGTATACAAGCCCAGTCGCTCCAATCTTTCAACATATGGCAGTCCCGCCATTCCGGGAATTAACCTTGTGAACCTACGCTGCACTCCCTCAATAGCAAGAATGTCCTTCCTCAAATTTGGAGACCAAAACTGCACACAATACTCCAGGTGGGGTTCACCAGGGCCCTGTACAGCTGCAGAAGGACCTCTTTACTCCTATACTCAATTCCTCTTGTTATAAAGGCCAGCATGCCATTAGCTTTCTTCACAGACATCCATGAAAAAGTGAAGAACCCTGAAAGATTGAACGACAGAAAAATGTTAGAACCCCAAATTCCCCCCCCTCTCTCTCTTCCTCCACTCAGGCTGCGACGCAACAGCCTCCGACCATTTCAGGAAAAAGCGTCAGCGCCCACTGCCCACCAAGAGAGACCACAATCTGCAGTCAACACATCATGGTCTATGCCGCCTTCTCACAGCTACTATTGAGCAGGAGGTTCAGAAGCCTTCAAAGCCGTCTACACCACTGTTGCTGGCTGAATCAGCATATAGGTGGGAGATTGAGAATCTGGCTGAGTGGTCAGGGAACACACTGATCCACGACCTATGGACTTGCTTTTAGGACTCTACAATTTGTATTCTCAATATTTTATTGCTAATATATTTAGTATTATTATTTTTTTCTTTTCTTTTGGTATTTGCACGGTTTGTTGTCTCTTGCACGCTGGTCGTTTGTCCACCTCTGCCGTGTTCAGACTGGTTCTATTGTGGGTCTTGTTATTTACTGTGCCGTCGCCTTTGGGCAGGGTCGACCGTGGATATTGTGTCCCAGCTGTCTAGATACGCAAGCCTGGGCTATACAATACAGAGAGCAAGCTGTTGCCCATGTAGCAGACTTCCCCTTTTCATGCCTCTGATGAACCCAAAGGAACGGCAGAGACCAGCAGCGTCGCAGGAGTTGCCAGTCAGTGTTGAACTCGACGCAGGGTTGCCTTGGGGGCGCCCAGTCTAGATTTTTCATTGGGGTTTACTCCCTAGATCTTCCCCACGAGTAGGTATGGCCGCAAGGCGGTGGAGGTATGAGATCAGAGTTTTCCTTCTCCTCGATGAGCTGCCAACCACGGCTGGTGAAGCATCTGGTTTTAAGGCACCAGCAACCCACTCTTCTCCTTCTGTCAGTAGAAATAGTTCCTCTGGGTTTAGTAGCTAAGCCACACTTGAATGCCAGGCGCTGGACTTGCTTGTCAGAGGCTACCTGGGAGTATTTTGCAGTTAATGGGAGCTTCTCTCCATTATCACCCTCAGCTATAACAACCTGAAGGAACAGTTTACTGTGAATGCCCGCAAGAAGGTGAATCTCAGGGGAGTGAGTATATGGTGACATATACGTACTTTGACAATAAATTTACTTTGAGCTTTTGAACTATGAAGTCCCACAGCACCAGGTTCAGGAACATCTCAATCATTCAGTTCTTGAAACAATGTGCTCAACCCTAAACACTATCTCAGTGTAGGAACACTATGATCACTTTACACTATAGCGGTCAATCTTTTCTTTGCTCTAATTGTGCTCTTGTAATAATCTTCTAGAATTTATGTTAAATTTATATTTTTATGTGACTGTTGCTTATTTGATGCCATGTTCAAAGTAAATTTATTATCGAAGTACTTGTATGTTACCATTTATAACCCTAAGATTCAATTTCTTGTGGGCATAATAAATCCATAGAATAATAACCATAACTGAATTAGTAGAAGACAGCACCAACTAGGGCATTCAATCAGAGTGCAGAAGACAAATACAGAAAGAAAGAAATAATAATTAATTAATAACTATTAAAAACATGAGATGAAGACACCTTGAAAGTGAGCCCATAGGTTGTGGGAGCATTTCAATGATGGGACAAGTGAAGTTGTGTGACATTATCCCCTTTGGTTTAAAAGCCTGATGGATGAGGGGTAATAACCGTTCCTGAACCTGGTGGCATGTGCCCCAAGGCTCCTATACCATCTTCCCGCAGCGGGAAGAGAGCATGACCTGGGTGGTGGACACCCCTGACAATGGATGCTGCTTTTCTGTGACAATGCTTCATGTAGATGTGCTCAATGGGGGGGGGGGGGGTCTTTACCCGTGATGGACAGGGCCATATCTA
This sequence comes from Hypanus sabinus, assembly GCF_030144855.1. Classification (NCBI taxonomy): domain Eukaryota; kingdom Metazoa; phylum Chordata; class Chondrichthyes; order Myliobatiformes; family Dasyatidae; genus Hypanus; species Hypanus sabinus. Next base: position 171,558,595 of record NC_082711.1, read on the forward strand.
TTACTTTTTACAGGACTTTTCGTTCAAAGGCATTGATGTTTCCATACCAGGCTGTGATGCAGCCAGTTAATATACTCCCCAACACACAAATATAGAAGTTTGTCTATGATGCAAGTCAATTTTTAACTGCACGTCACACACACACACACTTTGGCTCTTGTTTTATGATCTCTCAAGTCTTGACCCTTGTACTTTATTTGTCTTCCTGCTCTGCACTTTCTCCGGAACTGTAACACCACAATACGCATTGTTTTTTTCTCATTTGTACTTCCTCAATGCATGGAATGATCTGTCTGGAAGATTTTCAGTGTAACATCAATAAACCAAAGACCAATAAACATGAAAATTACCTCTTTATCACCCCAGAAAGATTTACAGCTGCTGGTGGGACCAGTATCCCAAATTTTGCAGGATAGTTATGAGTGTGCCCACAACTCACTAATCAAACCAGAGCACCCGGAGGAAACCCACACGGTAACGGGGAGAACGTACAAACTCCTTACAGACTGCAACCAGAATTGAACCCAAGTCTTTGATGCACTATCAATAACTCTCGGAGACGTGAGTCGGGATAGGCTTTTATTAGCTGGAAGAAAGCACCGTCAGCAGCAAGAGACCATCACACAACATCCTGGAGACTGAGGGAGGAGCAGTGCCTCCAATCGCCTTTATACCGGGGTCTGTGGGAGGAGCCACAGGAGCAGTCAGTGGGGGGGGGGGGGGCATGTCCAGACAGGTATATGTAGTTCACCACAGTCCTACAGCAGGCCCTGTAAATCGAGACGCTAACTGCTACACTAAGTGGTGCCATTGGTACCTGAATGAATGACTCTGGGAAAGAATCTCCCAAATTTCTCCAGATGCTGGGCAACAGTTCTACCACAGTAACCACCTCATCACTCATAATGATAGAGAGACTAAAGTCCTGTGAAAGAGAAGATAAGTTGGTGCTTAATATTTAATTACTATTATACAGTACTGGATATAAAATATGTAGGTATACATTCAGTGGCCACTTTATTAGGTACACTAGAAAGTTTTGGGTCCAAGTTTTACTTCAGAACCTGGTACACCTGCTCATAAATGCAAATATCTAATAGGCCAGTCATGAGGCAGCAACCCAATGCATAAAAGCATGTAGACACGGTCAAAAGGTTCAGTTACTCAGACCAAACATCAGAAGGGGGAAGAAATGTGATCTAAGTGACTTTGACCGTGGAATGATTGTTGGTGCCAGACAGGGTGGTTTGAGTATCTCAGAAACCACTGATTTCACGCACGACAGTCTCTAATTGTTTACAGAGCATGGTGCGAAGAACAAAAATCACCCAGTGGGCGGCAGTTCTTGTGGACAGAAACACCTGGTCGACGAGCGAGTCAGAGGAGCATGGGTAGGCTGACGCAAGCTGACAGTAACTCAAATAACCAGGTGTTACAACGGTGGTGTGCAAAAGAGCATCTCCGAATACACAACACACCAAACCTTGAGGTGGATGGGCTGCAGCAGCAGAAAGCCATGAACACACACTCAGTGGCCACTTTATTAGGTATACTCCTCCACCTAATAACGTGACCCGGGAGCGAATCTGGTTCAGCTCGTCGAGCTGCTGCTGTGCAGCTCCCAAGACTCACACTCAATCCTGACCTCAGGCGCCACATATGGAGGCCTCACCTCAACACAAGAGGCTGGAAGTCCAGACCAACACACGTTGTTGGAGGAACTCAGCAGGACAGGCAGCATCTATGGAAGTCAATTAAAGAGTCAATGTTTCAGGCTGAGACCCTTCTTCAGGACAGGAGGGGAAGGGGAAAGATGCCAGAATAAGAAGGTGGGGTGAGGACCAGCTAGAACGAAGGTTCCCAAGCTTGGCTCAAAGACCCTTGCTTGATGGTATTAGTCCACGTCATAAAAAAAAGGTTGGGCTAGAAGATGATAGGTGAAGCCAGGTAGATGGGAAAGGTCTAGGGTTCAAGAATACACATTCTCCTTGTGACTGCATTGAATTCCCCAGGGGCTCCAGTTTCCTCCCTTGGTGGGTTAATCGGCCATTGTAAATTGAACCCCAGTTTGTGGGAGAGTGGTGGAATCCAGTTGTGTTGGTGGGAATGGGAGGAGAATAAAATGGGTTCAGTGTAGGATTAGTATAAATGTCATATGGATTTTGTGAGCTAAAGGGACTGTTTTAGTTCTATATGGCTCTATATGTCCAACATCCTAACTTTCTTCAGGAATGGAGCCAAAGAGTAGTATAGCAAGGAAAAAGACCCTCCAGCAAAAAGTTTCCTGTTTACAGTTAATGGAGTTTTATTGCTGTGTCATCATATGAAATTGTGTCCCGCTTCCACACAGCGGACTGGAAAGGAGTGCACACAAAATGCTGGAGGAACTCACTTCGTGCATTTTGTGTGTGTTGCTTTGGATTTCCAACGCCTCCAAACTTTCTAGTGTCTAGGACTAGAAAGGAGATCTAATTGCGCCCATCATTAAGGACCTTCACCATCTGGGGCACACCATCTTCTCATCCCCACCAGTCCTCATGAAAGGTCTTGGCCTGAAACGTCAACTGTTTATTCCTCTCCCTGGATGCTGCCTGACCTGCTGAGTTCCTCCTGCACAAAAAAAAACATACTGGAGGACCTCGGCAGGTCAGGCAGCACCTATGGAAATAAATAACAGTTGACGTTTCAGGCCGAGACCCTTCTTCAGGTCTGGAAAGGAAGAGGACAGGATAGAAGATGATGGATGAAGCCAGGAGGGTCGGAGAGTTGCAAAAGTAAGAAGCTGGGAGGTGATAGGTAGGAAAGGTAAAGGGCTGAAGAAGAAGGAATCTGATTGGAGAGGAGAGTGCACCATGGGTGAAAGGGAAAGAGGAGGGGCACCGGGGGAGGTGATACGCAGGTGAGAAGAGGTAAGAACCCCTGCAGCATTTTGTATGTCTTACACTCATTACTACTATTGGGGACAGGGAACAGGAGCCTAGAAATCTACACTCAAATTTTTAAGAACAGCTTCTTCCATCAGATTTCTGAACAGACAGTTAATCCATCAACACCACCGCACTCTTTGCCTTTTGCCCCATTTATTTATTTTGGAGTTTACAGTAATTTTTATGTCTTGCAGATTTTGTGACACAATGTCAGCGATAATAAACCCCAATTCTGACTCCATTCTTTCTGTACAAATTGCACACAAAAGCCGTTTGATATGTGTTTTACCCTGATAGCAATCCCTTGTAATTCACCACAGTGCAGGGTTGGACAGGGCACCAGGCTCCCCGCAAACGAGGATACCTTCAAAACGCAGGGCCGCAAAGGAGGCAGCACCCACCATGAAGGACCCTCCCCGTCCGAGACCTTCCCTCTTCTCATTACCACCTTCAGGGAGGAGGTACAGGAGCCTGAAGGTACATACTCAATGCTTTAGGACCAGCTTCCTACAACCGTATGTCACCAGATTGTTTTGGGGCAGCAATACAGGGTCAAACATTTAAAAAAAAAGTTCTATAAGTTGCAATAAGGAAAATAAATTAGTCTAAAAATGACTTAGTAGTACTAATGAGGTAGTGTTCATGGACCATTCAGAAATCTGATGGCAGAGTGGCAGGATTCGTCCCAACTTCTCCCCAGTGCAGGGACCAAAACAAGGAAGTTTGTGAGGTTAGGAGTCCATCATTGCCTCTTACTAATGCTCACTGCAAGCCTCACATCCTACACCTCAGGGGCCGGCAGGGTGGTGGGTTAATAACCCGCTGTAAATTGTCCTTGGTGTACAGATGGGTGGTAGAACCTTGGGTAGGAGTTGATGTGAATGTGAGGAGACTAAAACAGTGTTAATGTCAAGGTCAAAGTCAAGTTTACAGTCACATGCACGCAGAGGTGCAATGCAAGTTTATATTACAGCAGCAACACAGGCACAGAGCATCTGATAAACAGCATTCATCAGAAAGGCATAAAATAAACCCAATTTTTACAAGCAGGACAGAATTAGAACGTTTTTGTGCAAAGTGATCATAACGTTTAACTGTAGCGATGAAGATTGTGCTGGTTGGTTCAAGAACTGACCTTGGTGACGTGCGACTTCAGACTTCTGTACCACCTGAAGATCTGCAGCTTCTTACATTCCTGTATCTTAGAGAAGTACAGCACAGAAACAGGCCCTTTGGCCCATCCAGTCCATGCCAACCCATTTAAACCCCCATCGACCTGCACTGGGCCCACAACCTTCCCTGCCCCTACCATCTATGTACCTATCCAAACTTCTCTTAAGTGCTGCAATGAAACCTGCTTCCACCAGTTCCAGCAGCTCATTCCACACTCTCACCACCCTCTGAGGCTCCCCTTCAACATTTCACCTTTCACCTATGACCTCTCATTTTAGTCATCCCCCCCCAACCTCAGTGGAAAACACCCTATCTATTCCCCTCACAATCTTGTGAAATCTCCATGAAATCTTCTCTCATTTAGTTTGCTATACCAGACCACAATGCAAGATACTTCCAACATTACATTTACAAAAGTTTGTTAGAATATTCGGTGACAAGCCAAACCTCTTAATAATCTTCATTTTTGACGTGGACTGAATAGATTGAAGAGTCATTTTCTCTTTTGTACGGTTCCTTGCCTTGAGAGCCCAGTAACCGCAACGTCCCATCAATTTCCCTTGAATCTCCGGCCCCCCCTCCCATGCCAATACTATGGCCGATGAACTTGACCCTTGAGGGTTTATGGTCTCATAATGCTCTGATGTCCCCCGTCACCTCATCTTCAGAGGAGGGAGAGAGGACAATGAGAGGGTACGACAGACCACTGACTTTTCCAGGTTAAAACTTAGTGAACAGCTGTATGCTGAGAGGAGGCAAATGTGTGATGAATGGAGATGTAATTATTCCTTTCAATTCAGAAGGATTAAAATAATCCCCAAGTGTGTTCTCAATGCCATGGTAATGGCTTGACAGGGATTGAGTTGTCACAGGCAGCCGCTGAAAGCATCTCCAGTGCTCAGAGTCGCGTTGATGGTTCCCTGGGTCACAGGATTTGACAGAAACTGTACAAATTCACAGAGTTATAATGTGCATTTGACAGGGTGAAACTATTGCTCCATGGAGCTGTCGTCTGCAAATTCCATCGTCCCCAACGCCTCCCGCTCCCAGCTTGAAACACAGGTGCTGAGGTTGTGTACCACACTCAGGCTGTATACAGCAGATGCAGATCAAAGTACATATAGAGTGCCTATAAGAAGTATTTACCCCCTTGAAAGTTTTCACATTTTATTGTTCTACAACACTGAGGCACAATGAATTTAACTAGGCTTTTTTGACACCAACCAACAGAGAAGATTCTTTTGTCTCAAAGTGAAAACAAATGTCTACAAATTGGTCTAAATCTATTACAGTTATTGAATACAAAATAATTGATTGCATAATTACTCACCCGTTCAAATCGGTATTTGGTAGATGCACCTTGGGCAACAATTACAGCCTTGAGTCTGTGTGGATAGGTCTCTGTCAGCTTTGAACATCCGGACACTGCAATTTCCCCCCCATTCTTTACAAAACTGCCTAAGACCTGTCAGAATGCATGGGGATCGTGAGTGAACAGTCCATTTCAAGTCCAGCCACAAATTCTCAATTGGATTAAGGTCTAGACTCTGACATGGCAACTCTAGGACATCAACTTTGTTTTTCTTAAGCAACTTCTGTGCAGCTTTGGCTTTATGCTTGGGGTCATTGTCTTGCTGGAAAACAAATCTTCTCCCAAGTCACAGTTCTCTTGCAGACTGCATCAGGTTTTCCCTGAATTCTGCTGCATTCATTTTATCCTCTACCTTCACAAGCCTTCCAGGGCCTGCTGCAGTGAAGCATCCCCACAGCATGATGCAGCCACCACCATGCTTCATGGTAGGGATGGTGTGATTTGATGATGTGTGGTGTTAGGCTTATGCCAAACAGCATTTATTCTGATGGCCAAAAAGCTCCATTTTGGTTTCATCAGACCATAGAACCTTCTTCCAGCTCACTTCAGAGACTCCCACATACCTTCTTGCAAACTGTAACTGAGATTTCATGTGAGTTGTTTTTCAGCAGTGGCTTTCTCTTTGCCACTCTCCCACGAGGCTGTGGCTGGTGAGGCACCCGGGCAACAGTTGAATGCGCAGTCTCTCCCATCTCAGCCACTGAAGCCTGTAACTCCTCCAGAGTTGTCCTAGGTCTCCCTCACTATTCCTTCTTGCACGGTAACTCAGATTTTGAGTTCAGTCTGCTCCAGGCAGATTTACAGCTGTGCCATATTCTTTCTGTTTCTTGATGATTGACTTAACTGTACTCCAAGGACTTGGAAACTTTCTTGTTTCAATCTCCTGACTTGAGTTTTTCAATAACCTTTACATGGAGTTGCTTGGAGTGTTCTTTTGTCTTCATGGCATAGTTTTTGCCAGGATACTGACTCACCAGCAGTTGAGTCTTCCAGCTCCAGGTGTATTTTTACCACAATCAATTAAAACACCGCAACTGCACACAGGTGATCTCCATTTAACCAATTATGTGACTTCTAAAACCAACTGGCTGCACTGGATGATGTGGTGTGTAATATTAAAGGGGCAGACTACTGATGCAAACAGTTAGCTTGTGTTTTATATTTATAATTAATTTAGATCACTTTGTAGAGATCTGTTTTCACTTTGACATGACTCTTTTTCTGTTGATCAGTGGCAAAAAAGCCAAATTAAATCTACTGTGATTCAATGTTGTAAAACAAGAAAACATGAAATCTTCCATGCAGGGGAGTGAATACTTTTTGTAGGCACTATATATCACCATATACCATATATATATTTACACCATATATATAATTTTCTTGCATGCAGTCTCAGTAAAACAAAGACATACGATAACATCAATGAAAAACTCCCCACAAGACTGACAAACAACCAAAGTGCCAAAGAAGACAGACAGTGCAAATAAAAAAAAACATTTGGAACATGAGTTGTTGAGTCTTGAAAGTGGGTGCCCAGGTTGTGGAATCAGTTCAGTGTTGAAGTGAGTGAAGTTACCCACGATGGTTCAGGAGCCTGATGGTTGTAGGGTGATAACTGTTGCTGAACCTGGTGGTGTGGGACCTGAGGCTCCTGCACCTCTTTCCCGATGGCAGCAGTGAGAAGAGAGCGTGGTGGGAGTTCCTGATAATGGAGGCTGCTTTCTTGCGACAGCACTCCTTGTAGATGTGCTCAATGGTGGGGAGGGCTTTACTGTGATAGGGCTGGGCTGTTTTCACCTCTTCTTGTGGACCTTTCTATTCTTGTGTTTCCATACCAGACTGTGATGCAACCAGTCAGGAGACTCTCCACTGGGATTGTCAAAGCTTTAGATGACATGCTGATGCACCATCAATAACTCACTCTGAGACGTAAAGGCGAGATATCGGCTTTTATTGACTGGAAGAAAGAACAAGCAGTAGTTGACCCCCATACTACATCCTGGAGACTGAGGGTCAGGCTCAGGCCTCAATCGCCTTTATACAGGGGTCAGTGGGAGGGGCCACAGGAGCAGTCAGCAGGGGGCGTGTCCAGACAGGTATATGTTGTTCACCACACATGCTTCGTCTGTTTGTGCTTCTATTCTGTCTGAACACGTAACGACTCTGCACGTGACAGCAAGAAACAACAGTGAGTTGTAGACGCAGATCAGCACATCACGGAAACCAGCCTCCCCTCTATGGATTTTGTCTATACTGCCTCAGTAAAGCAGCCAACGTAACCGGACCACACCCACCCCAATCATTCGCTCTCCTCCCCTCTCCCATCGGGCAGAAGACTGAAAGCTCATACCCCCAGGCTCAAGGGGAGCTTCTACCCCACAGTTATCAGACTCTTGAGCCGACCTCTTGTAAAACAAAAGTGTGGACTCTTGGCCTCACAGTCTACCTCGTAATGAGGCAGATGGAGTTTAATGCTGAGAAGTGTGAGGTTCTACATTTTGGCAGGAATAATCCAAATAGAACATACAGGGTAAATGGTAGGGCATTGAGGAATGCAGAGTAACAGAGAGATCTAGGAATAACAGTGCATAGTTCCCTGAAGGTGGAGTCTCATGTAGATAGGGTGGTGACGAAGGCTTTTGGAACGCTGGCCTTTATAAATCAAAGCATTGAGTACAGAAGTTGGGATGTAATGTTAAAATTGTACAAGACATTGGAAAGGCCAAATTTGGAATATTGTGTGCAGTTCTGGTCACCGAAATATAGGAAAGATATCAATAAATTAGAGAGAGTGCAGAGACGATTTACTAGGATGTTATCTGGGTTTCAGCACTTAAGTTACAGAGAAAGGTTGAACAAGTTAGGTCTCTATTCATTGGAGCGTAGAAGGCTGAGGGGGGATTTGATCGAGGTATTTAAAATTTTGAGAGGGATAGATAGAGTTGACGTGAATAGGCTGTTTCCATTGAGAGTAGGGGAGATTCAAATGAGAGGACATGATTTGAGAGTTAGGGGGCAGAAGTTTAAGGGAAACACGAGGGGGTATTTCTTTACTCAGAGAGTGATAGCTGTGTGGAATGAGCTTCCTGTAGAAGTAGTAGAGGCCAGTTCAGTTGTGTCATTTAAGGTAAAATTGGATAGGTATATGGACAGGAAAGGAGTGGAGGGTTATGGGCTGAGTGCAGGTAGGTGGGACTAGGTGAGATTAAGAGTTCAGCACGGACTAGGAGGGCCGAGATGGCCTGTTTCCGTGCTGTGATCGTTATATGGTTATATGGTAATGACCGTGTACTTCATTGTTCACCTGCTCTGCACTTTCTCTGTAGCTTTTCCACTTTATTCTGCATTGTTATTGTTTCACCTTATTCTACCTCAACGCACTGTGTAATGAGCTGATTGTGCACCACACATAATGAACATGTATATCAGAGATGAAGGTCCTACAACACAAATGCAGGGCCATTAATTCAGACTTACCATACTGTAGATGTGCATCTTATGTACACGGGCTGGTTACCACATGTACTTACAGCTCCTGCTCTGTCTCTCCAAAGCTTGCCACCCCTGCCCCAGGGTTACAGTTCACCCCCGACCTTCTCACTATCTATGGTTTAGTGGATCACTGATGGCTACAGACAGAAAACCTACCCCTCTTCATGGTGGTGCTGTAGTGCTAGCTGTGAATGTTTCTTGCCTCCGCTGAGGAAGGGCTTCCCGGTGTCTCCATCCCTGTGGTCTGCCTTCACCGTGGGAGCTCTGGGCTTGCACAGATGCGATGGGAGAATGGTCTCCTGGGCCCGAAAAGGATGAGAGACCAAGGGGTGTGCCTGGCCTTTGGCAGCACATGGGGAGTGAAGCCAGGCCTCAGGTGGAAGGGCCTGGTTTATTTAGGGAGAGTGAAAGATTAAACAGAAGATATTCTGCAGTTGCTGGATATCCAGAGTAACACAGATAAAATGCTGGAGGAACTCAACAAGTTGGGCAGCACCTGTGGAAGGGAATTAACAGTCAACATTTCGGACCTATACCCTTCAACAGGATGGAAAGGGGGGAGGGCAGAAGCAAGAATAAGAAGATGGGCTGAGGGCAAGGAGTACAAGCTGGCGTGATAGGTGGGTTTGTTGGAGAGGGAGGGAGGATGAAGTAAGAAGCTGGGCTGTGATAGGTAGAAAATGCAATGGGCTGAGAAAGAAGGAATCTGATAGGAGAGGAGAGCAGACCATGGGAGACAGGAAGGGGGAGGGACACCAGAGGGAGGTGATGGGTGGGTGAGGAGAAGAGAAGAGTAAGCGGGGAGCCAAAATGGGGAATTGAAAATGAAAGAAGGGGGAGGTGGATGTTCATGCCATCAGGTTGGAGGCTACCTAGATGGAATATGAGGGGTTGTTCATCTGTTGAAATCTCATCTGTTGTTGCAGACAGAGTGAAGATCTCATAAGCTGTTCTTATCAACCTAGTTTGAGCCAGTTCTCTGTACAAAGCCAACCATGAGGCAAGAATCATTGTCTTCTTCTGTTCTTTCTTTGTTGTTTGATAGAGTAGAATGATTTGGTAACTGCTATTACTTTGTTGGGGTGGTGGGGTGGAGATACATCCATCCTTCTGTTAGCCTGCAGGGCACCCTGGGCAAAGTGTAGACCTGTTTAGCCGTCCGCCTTCCAGGACAATATTGTCTCCAGATTCAACGTCAGAGACGGGGGAAGGCGTGAGCCAGATTTCCATCAGATGGTTTGAGGGACGGAAAGGACTCGCCCTGTCCGTTGGCTTTCAGACACAGAGCCTTGAGCTGCGAATTTGTGGAGCAGCTGGTTATCATACCCTCTGCTGCTTCTGGTTGGAACAGTGCAGGGTACAGCCTGCTGTGGTCTGGATCCAGCTGTGTGGTCAATTTGTCTGCTTCCATGGGGTGGGAATTCTGCCAGGATAATGGAAAGAACCCAAACTGTCCACTAATCGCACGAAGGAAGCAGAGTCCTGAAGCCGATTCAAGGCCATTAACACTCCATTGGTTGTAACAACACTGGGAATCAATCTACCTTCTCCTCGGTCAACGTCTCAGGGACCCTCGACCCCTGACCTGTGCACCACTGCCTGGTGTAAAACGGTGCTGGGACTCCGAGTGTCTCCTACCCTGGGGCCATGGTGATATTGACTCAGCTCCGAAGAACTCTGATGTGACAAAAATTATTAATCGTGTCATCATGAATTATAAATCACCATAAATCATGTCAGCACCGGAGACCACTCCGAAGGTTAGCATTAGTGATGCAGAATTAGATTTCATTCAGCCATGAATCGGACACTTTAACCAGCTGAGCACCCGGACCTGCTTCACATGGTCAGTTCATCAATAATGTAATCGGCAATCTCAACATACTTTGCCAGCCATTCACTAAGTGGAGAAAACCCCCAAAAGAACAAGAAAATTATTTAGACTGAGGCTGCTTTTACACCCTGAAGGACATTTATATCCGTTGCTTTTCCATCCCCATTTGCAATTGTCAATCCGCAGCAACCTGTGTTTATGTTGCATCTCCAGAGTTCAAGATCCCTCTGCTTTGCTTCACTGGAACACCCCAAGAGGCACAGGAGCCTTAGGTCCAACAGGACCAGATTCAAGGAAAGTTATTACCCTACAACCGGGATCCTGAACTGATTTCACAGCCTGATCCACAACAGGAGGGTGGCGTAGAGAGAGTTAATAAATCAGCCATGATGGAACGGTGGAGCAGACTCAGTGGGCTGAATTGTCTCAATCTGCTCCTTTGTCTTACAGTCTAACCTAGAGATTCACTTGCAAGGACTCTACAACTCAGGTTCTCAATTTAATTGATTTATATTTATTTTTATTTTCACGATTTGTCTTCTTTTGCACATTGATTGTCAGTCTTTGTTTATTTATGATTTTTCATAAATACTATTGTATTTCTTTATTTTCCTGTAAATGCCTGCGAGGAAATGAATCTCCAGGTGGTAAATGGTGACATGCAACATATACTCTGATAGTAAATTTACTTTGACTTTGAAAGGAATGTTTTTATTTAGAGATGCAGCACGGTAACCGGCCCTTCCAGCCCATTGAGCCCACGCTGTCCAATCACACCCATGTGACCAATTAACCGACTGACCCGTATGTCTTTGGAATGTGGGAGGAAACCGGAGCACCTGAGGAAACCCACACGGTTTCTGGGAAAATGCACAAGTTCCTCATGGACATCGGCGGGAATTGAACCCACTTCGCCGTTGATTTAATAGGGTTTCACGAATGGCTACACTGGTGTTCAGGTCGAGCTGTGTGGAACAGAGCGCTTCAGCCCATCAAGTCCATGCCAACCATCAAACATCCACTGGCACTAATCCAATGCATTTACCACCTGATAAAGGACGGCAGAGCAGCGTAAAAGGGCATCACGGTGGCATAGCAATTGGATTAATGCTATACAACGTCAGCAACCCAGGTTCAATTTCCATTGCTCTCTGTAGAGAGTTTGTATGCTCTCCTCGTGGTGCTCCAGGCAAAGGCTCTGTTTGTAAAAAATGAAATCAAATTCTTAGAAAGGGGTGACTTAGGATCGGACGATGTTGAACCCTTGTAGATTTTGGAACCCGTTTTGGATTGGGTGTTATGTAATGACCTAGATTTGATTAGGGAGCTTAAGGTAAAGGAACCCTTAGGAGGCTGTGATCATAATATGATAGAATTCACCCTGCAGTTTGAGAAGGAGAAGCTAAAATTGGATGTATCAGTATTACAGTTGAGTAACGGTAATTACACAGGTATGAGGATGGAGCTGGTCAAAGTTGACTGGAAGGGGACACTATCAGAAATGATGGAAGAACAGCAATGGTGGTGCTTCTGGGGGAAATTCCGAAGGCACAGGAAAGATGCATCCCACAGATGAAGTATTCTAAAGGGAGGATGAGGCAACCATGGCTGACAAGGTATGTCAAAGACAGCATAAAAGCAAAAGAGGGCATAGAATATTCCAAAAACTAGTCAGAAGTAGGTAGAGGATTAGGAAACTTTTAAAAACCAACAGAAGGTAACTATAAAAGTCATAAAGAGAGAAAGGATGAAATATAAAGGTAAGCTAGCCAATAATATAAAAGAGGATGTGTACAGAATAAAAAAGAAACGAGAGTGGATATTAGAAAGCTGGAAGAAGACACTGGAGAACTAGTAATGAGGAATAGAGAAACGGCAGATGAACTTAATAAGTACTTCACTAAGTATTTATTAAGTTTTTCACTACGGAAGACTCTAGCAGAACACTAGACATTCGAGAATATCAGGTGGCAGAAGTGAGTGTCATTGCTATTACTAAAGAGAAGATGCTTGGGAAGTGGAGAGGTCTGAAGGTATCTAGACGAGATGGACTATACCCTAGGGTTCTGAAAGAGGTAGCTGAAAAGATTGTAGAGTTATTAGTAATGATCTTTCAAGAATTACTAGAATCTGGAATGGTTCCAGAGGACTGGAAAATCGCAAAAGTCTCTTCACTCTTTAAGAAGGTAGGAAGGCAGGAAAAAGGAAACTATAGGCCAGTTAGCCTGACTTCAGTGGTTGGGAAGATGTTGGAGTTTTATTATTAAGAATGAGGTTTTGAGGAACTCAGAGGCATATGATAAAATAGGTGAAAGTCAGTATGGTTTTCTAAAGGGGAACTCTTGCTTGACAAATCTATTGGAATTTATTGAGGAAATAACAGGCAGAAAAGACAAGAGAGAGTCAATGTAGATTTTCAGAAGTCCTTTGACAAGGTGCTGCACGAGGCAAGATAAGAGCCCATGGTATAACGGGAAAGGCACTAGCTTGGAGAGAGTATTGGCGGACTGGCAGGAGGCAAAGAGGGGCCTTTTCTGGTTGGCTGCCGGTCACCAGTGACGTGCCACAGGGGTCAGTGTTGGGACTGCTTCTTTTCACGTTATATGTCAATGATTTAAATGAAGGAATTGATGGCTTTGTGATCAAGTTTGCTGATGATACGAATATAGGTGGGGGGACAGATAGCGTTGAGGAAGCAGGACATCTGCAGAAGAACTTCGATAGATTGGCAAATGGGCAAAGAAGTGGCAGATGGAATATATTGCGGGGAAATATATGGTCATGCACTTTGGCGCAAGGCATAAAAGCACAGACCATTTTCTAAATGGGGAGAAAATTCAAAAATCAGAGATGCAAAGGGACTTGGGAGTCCTTGTGTTGGATTCCCTAAAGGTTAACTTGCAGGTTGAGCTGGTGCTAAGGAAGGTAAATGCAACGTTAACATTCATTTTGAGAGGACTAGAATACAAAAGCAAGGACGTAATGTTGAGGCTTTATAAAGCACTGGTGAGGCCTCACTTGGAGTATTGTGAGTTGTTTTTTGGCCCCTTATTTAAGAAAGGATGTGCTGGCATTGGAAAAGGAGGTTCATGAGAATAATCCCAGGAATGAAAGGGTTAACATATGAAGAGCTCGCTGGAGTTTAGGAGAACGGGAAGGGGAAGGGATCTTATTGAAATGTATTGAATATTGAAAGTCCTAAGTGGAGTAGATATGGAGCGGATGTACAGTGTTTTATTATTGGCTATAGTGCGGGGAGTCTAGGAGAAGAGGGCACAGCCTCAGAATTGAGGGACATCCATTTAGAACAGAAATGAGGAAAAAATTCTCTCGCCAGAGGCTGGTAAATCTGTGGAATTCATTGCCACAGACAGCTATGCAGGCCTAGTCATTGTGCATATGTAAAGCAGAGCTTGATAGGTTCTTGATTAATCAGGGCATCAAAGGCTATGAGGAGAAGGCAGGAGAACAGGGTTGAGAGGGATAATATATCGGCCATGATAGAATGGCAGAGCAGACTCAATGAGACGAATGGTGTTATTCCGCCCCTACGTCTAATGGTTGTTTGTCCATCCCGTTATGCGTGGTCTTTTATTGATATTGTTATGTTTCTTGACCTTATTGAGTATGCCCACAAGTAAATGAATAACAGTGTTTAATATGGTGACATATATGTATTCTGACAATAAATTTACTTTGACTTTGAACTTCTGAACTAAAGTAACTTCTTATCTAACACTCTCACCGGGCTGGTATACAAACTGGGCTCATTAGTGAACTCCGCTAACAGCCACATGACCCAGCGGAGAGAGGGCCACCTTTCATAAACAATATATGTCGAGGGTCGGTATGATTTGGGGTTCAACCAAACAGGAACGTTACGATGCTCTGATTAAAGGAACCTTGATTTGGCAAATGCTGTGTAAATATAGCCCATACACAATTATCAGTCGGCAAGAAAGAACAGACCGTACACTGCATAAAATTATTTTTTAAATATTTTCTAAATTTCCACTTTAACAAACAGTTATTAAGAGAAAGAAAAGAAACAGCGGCGCCCATTACAGTTAGACCAGTCTGTATGTACACATAAACATTGGAGCTCGTCTCCTCCATAGCTGAGAATAACGGTCATTCATGGCGTCAAGCCCACGGTCTGCATGAAAGCACCCGCCATAGTCCGAACTCCCCTCTAAGCCCATCTTGAACAAATTGGCTCTCTCTCAGAAATATTGGGCATCTTCCTTGGAGTCTTTCTTCTGCACGAAGCACTTCTCGCAACGGGGATGCTCCTTCCAACGGCATTCCGTGGCATCTTCCAGTCTGCCCCTGCCGAAAGACCCCAAAGCAGACTACTGTCCTTCAGAAAACTCTTCCCCACAGCTCTCTAGAACCTTCTCTCACGTCCCACAATCCTGATTGGCTGACTCACATTCCTAAGGTGGACAACATGACTCCTTAACTTAGCCAAATCCAAAACACACTTTACGGCATGGCACACTGCTTTGACAGAAATGGGGAAATAGCAGTAGAAATCTTACCCAGGGCATTAAACTTACAGCCTCTAACACATGTACAATGCCTCCTTCCTTTGTGGATTCCTCGTGCTGCTGAATCAGAAAAGAGCAAGGAATGAATGTTCAATTATTTTTGTTACAGGACCAGGGGTCATGGTCTAAGGATAAGGGATAAGGCAGTTATGACTGAGATAGGTAACACTTGGTCACTGTGAGGAATGGCAGCTAAAATGGCCTTGAATAGAATAGCTCCCACACACTCTATAAAATCCACAGAGTCATGGATTAAACACCTCACCAGCAGTCCTGCTGTAAAAAAATAAAGATGGACTCCTCATCTCTTAAACATAGCATGGCGGTCAGCACTACGCTTTACCGTACAGGTGACACGGGTTCAATTCCCGCTGCTGCCTGTAAGGAGTTTGTATGTTCTCCCCGTGACTGTGTGGGTCTCCTCCGGGTGCTCTGGTTTCCTCCCACAGAATAATGACATACCGGGTAGTTGGTTAGTTGATCATTGTAAATTGTCCGGTGATTAGAATAGGATTAAATCGGGGAATTGAAGGACCAGAAGGGCCAGTTCCATGTTGTATCCCAATAAATAAATAATCTATCTATCTCACTTTGCACTTTACTTGTCCATCTGCACTTTCCCGGTAGCTGCCACACTTAGTTTCCACATTACGTTCCCGTTCCGTTTTGTACAACCTATGTATGGGTTGATCTGCCTGGATGTTACGTTGTTCCTGTATGTGGCAAGAACAAATCAATTACTCCTCACAACACTGAGTAAGAGTCTTAGGTATTTCCTGTCTAGTGTTGACGAACCAACAGCCCAGAGGCAGGGCAAGCTTGACCGAAACATCGATCGCTCATTTCCCTCCATAGATGCTGCCTGACTTGCTGAGTTTCACCAGCATTTTGTGTGTTGCTCCAGATTCCAGCATCCACTGGCAGAAACTGGACCCAGGTGCGGAGGAACAGCAGACTCTGTCACGGTGAACATTGGCAGTGACAGAACCCAGGTGCGGAGGAACAGCAGACTCTGTCACGGTGAGCACTGGCAGACACTGGACCCAGGTGCCGAGGAACAGCAAACTCTGTCACGGTGAGCACTGGCAGTGACAGAACCCAGGTGCGGAGGAACAGCAGACTCTGTCACAGTGAGCACTGGCAGACACTGGACCCAGGTGCCGAGGAACAGCAGACTCTGTCACGGTGAGCACTGGCAGACACTGGACCCAGGTGCCGAGGAACAGCAGACTCTGTCACGGTGAGCACTGGCAGTGACAGAACCCAGGTGCGGAGGAACAGCAGACTCTGTCACGGTGAACACTGGCAGAAACTGGACCCAGGTGCCGAGGAACAGCAGACTCTGTCACGGTGAACACTGGCAGAAACTGGACCCAGGTGCGGAGGAACAGCAGACTCTGTCACAGTGAGCACTGGCAGACACTGGACCCAGGTGCCGAGGAACAGCAGACTCTGTCACGGTGAGCACTGGCAGTGACAGAACCCAGGTGCGGAGGAACAGCAGACTCTGTCACGGTGAGCACTGGCAGACACTGGACCCAGGTGCGGAGGAACAGCAGACTCTGTCACGGTGAGCACTGGCAGACACTGGACCCAGGTGCAGAAGAACAGCAGACTCTGTCACGGTGAACACTGGCAGAAACTGGACCCAGGTGCGGAGGAACAGCAGACTCTGTCACGGTGAGCACTGGCAGACACTGGGCCCAGGTGCAGAGGAACAGCAGACTCTGTCACGGTGAACACTGGCAGAAACTGGACCCAGGTGCGGAGGAACAGCAGACTCTGTCACGGTGAACACTGGCAGAAACTGGACCCAGGTGCGGAGGAACAGCAGACTCTGTCACGGTGCGCACTGGCAGACGCTGGACCCAGGTGCGGAGGAACAGCAGACTCTGTCACGGTGAACACTGGCAGAAACTGGACCCAGGTGTGTGTGGTAAACTATGTATACCTGTCTGGACACGTCCCTCTGCTGACTGCTCCTGTGGCTCCTCCCACAGACCCCTGTATAAAGGCGATTGGGGCACTGCTCCTCCCTCAGTCTCCGAGATGTCGTGCTCCTTTTTGCTGTTAATAAAAGCCTATCATTCACTTCCAGTCTCCGAGAGTTATTGATGGTGCAGCAGTGTGGCGGAATGGCAGACGCCCATGTGGAGACAGAAACAAGAGGTTATACGTAGGAATACCAATAGAGCATCAAAGGCACGACCAAGTGACACACGAGACAAACCATTCTCCACAAACACACAAGGACTCCAGCCAAACGCTAGAATCCCCTTTAAATAATCATAGAACGCAGGAAACCCATGCTAGTCACAATGAGGTGACAAGGTAGCATAGTGGGTAGCACAACGCTTTACAGTAGAGTGGGTCCGGGTTCAATTCCCACCATTGCCTGTAAGAGTTTGTATGTTCAGCGACTGTGTGGGTTTCCTCCGGGTCTTCCGGGTTCCTCCCACAGTCCAAAGACATACTAGTTGGTAGGTTAATTAGTCATTGTAAATTGTCCTGTCATTAGACTCAGGTTAAAATTGGGGGATTGCTGGGCCGTGCGACTCAAAGGGCCAGAAGGGCCTATTCTGCACTGTATCCCAATAAACAATAAATAAGCAACTTGATTGGATTAAACAGAAAGGACAAAGGCTTAAAGACTCACTTTTAGAGAACAATTAACAAATATAGGTGCTCGAGAAACCGAGAAGCTCGACGCTCTACGGCAAGCCGCAGAATCCCACAGGCCTCATGACACCCACAGTCTCTTGTGTCTCTTGTCAGCTGTCTGTCTAAGTTTATTGTTCTCAGGAGCACACGGACCCAGCGTTTGAAAATGCCATGAAAATCTTAGCTTTTTGGAGCAGCAGACATGTACGTTGCAAAATATGACAAACATAACAAACTGAAATTGACACCAGAGTTGCTGCGGACGCTGGAAATCCAGAGTCACACACACACACAAAATGCTGCAGGAACTCAGCAGGTCAGGCAGCAGCTATGAACAAGAATACACTCTCAACGTTTCAGGCTGAAACACCCCATCAGGACTGGAAAGGAAAGTAGACGGGGTGGGGGGGGGAGGAGTACAAGACGGCAGGTGACAGGTGGGTGGGTAGGTAAAATGAGAAGCTGGGAGCTGATAGGTGGAAAAGGTCAAGGGCTGAAGAAGAAGAAGGAATCTGATAGGAGAGGAGAGGAGAAAGGGAAGGAGGGGCACCAGAGGGAGGTGATGGGCAGGTGAGGAGAGGAAGGGTGAGAGGAGAACCAGTGGGGAAAGATTAAAGAGAGAAGGAGGAGTGGGGAGAATTTACCAGAAATTAAAGCAATCAATGTTCAGGCAAACCAAATGGAATAATTTTTCTACATTGTAACAATGGCCACCCAGACAAAAATCATATATAGTCTGAGGCAGTGTTATACGCAGCTTGGTGAGCATTCACCAATGCCTGAGGCTGAAGATGATGGTCCAAGTTCTACCCTCGAGCAAACATCAAGCAGACGGCCGAGCGGTGGCTACACCCAGCCAGCTGGCTTTCAGCTGAAATGTTGAAACTAAGGCCGATAAGATGAAAGGGGCCACGTCACTGGTCATCTGTGACAGAGGACTCTCTGATCTACGGGCTGGACACGTACAGAGATGGAATCAAGTGCGGCTGGCAGACCATCAGCCCGGTGAAAGACGCCCTTTGATCTGCCCGAGACTTGTCGGTCTGCCAGCAGATCGAGATGCCCGTGGAGGTACCCGCTCAAGCTTCATGCAGCCACCGCATGGGCTCAGTAGGGAAGGACCACAGTGTAGGATTCTTCCGCTACAGGAGAGGGGGGGACTGAGCTGGGAAAAGAAACTCCTCAGTTATTGGAGTAGTGTAGCGGGCCAGGTGAGTGGTTTTAAGGAACAAGATAGAACACTACTGAAAGCATTGACTCTGAATGCAAGTCCGTAAGACATAGGAGCAAAATTACACCGTTCAGCCCATCGAGTCTGTTCTGTCCTGATTTATTATCCCTCTCACCCTATCCTCTTGTCTTCTCCCCATAACCTACTGATCAAGAACCTATCAACCTCTGCTTTAAATATACCCGGTGACTTGGCTGCCATTGCTATCTGTGGCAATGAATTTTACAGATTGCCCACACTCTCACTAAGGAAATTCTTCCTCATCTCTGTTCTAAAGGGGCTTCCTTGTATTCCAAGCCTGTGCCCACTGGTTCTAGACTCAGCCTCTATTGGAAACACATCCACTCTCCCAAGGCCTAACAGTATTCAGTGGGTTTCAATGAGATCTCCTCTTATTCTTCTACACTCTGGTGAGTACAGACCCAGAGACATCAAATGCTTCAAACGCTCCTGATACATAAACACTTTCATTCCGGGAATCATCCTTGGGAACCCGTCTGGACCCTCTCCAATACCAGCTCAGCCTTTCTTTGATAAAGGGCCCAAAACTGCCCACAATTCTCCAGGTGCATCTGACCAATGCCTTATAAAGCCTCAGCATCACACCCTTGTTCCTATATTCTAGTCCTCTTGAAATGAATGCCAACATTGCATTTCAGATTCAGTTTATTGTCATTTAGAAACCACAAACGCAATGCAGTTAAAAAAAAATGAGACAAAGTTCCTCCGGAATGATATCACAAAAAAAGCGCACGACTAAACAGACCACACCAGAAAAACCACATAACGTTTGGTAATCCCCAGTCCAGAGTCCGGAGAGGCTGCTGTGTATCGATATCGCACTACCATCTTGCCTTCGTTACCACCGACTCAACCTGCAAGTTGACCCCCACAGACCCCTTGTTCCATGGCATAAAAAAATCTTGCACGAAGACTCCCAAATCCCTTTGCATCTCTGATTTCTGAATTTGCTCCCCAAAATGAATGGAAGTGATTCCATGGTTTATTCTGAAGGATCTCCTCCCAAAATGGCAACTGTTTATTCATGTCCGTCAGTGCTGCCTGACCTGCCGAGTTCCTCCAGTATTTGTGTGTGTTGCTCTGGATTTCCAGCATCTCCATGCTCTCTCATGTTTATTCTTGTAGTTTTTTTTATTATGAATAACATTTATTTTGATATTTGTGGAAGAACAGGGCCTCATGCCTTCTTCGCCAGTTGGAAGAGAGATCACCTTCTCAGTGACATTCTCCCAGTCATCCTGGCCCATATTTATCTCTCAGTCGGCATCAGATTACCTGGGCACTGTCACACCGCTGTCCCTTCACCGTGGGTTCGCCGACATTGCAACAGAGGCCACACTTCAGGAAGAGCGACGCTGATTGTAAACTCCGGGACTTGCTCGGTCACACACACAAAAGGCAGCTTCAGAAATGCAAGCCTTTCTTTCCACGTGTGGCGGTGCCTGCATTTTTTTTTCGGAACCCACTCGGCGACACGTCTTGAGAGATGCGATAAGACGCGAGTTGAATGCCAGAATTTCCTTCCCTTTGTCTTCTTCCCCAACTTGTGATTTTGCAAAGAGAAAGGTCTTGGGGACAAGGAAATTACAGTCACCCTCGGGCATATTGGAGATCGAATCAAAGTCCATTGATAAGAGACTTTAAAGCATCTTCTTCAGTCATGGTAATTACACGGAAAGGACACCGCACAAAAGACTATGTATCAGTATTCTACACTTTACCCTGGTCAGCATACATATCAGTGTGAGGCAGAGAACCGTCTTTCATCTTTACAGCACCTCGACAGCCGATCGGGGGCATTTCAAGGCACTATTACTTAGCGATAGGTATGTGTCAGCTACGTTTTGCACAGGAAGATCTCATAAGTAGCAATGCACTGAAAATCTGCAGTAAAATGCATCATTTGCGTCGTTGTTTGCCATGCGCTGGGGGCAGCCCGCAAGAGGCGCCCGGCTTCCTGCACCAGCACAGCACATCTTCGGACATCGAAGGAGATTGGAGCACACGGGAAAAAAACTCACCCGGTCACAGGGAGAGCAGAGAAAACTCCTTTAACAGACAGCGGCGGGAGACAGACCCCAATCGGTGATCGCTGGCGCCGCAAGGCGATTGCGCTAAGCACTACGTTGACCTTTTGAACAGACAATCAGCTTTTTTGGTCTCGACTAGCGGATAAAACTTCAGCCAGGGCTCTGAGGGAAACTCCACTGCCCTTCATTGAATCAGAAGCAGGTTTCTCTTTACAGTCCTGCAAGAATTCATTCAGTGTTTCAGTCGTAAGGCATCAGGCACAGGAGCAGAATTAGGCTGTTCAGCCCATCTAATCTGTTCTGCCGTTCTATCATCGCTGATTTATTAGACCTCTCAACCACAATCTCCCGCCTTCTCCCCATAACCTTTGACACCTTGATTGATCCAGAACCTATGGATCTCCACTATAAATATATGAAACCCCCTTTCTTCCTGGGCATCTCAGGAAATGGCTCGTTAGCCCCCACTAATCATTACAGGCAGTAACCTCGTACAATGCCAGCCTTTACCAGGGCGATACATATACCCAATGATTTGGCCATCACAGCTGTCTGTGGCAATGAATTCCACTGATTGGCCACCTTCTGGCAAAGAAATTCCTCCTTATCTCTGTTCCAAATGGACGTTCCTCTATTCTGAGGCTGTGACCTCTGGTCCTAGACTTTCCCACCATAGGAACCGTCCACTCCATATCCATTCTAACCGGGCCTATCAATTAGATCTCCCCCATCATTCTTCTAAACTCCAGTGCGTACAAGCTACAAATGCTCCTTGAACATTAACCCCTTCATTCCTAGGATCATTCCTCTGGAACCTCTCCAATGCCAGCACATGGTTCCTTAGATATGGGACCTTGCCTAAAGCGATGCAACAATGGCAAGCATGCAGCAATGGTCCGTTGATGGCAAAGATGCAGCAACGGCAGTTGCAGTGGCCCCAGCAATGACCTCGCCAGACCACTCCCCATCCTCTCCCACTGTGAGCTGCTTGTTGTCCACTCGATCAATGCTCCTTATCACCTTGTACATTTCTACCAAGTTGCCTCTCACCCTCCTTTGCTCCGAAGAGAAAAGCCCTAGCTCACTTAATCTATCCTGAGAAGGCATGTGCTCCAGTCCAGGCTTCATCCTGGTAAATCTCCTCTGCACCCTTTCTAAAGCTTTCACATCATTTCTATAATGAGGTAACCAGGACCGAACACATAATCCTAAGTGTGGTCTAGCCAGGCTTTGACATTACCTCAAGGCTCTTGAACGCAGTCGTCTGAGTAATGAAGGCCGAAACACCATACGCTTTCTTACCAACCCTTTCGACTTGAGGGATCAGTGGGACGGGTAGCTGGTGTCTGTTTCCCAAGGCAGGTGAGTCTAAAACTATTTTCATGGTTAGATGGAGGAGGTTTAATATGGGGTTGGAAAGAGCTGCTGGAGGAGGTGGCTGAGGCAGGAACAATATTTAGGAGCCATCTGTAGAGGGCACTGAGGGACTTGGAATTAATTCAGTGAAGTGAGAGATATATAGATGGGTGTGCAGGTTGGCATAGAGATGATGGGCTGAAGGGCCTGTTTCTGGGTTCTACTGCTCTATTCAAGTCAAGATGGCAGTGAGCTATGGTCTCTGTCGAGATCACAACTCAGACTTAGCTTTTTTTTAGTCTTTTTAAAGTTCTTGGGATGATTTCAGGGACAGAGAGAGAAGTTAGGTCTTGCCGAAGGGTTTCAGCCCAAACCATTGACTATACACTTTTCCTAGATGCTGCCTGGCCTGCTGAGTTCCTCCAGCATTTTGAGTGCGTTGCTCGGATTTCCAGCATCTGCATATTTTCTCTTGTTAGAGAAGTTAAGGGTCAGGTTAGGGTTTAGGGACAGGGTTGTGGGCGACATTACAGAACGGGCCAGAGTCTGAACAAAGGACAGTGTCACAGGTGTGGCTGGATGTCGGTGCAGCTGACCAGCAAGAACGTTTGGGGACATGCCATCAGCAAGACCGGAGTTTGAGGCCTAGTCTTCGGGTCCCGTCATCAGCTAGTCCAGCATTCGAGGCCCGGAGTTCAGGCCTTCATTCCGGGTCCTCATTTGTGATCATCTGCAAGTCCTGGGTTGATACTGAAGATCAAAGCCTGGAGGCGGTTTGTTGGTCCAGATTAAGACCGAAGTTCGACCTGAATCCGGATCGAAGCCTGAAGACCCATCAGAAGTCCGGAAGTCAAGGCCCAACGGCCTGAGACTTGAGTCTGCAAATTTCTGCGAGTCCACTGGGGAAGTCGAGGCCCAGTGGCTGTGAATCCATGAGTCTGCAGGAGACTGGAGGCAGAAACTGGCCCGCCTTGGGGTTAGAGGACCATGTACGTACACTGGTGTTCTCTGTTGTTCTGTGGGCATGTTATATTGGCGCCAGGGTATGTGGCGACACTTACGGGCAGCCCCAGGCGCATCTTCGGGTGCGTTGGTTGTTAATGCAAGATAAATAAATCTGAATCTTCGACTATATGACTGTGACATTGGCAGACAGAGGCACCAGCCCCCACCCACCCCAGTCCAAGTGCCTGACCCAGAAGGTGACAGGAAGCGGAGTTTATGATGGAGAATGGATTTGAACTAAAGCACCCGAATTGTAAAATATACATTCAGTGACAGCTATCTCATTAACAGAACACACTCTCGATATACTACAAGGCACTCAGACTCTGAGAGAGCAGGGTTTATCTTACCAGTCCTGACATTCTCCCTCCGCTGAATAGGTTAAACTGATTGGAAAAGGCTGAGAGGGGCTTATCAAAGCTAATAACTGAAGCAATAATGCATTTTCACTCCGAGAGGCTTAAGGCCCACACTCAAGCACCCTCTGCTGCTGCTAAGTAGCATTACACAGACACACTCATTACTGCAAGGTCGCCTGTGTTCTTCAAGGTTACTTGGTAACAGTGATCTCCCATCACCCCTTGCCGTCTATCCCACATTCCCCGGGCACGAAGTGCTCCTTGTAGTGTTCAAGTAAAATCTCTTTTTTTTTAAAAGAAAAAGTAAATTTTTTTCACATTCCCCATGACCTTCCCCTACCTGAGGCAGAACGCTCTGTCCTCAGTAAGGGCCTCACTTTTGTCCCCCTCCGCCCCCACCTCAGCGAGTTCCGTGCCCGCCATGATGCTGAACTCTTCTTCCGCCGCCTACGTCTCGGAGCCTACTACTTCAACAAGGATTCCCCCCTCCCCCCAGTGATGATCCATTCTCCCGTCTTCTACGCTGCTCCTCCTGGACACCCTCATCGGGCCTTCTACCTGCTCTCGACCTTTTCATCTCTAACTGTCGCCAAGACATCAACCGCCTCAACTTCACCACCCCTCTCCTATTCTAACCGCACTCCCTCTGAACGCACTGCCCTCCACTCTCTCCGCACTAACCCTAACCTCACCATCAGACCTGCAGACAAAGGTGGTGCCGTAGTCGTCTGGCGGACGGACCTCTACCTCACTGAGGCTAAACGGCAGCTCTCCGACACCTCCTCCTACTTACCCCTGCCACAGGACCCCACCAAAAAACATCAATCCACTGTCTCCCGCACCATCTCCACCTTCATCAACTCCGGACACCTTCCTCCCTCAGCCAAAAAACTCATAATCCACACACCCCACACAGCTCGGTTTTACCTCCTCCCCAAGATCCACAAGCCTGACTGTCCCGGCAGACCCATAGTTTCAGCCTGCTCCTGCCCCACTGAACTTGGGTCTGCCTACTTGGACTCCATTTTATCCCCCATAGTTCACTCTCTCCCCACCTACATCCAGGATATATCCCATGCCCTTCACCTCTTCAATAACTTCCAATTCCTCAGCCCCGACCGCTTCAGTTTTACCATGGATGTTCAATCCTTATACACCTCCATCCCCCATCAAGAAGGCCTCAAAGCCCTCCGCTACCCCACCAGTTCCCCAGCACCACCACACTTCTCCAGTTGGCGGAGCTTGTTCTAACTCTCAATAACTTCTCCTTTGGTTTTTCCCACTTTCTCCAGATCAAGGGTGTAGCCATGGGCACATGCATGGGCCCCAGCTATGCCTGCCTCTTTGTGGGTTATGTGGAACAGTCTATGCTCCAAATCTATACTGGCACCACTCCCCAACTTTTCCTCCGCTACATTGGTGCTGCTTCCTGCACCCATGCTGAGCTCGTCAATTTCATCAGCTTTGCCTCTAACTTTCACCCAGCCCTTAAATTCACTTGGTCCATCTCGGACACTTCTCTCCTTTCTTGATCTCTCAGTCTCCATCTCTGGAGACAGACTATCCACTGACATCTTCTAAAAACCCACTGACTCCCATAACTATCTTGACTACCCTGCCCAATGCAAAAATGCCATTCCCTATTCCCAGTTCCTCTGTCTCCGCCGCATCTGCTCCCAGAATGAGGCTTTCCGTTCCAGGACTTCTCAAATGTCCTTTCTTTCAGGATCGTGGTTTCCCTTCTGGCACCATCAAAGATGCCTTCACCCCCATCTCCTCCACTTCCCACATTTCAGCCCTTAACCTGTCCTCCCGTCACCACAACAGGGACAGAGTTCCCCTTGTCCTCACCTACCACCCCACCAGCCTCCGGATCCAACACATTATCCTCCGCAACCTCCGCCACCTTCAACAGGACCCCACCACCCAGCCTAGCCCTCCCTAGCCCTCGCGGCTTTTCGCAGGGATCATTCCCTCTGCAACTACCTGGTCCACACGTCCCTCCCCACAGAGCTTCCACCCAGCACTTGTCCCTGTAAGCGCAAATGCTACACCTGTCCCCACACCTCCCCCCTTACCACCATTCCGAGCCCCAGACAGTCCTTCCAGGTGAGGCAACACTTCACCTGCGAGTCTGCTGGGGTCGTCTATTGCATCCGGTGCTCCCGGTGCGGCCTCCTCTACATCGGCGAGACCTGACGCAGATTGGGGGACCGCTTCGTCGAGCACCTCCGCTCTGTACGTCACAATAGACAGGACCTCCCGGTTGCCACCCACTTCAACTCTGCCTCTCATTCCCATCTAGATATGTCCATACATGGCCTCCTCTACTGCCATGATGAGGCCAAACTCAGGTTGGAGGAGCAACACCTCATATACTGTCTGGGTAGCCTCCAGCCTGGTGGTATGAGCATTGAATTCTCCAATTTCCGCTAATTCCCTCCCCCCCCCCCCCCATTCCCCTATCCTAGGTCCCTCTCTGCCTCTCTCCCCTTTCAACTTTCTGCTCCTTTACCTCTACAGTTCTTTCATACTTATCCCCTCCCCCCTTTATCCTTCCTCTGATTGGTTTTCCACCTGGCGCCTCTAGCCCTTCCCCCTCCCCTATCTCTATTACTGGGCTTCGGCCCTCTCCCCCCCCCCCCCCCCCATTCCTGATGAAGGGTCTCGGCCCAAAACGTTGGCTGCTCTTCTCTCATAAATGCTGCCTGACCTGCTGAGTTCTTCCAGCGTCGTGTACGTATTCAGTAAAAAAAATTTCTTTCTTGTCAGTCCTTTACCCCTCCCCCTAATAAAGGCATTTAGTCCCTCTGATTAAAATGGAAAGATGGCAGCAGGGAAACAGATCCGGGCCAAGGGGCAGAAATCGGACGTGTGGCCGGTCTGCAGACCTGAGGGAGGTTCACAATGTCTGTCTGTGGAAGAGGGCTGCCGAGTGGCACATTCCGGGCTGCGGGAAGACGCGCTGAGTGCAGCCACCGCAAGAGCTCGGCTGACCATGGTTCTTCTCCTGCTGGAGGGGGAGAGGCCGGGTGGGAGGTAGGAAGCCCCTCAATTATCATGGTAGTTAGTGTAGCACCCCAGGGTGCCAGTGCCATGAGTGTGAAGAATCTGAAGGCTTTGAATAGCTTATTATGAATAAAGTTCATTTTCTTATTAATTGGGTCTACCTGAGGAATTGGGAGAAGGTTCTAGAGAACACTGGGCGGGGAGGTTTATGTGAGGGACAGTGGTGTGGGTCAAGGTCTTTTGTCAGGAGCTGAGGGAAGTCAGGAGGGAAGGTGACTGAGGATGCTGACCCTGTTGTACGAGGTGTTTGTGCAGATGAATGGTTTCAAGGAGGAAGGACCGATACACCCGTGGGAGAGCCCGTTTGTTTGAGATGGATTTCGAGTGACATTTGGAAGTTGGCGTGTGCTTTCATGCAGATTGCGGGTTCAGCACGAGTTACTCTTC
The DNA here is from genome assembly GCF_030144855.1 of Hypanus sabinus. Lineage (NCBI taxonomy): Eukaryota > Metazoa > Chordata > Chondrichthyes > Myliobatiformes > Dasyatidae > Hypanus > Hypanus sabinus. The sequence continues at coordinate 171,586,062 of NC_082711.1, forward strand.
AAAATGAGCTCTAAATTATGTGCACATTTGAGTGTTTAATTACAATGGGCCATTTTTGTTTTTTACTTTCTTCAATAACTCTTTGGTTAAGTTAACGTTCATAAATATACTTTCTTTATAACTGTGGGCAGTGTACGGTTTGTTGTTTCTTGTGGACGGGCAATTGCCGGGGGTGGGGGGGTTAGTAAATCACACAGGATTCACACAAACCGGGGTTTGACATCCCAACCTCACGGGTTTGGCGGGACCAAAGTCATATACACCCTAGACATACGGAGCCTGAGAAAAATGTAGGGTTCTCGCCACCGAGTCCAGTGGCTGTTAGCGAGGGGCCAAAGAGCCCCATTTCCAGAGACATCCAGTTAAAAACGGTTTCATACACAGGGCAGGGGTTACACAGAACAGTACAGACAGACAGACAGACGTACTTTATTGATCCCGAGGGAAACTGGGTTTTGTTACCATATAACAATTACAGCATGGAAATAGGCCATCTCGGCCCTTTTAGTCCGTGCTGTTACAGTTGCCCCAACCAAGAATAGAGTAGAAGTATAGCAAAATAAAACCAAAAATAATTAAATAATAATAAGTTAATCATGCCAAGTGGAAATAAGTCCAGGACCAGCCTATTGGGTCAGGGTGTCTGACACTCTGAGGGAGGAGTTGTAAAGTTTGATGGCCACAGGCAGGAATGACTTCCTATGACGCTCAGTGTTACATCTCGGTGGAATGAGTCTCTGGCTGAATGTACTCCTGTGCCTAACCAGTACATTATGGAGTGGATGATAGACATTGTCCAAGATGGCATGCAACTTAGACAGCATCCTCTTTTCAGACACCACCGTCAGAGAGTCCAGTTCCACCCCCACTACATCACTGGCCTTACGAATGAGTTTGTTGATCCTGTTGGTGTCTGCTACCCTCAGCCTGCTGCCCCAGCACACAACAGCAAACATGATAGCACTGGCCACCATAGACTCATAGAACATCCACAGCATCATCTGGCAGATGTTAAAGGGCCTCAGTCTCCTCAGGAAATAGCACAGGAACAGACTCTCCATCCACCAAATTAAAGTAAATCTTTTCTGCCTGCACATGATCTGTACCCCTCCTTTCTCTGCATCTGTCTAATGGACTCTTAAATGCCACTGTCGTATCTGCTTCCAGCTCTACCCCTGGCAATCTGTTCCGGACACCCACCAGTCCCTGTGTAAAAAATAACTTGCTCCACATGCATAATGAATGTTTGCATCTTTAATTTAAATTCACTTACATCATGTCGAGACACTTATGAATATTAGGGATATTTAAAAACAATGTAACCCGCCTTTGAGAGGAGCGGGATTTCTCATTTGGGGCTCTAGACCTCAGTTTCTACTGTCGGAGGGGCAGTGAGTGTCAGAGACCCCCTCACCATGTTGGAAGTGCGGTGGAGTGAAGACCTCCTGTATAATGGATCCCATGCTGCCAGAGTAGGTAAGCATGGTCAGGGCATGGGTAGTGATTAGGAGCCATGGTTCGGGAAATTCCGATCAATGGACAGGCGAAACCTTCCAGCAAAAGACATCAATCTGAAACGTTGTAGATCTTGTGACAGGTTGTCCCCCTAGATAGCGTGCCCTCGTCTTGAGTATTGTGAACAGTTCTGGGCTCCTTATTTAAGAAAAGATGTGCTGGCATTGGAGAGGGTTCCTATGGATGAATCCGGGAATGAAAGGGTTATCAAATTAGTAACATCTGATGATGCTGGGCCTGGACTCACTGGAATTTAGAAGGATGAGGGGGAATCTAGTTGAAACCTTTCGAATGTTGAATGGCCTAGACAGAGTGGATGTGGAAAAGATGTTTCCCGTGGTGGGGGAGCTTAGGACAAGAGAGCACTGCCTCAGGATAGAGAGGAGTCCATTTAAAACAGAGCTGTGAAGAGATTTCTTCAGCCAGAATGTGCTGGATTTGTGGAATTTGCTACCACAGGCAATGGTGGAGGCCAGGTCACTGGGTGTATTTATGGCAGAGATTGATAGGTTCCTGATTGGACATGGCATCTAAGCTGATGGGGAGAAGGCTGGGGAGTGGGGCAGAGGAGGGGAAAAAAAAGACCAGACATGATTAAATGGCGGAGCTGACTTGATGGGCCAAATGGCCTAATTCTGCTCCTGTGTCTAGTGGTCTTATAGTCTAAGAAGATTATACCAGACATAATTGTCCACGGTTCTGGTCAATTCAATTTGAAGAGTTTGCAAAACAAAGTGGGATCTTTCTGTGTTTCTCACTCTATAAATGTTACCTGACCAGATGAGTACATAAAACATAGAATACTACAGCGTCGTTAAGGCTCCTTGGCCCCAGGTGTTTTGTTGACCCTTTAACCTACTCTAAGATCAATCTAACCATTCCCTGCTAAATAGACTTCTATTTTTCCTTTATCCATGTGCCTATTTAAGAGTGCTTTAAATGTCCTAATGTATCTGCCTCAACCACATTCAATGCCACTGCCACTCTGCATAAAACACCTACCTCTGACGTCTCCTCCCCCAGATTTCCCCCAATCTTCTTAAAACATGCTCTCTCATATTAGCCACTTCTGCCCAGTCTCTGGCTGTCCACTCAATCTATGTCTCTTATCATTTTACACACCTCTATCAAGTCACCTTGTGCCCTCCTCCGTTCTAGCTCACTCAAACTTTCCTCATAAGATATTGTCTGTAATCCCTCAGCAGCCTAGTAAATCTTCTCTGCCCCTTTCTAAAGCTTCCATATTCTCCCTATAATGAAGCAACCAGAACTGAACCCAATTCTCCAAGTGTGATCTCAAGTGCAGCTCTCGAACGCAGTCCCCCGACTAACGCACCATACACCATCTTAGTCACCCTATCAACCTGTGCAGCAACTTTAAGTGACCTGTGGACGTAGAACCCAAGATTCCTTTGCTCCTTCACACTGCTAAGAATCGTGCCTTTAACCCGATACTCTGCCTTCAAATTTAACCTTCCAAAGAGTACTTACTCCCAGCATTTTTCCATTTGTGGGAGATTATTAGAATTCCTCAACACTGTTCTAATAATTGTGAAAATAGACCATCCCTTCTCATCCAGTCTCAAACAGAAGCTGGGAGATGGGGGCATGCAGCGGAAGGGGTATTAAAGAACCCAATCGTGCAAGGCAGTTTGGTTTTAGTCAAAGCACCACACTGTAGCTTTTATTCTAGAGTTGCTGATTGTGTCCTCACTCTGAAGAGGTTGTTCCTCAAGAAGGCATTGTCCATCATTGAAGACCCTCACCATACGGGACCCGCCCACTTCACATTACTACCATCAAGGAGGAGGTACAGGACCTGAAATCCAACACTCAATATTTTAGGAAAAGCTTCCCCTCCACCATCAGATTTCTGAATAGTCCAGGAACCCACGAACACTACTTCACCATTTGTTTATGTTTTTAGATTATAGTAAGTTATTTATCTTGCACTGTACCTCTAGCACAAAACAACAAATTTCACAACGTACGTCAGCAAAGATAAACCTGATTCTAATTTGGGTAAGATGGCCGAATGTTTGATCACAGCGGCTTCTATGGGGTCAACGAAAGATGTAATTGTCCTTTGTAAATATATGTTTTTACGATCACAAGACCCTGCTGGACATTAAGAACTTAAGCACTGCAGGTCTACCCCATCAGCTTGATGGCGGAGGCTTGGTGTGGACCGTGCTGCTGCCTGCATCAGAGAGGAGTCAGTGTGCAAAGGCAGTGTGACATCTAACAGCTTTGTCACCATAAGACCCTGCTGGACATTGTTAATGTGGAATGCTGCGAGTCTGATTCACTGATTTATCAGTAGAGGGAAGAAGGAGCTGCGTGGCCTTGGTTATAGCAAGGGCTGGGCCTCAAGCTGCAGTCTCACCTATTTAACCACATGTGAGAGGAGTCAGAATGAGTGCACTCCTCTGGAGGCACTGTGGCGCTGCGTCCAAGCTGGAGTCAGCTGCAACATTCATGGATTCCGGCTCTTGGACTATATACTTTTTGTGTGACTGTATTTTATATGAACTTGCTGTATTACATGTGCCTTGCGCTGTGTATGACTGTGTTTTGTACTTTGGTCCTGGAGCGGCTATTTATGTATTGTGGAATGACAATTAAACTTGAACAATGAAAGCTATGAACTCCATGAATTTATGAAACACAATTGAGGCAAGAAAACATCCCAACACATGACGTAAAGGGGAGAGTTACAGATTAAATGCTAACATTCATCAACTGACACCCCCAGGAAGAAAAGAAAATGTGATATCAGAGTGACCTATACAATTCCAAGAAGGAATAAGTGAACGATTCTGAAAGGTTCATGCAGAATATTTGATCTCAGCACAAGATACCTGAGGGAATTGTGAGGATTCCTCCTAATGATCCCAATAATCCCTCCCATCCATCCCACAATCTCTTTGACCCCATACCATCGGACAGGAGGAGCAGTAGCATTAGAACAGGGGTGGGAAACAGCTTCTTCCTCTTGGCCACGAGACTACAGCACTCCCTGTCACCACCTAGTCTCGAAACGGATGAAGCGGCAGAGGTGTTATACTTTAACTTGTGTCAAATTATTTGTTAAATTATTTGTGGTAGTATTACTTTATGTAATATGTGTGTGAGTTATATGTGCTGTGTTCTGCACCTTGGCCTGCAGAAATGTTGTTTTGTTTGGCAGAATACGTGCCTATGGTTGAAAAACAAGAAACTGAACTTGAACTCGAACATTGCGAGTTTGAATGTCGTGAATTCCTCGCTGGATGAAGAAGAGTCAGTACAGAATGTGACAGGTTCAAACTAGGAAGTGACACCTTTAGTGAGTCTGAATCCAGGAATGAATGGTGCATCGATAAATCACATCAGCACTGAGGTCACGTAGATCAAAGAGAATCCAAAAGCCAGTTACTTTTGAAAATCTATAAATGTTATTAAAATGGTTTCATTCTCTTGAATGGACAGTACTGCATGTGTAAATAAGTGTGAAGTCTCTACGTGACCAACTCAATCTGGTCTAACAAACACTCTAACTAACACCCACGGTTGCACTGTTGGAAGTATTCCGAGCAGTCGCAACACAGCATTCTGTGGCAATTCCAACACAACTGGGTGCAGAGAGCAGTGGGGGCAGCCTGGAAAAGGTGCTGCTGGAAGAAGGTCGGTGAAGATGCCCCCTCCCCTTGAATTCACTCCTGCTCGCTGCTGTCAGCAGGAGGTGCAGAAGCCCAAAGGCCTACATCACCTGGTTCAGAAACAGCTGCTTCCCTTCAGCTGCCCGGTCCTCGAATCGACCTTCACAAGCCTTCAACCGGTGAAGGAACCCCTTCTCAGATAGGCTCCAGAATCCTCCGCCCAAGCAGGAGGTGCAAGTTGAATCATTAAATGTAGTATTTAAAATGGAAGCAGATGAATGTTTGATCAATCAAGAAGTACACAGAAATAGCACAGTTTTGGCCAGCGTGGATCAACAATTATTTAATTAAATGGTAGAGCAGGCTTAAGTGACCTGGAGGCTTACTACTGATCCTATTTTCCCGAGTTCTAGTTCCTCTTATTACAATCATGAAGCTATAAGGTGCCTAGGAGTTTGAAAGGCTCCATATAAATGCATGATATCTTTTGCTCTTAGAACTTTAGAGATGATGGATGCTGGGTCACTGAAGGTAGCTAAAGAAGAATGTTTTGGAAGATCAGGGAATTGAGATCAGGGGAAAATCAGCCATGATCATATTGGTATTGATTTTGGTATTGATGTTGTTATTGGTCCTGGCTTTGATTTTGTTTTATGATTGTCACATGTACCAAGATAGTGGTGTAACAAGAGACAGGCGAGGGTGGTTAAAACCCAAGTGCTGGAGTATGCAAGGCTAGAATTGAGACATGATACAAGGATGGAGTTCTAAACTAGATGCTAGATGAGAATCCAAAGTAAGCTTGACGACTGAGCACTGAACCTCAATTCAGCTGCCCTTTAAATATTAAAATCCTGGCACCAGAAATGGCTGTCAATTAGCAGGGTAGCCAGAGTCTCTAAAGGGGCCACACCAGCAACCCACATCCCAGAAAGTCAGAGCGTCTAAAACTCGGAGCTGGTGCGGTCGGATGCAGATCGCAACAACAGGGAGAAACAAAGTTTTGCGAGCCTTTACCACCTCGTGGAGGCACCAATGTAGCGGATCAGAAAAAGCTGCAGAGGTTTGTTGACTCATTCAGCTCCATCATGGCATTTGCTGCCAATTTGAGGCATTGCTTTTTGAAGATGTCCACGGTGGCGTAGCATGGCGCCACGGCAACGTGCTGGTTAGCGGGACGCTACTGCCGTTCGTGGTGTTGGACTTCGGAGTTCAATTTTGATGTCATCTGTAAGGAGTCTGTATGTTCTCCCCATGCAATGTGTTTGGTTTTCTCCAGGTCTTCCAGTTTTTCCCCACACGCCAATAATATACCAGCTAGAAGGTTCATTGATCATTGTAAAGTCTCCCGTGATAAGGCTAGGGTTAAAATTGGTGGTTGCTGAGCAACACGGCTCGGAGGGCAAATGGCTGTCCTCAATAGTGGAGATGCTTGTGCCCATGAGATACAGCATTGGATCTCATCCGCACCATCGTGGACAGCCATTTGTCCCTCTGCACTAATCTCCCTCCAGGCCCCAAGTGCTACACCTGCCAAACACTTCCTCACTCACCTCCATTCAGGGCCCAAACAGTCCTTCCAGGTGAGGCAACGCTCCACCTGTGAATCTGCTGGGGTCGTCTATTGTGTCCGGTGCTCCCGATGCGGCCTCCTCTACATTGGTGAGACCCGTCGTAAATAAGGGAACCATTTTGTCATCCACCAAAAGTTTTAATTCCCATTCCCATTCCTGTTCCGACATGTTGGTCCATGGCCTCCTCCTGGGCGAAGATGAGGCCACCCTGAGGGTGGTGGAGCAAAACCTTACACTCTGTCTGGGCAGCTTCCAATATTGATTCCTCCTTCCAGTGAAATCACAAGTCCTGCAGATCACTGCGACCACTGACGCCAGGCAGAGGATCTCTGAAGAGTATTGATCATGGCTGGGGTATCTTGTAAAGACACTGCCCAGAAGGCGACATTGGCAAACCACTTCTGTAGAAAAATTTGCCAAGAACAATCATGGTCACAAGACCATGATCACCCACGTCACATAATGATGATGATGAATATTATATTGTGTACTCATTAATGTATAATTAATATGTCCTTTGCATTAACAACAAACACACCTAGGGATGTGCTGGAGGCAGCCACAACTGTTGCCCCACATTCTGGTGCCAGTATAGCATGCCAGGATATTGATTGAGTAAGATGGAGTTAGTGCCAGGCAGACGTGAGTGTATAGGGAGTAACTGAGGGGCCGTGGACAGAGCTGGGCTTGATGGACAAGGTGAAGTACCCCTGCTGTTATTCCCTTGTGTGCTCATTACGTTTGCTTTATTTTAGTTAGAGAATTGGCCCTTCTGGCCCCATGAGCAGCCCCCAGCAACCCCAACCTAATCACAATGACCAGCTAACCTACCCGGTACAGCTTTGGACTGTGGGAGGAAACGTCACAAAACTTCACTTGCCCCAGTATTGAAACATTCCCACAAACCCATGGACTCACTTTCAAGGACTCTTCACATTTTCGATATTTACTGTTCATTTATTTATTATTATTATTTCTTTCTTTTTGTAATTGCACAGTTTGTTGTCCTTTGCACTCTGGTTCAAAGCTCAAGTTGGTGTGGTCTTTCATTGATTCTATTATGGTTATTATTCTATTATGGATTTATTGAATATTCCTGACAGACAATCTCAGGGTTGTATGTGGTGATATATGTGTACTTTGATAAGAAGTTTACTTCGAATGTTGAATCTAATCACAGGACAATTTACAAAGACCAATTAATCTACCCTGTGGGAGGAAACTGGGGGACCCAAAGAAAAGTCATGCATTCCACAGGGAGGACACACAGAGACTCCTTACGAAGGGCACTGGGTTTGAACTCTGAACCCCCAGGCCCCGAGCTGTAATAGCATCGCACGCACCGCTCTGGTTTTAATTGTGCTCGGTTGCTTCTTTTGCCCTTTTGTACCCCGCCCTTGGCTGACAAAGAGGCAGCCTTAACCTCATCATTTTCCAGTTGGCCTTTGAGGAACTCCTGAGTTCCAGCATTGCGTGCTCACATACTAATTGATGTGACAAATTGATTGGCATTTCTTGCAGGAAAGAAGCAAAAACACAATCTCACAGGGCCCAAGTCTACTTGTCACTTTGGCTTGATAATAATTAGTTATTTAGAAGTACTTAAACAGCCAAGAAGGCTGCAGTATGCATTAACCAAGCGACCCTTATCCTTTTCCAATCATACCACTAAAAACAATTAGGGACAATTCTACAATTGTCATTTCAAATATCATTAAGCACTAACCCCACCCGCACCCATGGAATTAAAAGTCTGAATTTTAAAAGGGAGTTTGCGGAAGCTGACATGTAGGGCATTTCAGTTTTAACCACTTCTTCAAGAAACATCCATCATTTTGAAAAACAGCTCTCCTTGCCACTGACCCCCCCCCCTCAGCCCCACACCTTCCCTTGTCTGTCTAAGTGACAACTGTAGGAGTTATTATAAAAGCAAGGCTTTATAAAGCACTAGTGAAGCCTCACTTACAGTATTGTGAGCGGTTTTGCACCCCTTATCTAAGACAGAAAGTGCTGACATTGGAGAGGGTTCAAAAGAGGTTTGCGAAAATTATTCCGGAATTGAAAGACTTGTCATATGAAGGCCTGTACTCACAGGAACTCGGAAGAATGAAGGATGACCTCATTGAAACCTATCGAATGTTGAAAGGCCTCGATAGATTGGATGTGGATCCTATGGTTGGAGAGTCTAAGACCAGAGGACACAGCCTCAGAATAGAGGAGCATCCTTTTAAAACGGAGAAGAGGAGGAATTTCTTCAGCCAGGGAGTGGTGAATCTGTGGAATTTGTTGCCACAAGCAACAAGGCCAAGTCACTGGGTATATTTAAGGCAGAGTTTGATTGATTCTTGATTAGTCAGGGTGTGAAGGGACACAGGGAGAAGGCAGGAGACTGGAGCTGAGAAGGAGAATAGTCAGCCATGATGAAATGGTGGAGCAGACTCGATAGGCCATATGGCCTAAAGCTACTCCTACGGCCTTATTGTAGGCTGCAGATCCACGCCGTCCTGAACTAGTGGCAACACTTTGAGTTTTGCAGACCAAACTAAACTAGAACGTAGAACGGTAGAGCACAGGAACAGGCCCTTCACTCCACAACGTTTGTTTTTAGAGACACAGTGCAGAACAGACCCATCCAGCCCAAAGAGCCAGGCCGCCCGGCAATCTACCTATTTACCCCCCAGCCTAATCACAGGCAATTTACAATGACCAATTAACCTACACCAGCACGTCTTTGGAATGTGGGAGGAAACTGGAGCACCCGGAGGAAACCCACACGTTCACACAGAAAGTGTACAAACTCCTTACGGACAGCGGTGGGAACTGAGCTCTGAGCTTTAATAGAGTCGGCCAAGTACAAAGTTTCTAAACGACACGTCAGCATATAACTGTAAGACCATAAGATATTGGAGTGGAATTAGCCCTTTCACCCAAGTCCACTCCACCATTCCATCATGGCTGATTTATTTTCCCTCTCAACCCCATTCTCCAGCCTTCTCCCTGTAACCTTTAATGCTCTAATTAATAAAGAACCTAGGACATAGCCTCAAGATTCAGGGGAGTAGATTTGGGATGGAGATGAGAAGGAACTGCTTTTCCCAGAGAGTGGTGAATCTGTGGAATTCTCTGCCCAATGAAGCAGTGGAGGCTACCTCAGTAAATATATTTAAGACAAGGTTGGATAGATTTTTGCATAGTAGGGGAATTAAAGGTTGTGGGGAAAAGGCAGGTTGGTGGAGATGAGTCCATGGTCAGATCAGCCATGATCTTATCGAATGGCGGAGCAGGCTCGACGGGCCAGATGGCCAACTCCTGCTCCTATTTCTTATGTTAACCCATCAGCCTCCGCATTAATGACTTGTCTGCCACAGCCATCTGTGGCAATGAATTCCACACATTCACCACCCTCTGACTAAAGAAATTCCTCCTCACCTTTGTTGTAAATCCAAAGGGACAACTTGAAGTCTGAAGCTGCTGTCTCTGGTCCTAGACTCCCCAATTATTGGAAACAGCCTCTTAACATCCTGCATGCCTTACAGAGGCTAGCGAGCCAAGACGTTCTCTCTTCTCTGCCCTCCCACCCTCCAAAGACGTACCAGTTGGCAGATTAATCGGTTGTTGTAAATTTTCCTGTGGCTAGGCTGGGGTTAAATCGGGAGATTGCTGGGCAACAGAACTCCAAGGGCCAGAAGGGCCGATTCCACACTGCATCTTAATAAAAAACCATTACAGCTGTGGCAGCTGAGGGGCAAACTCTGGCATGGACGTTCCCAAGCCTGGCTCCCGAAGGAGGAGAGTTGTGCATGGGGCTAACAAACCCACCCAGAGCTACAGAAGCGCCAGCAGAAGCTCCAAAGATCTCATCCCTGGGAGAGGAAGGATTTTCTCCCCCCGAGACATATGGAGTCGTGCGGTGAAAGCGGAAGGCGCAGGGGCGATCAACCCCTGGCGAGCTGCTGTCGGCTGGCGAGAAGCCGAGGGTCAGCGCTGATCATTGCACTGTGCTTCGTGCACGTCACAAGAAGGGACAGAGAGATCCCATCTGGCGTATCACCGCCACAGTTACCGCTCCCACACCTGCAGTGAATAAATCTAAAGAGACTGCTGCAATAACACAAACTGTTTTACACGCAAGTGGAATCAAATTGACTGATGACCATGAAGAGAATCTCATTAATCTGCAAGCTGTTCTGTGTGTACAAATAATAACAAAGAGTCTCAAACTAGCGATGTTGCTGCTCAGTTGTTGCTGTTGTCAGTGCGTCGGCCTCAGATCCGCTACGTGAGTTAGTTTTATTTCTAATCTCACTTTATCTCTCAAAGCAGCCAACATCACAAGACCAGTAGACGTAAGAGCAGAATTAGGCCATTCGGCCCATTCCATTCCTACATAGCTGATTTATCATGCGTCTCGACCCATTCTCCTGCCTTCTCCCCGTAACCTTTGATGTCCGCACTAATCAGGAACCTATCAACCTTCTCTTTAAATATACCATATAGAACCACATAACAATTACAGCACGGAAACAGGCCATCTCGGCCCTTCTAGTCCGTGCCGAACGCTTACTCTCACCTAGTCCCACCTACCCGCACTCAGCCCATAACTCTCCATTCCTTTCCTGTCCATATACCTATCCAATTTTATTTTAAATGACAATGACTTAAATACCCAATGACTTGGCCTCCACAGCCGTTTGTGGTAATGAATTCCACAGGTTCTCAGTCCTCTGGCTGAAGAAATTCCTCCTCATCTCTGTTCTAAAGGAAACATCCTTCTACTCTGAAGCTGCGCCCTCTGGTCCTCAACTCCCCTACTATTTTTTTTCATTGAGATACAGCACAGAACAGGCCTTTCCAACCCTACAAGCTGTTCCACCCAGTAATCCACCAATTTTACCTCAGCCCAAGTACGGGACAATTTGCAACGACCAATTAACCTACCAACCAAAAAGTCTTTGGACTGTGGGAGGAGACCGGAGCACCCAGAGGAAACCCACCTGGTCATGGGCAGAACGTACAAATACCTCACAGACAAGGGGAGAATTTGAACGCATTGTGCCAACCACTACTCAACCGGACCGCCCCATAGGAAGTATTTTCTCCCTGTCCACTCTGTCTAGGCCTTTCAATAAAGTCAAAAATCCCATCTACTACCTACCTGAGACATCCTTTCTTCTGGCCCCCTTCCCATCAGGCAGAAGGAACACAAGCCTGAAAAAGACATACCATCAAGCTCAGAACAGCTTCTATCCCACCGTTATCGGACACCTTGTGCAAAAGGATGGACTCCTAGCCTCACAATCCACCTCACTATGGGCCTTACACCTTATTATCTGCCTGCACTGCACTTGCTGCCTCCAAGGTTTGTTACCACATCTTGGTACACTCAGTGGCCACTTTATTAGGTACACCGATCCATCCGCTCGTTAGTGCAACTATCTAATCAGCCAATCACGTGGCAGCAACTCAATGCATAAAAACATTCATATTTTCTCATGTGGTTCCATTGTTGTTCAGACCAAACCATCAGGGTGGTGAAAAAATGTGATCTAAGTGACTTTCACCGTGGAATGATTGTTGGTGCCAGATGGGGTGGTTTGAGTATCTCAGAAACTGTTGATCTGCTGGGATTTTCATGCATGACTGTCCCTAGAGTTTACAGAGAATGGTGCAAGAAACAAAATACATCCAGTGAGCCGCAGTTCTGTGGGTGAAAACGCCTTGTTAATGAGAGAGGTCAGAGGAGAATGGCCAGGCTGGGTCAAGCTGACAGGAAGGCGACAGTAACTCAAATAACCATGTGTTACAATGATATGTTGTGCAGAAGAGCATCTCCGAACACACAACACATCGAACTGTGAAGTGAATGGTCTACGGCAGCAGAAAACCACGCCAGATTCCACTCTGTACCTAATAAAGTGGCCACTGAGTGTATCTGACAGCAATGAACCAATTAACCAGTCCAACAGATTCTTCTGTATTAACCTGTTCATGTACTGATAGGGTAGTTGATAGAACAATGGCCACCAGTTGCCTCCTTCGCCTATAGTTTATTTTTCACGTCCTTGCCCAGAGTCTCAGTGCGGTTTGAGCAGAGACAAGGACGGATTCAAACTGCTGAGCACAGTGAAGGAGATTGACACTCCACTACAGGACTGATCGGTACCTGCACTGTGGGGGGGGGGGGGGTGCGGAGGGAGTGGAAAATATTAAACAAAAGTCTGAAGTGGACGTAAGAGACCCCACACTGCTACTGTGGGGAAGAGCAGGGAAGTTCTCCCAGATTTCCTCCTAGGGTAACAAGGCAGAGGAAGAGGCGTTTTGGCCCATGAACATAGAACACTTCCTCACAGTACAGGCTTTGTCCCATTATATTGTGCCAGTCTTTCAACCTACTCCAAGATCAATCTAACCCTTCCTTGGCACAAAGCTCTCTGTTTTTCTATCATCCATATCCCTGTCTAATTGTTTAAATATTCCTAATGCACCTGTCTCTTACACACACCCATCACTCTCAGTGTAAATAAACCTACCTCTGACATCCCCCTATGCTTTCCCCTGTCACCTTAACATTGTGTCCTCTCGTATCAGCCATTTAACCCATGCCCTGGGTTAAAGAATCCAGTCATCCACTCTATCTATGTCTCTGATCATCTTGGGCACTTCTGTCATGTCACCTCTCATCCTCCTTCACTCCAAGGAGAAAGCTCTTAGCTTGCTCAACTTTCCCTCGGAAGACGTGCTCCCTAATCCAGGTGGTAACCTGGTAAATCTGCTCCACATCTTCTCGAAAGCTTGCACGACCCCCCCCCCCCCCTACAATGAGGCAACCAGGACTGTAAACAATATGAAGTTCTGGTACTTAGTGTCACTGAGCTAGGGAGGAGGAAATAAGACAGAGGTCTCACTCCAATGACTCCTCTGAAAAGAGCCTGTTTTGTGTGGCACAAGGCAGGCAATTCAGCCCTCCACACCGGTGCCTGGTTTCCAACAGGTACAGTATCAGACATCCCACCTCTCCCGGAAGTTCCAGGAGTCTCCCGCATATTGATAGCAGCTCCCTGACATCTGCAAGTTATATACAATATCCCGGAAAACTATATTTTTTTTGAGAGGGAGAGGAAGAGCGAGAGGGAGCATCCTGATTGGTCTCTCTTTGTGCTAAGTAGACCTATCAGTTTTCTCTGTGGGCGGGCTTTACAGTTGACCTCAAAAATAATGACAGTGTTGCTCGCTGCACTGTTTGCAACAGTGACTTTTCTATTGCCCATGGTGGGTTAAAATGTAAAAGACATGTTGAGGTGAGTTTAACAGGTGTCATTTGTTCATTAGCATAGCTGACTCGCTGGCTAGCTGCTGAGGAGCTGCTCTATTGATGTCCTATGTGATGAGGCCAAACTCCCTGTAGACTTGCTTAAAGTTGTAATAGATTTAAAAAACAACTCCATGATAATATAAGTACATATTTTAATGTCACATTTTCTGCATATACCCAAATTGGTTTACAGAGTAGACAAAATCACTAAACAAGTATTACATACACCCTTGGCGGCCGACCGGAGGGGGAGGGGGGGGGCTACCTCTCTGAAATGAGTTTTTGCAGGGTGGGATGTCTGCAGTATTCCCCATTTGTCACTTCCCTGTTCTTTCCCCTTGACATCCAGACCTTGATCAGTGTTTTCCTCCCCTCTTCCAGCTCCTACTAACTTGCTGTCTGGTTTGATATTTCTCCCTATCCTCGGCTTTTTGACCTCTGTGCCTGATCTATCTATCTACTTACTTAGAGATACAGCATGCTAACAGGCCCCTCTGGCGTGCCACCCAGTTATACCCAAAATGACCGTTTTGACCTTACTAGCCCATCTGTCTCTGGAACGTGGGAGAAACCCTGAGGAAATCCAGGCGGTCACGGGGGAGAACGTACGAAGGCAGAGGCAGTACTGAACCGGGAATGCTGACACTACAATAGCTTTACACGAACCACTACACTACTGTGCTCCTCTCTGTCAGCACCTGCACAGAGAGCATCAGAAGATCGTAAGATACAAAAACAGGACTGGGCCATTAGCTTCAGGTCTGCTCTACCATTTAGTTGCAGCTGACATTTTATCTCAAGCCCTATCTTCTATCGTCCACCCGAAACCCTTAATTTCCTTACCAGTCGAGAACCTGTCAGTCTCTGCCTTAGGTACCACCCAATGAGCTGCCCTGTACAGTGAGGAATTCCACAAGCTCACTAACCTCTGGCTGAGGAATGTCCTTCTCATCTCAGTTTTACACGGACGTCCTTGTATTCTGAGCCTTGCCCTTATATCCTAGACACCTCTACTGATGGAGGCTTCCTCTCCACGTCAGCTGTATCCAGGTCTATCAGAGTCCCAATGAGATCCCACCCACCCTTCTGAACTTCATCGAGTATAGGCCCAGAGACATCAAACGCTCTTCAAATGGATCCCCATCATTTACTCCTTCAAAACCCTTCATAATCTCGAATGACTTTACTAAACCATCCCCTCTCTCTTACCCGGCACTGTCTCACACCTCTGTTGCCATGGCGAGGGGTCACCTGACAGGCTCAAGGAATGGCCGAGTGGATCAAATTGTCGTCTGGTTGCGCGGTGCCATCTGAAGTGGAGGAAATCTCCTGCAGCTGGTGAGGAAACCGGAGAGCAGATGGGTTTGAGGGAAGAATATGGGTTGTCTTGGGCTTCGAGGACTGGGCACCTGCATGGGTGGGAGGTATGAATGGGGCTTGCTATTGATGCAGCTACAAAGAAGGCACAACAACAAAGACTATATTTCATTAGGAGCTTGAGGACCGAAGACACTGGCAGATTTCTAAAGATGTACTGTGGAGAGCATTCTAACAGTCTGCTAAGGAGGGACTACTGCACAGGATCGAAGTAAGCTCCAGAGAGTTGTAAACTCAGTGAGTTCCATCATGGGCACTAGCCTCCATAATATCCAGGACACCTTCAAGGAGCGATGCCTCAAAAAGGTGGCATCAATCATTAAGGACCTACATCACCCAGGTCATGCTCTCTCCTCATTGCTACTGTCAGAACAGTGGTACAAGAGCCTGAAGGCACACACTCAACAATCCAGGGACAGCTTCTCCCCTCTACCAACTGATTTCTGCAAGGACACTGAACCCACGAACACCACCTCACTACTTGTTTGTTTATTTCTACTTTTGCACTACTTTGCATCATTTAACTACTTAATATATATATATATCTACTGTAATTCATTTTTCTCACTATTACAATGTATTGCATTGTACAGCTGCTGCCAAGACAGCACATTTCATGGCATCTGCTGGAGATTTTAAACCTGATTCTGATATCGATTTGCTTGCTCTAGTCTGTGCTGAATTAATATTCTGTCTACTCCCATCAACCTGTACCCAGTCTGTAGCCCTCCACCACTCTCTCATCCAAACTCCTCTTAGATGTTGCAACTGAACCCACATCCACAACCTCCACACTCACTTCCCTCTGAGTGAAGAAATCCCCCTTAAACATTTCACCTTTCACCCTTAACCTGTGACCTCTAGTTCTAGTCTCACCCAACCTGTTAGCACGAGTGGGTGCATGGGTGCGTGGGTGCGAGGGAGGAACAGGGGTTTGATTTGTTGTATCGCTTTTGTTTCTTCTTGTGTCTGTGTTTTTCTGCCAAGCGTTGGGGGCATGCTATGTTGGCACTGGAATGTGTGGAGACGTTTGAGGGCGGCCCCAGCACACCCTTGGTGGGTTAGTTCTTAACAGAAAAAAATGCATTTTAGTGTACACCATGATGAGTAAACTTGAATCCAGAGCGTAAAGACTAGAAAACATCCACTGCCTTTCATTTTTCAGACATTTTTCTCTCCAGACTGTTTAACAAACTGTGTTGCTTCAAGGAAAGCTAGTTGGCACAGCAGGACGCACGGGTCTACCACTGAGACGCTGACAAGCTGGCTGATGAAGTGACTGCACAGCTATAAATAAGAGAAATTTGCTGCAGCATTTGATTAATAAGGTCAGAGTGCTAAGTATTTGGCATTCTGTTGGTATGGAACACTTTGAAAAATGTCTGTGTTAATTAAAGGTTTCCACACTAATCCCTCGCTGTTCCCAAATATACTCAACTGAACTTGAGTATCTCATAGTGACTCTGTGTCTCTGCTACGTAGAGGTTATTAATCCAAGTTCCCTTCATTGGCATCTTTCGATCAGTTGTCATTCCCAGCTAAGTGCCAGCATTTCCTGATTTCTTTCAAAAGGTAGAAAAGATTTTTTTTTTAAAAGTTCCAATCCTGATGAAGAGTCTCAGACTGAAATGTCAACTGTTTATCGTTTATGATCGATGCTGCCTGACCTGCTGAGTTCCTCCAGCATTTTGTGTGTGTTACCCTGGATTTCCAGCATCCGCGGAATCTCCTGAGGTCATGAAAAGATTAAGGATTAGCTTCATTTGTCACATGTATATTGAAACGTTCAGTGAAATGTGTCCTTGCTTTATTTTAGGTTTCCAGTATCTGCAGTTGTTTTCCATCTAAATTTTAATTTACTGCAACATTCCAATTACACCTTTGCATCAAATCAAATCAGCCAGGATTACGCTGGGCAGCCCGTAAGTACGCCCACACTTCCAGTGCCAACAGAGCATGCCCACTCCAGGACGTAAAATCAATTTGAAGAAAAAGACATGAGCCCAAGGGATGCAGCTCAGAGTCTGTTCTTTAAGTGAGGTACACACTTATCACATGGTATGTCATACGCAAATCACATACTCATAGCCTTAATGAACTATATAAACAAAGAATGCTTAATCAAGCAAGATTACACAAATATTACTGAAATATTAAATACACAACACCCATTTCTTTGTTTTTAAAATTTACCTGAGAAATTTATCTTTGGTCTTAAGCCACAAACACGTGAAAGAGTACAGTTCCTATTACCTTAAGTGGTGAAGGTCCGCGTATGAGATCGTGACAGGATGGATGGGCTGGTGAAAGCAGAACCACAGGGACAGCAAATGCTGGAACTTAGAATGACACGCAGACCACTGGAAGGACTCAGTGGGTTGGGTAGCGTCTGTGCAGGGAAATGGATAGTTGTCGCTTTGCATTGAGACCCTTCATCTGGACTGAAGGAGTCGTGGGAAATTAGTCAATATGCAGTGCTACAATACTGTACAAAAGTCTTGGGCACACATATATGTAACTAGGGCGCCCAAGACTTTTGCACAGTACTATACTTGTCAACATGGAAAAGAGAGCGAGTTTGTAAATCTGGCGGGAGCAAAGGATGTTGGGAATGGCGAGGGTGGAGCGCCGTAGGAGGAGTGTGGGACAGGTGGCAGAGAGGTGCCAGGGGTGGGGAGGGGGTGGTGCAGGTGCAGACCCACGCGAGATAATTTGATTCCAGATAAATGGTTTATTGATCATTACAGAATGTCTCTTTGGTGTTTCCCACGCTCTTCCCTCTCTTCCCCTTTTATTCCCCTCTCCCTGCCCCCTTCCCACTCTCAGTCCACAATAGAGACCCACATCAGAATCAGGTTTGTCATCACTCACATATGCCATGAAATTTGTTTTTTCCCCCCAAGGCAGCAGTACAGTGCAATATACAAAATTACTACAGTACTGTGCAAAAGTCTTAGGTACCCTCACTATACATACGTGCCTAAAATCTTTACGCACTATTACACACTATTGTACTTTGTTAGAATATAAGAGGGAACGGGTTAACCCAAAGGAAATGCATGGACAGCTTCTCAGGAGCTAGCAACTAGTGGGATGCTTTTTCAGCTTGGGGCGTCAGAGTTCAGAGTTCAATTCTGGCGTCCTCTGTAAGAAGTTTGTACGTCCTTCCTGTGAGTGTGTGGGTTTCCGCCCACAGTCCAGTGGGTCAATTCGTCATTGCTTATTGTCTGGGGATTAGACTAGTGATTAATAGGTGGGTGGCTTCACAGTGTGGCTCATTGGGCTGGAGGGGGCTGTTCCACCTCTGTGCTGTATCTCCACATTTATAAGAAAGTAGTGGAATCATTAGGGAGGGGGTAAAAGAGATTTATCAGGATACTGCCTGGATTAGAGAGCGTGTCTAATGAGGAAAGGCTGAGCAAGCCAGAGCTTTTCTCTTTGGAGCGAGGGAAGACGAGAGGTGACTTGGTAGAGGTACATGGGAATCTAAGAGAGACGCAGACAGAATGGAGATCCCACACCTTTTGCCCAGAGTGGCAATGGGCAAAACATCTATTTAGATGATTGGAAGAAAGTTTATGAGGTAGGCTTTTCCCACACAGTGTGCCGGATCACACCACCGTGGGTGGCGGTAGAAGCTGATTCAATTGGGGCATTTAAGAGACTCTTAAATAGGCACATGGATGTAAGAAACATGAAGAGCTCTGGGCTGTGTAGGGGGCAAGAGTTAGTTAGGTAGGCTGGACCAACATTCTGAGCCAAAAGGCCCATACAATGCCTACTGCTCTACGCTCCATAACATACAGAATCTGCCATCAGTGACACTGTCTGCCGAAGCGTTTCATCAAGAGACGCCATGAAATGGTGACGACAGGTCCTTTAAGAAAACATGTTAGCTCTTTCTCAGGGCGTCTGGCATTTATAACAATTCTCTGGATGCTGTGTGATTTTTTGCCAATGCTGTACTAATGCTCCACTATGCATGCCTCGGACCCCTGTGACCTTCGTGTCAAAACACTGCCGTTGTTCAGTGAACTGCTGTGGAGCGAGTAATCCCAGGAGCCAAATGTCTATCCTTCAGAAGAAATGGAAGCTATCAGGACATTGAGACACTTAAGACACTTCTACAAAAGACTGTCAGCTGAAGAGATGAATGCAATTTAGTCACCTTTCGAACTGCCCTGTCAAGGCAAGCGACTTCTCTGCTTAGTCATCACCATGGGAACCGAAAGAAGCTCAAGCTAAAACTATTAAAGTATTAATGTCACAGTGAACACACTTGTCCTTCCACAGAGAAAAAAAGGGGCTAGCTGCTTCTTTTAAAAGGAAATTATTATTTGGCCTCACTTATGCACCATGTTTAATCCTGGAGTCTAGGGCCGGAGTGAATTTTACTCGTGGCCCTCTGCTCTCGAGGGGATGCTCAAGTCTGCACGGATGACCCAAGTTTAACAGCAGCCAAGCCTAAAGAGGGAGAAATCACTGATGGGTGATCAATGATTGGAGCCAGGTGCAGTGACAGAATAAGAAATGGACAGACAGATAATCCAAACAGATAAATGTGCCAATCAGCGGTAATAACTTCCATTGATATAGTTGCGAGGTTAAAAAAAACTTTAAATAGAAAATGTCAGGGATACTCTGTCTCTTTCTCCACAATGCCATGAGGCTCCAGCATTTTCTGGTCGAATTCTTTCAGGACTTAACCTGTTTGATTGGCACCCCATCCACAACTATCCATCACAGACACATGGGGCGTTGCGGGTTTTATCATCCAGGATCGGAATCTGCATCACGTTTAGTACCACTGGCATATGTCCTGAAATCTGTTTTGCAACATCATGATAAAAAAATCTATAAATTACTGTAAGAAATGTATGTAAAAACTTAATTTAAATAAGTAGTGCAAAAACAGGGCAAAAACAACTAATGTAATGTACTAGGATTCATTGTCCATTCAGAAACCTCCTGGAAGAGGGGAAGAAAGTCTTCCAGAAATGTTGAGTGTGTGTCTTCAGGCTCCTGTACCTCCTCCTTGTTGGGTGCAACGAGAAGAGGGTAGGTCCTGGGTGATGGGATTCCTTCAGGATGGTTGCCGCCGTTTTGAAGAAGCATCTTTTGAAGGAATCCTCGATGCTGACGAGGCTAGTGCCCATGATGGGCCTGGCTGAGTTTACAGACCTCTGTAGTTTGTTCTAGTCCTGCACGCAGGGCACCCTCCAGGTGGCGATGCTCTCCACAGTACGTCTATATAAATTTGTGAGTGTCTTTGGTGTCAAACCAAGTCTCCTCAAACTCCTAATGAAATATCGCCATTGTCATGCCTTCTTTGTAATTGCATCAATACGTTGGGCCCAGGATAGATCTTCAGAGATGCTGACTCCCAGGAACCTCACCCTTTCCACTGCTGATCCCTCGATGAGGACTGGCGAGTGTTCTCTCGATTTCCCCTTCCTGAAGTCCAGTAACAATTCTTTAGCCTAACTGACGTTGAGCGCGAGGTTTTTGTTGCAATACCACTCGACCAGCTGATCCTTCTCCCATCTGTATGCCTCCACATCATCTGAAATTCTGCCAACTATAGCCCTGACACCAACAAATTTATAAATGTTGTTTGAGCTGTGACTAGCCATACTGTCTTGGGTGTAGAGAGAGTAGAGCAGTGGGCCAAGCACACATCCTTGATGTGCAGCAGTGTTCATTGTCAATGAGGAGGGGATGTTATTTCTGATCCGCGCTGACTGTGATTTCCTGGTGAGGAAGTCGAGGATTGAGTTGCAGAGGGAGTTACAGAGGCCCAGGTTTTAGAGCGTTTTGATTAGAACTGAGGGCATTATTGTGTTGAATGCCGAGCTGTAGTCAATAAACAGCAGCCAACGGTGGCAACTTCCAGCTACAGCAGTGAGAGATTGAAGATGCCCTTGAACACTCCCACCAGATGGTTGGCACAGGATTTCAGTGCTCTACCAGGTGCACCATCAGGGCCTGAAGCCTTGTAAGGGTTCACCCTCTTGAAAGATGTTCTGACGTTGGTCTCCAAGACAGAGATTACAGGGTCACCAGCTGCTGCAGGGATTTACACGATTGTAGCTTCATTTTCCCTTTCAAAGTGTGCATAAAAGACATTGAGCTCATCTGGGAGTGAAGCATCACAGCCATTCATGATGTTAGGTCCTGTAACCCCAGCCAGAGTGGCACGTATCTGATTCTGTCTTTAACTTCAGTCGCAATTGTTTTTTTGCTCTTAAAATAGCTTTCTGTAGATAATACCAGGACTTGTCGTATATTTTCTGGATCACCAGTCTTGAATGCCTCAGATCTAGCCCTCAACAGGCAATCTATCTCCTGGTGTATCCACAGCTTTTGGTTTGGGTATGTCTGGTATGATCTTGAAAGCACACACTCATCCGCACAAGTCTTGATGACGTCGGTGACAACTGTGACATATTCCTTCAGATCCGAAGATAAATCCCTGTATATTTTCCAGTCCATCGACTCAAAGCCATTCTATAAGCACCGCCTTGCCTCCCTTTGCAGGACGCACAAGACTTCTTAAAACCGCAGCTCCAAAACCACCACCTCCGACAGCTGGAAGGTCAGGAACAGCAAAATCACGGGGCTACACACCAGGCGTATCACCTGGGTCAGACGGACTACTCCACAGGGTTCTGAAAGAGGTAGCTAAAGAGATTGTGTCACGATGTGCACTGGCAATATCAGAAACCAAGTGCAGATGAAAGACAGACTCTGATGTAGAGACAGGGACGAGGGTTCAGTCATAATAATTTCAAAAAAAGCACTGGTGGCTCGGACAAGTGACACCACGAGACGTAACATTCCCCAAACTAGAATCCTGCGATTAATGCTAATCGGGCATCTGCATAAATGATTCGAGTAACACAGTATTACAGAGCCTTTCAGAATAAACTTAACAAGCTTAAACAGAAGGCACCGGAAGACCACATTACAAAGAGCGAGTGGCTTGAGAAAAACACAAGAAACTCTAAACGATTAACGACTTTCGTTAAACAACAATTAACCATATTTGGTGTTCTAATAACATCGGAGCCCAATGCTCACTGGTGCCCCACAGAGGCCCAAAGAACTCATTACAGATTGTGGAGGCATTAGTAGTGATTTCTCAAGAATCACTAGATTCTGGAATGGGTCCGGGAGACTGGAAAATTGCAAACGTTGTTCTCCTGTTTAAGAAAGACAGGAAATTATAGAACAGTTTTCTGGTTGGAAAGATATAGGAGCCCATTATTAAGAATAAGCATTCAGGATTTTTGGAGGCACGTGATAAAATAGGCCAAATGATTTCCTTGAGGAGAAGTGGTGCCTGACAAACCTGTTGGCATTCTTTAAGGAAATAACTGGCAGGGTAGACGAAGGAGAGTCAGTAGGTGTGGTTTACCTGGGTTTTCAGAAGGCCTTTGACAAAGTGCTGCACATGAGCCTGCTAAACAAGATAACCATCCATGTTATTACAGAAAAGGAACTAGCATGGATAGGTAATTGTCTGCCTGACGGGAGGCAGGGAGTGGGGATAAAGAGAGCCTTTTCTGGCTGGTTGCTGGCGACTAGTGGTGAGCCGCAGGGGTCAGTGTTGGGACTGATCCTTTTCACATTAGAGGTCAAAGATTTGGATGATGGAACTGATGGCTTTGAAGCCAAGTTTGCAGACGATACAATGGATGGATGGAGGGGCAGGTAGTGTTTGAGGAAGCAGGGAGCCTGCAAAAGGACTTGGGCAGATTAGAAGAATGGGCAAAGTGGCAGATGGAATACAGTGTGGGGAAGTACATTGTAATGCACTTTGGTAGAAGGAATAAAGCCACAGACTATTTTCTAGACAGGGAGAAAATGCAGAAATCAGAGGTGCCAAGGGACATGGAGTTCTGGCGCAGGCTTCCCTAAAGGTTCACTTGCAGATTGAGTTGTTGGTAAGGAAAGCAAATGCAATGCTAGCGTTCATTTTGAGGACTAGAATACAAGAACAAGGATGATTAATACAAGGCATTGGTCAGACTGCACTTGGAATATGATGAGCAGTTTTGGGCCTCTTATCTAAAAGATGTGCTGGCACTGGAGAAGGTGCAGAGGCGGCTCATGAGAATGATTCTGGAAATGATAGGAATAACGTATGGGGACAGTTTGATGTTTCTGGGCCTGTACTCACTGGAGTTTAAAAAAATGAAGGATTATCTCATTGAAATCTATTGAATATTGGTCTACATAGAGTAGACATGGAGAGAATGTTTCATTAGGTCAATCCAGGACCAGAGGACACAGCCTCAGAATACAAGAGCATCTCTTTAGAACAGAGATGAGGAGTAATTTCTTTAGCCAGAGCTTGGTAGCAATCAGAAGAGGGTATGTTCTGGGTGATGGGGGTTCTTAATGATGGATGCCACTTTTTTGAGGCATCGCTCCTTGAAGATGTCCTGGGTACTACAGAGGCTCGTGCCCATGATGGAGCTGACTGAGTTTACAACTCTCCATTGCTTACTTTGGCAGAAAGGGAAGGGGTGGCCACTAGACAGTGTAGCAGTAGGCAGGTAGTGCAGGAGTCCCCTGAGGTCATCTCCCTCCTAAACAGATATACTGTCTTGGACACTGTTGGGGGAGATGTCTCATCAGGGGAAGGCAGCAGCAGCCAAGTTCATTGCACCATGGGTGGCTCTGTGGCACAGGAGGGAAGGAAAAGGAGTGGAAGAGCTATAGTGATAGGGGATTCGATTGTAAGGAGGATAGGCATTTCTGCGGCCGGAAACGAGTCTCCAGAATGGTATGTTGCCTCCCTGGTGCAAGGGTCAAGGATGTCTTTGAGCGGCTGCAGGACATTCTGGAATGGGAGGGTGAACAGCCAATGGTCGTGGTGCACATAGGTACCAACGATATAAGTAAAAAATGGGATGAGGTCCTACAAGGTGAATTTAGGGAGTTAGGAGATAAACTAAAAAGTAGGACCACAAAGGTAATAATCTCTGGATTACTACCAGTGCCACGTGCTAGTCAGAGTAGAAATAGGAGGATATTTCAGATGAATACGTGGCTTGAAAAAAGGTGCAAGGGGGAGGGATTCAAATTTCTGGGGCATTGGAATCAGTTCTGGGGGAGGTGGGACCGGTATAAACAGGACGGTCTGCACCTGGGCTGGACTGGAACCAATGTCCTAGGGGGAGCGTTTGCTACTGCTGTTCAGGAGGCTTTAAACTAATGTGGCAGGGGGATGGGAACAAGTGCAGAGAGACAGAGGGGTGTAAAATGAGGGTAGAAGCAAAAAGTAGTAAGATGAAAAGTAAAAGTGGCAGGCAGGCAAATCCAGGGCAAAAAGCAAAAAGAGCCACTTTTCAACATAATTGTATAAGGGCTAAGAGTGTTGTAAAAACAAGCCTGAAGGCTTTGTGTGTCAATGCAAGGAGCATTCGTAACAAGGTGGATGAATTGAATGTGCAGATAGTAATTAATGAATATGATATAGTTGGGATCACAGAGAAATGGCTCCAGGGTGACCAAGGATGGGAGCTCAACATCCAGGGATATTCAATATTCAGGAGGGATAGACAGGAAAGAAAAGGAGGTGGGGTAGCATTGCTGGTTAGAGAGGAGATTAACGCAATAGAAAGGAAGGACATTAGCCTGGAGGATGTGGAATCGATATGGGTAGAGCTGCATAACACTAAGGGGCAGAAAACACTGGTGGGAGTTGTGTACAGGCCACCTAACAGTAGTAGTGAGGTTGGGGATGGCATTAAACAGGAAATTAGAAATGTGTGCAATAAAGGAACAGTAGTTATAATGGGTGACTTCAATCTACATATAGATTGGGTGAACCAAATTGGTAAGGGTGCTGAGGAAGAGGATTTCTTGGAATGTATGCGGGATGGTTTTCTGAACCAACATGTCGAGGAACCAACTACAGAGCAGGCCATTCTAGATTGGGTATTGAGCAATGAGGAAGGGTTAGTTAGCAATCTTGTCGTGCAAGGCCCCTTGGGTAAGAGTAACCATAATATGGTGGACTTCTTCATTAAGATGGAGAGTGACATAGTTAATTCAGAAACAAAGGTTCTGAACTTAAAGAAGGGTAACTTTGAAGGTATGAGACGTGAATTAGCTAAGATAGACTGGCAAATGATACTTAAAGGGTTGAAGGTGGATATGCAATGGCAAGCATTTAAAGATCGCATAGATGAACTACAACAATTGTTCATCCCAGTTTGGCAAAAGAATAAACCAGGGAAGGTAGTGCACCCGTGGCTGACAAGGGAAATTAGGGATAGTATCAATTCCAAGGAAGAAACATACAAATTAACAAAAAAAAAGCAGCACACCTGAGGACTGGGAGAAATTCAGTGTCCAGCAGAGGAGGACAAAGGGCTTAATTAGGAAAGGGAAAAAAGATTATGAGAGAAAGCTGGCAGGGAACATAAAAACTGACTAAAAGCTTTTACAGATACATGAAAAGAAGAAGATTGGTCAAGACAAATGTAGGTCCTTTATAGTCAGAAACAGGTGAATTGATCATAGGGAACAAAGACATGGCAGAACAATTGAATAACTACTTTGGTTCTGTCTTCACTAAGGAGGACATAAATAATCTTCTGGAAATAGTAAGGGACCGAGGGTCTAGTGAGATGGAGGAACTGAGGGAAATACATGTTAGTAGGGAAGTGGTGTTAGGTAAATTGAAGGGATTAAAGGCAGATAAATCCCCAGGGCCAGATGGTCTGCATCCCAGAGTGCTTAAGGAAGTAGCCCAAGAAATAGTGGACACATTAGTGATAATTTTTCAAAACTCCTTAGATTCTGGATTAGTTCCTGAGGATTGGAGGGTGGTGTGGTGAACTACATGTGCCTGTCTGGACACGCCCCCTGCTGACTCCTCCTCCCACAAACCCCTGTATAAAGGCGATCAAGGCCTGAGCCCGGCCTCTCAGTCTCCAGGATGTAGTATGGTGCGCGGGGGACAGGGCCTTCATTCAGTCGGAGGTGCAGCGGCTGCTCAGGGAGGGGATCATTGAGCCAAGCACGAGTCCTTGGAGGGCCCAGGTGGTTGTTGTTCGGACTGGGCAGAAAAATAGGATGGTCGTGGACTATAGTCAAACAATCAATAGGTTCACGCAGCTTGACGCGTACCCCCTACCCCGCATCGCGGATATGGTCAACCAGATAGCTCAGTACAAGGTGTACTCGACAATAGATCTGAAATCTGCTTATCACCAGCTCCCCATCCGCCCAGAGGACCGCCCCTACACCACCTTCGAGGTGGGCGGCAGGCTCTATCACTTCCTGCGCATCCCCTTTGGTGTCACGAATGGTGTCTCTGTCTTCCAGAGGGAAATGGACCGGATAGTGGACCAGTACCAACTGAAGGCCACATTTTCCTATCTGGATAATATCACCATCTGTGGTCACGACTGGCTGGATCACAACGCCAACCTCCAACGATTTCTCCAAGTGGCCGAAGCTCTGAACCTTACTTATAACAGGGACAAGTGTGTGTTCGGAACCACCCGCCTCGCTATACTTGGGTATGTCGCGGAGAACGGGGTCATTGGCCCTGACCCCGACCGTATGCGCCCCCTGTTAGAACTCCCTCTTCCCACCACTCTCAAAGCCCTCAGACGGTGCCTGGGTTTTTTTTCCTATTACACCCAATGGGTCCCCCATTATGCAGACAAGGCCCGCCCCCTGGTCAAGTCTACCACTTCTCCCCTCTCTGCTGAGGCCTGCGCGGCCTTCAGCTGCATTAAAGGGGACATTGCCAAAGCAATGATGCACGCGGTGGATGAGGCCATTCCCTTCCAAGTAGAGAGTGACGCCTCCGATTTCGCACTTGCTGCTACCCTCAATCAGGCAGGCAGGCCAGTAGCATTCTTTTCTCGTACCCTTCAAGACTCTGAAATTCGGCACTCCGCGGTGGAGAAAGAAGCCCAGGCCATAGTGGAGGCTATTAGGCACTGGAGGCACTATCTCGCTGGCAAAAGGTTCACCTTGCTGACCGACCAGCGCTCAGTTGCGTTCATGTTCAGCAACCAACAGCGGGGCAAAATCAAAAATGATAAGATTTTGCAGTGGAGAATAGAACTCTCTACCTACAACTATGATATCCTGTACCGGCCTGGCAGACTCAATGAGCCCCCTGATGCCCTATCCCGGGGAACGTGAGCTAGCGCACAGCTCGACCAGCTGTATGCCCTTCAAGCACAACTTTGCCATCCGGGGGTCACCCGATTTTACCATTTCGTGAAAGCCCGGAACCTGCCGTACTCCCTGGAGGACATCAGGACGATGACCAGGGACTGCCAAGTCTGCGCTGAGTGCAAACCGCACTTCTACTGTCCTGACACAGTGCAATTTGTCAAGGCCACCCGACATTTTGAGCAACTGACTTTAGACTTTAAGGGCCCCCTTCCCTCCACTGACCGCAATCTCTATTTTCTCAATATTATCGATGAGTACTCGCGGTTCCCCTTTGCCATTCCCTGCCCCGACACCACTACCACGTCCGTCATAAAAGCCCTGCGCCAGCTCTTCACTCTGTTCGGATATCCCTGCTATATCCACAGTGATAGAGGGTCCTCCTTTATGAGTGACGAGCTGCGCCAGTACCTGCTAGCTAGGGGCATTGCTACCAGTCGGACCACGAGTTATAATCCCCGGGGAAATGGACAGGTGGAGAGGGAGAATGCCACAGTGTGGAAGGCCACACTTTTAGCCCTTAAGTCAAGAGGGTTGCCAGTCTCTCGACGGCAGGAGGTCCTCCCTGAGGCACTCCACTCTATCCGCTCCCTGTTATGTACGTCCACCAATGCCACCCCTCACGAACGCCTATTCTCTTTTCCCAGGAAGTCTGTCACTGGGACCACCCTACCAGTTTGGCTGATGTCCCCGGGGCCAGAGCTGCTCCGGAGACATGTGAGGAGTACTAAATACTCCCCGCTGGTGGAGAGGGTTCACCTTCTCCATGCGAACCCCCAGTATGCCTACGTGGTCTTACCTGATGGGCGGGAGGACACGGTCTCCGTCCACGACCTGGCGCCCGCAGGTGCAGCAGACCACGACCCTGAACACTCTCCGGTAACTATGAACCCTGTACCCGAGGTGACACCTCGCACACCAGGCCCTACACAGACTCCTCACGACACTCATATACCGGGCGTTTCGTACGCGTATATACCAGGCGCCTCGCACATGCGTGAGGGATCACTGACGCCTAGTGGGCTGGAACCAGCACAACCTCCATCTCCTGTGCAATCACCACCACCGGCACCTGTGCAATCACCACCACCGGCATCTGTGCAATCACAGCCGGTGCTACGTAGATCACAGCGACAGATTCGACCACCTGATAGACTTAACCTGTAAGAAACTTTGCCACATGGGGACTCTTTTAAAACAAAGGGGTGGGGGTGAATGTGGTGAACTACATATACCTGTCTGGACATGCCCCCTGCTAACTGCTCCTGTGGCTCCTCCCACGGACCCCTGTATAAAGGCGATCAAGGCCTGAGCCCGGCCTCTCAGTCTCCAGGATGTAGTTTGCTGGTCACTCACTGCTTGCTCCTTCTTCCAGTCAATAAAAGCCGATATCTCGCCTTCACGTCTCAGAGTGAGTTATTGATGGTGCATCAGGTAGCTAATGTAACCACACTTTTTAAAAAAGGAGGGAGAGAGAAACCAGGGAATTATAGACCAGTTAGCCTGACGTCGGTGGTGGGGAAAATGCTAGAGTCGGTTAACAAAGATGTGATAACAGCACATTTGGAAAGAGGTGAAATCATCGGACAAAGTCAGCATGGATTTGTGAAAGGAAAATCATGTCTGACGAATCTTATAAAATTTTTTGAAGATGTAACAGTATAGTGGATAGGGGAGAGCCAGTGGATGTGGTATATTTAGATTTTCAAAAGGCTTTTGACAAGGTCCCACACAGGAGATTAGTGTGCAAACTTAAAGCACACGGTATTGGGGGTATGGTATTGATGTGGATAGAGAATTGGTTGGCAGACAGGAAGCAAAGAGTGGGAGTAAACGGGACCTTTTCAGAATGGCAGGCAGTGACTAGTGGGGTACCGCAAGGCTCAGTGCTGGGACCCCAGTTGTTTACAATATATATTAATGATTTAGACGAGGGAATTAAATGCAGCATCTTCAAGTTTCTTCACACAGAGTGGTGAATCTGTGGAATACTCTGCCACAGGAAACAGTTGAGGCCAGTTCATGGGCTATATTTAAGAGGAAGTTAGATATGGCCCTTGTGGCTAAAGGGATCGGGGGTATGGAGAGAAAGCAGGTACAGGATTCTGAGTTGGATGATCAGCCATGATCATACTGAATGGCGGTGCAGGCTCGAAGGGCCAAATGGCCTACTCCTGCACCTATTTTCTATGTTTCTATTCTGTGCAGTAACCTCCCCCCACCTCCAGTCACCCAGTCCCATTGCAGACACTGATGCAGCCAGTTAAAATGCTCTTCACACTACATCTGGAGACATTAGCCGGTGTCTTTGGTGATGTACCAGATCTCCTCAAACTCCTAACAAAATCATGGTTATTTGAGTTACTGTTACCTTCCTGGCAGCTTTAACCATTTGGGCATTTTCCTCAGACCTCTCTCATTAACAGGATGTATTTCCCCTCAGAACCACTGGTCACTGGATGTTTGTTATTTTTCACACCTTTCTCTGTAAACTCTAGTGACTGTTGTGCATGAAAGTCCCAGGAGACCAGCAGTTTGGGAGATACGCAAGCCACCCCGTCTGGCACCAACAATCATTCCATGCTCGATCTCACTTAGATCACATTTCTTCCCCATTCTGATGTTTGGTCTGAACAACAACTGAACCTCTTGACCATGTCTGTTTGCTTTTATGCATTCAGTTGCTGCCACGTGATTGGCTGATTAGATATTTGCAATAACGAGCAGGTATACAGGCGTACCTAATAGAGTGGCCTGTGAGTGTCTGTCTCAATGAAAGCTAAAGAATAGTAACAAAGCAATAAAGGACACCTATGTGACTGAACACAAACCTGGAAAGGCCATCTCCAGAACAGCCCGAATGCAAACAACCACAGATAAATGATTGTCTTTCTCCGCCCCTAGAAAAAGATTTTGAGTAAACATTTTGGAGCTTTTGTTGATTGCTTCATGAAGGAGCTCTCTGCTTGATTGGCCACAGCCTCTCCTTGTCCTAAATGGCTTCAGTCCCCTAAAGTTCACAAGTCGACTGATTGCCAAAATCAGCCTGAAGTGATTGGACTTGAAGGTAAGCGCTCCACTCCGTCACGATGTAATGAGGCTCTCACACTAGCCAGACTTGAGATGCGCTTCACATTGACGACACAGGCCTCTCTACAAATAGCAACGGCTCCTCCATTTTGACAAGCCAACCCTTGAACTAAACCATTCCCCACCATGGCACTCAATTATTATTTTTTAATCAATGTAATGCCTAGCAACCAACCCAGTGACTTGGAGACCAAATACTTGGAGCATGATGCTTCAGGATCTCAGCAGGAGAGAAATCACTGAGAAAGCAGCAGCAAACAGTGTAAACCAGCATTTGGGGTTAACACCATATTTATTCTCAGTGGCCACCTGATAATAAATGGCCGAACGCTGTTGTATACTGTATAATATCATATGACATAATCCTATCTCTTATGGTCTTACAGCCTTATACAGAAGTGTGGAGGCATATCTCACTCCTTCCCTTACATCACCTGCCCATCACCTTCTCTGGTGCCCCTCCTCCTTCCCTTTTATCCCACGGTCTACTGTCCTTTTCTGTCAACTCACTTCTTCTTCAACCCTTTATCTTCTCAACCTCCGAGTTTCTCAGTTCATCCCCCACTCCCCCCATTCCCTGGTTTCACCTGTCAACTGGCAGCTTGTTCTCCCCTCCCTCTCACATTCCTATTCCGACTTCATCCCCTTCCTTTCCCGTTCTGATGAAGGGCCTCGGCTCGAAACGTTGACCACTTATTGCCTGATCTGCTAACTTCCTCCAGCATTTTGCATGTGTCACTCCGGATTTCCGGAGTCTGCAGTATCTCTTCTGCTTTAGGTATGTCTCAGTTGTATAGAGCACTGGTGAGACCACATCTGGATTACCGAGCACAATACTGGGCTCTTTATTCAACAAAGCTGTTGAGAGAAGATTTAATGAAGTGGTGCTGGAATCGGCCGATTGTTCCTGGTGTAGCAACGTCTCAGAGGATCTACCCTGGCCCAACACATTGATGCAATTACGAAGAAGACATTCCAGCAGTTCTACTTCTTTGGGAGTTTGAAGAGATTGGGTTTGAAACTAAAGACCGTCTACAGATGTACGTCAGAGACCACGCTGACTGGTTGCATCACAGCCTGGTTTGGAGCCTCAGCATCAAAAGAGGCTGCAGAGGGTTGAGGACTCATTCCATCACAGGCACAGCCCTCCCCACCATCGAGTACATCTTCAAGAGTTGGTGCTTCAAGAAGGTGACATCCATCATTAAGGATCCTCACCACCTGGGACATACCTGCTTCTCATTACTACCATCAGCCAGGAGGTACAGAAGTACACACACTCAGTGATTTAGGAACATCTCTCCCCGCTCCCATCAGATTTCAGAATGACCCTTCAGCCATGGACACTACCACAGGAATCCTTTTTGTTTTGCACTATTCACTTACATTTATAATTATAGATTTCTAAGTTTTTGCACTTCATGCTCCTGTGGTTCATGACTTTTAGAAGAAAATCCATCTCTCCTTTGCTCCCTGAGATTAACTTACAGGCCTCCACTGCCCTTGCCTAAGAGGAGAGCCTGCATTGATGCTTGGCCCACTTCCTTGCCTGATTCCTAGGAATCAAAATTAGGTTCATCATCTCTTCCATGTCAGCACTGCTTCATGTCAACTGGTTGCTAGGGAACTCTACCAGGACCCTCATCATTGCTCTTGTCAGCTGGTTGTTAGGGAGCATTGCAAACAGGTTTTGAGTTTTGACCTCATTTCCTCTTGACTACCTTCTCACAGTTGCCATCCTCAGAAGAGGACTTCATCCTTGCCTTCCTTCACACTGAAACCTGGAGCTCACTCACAAGGTTCTACCAACTTGGTGATAGCTTTCGACTTTTCTCAACTCCAAAGAGCCGAGGATGGTGGCGAAGAATCTATGAGGGCTGGAAACTAGGCTTCCTGTCGTAAACTGTTGTAGATTCACCTTCTGCTACCAGTTCAGAATGGGCTCCATGTCAACGAAAGGATCAAAGCTGCCTTTCACTGCCACTTCTATCGCCCATAGACAAGTCTTGTTTTAGAACATCTCACACTCCTGAACACACGTGGTCAAATGTGGAAGCTCAAGATGTCCATTCTTCTAACCTCCTGTTCTGCCACAGGCACTTCACATCTGGCCCCTCAGCTCTAAGACAGGGAGGGTTGGCCAAAGAACACCAACCTATTTACTTGAACAAGGTCCCACCCCTGTAAACAGAGGTAAGAGGTTCATGGGGAACTCATGGGGAAGGCTGTGGAAGGAAACCCCAAGGGAAATTCCAGAGCTGGAGGTCCTAAGGCAATCCTACATTAAGTTCAACACTGACTGGCAACTCCGCTGGTTCCAAGCTATATCGTTCTCTGCCATTTCTTTAGATTCATCAACTGTGGGGAGAGGTGGAGCCTGCTACATGGGCAACAGCTTGCTCTCCATATCATACTGCCCTGACTTGTGTATCATGTAACATCTAGGATCAACCCTAGCCTCTATAATTATATGCCAACACTTTTATTTACCTATTAACTTTTTAAAAATAATTCAAATCTATTAGGAGATTTTTTTTTTAAAAACAGGCTCTGGCGATCAGAATTGGAAGAACAATTCCAAAAGTATCAATGAGCTGCCTAATGACATTGGGGATGTGGGGGTATGGCATCAGCATCCAAAACCTAAGGCTTACTCGCTGTGAGTATGTCTGATTCCTCTTGTAAAAGATCCCAAGTGTGCGATGGGCCAACATTTACACTCAGAGGCCACTCTTTTAGGTGCACCTGTACAGTTGCTTGTTAATGCAAATATCTAATCAGCCAATCCTGTGGCAGAAATTTATGCAGACATGGTCAAGAGGTTCAGACCAAACATCAGAAAGGGGAAGAAGTATGATCGAAGTGACTTTGACCGTGGAATGATTGTTGGTTCCAGACAGGATGATTTGAGTATCTCAGAAACTGCTGATCTGGAATTTTCATGCACAACAGTCTCTAGAATTTACAGAAAAAGATGGTAAAAAAAAATTCAATCTGCAGTAAACACCCTGTTAATGAGAGAGGCCAGAGGAGAACGGCCAGATTGGTTCAAGCTGACAGGAAGGTGACAGTAACTCAAATAACCAGGTGTTACAGCAGTGGTGTGCAGAACATCTCTGAACACAAAACACGAACCTTGAAATGGACGGGCTACAACAGCAGAAGACTACAAACATACGTGCAGTGCCACTTTATTAAGTACAGGGGGTACTGAAGAGAGTGGCTACAATGGCACATAGACCGGATGCAGAGCTCGGGTAAGAAATGGCAGATACGAGTTCAATCCAGCGAAGTATGAAGTGATCCACTTTGGAAGTGTTGTTGCCGATTAACCAAACTCTGAAAACTCACACTTTTTCCTCAGTCATACTCCACCTGTGCACAAAGAACTGCCTGGCCCCAGTCACCACACTGCTCTGAAGTCTGAACAAAGAAATGCCATTTGTTTACAGGATTGACTAGCTGAATACAGATACTGGCCAATTGTGTAAGTTCAAACACCCTATTTGCATAATCAATCACACTACAATAATACATGAATTAATAACAAATAGAATCTCTACGTTTAGAGCTAATTATACTTCAGAATTAAAGTAACTGACCAATAGTAAATGTCACCCTAGATTCCTTTGTTTCCATTCTTGTCTCAGTATACCAAAAGGCTTCAGTCCCCTGCTTTGCAAAGAGACACTCTGCTCTTCAAAGGTCTCATGTGCGTGGGTTGACTGTGCACTATTTGCAAACTATCCTTGCCTGGACACTATCTTAATCCTTGCCTTGCTGGAGTTTCCACAGAAGGCAAACTACATACAAGGTGAATGGCAGGATCTTAGCAGTGTGGAGGAACAGAGGGATCTTGGAGTTCACGTCCGTAGATCCCTCAAAGTTGCTACGCAAGTGGATAAGGTGATTAAGAAGGCGCAGAGTGTGTTGGCCTTCGTTAGTAGGGGGATTGAGTTCAAGAGCCCCAAGGAAATGTCACAGCTCTGTAAAACCCTGATTAAACCACACTTGGAGTATTGTGCTCATTTCTGGTAACTTCATTACAGGAAGATTTAGAGAGGTGCAGAGGAGATTTGCCAGGATGCTGTCTGGATTAGAGAGAAAGTCTTATGAGGGAAACTTGAGCAAGCTCGGGGAGGAGGAGGATGAGACGAGTGGACAATTTACATGTCTAAGAGGCACAGGTACAGTGAACAGCCAGCACCGTTTTCCTAAGGCAGCATTAGCTAATACCAGAGGCTATCCCTTTAAGGTGAGTGGAAGAAAATTTAGGGGAGATGTCACAGGTAGGTTTTTGACACAGGGAGTGGTGGTGGAGGCTAATTGCGCATTATTATTATTATTATGTACAGTTCTGGTCACTGAATTATAGGAAAGATATCAACAAAATAGAGAGAGTACAGAGGAGATTTGCTAGAATGTTACCTGGGTTTCAGCACCTAAGTTACAGAGAAAGGTTGAACAAGTTAGGTCTTTATTCTTTGGAGCGTAGAAGGTTGAGGGGGGACTTGATAGAGGTATTTAAAATTATGAGGGGGATAGATAGAGTTGACGTGGATAGGCTTTTTCCATTGAGAGTAGGGGAGATTCAAACAAGAGGACATGAGTTGAGAGTTAGGGGGCAAAAAGTTTAGGGGTAACACGAGGGGGAACTTCTTTACTCAGAGTGGTAGCTGTGTGGAATGAGCTTCCAGTAGAAGTGGTAGAGGCAGGTTCGATATTGTCATTTAAAAAAAAATTGGATAGGTATATGGACAGGAAAGGAATGGAGGGTTATGGGCTGAGTGTGGGTCAGTGGGACTAGGTGAGAGTAAGCGTTCGGCACGGACTAGAAGGGCCGAGATGGCCTGTTTCCGTGCTGTAATTGTTATATGGTTATATGGATAGGCTGATCGAGCTGGGGCTTTCCTCTTTGGAGTGAAGCAGAATGAGTAGTGACTTGACAGAGGTGTGTTAGATGATAAGAGACATAGATAGAGCGGACATTCAGTGCCTTTTCCCTGGGACAGCAACAGCCAATATCACAGGATATCCCTTTAAGGTTGTTATGTATTTAATATTTGAGTAATCATGTGCATATGTATCTTGGTTGATTAAGCATTCCTGTTCGTTTAAATAATTCTTTACGGGTGGTATGCATAAAAGACGTGAATTGCACATGTTATCACGCTACCATGTGATACGTGCGCACCTCGCTGAAAGTAAACTGGAAGTTAGACCCATATTCTCAGACTCCTGTGCCTTACTCCGAATTAGATTAATGTTTTGAAGTTACGAAACATGACAAATGTGAGTGAAATTAAGCTGAGGAGGTTTGTCAGTGGTAGAATTTTTTTTAACATGCAATGTGGTATCTGCCCGGAACGCACTGCCGGGGGTGGAGTTTGAGGCAGATATATTGGGGGCATTTAAGAGACTCGTAGATAGGCACATGGATAAAAGAGGAGTGAGGGGGAGGGGTTACGGAAGGGTTAGATTGATCGTGTAGTGGGTTAAAAGGTCAGCACAATATTGTGGGCTGGAAGAGCCAGCACTGTGAATTGAATTGACTTTATTTCTTACATCCTTCACATACCTGAGGAGTAAAAATCTTTACATTTTGTCTCCATCTAAATGTGCGATCATAGTAATTTATAATAATTTATAATAAATAGAAGTTAATATAACGTAGAAATACACTCAAATCAGTGTGAGTTCATCAGTCTGATGGCCTGGTGGAAGAAGCTGTCCCAGAGCCTGTGAATCCTGGCTTTTATGCTGTGGTACCGTTTCCCAGATGGTAGCAGCTGGAACAGTTCGTGGTTGGGGTGACTCGGGTCCCCAATGATCCTTCGGGCCCTTTTCTCACATCTGTCTTTATAAATGTCCTGAATCATGGGAAGTTCACATCTACAGACGCGCTGGGCCGTCCACACCACTCTCTGCAGAGTCCTGCGATTGAGGGAGGTACAGTTCCCAGACCAGGCGGTGATGCAGCCAGTCAGGATGCTCTCAATTGTGTCCCTGTAGAAAGTTCTTAGGATTTGGGGGCCCATACCAAACTTCCTCAACCATCTGAGGTGAATGAGGCACTGTTGTGCCTTTTTCTCCACATAGCTGGTACAATGTTCTCTGGCCAGAGGTCAGTGTCACTGGTGTGGGCAGCTGCCAGACCCAATGTGGACTTATGCACCAAACTATCAGGGCTGTGTTCTGTGCCGCAATCAGCTCTGAGCAGAGCTCACCGTAGAGAGCAAAATATGAAAGTTGATACAACAGTGTTGTCTTCTGGGTGAGGTGTTAAGCTGTGAGCCTTAAGGAATCCACTGGCCCTGTTTTCTGGAGGATTAAGGTAGAGTCCCTTTCTGAATTACCCAAAACTTATCACCAAAATTGTTATCTAGTTATTATCAGACAACCAAGCTGTGGATCCAAATCCCACCAGGGAGTTATTTTTCAGACTTGCTGTGGCCGATTTCAAAATTGGTCGCTGTGTTTTCTCTGCACTTCCAAAGTCCTTTATTGACGGTGGGGTGCCACGGGACTCACCCAGGTGGTCGAGAAATGCAGGCATTCCCTTCCGGATGGTGCGGATCAATGGGGAAGCTGCCCGGCGCGCAGGAAAGCAGGCCTGAGCAAAACCTGGAGATTGCGTTCTCTTCATTAGGAAATTAGAAATGGAAGTCAGAGAGGCATAGTCATGGAGTAATGCAGGCCTCTCGGCCCAACTCATCCAGGCTATCCAATGTGCCCTCCAACTTAGTCCCATTTACCCCACACTACTTTAACCTCCCTCTATCCAGCTCCACCGTCAATACTAGCCTCCGCGGTATCCAGCTCATCTTCAAGGAGCAACGCCTCGGGAAGGCGGCATTCATCACGCAGGACCCCACCACCCTGGTCACGCCCTCTTCAGGATCGTGCAGGCACGCGCTCAGCGACTCAGGAACAGTTTCTTCCGCTCTGCCATCTGATTTCTGAAGGGACATTCGACCTATGAACACTACCTCACTACTTTTTTTAATTTAACTATTTTATATATGCTGACTGTAATTCAGGGATTTCTTGTTCTTCCCTCTATTATCACGTACTGCTACTAAGTTAGCAAATTTCACGACGTGTGCCAGTGCCGTAGACCTGATTCTGATTCTGTTCCCTGTGCTTATCCAAATTATGTTGTTATACAACGTCATTCTTGTACTGGCTTCAACCAGTTCCTCTGGCATTACATTCCATATATGCCTCATACATTTAAAGAAGTTTCCTCTCGGGTTCCCTTTAAATCTTTACCTCACACCCTAAACCTATGCCCTCTACTTTGAGGACTGCATGCATTTACCCCGTTAATGCCCCTCATGATTTTATACACCTCTCAACCTCCTACGCTCCACGGAATAACGTCCTAACCTGTCCCACCTCCACCCTCTAGTCCTGACAACACCCTCGGAAATCTTTAAACCTCAGAAGTGATGGAACGTGCTGCCAGGGGTGGTGGAGGAGGCAGATTCATCAGGGGCATTTAAAACACTCTTAGATAGGCACATGGATGATAGAAAATGGAAGGCTATGTAGGAGGGAAGGGTTAGAGTGAGTAGGTTAAGGGGCTGGCACAACATTGTGGGCTGAAGGGCCTGAATTGTGTTGTATTGTTCTGTGTTCAACACCCCTGGCAGCTCGTTCCACACACAATGCCACACTCTGTGTTAAAAAAAACCCTACCTCTGACATCGTCCCTGATACTTCCCTCCAATCACTGTAAAATTATACCCGTTCGTATGAGGCATTTCCATCCTGGGAGAAAGCTGTCTACTCTAGGCTTCGGCGTAGCTTGGCTTTCAGCAATGACGATGAAACTTGTGGCAGCCGAGTGAATGGAAGGGTCGAACTAACAGGCCTGGAACAATGTATTTGCATCTTCCCTCAGCGAAGTATCCTTGTGTCATTTGCCAGCGGACCCCGAGTAACTTTAGTTGTTAGCCTTTGCGATGACAACGAACCACCCAGCTCCAATTACTGCTCCGCATCTTCGACACCAAGCCTTGAGCTAACACCAAAGGTCATTAATCATGCCCAGCAAAGACCTAGTTCCCTTTGCACATTTCCCATTAATCAGCCATTCTGCGGGCCCAGCCAGCCAGTCGAGCCCAGCCAGATTTGCTTTGTCTTGTTTGTGTCTTTTTCAGGGGAGATGATTATCGTGACAGCTGAGACACTGATTAAACAACAATGCGCTTTGGAGCACAGATAAGTTTCACTGAGCCTCTCCTTCTTTAGACAAAGTGCCTCGTCCCTGTCACAATACAATCTTTTCTTTGGAAAATCAGCTTTTAGAATTCAATTTAGTCAGATAAAGGGAATCTTTAAGAATCCTTATTTGTCCTTAAAAGCCTTTTCTGACTTTATCAAATGATGAATCAGAACACTTTATCCCATGTCTGAAAGCATTTTATAATGTTAAACACCTCAACATCAATTAATCCTGGCACAAGAAAATGGATTGCAGTGAGAGATTGTATAACCTCAGAAAACAATAAAGGAGCTCCGTCTCTCCTACACAACATTAGGTCCTTCGATATTATTGATCCACATTACAATAATAGCATGCTTCAAAGATTTTCTCTCAATTAATTTTTTTAACCTGTGTGCTTCATTTATATTCAGCTCTCTCTGGGAGCCCAAATACTGTGAGATGGTCCGCAAATTGGTGGCTGGTTTAGTGATCGGGTGAGGTGGGCAGGAAGGGACAGAGCAGAGGGGCAGACAGAGGATGGGTGGGGGTTAAGGGATAGCAAGAGGAAAGAAGGAGAGGCTGAAGGGAGAGTGGTGGGAAGGGCTAGCAGATGGAAAGGAGGGGAAGAGGGCAAGGAGAGAGTTGAGAGAATAGTAGAATGGAGAGATTGGGAGGAGAGAGGAGGGAGAGGGAGAGGGAAAGGGGACTAGTGGATAGAAGGAAGAGAGGAAAACAAGGGGAAAGAGATCAAGACAATGTGGGAATGAAGGAATTGGGAGGAGAGAGGAGGGAGAGGGAGAGGGAAAGGGAAGGACTAGTGGATAGAAGGAAGAGAGGAAGACAAGGGGAAAGAGATCAAGACATTGTGGGAATGAAGGAATTGGGAGGAGAGAGGAGGGAAAGGACTAGCAGATAGAAAGAGGAGGGGAGGAAGTGGGGAAGGGTGGAGTGGAGAGAATGGGGAAGCAGAGATGAATTACTATATTATTAGTTCTTATAAAATTGTATAAAATACTCTCTCCATCACTGGGGTACCTTGGGTTCTATGTGCACCTTCTACTAAATGAGCAGCAGCAAGTTTAAGGTTTCTTCAGCACTATACCTGATGCATCATCAATAACTCTAGGAGACTGGAAGTGAATGATAGGCTTTTATTAACAGCAAAAATGGAGCACGACCATGTTGAAGACTGAGGGAGGAGCAGTGTCCCAATCATCTTTATACAGGGGCCTGTGGGAGGAGCCACACGGCAGCAGAGGGGCGTGTCCAGACAGGTATACATGGTTACCACAATACCCTAAATCCTGCTTCTACCACCTGGAAGGCTAAGAGCAGTGGACACAGGGAACATCACACCATAACATGGAATGTATGGTCATTCTTCATCATTGCTGAAATTCTGGTGCTCTCTGCCCAACATCTTTGTGGGAGTCTATTTGCCAGAAAGGTAGCAACTGTTGGGGAATCTGGGGCAAAAATAAATGAATGCACACTGTGTTTTTATCAGGGTCAAAACAAACAGAATTCTGCAGAATCTCAGCAGGTTAGGCAGCACCTATGGAGGAAAATGAACAGTCAACGTTCCAGGCCAAGACATTTCATCAGAACTTCTCCTGATGATGGAGCAATTCTCAGCCTAAAGCATCAACTGTCTGTTTCTCTCCTTAGATGCTGCCTGACTTGCTG
This sequence comes from Hypanus sabinus, assembly GCF_030144855.1. NCBI lineage: Eukaryota > Metazoa > Chordata > Chondrichthyes > Myliobatiformes > Dasyatidae > Hypanus > Hypanus sabinus. The sequence continues at coordinate 171,626,679 of NC_082711.1, forward strand.
GATCCCTCCAGTGTTTTCTGTGTCTTGCTCCAGGTTTCCAGCATCTGAGGTCTCCCACAGGTCTCTCTTCTCAAAGAAAGGCTTACAGTGAGAGGGGACAGACTTATACAGAACCTGAGGGGGCAATTTCTTCATACAGAGAGTGGTTCATATATGGAATGAGCTGTCAGAGAAAGTGACTGAAGTAGGTACAACAACAACATTTAAAACAGATTTGGTCAGATACATGGATAGGAAAGATTTAGAGGGATGTGGGCCAAACATGGTCCTGTCTCAGTCTGTAAGGAGTTTGTACGTTCTTCGCATGTCTGTGTGGCTTTCCTCCAGGTGCTCCAGTTTCCTCCCACATTCCAAAGACATACGGGTTAGTAGAGTGTTGGCGCGTGGCCAAGTGGTTAAGGTGTTGGTCTGGTGATCTGAAGGTTGCTAGTTCAAGCCTCAGTTAAGGCAACGTGTTGTGTCCTTGAGCAAGGCACTTATTGCTTAACCACACATTGCTCTGCGACAACACCGGTGCCAAGCTGTATCGGCCCTTGCCCTTCCCTTGGACAACACCGGTGGCTTGGAGAGGGGAGACTTGCAGCATGGGCAACTGCCGGTCTCCCATACAACCCAGCCCAGGCCTGCACCCTGGAAACTTTCCAAGGCGCATATCCATGGTCTCACGAGACTCACGGATGTCTATATGGGTTAGTAGGTGAATTGGTCAGACATGTACAATTGGGTGGTGCAGACTTGTTGGGCCAGAAAGGCCTATTAGCATACAGTGTCTTTGACTACATAAATAAATAACAATGGAGTAGCTTAGATAAGTGACTTTTTTTAATGCTTAATTTTTTTTTATTAAGATACAGCACAGAATATACCGTGTCACGCTGCCCAGCAATCCTCCAGTTTAATCCTAGCCTAATCACAAGACAATTTACGATAATCAATTAACCTACCAACTGGGACATCTTTGCGGGAGGAAATCAGAGCACCCGGAGGAAACCCACATGGTCAGGGGATTTTAGTCTTTACAGTCAGCAGCAGGATTTGAACCGGGGTCACCTGCACTGTAAAGTGATGTGCTAACCACTACCCTACTGCACCAATTTGGTGGGCATAGTCCAGTTGGGCCATCTGGCCTGTTTCTACACTGTACCATTCTATGACTCTATAAGGCAGTTCAAGGTCATCTCGTCAAGGACAGTGAAGGACCAGCAGTAATGGAAGCCCGGCCAACAACCCCTTCCGTGAATAAAACAGGACTTCAGCATTCAGCACTCAACACAAGAAGAGGTCAACCAATATAAATAAGCTGGGCCAGTGGCCTATCACCAAGTGTTACAGACAGGCTGAATACACCTCGGCGGCATTGTCGTTGATACTGGTATTGGGTTATTATTTCCACATGATACAGTGAAAAGTTTCTCTTGCACAATTATTGAACATTATATCGGGGTAGAACAAGGAAAAATGATGACAACATGGAATAAAGTGTAAAAGCTACTGAAACAGTACAGTGCAGGTGATGCACCATCAATAACTCACACTGAGACGTAAGGCGAGATATCGGCTTTTATTGACTGGAAGAAGGAACCAGGAGTGAGCGTCCATCATACAATGTCCTGGAGACTGAGGCCGAGCGTCAGGCCCCAGATCTCCTTTACACAGGGGCCTGTGGGAGGAGCCACAGGAGCAGTCAGCAGGGGGCGTGTCCCGACAGGCACATAGTTCACCACAGCAGGTAAACAATAAAGTGCAAGATCGTAACGAGATGGGTTGTAAGGTGAAGAGTGCATCTTATTGTACCTGCAAAAGAGGTCCACTCAAGAGTCTGACACGGGGATAGAAGCTGTCCTGCAGCCTGATGGTCTGTGCTTTCAGACTTTTCTATCTTCTGCCCAGTGGGAGATGGGAGAATAGAGACTGCCCATGAGGGGTGGGGTCCATAGAAGGGAGACTGGTCCCTGTGATGTGCTGAGCTGTGTTCAAAATGGTTCTATTATTGTTTGAGAAACCTAATAAGCCTCAATTGTACTCAAATCTGATTCCTGTACTTGGGAAAGTGACTGTTAATTCGATGAACTTGGAATAAAGACTGAGGGAACATGTTGTTGTCAAACCCACCTACTTCATCCGAGCCCCTTTTGGAAGATATACTGAAATGTATATTTCACCGGTCTATATGTGACTCCAGACCCACAGCAGGGGTCTCAGGAAATGGCCCAGGGTACTACTCTGTCTGGGGGATGAGCAATAAATGCTTATCTTGCCTCAATCGGCAAAATCTGATGCATGAATTAAAACCATTTGTAGGTGTCCCCGGAACTCCATGTGTTAATGACTAGTTCTCCCTGACTCATCTCCCTCGTTGTTTGTGTTATCTTCATCTCACCATGTCGCCTCTGTTGAGTCGTCACTCATGTTACTCATTCTCCTCTCCAACCTCATGTTGACCTTTTCTTTTAATTTAATTACTTGGCCCTTGTCTAATCTCCAAGACTAAAGATGCCCCACACAGCTTCCAAAGAGCAATTAGCAAGATTGGTAAAGAAGTTTCCACTTCAGCACCATATGCATAGATGTTGCAAACGGATGTGCACAGTATTGTACAGACCAGTCTTCTCCCTGCTTATTGCTTTGTGTTTCAACATATTCTCTGCATTGATTGCCTTCAAAATACATTAAATATTGACAACAAAGATGAGATGATCAATAGATGCAGGAGTAGGCCATTTGACCCTTTGAGCCAGTACCACTATTCAATGTGATAATGGCTGATCATCCACAATCAGTACCCCGTTCCTGCCTTCTCCCCATATCCCTTGACTCCACTATCTTTAAGAGCTCTATCTAACTCTTTCTTGAAAGCAACCAGAGAATTGGCTTCCACTGGCTTCTGAGGCAGAGCATTCCATAGATCCACAACTCGCTGGGTGAAAACGTTTTTCCTGAACTATGTTCTAAATGGCCTATTCCTTATTCTTAAACTGTGGCCTCTGGTTCTGGACTCACCCAACATCGGGAACATGTTTCCTGCCTCTAGCGTGTCCAATCCCTTAATAATCTTATACAAAGGTTTGTATGTTTCAATCAAATCCCCTCTCATCCTTCTAAATTCCAGTGTATACAAGCCCAGTCGCTCCAATCTTTCAACATATGACAGTCCCGCTATCCCGGGAATCAACCTCATGAACCTACGCTGCATTCCCTCAATCGCAAGAATGTCCTTCCTCAAATTTGGAGACCAAAACTGCACACAATACTCCGGGTGGGGTCTCACTAGGGCCCTTTACAACTGCAGAAGGACCTCTTTGCTCCTGTACTCAACTCCCCCTGTTATAAAGGCCAACATGCCATTAGCTTTCTTCACTACCTGCTGTACCTGCATGCTTGCTTTCAGTATGAACAAGGACACCTAGATCTCATTGTCCTTCACCCTTTTCCTAACTTGACACCATTCAGATAGTAATCTGCTTTCCTGTTCTTGCCACCAAAGTGGATAACCTCATAGTTATCCACATTAAACTGCATCTGCCCACTCACCCAACCTGTCCAAGTCACCCTGCATTCTCCTAACATCCTCCTCATATTTCACACTGCCACCCAGCTTTGTGTCATTTGCAAATTTGCTAATGTTACTTTTAATCCCTTCATCTAAATCAGTAATGTATAGACTGAGATGGAGAGAAGACAGAGAAGATGGAGCACTGGAGAAAATAGCAATCTTTAGGTCTTTCACAAGCATGAATGGACAATTTGTGGGCTGATTTTGAACCACCCTCGTTTTAACTCTGACCTCAATTAGGATTTAGCTCAAGAATTAGTTTAGATTAATTTAAACTACCCTAGGGCGGCAAGATAGTGTAACACCATTACAGCACCAGCGACCCAGATTCAATTCCCGCTGTTGTGTGTAAGGAATTTGTACGGTCTCCCTGTGACCATGTGGGTTTCTTCCAGGTGTTCCAGTTTCCTCCCAGATTTACTCAGAGAGTGGTAGCTGTGTGGAATGAGCTTCCAGTAGAAGTGGTAGAGGCAGGTTCGGTATTGTCACTTAAAGTAAAATTGGATAGGTATGTAGACAGGAAAGGAGTGGAGGGTTATGGGCTGAGTGCAGGTTGGTGGGACTAGGTGAGAGTAAGTGTTCAGCACGGACTAGGAGGGCCGAGATGGCCTGTTTCCGTGCTGTAATTATTGTGGTTATATGGTTATATTCCAAAAACGTATGGGTTATTAGGTTAATTAGTCAAGTGGGTGTCACTAAGCTCATTGGACCAGAAGGGCCTATTACTGTGCTGTTTCTCTAAATAAAAAATTAAAAATTAAACTTAGATTCAACTTAGTCTGCGAGGCTGGTTTCGACGGAGCTTCCATTGTGTGCTGCGTCTGCAAGGCTGAGACGGGCGGCGCCTTGGAAGTCCATAGTGGGGGTATTCCCTTCTGCCACCGGCGTGGGATGGCGAGTCTGTCAGGACCCTGGGGACTTGTGGAAACTGTGTGATGATTTCTTTTGAACTTACAGTCCTTTAACATCTTGGACTATTTTTACTGTGCCCATAGTCTGTTTTTTATCAATTACGCTATTGTTTGCACTGTTGTAACTATATGTTGTAATTACGTGGTTTTGTGCAGGTCTTGTAGCTTTAGTTTTTGGTCTTGTTTTTGTCTGGTGGATTTGGAGCTCCTTTCCAGGGAATGCGCTAGACGGTAACGTGATATTAATACGCAGCAGCCTCTCCGGACTCTGGATTGGGGATTGCCAAATGTTATGTGGACTTTCTGGTGTAGTCTGTTTTGTCGTGTGCTTTTGTGATATCATTCTGGAGGAACTTTGTCTCATTTTTAAACTGCAATGCCTTTGTGGTTTCTAAATGACAATAATCTGAATCTGAAGTGGGCTACAATGGAAGATTTTGTGATTAGGACCAGATGTGTGAGCCTTTCTATTCAAACATAGAACTTTCAAGATGTTATTTTTAATACGTTTACACTGTTATTTACAGTGGAAATTGTTGGAGATGATGAGAATGTAACTGGAGAAATGTACAGCAGTGTAACAAAGCCACTCTTCTAACCAAAATGGGTTCCAAACTGTGTACCATGTGAACTAATACTTTAAAGCACTGTTAGGGTGTACTCTGGAGTCAGAGACTATAGCAAATACTAATTTCAACAGCAATCAGTTTTCAAATCTGAATATAGATTGTAGGTTGAACTTAAAATGCAGCTCAGAACAATGGTCTTCCTGAAGCTGAATTTTAGAGTAAATTACAGACCAGGGTACATCCAATTGACTCATATATCTGCATATGCATGAATGGAATCAACGTCCCATTGACCTATGATTCCACACTGAGATGAATATGAATTAGAGATAACGACACGCAACACTCATTTTGGGTGTGTGGGTGGAAAGATTCAGGTATTTTAAATATTACATGTAACTCAAAAGTAGTAACATGAAGGCATTGTATCTACAGAAATGTTCATGGAATCTTTGTTCTTTAACATATAAATGTGCTATACTGTTGGGTCATCTCTCTCTCTCCCTCTCTCCTTGCCTCCCTCCCTCCTCTTCCCCTCTGTCAGCTTGTCGGAGTTCCAAGTAAAGACTTTTATATCTACCAGCTGCTTCTCTCCAGTGACTTCGTTCCACCATACAGAGCACTGGAGGAACTCAGCGACCCAGGAAGGAAATGGATAGTCAGTATTTTGGGTCGAGACTCTTCATCCAACCCAAAACATCTCTCTGGATGCTGCCTGACGTGTTGAGTTCCTCCAGTACTTTAGGTGCCACGTCAGATTCCAACATCTATAGTCTTTTGTGTGTCTATCTCTTCATGCCACTGAAAGAAAAGGACTCAGATTCAGATCAGATTGGTGTATACACAAGGATACAATGAAGCTCTTTGCTCGTGCAAGGACCAGAGAGTAAACAGATTCCATAAATACGTACAGCAAAGAATGCAAAACAATAGAACAGTGCCAAGTCCAGGAGCGTAAAAGAATTGGTAAAATGACAGTAAAGGTCTAACCGAGAGGTAGAATCCAAGAATGTGACATCACCACTGGGAAGGAGATGGTTTGTTCTCTGAGGGAGCATCAAAGTCACAGAGTCAAAGAGTAATACTGCTCAGAAACAGGCCCTTCAGCCCAACTAAGGCCAAGTCCTAGATCAATTCAACCTTGAACTTTCAGAAATTTTGGAGGGCTTCACATTTGGAACCAGGAATCAGGATTTAGACAAGATGACATATTGGTCCAGTGGTTAGCATAATGGTATTAGATCACCAGCAACCTGGGTTCAATTCCACTGCTGTCTGTAAGGAGTTTGTACGTTCCACCTGTGAGAAGATCAGGAGCTGGCGAGTGCTCATCAAGAGATCAGAAGTGGAAAGGGTCAGCAACTTTAAATTCCTCGCTGATATTACTTTGGAGGACCTGTCTTGGACCCAGCATGTATGTGCAATTATGAAGAAAGCACACCGGCACCTCTACTTCCTAAGGAGCTGGCAAAGATTTGGCATGACGTCCAAAACTTAGACAAACTTCTGTGGATGTGTGGTTGAGAGTATACTGACTGGCTGCATCACACCTGGCATGGAATCAGCAATGCCCTTGAATGGACAATCCTACAAAAAGTCATAGATACAGTCCAGTCCATCACGAGCAAAGCCCTCCTTACCACGAGAGCATCTACATGGAGCATTGTCGCAGGAAAGCACCCCCACCACCCAGGCAATACTCTCATCTCGCTGCTGCCATCAGGAAGGTGGTACAGGAGCCTCAGGACTCTCACCAACAGATCAGGAACAGTTATTACCCCTCAGCCATCAGGCTTTTGAACCAAAGGGGATAACTTCACTCAGCTTCACTCGCCCCATCACTAAAATGTCCCCAAAACCTATGGGCTTATCTTCAAGCACTCTTCATTCCATATTCCATATTTATTGATTTTATATTTATTATTATTAGTTCTTTCTTTTTGTATTTGCACAGTTTGTTGTCTTTTGCACACTGGTTGAACGCCCAAGTTGCTGTAGTCTTTCATTGGTTCTATTATGGTCACTAGATTTATTGAGTATGCCCGCAAAAAAATGATTCTCCGTGTAGTATATGTACTTTTTGTAGAAGCCAGCTGTGAAGATGTTAATTGCCAGGGCAGCTGCATGTCAAGAAGCAGAGCATTGGGTCATTCCAGCAGGGATGTGAAAGGAGCGCAGGTCTTTCCTTTAGGAGCCGTTCGGAGTGCAGATCTTTCCTTCAGGGGAAGCCTTGTGTGGTACAGAGATTCTGCCTCACATAAAGGAGCTCAACAGATATGAAAATGAAGTAAAGGTAAAAACAAACCAAAAATTAATCGGTAGAGTTAAAGGAGAAAGTGAGGTTAGGATAGTAGGGAATAATAATTGACACATCACAAACTCCGACAAATGCATTCCCCACAAACAGCTGAAAATAGGAAACAGTGGGACTATTGAACACAGCCCAAGGTGACAGAAGAACAACAGACCGTGGGAGAGCAAACACACTGAATGAATTCTTCAGTCTGCCTGCATGTGTTACTGAAAGAGGTCATGGCTATCTCCCCAGCGTGAAAGCTGACTTTCCAAAGTTAACAGAGGAAATGGCAAATGAAATTGATATTTCAGAAGAGACGATCCCCGGCAGAATGGGAAATTGAAGGAAGGTTCGTCTCCCTGGCCAAATGGGCTTCACACGATGTGACTGAAAGAAGCGGCTGGAGGTGTGGGGGGGGGGGGGGGTGTTGGAATCAATCAAATCTTTTACAGTTTCATGAGGTAATCTTCGGAGGTGAGAGGTGTGACAGCTCAGGCAGTGACAGGAACAGAAAGGAGCCATCAGCCCATGGAGTGTAATCCCAGTGCCTGGCAGTGTGAGCTCATCTGTGTCATTTTCTTCCCTCTAACCCCGCGAACCTTTCCCTCCCGAGTGCCGATCCAATTTGAAGCCACCTAATGTTTTTCTTTCAATCATCCCTCAGGCAGTAAGTCCCAGATCACTACCATCCCCTTCCTAAAAGTTTCCTTTCTGGTTTCAATGTTTAAATCTCCGTGGGCCATATTAGTTAAAGCATCAATGGATGGAGACTGCTCACTTCTATCTACACTCAGTGGCCACTCAGCGGTCACCTGCTCGTTAACGCAAATATCTGATCAGCCAATCATGTGGCAGCAACTCAATGCATAAAAGCACGCGGACATAGTCAAGAGGTTCAGTTGTTGTTCAGACCAAACATTGGAATGGGGCAGAAATGTGATCTAAGTGACTTTGATCATGGGATGATTGTTGGTGTCAGAATTTGCATATCTCAGAAACTGCCGACCTTCTGGGATTTTCACGTGCAACCATCTCTAGGTGTGAAAAACAAAAAAATACCCAGTGAGTGGCAGTTCTGTGGGTGAAAATGCCTTGTTAATGAGAGAGGTCAGAGGGGAATGGCCAGACTGACTGAAGTAACTACGCGTTACAACAGCGGTGTGCAGGAGAGCACCTCCGAACGCACGACACATCGAAACTTAAACTGAACGGGCTCCAGCAGCCGAAGACCACAATCATACTGCCTGTGTGAGTGGCACAGTAGCATAGTGGTTAGCACAGTGTTTTACAGTACCAGCGACCCAGGTTCGGGAGTTCTCCCTGTAAGTATGTGGGTTTCCTCTAGGTGTTCTGGTTCTCCCCCCCACCCCCACCACAGTCCAAAGATGTATGGGCCGGTAGGTTGATTGGTCATTATAAATCACCCAGTGACTAGGCGAGAATTAAATCGGTGGTTACTGAACAGCAAGGTTCTAAGGGCTCGTAGGACCTGATCTGTGATCTTGGACTCTTAAATATTCTCACACCCTTGTCTGCTGCGGGGAGCCTATCTGTGGACTTGAAAGCCCTTCACAAGGACACAAGAGCATAAGGAGGGCCAGTCCCTCAAGCCTGCCTCCCACCCTCATTCAGTACAGTCACAGCTGGCCTGATCAAAAGCGTATCTCTCTTCTCTCTGTCTCCATGGTACATGTCTCACCAGGGTACAGAATTCCAAAGATTCCCCACTCTGTACAGACAGGAAGCACCACACACCTCAATTGTAAATAGAGCCATAGCACAGAAACAGGCCCTTCAGCTCATTCAGTCCGTGATGTCCCAATGTTCCAGACCAGGACCACAGCTCTCCAATCCATGTACTAATCCAAACTTCCCTTAATCGTTGAAATTGAACCCACATCCGTCACTTCCACTGGCAGCTCGTTCCACACTCTCACCACCCTCTGAGTGGAGAAGTTCCTCCTCAGATTCCCCTCAAATATTTCACCTTTCACCCTTAACCTATGCCCTCCAGCTCTAGTTTCACCCAACCTCACACCTCGGTTTTAAAGATTACCCTCTCTTGTACCACTATCCCCTCAGTTTGAGGCTTTCCCAGCAGTGGAAAAGTCTCTATATCCACCATTTCATAGCACTTTAGGATACACTTCAGTAATAACACCCCTCATTCTTCTAAACTTGACGAAAGCAGCTCTGATCTATTTAACCTTCCTACCCCAGGAATGCACAGAGTATCCTCTTGACACCAGGCATTCTTTCTCCATTAAGTGACACAGAAGCTTGCGGTTGGAGATGGGAGACCAGCCTGCTCTGGTTTCGTGTCTGTGAGCTCCGCTGTGTGATGGACAGAGGCCGAGGCTGTGGGCCTGCTCCGGGCCTCGTGTCTATGGACTCACTTTAGTTCTGAACGCTGCTCGCTCGCTCTTATTGCTTGCACAATTTGCAATTTGTTTTTCTCTCTCTGTGAATTGGGTGTTTGCTAGTCTTTTTTTTAAAAAGGTTTCTTCGGGGGTACTTGTTCTGTGACTGATTGTAAGGAGGCAACTCTTAAGGATGTATAATTTACACATATTGTGTAAACAAACATACTTTGAACTTTGAGCATAACAGTACATATTACTCCAAGCATGACATTAATTGTGCAATTGTCATAATAATTGTTTCTGAACTTCTAGTCCCTTGCAATACAGGACGATACAGGATCATGCAACACAGGAATAGAATTAGGCAATTTGGCGTACCGTGCGTGTTCTGTCATTTGACCATGTCTGATTTATTTTCCCTCAATCCCATTCTCCTGCCTTCTTCCCGCAATCTTTGACATCCACTATCACTTTCCTAATTACTTGGTTCTCCTGTGGGAAGGCTGGAATTTTATGGTGTTCCCAAAGAACATACAGCCAGCTGAGAGGAGGCAGGAGAGACAGCAGTGGCTGGAATCTGGAGCAACACACAAACAGCTGGAGGAACTCAGTGGGTCAAGCAGCATCTGTGGAGGCAAATGAATGGTCAAGAACTGATTTTATCCCGATGCAAAGTCTTGACCAGAAACATCACCCATCCATCTGCCTCCACAGATGCTGCCCGACCCACTGAACTCTTCCAGCCATTGGCTTTTTTTTAAAAAATGGCTTCAGCCAATGAAGTGCCGCCGCTGTCGGACTGTAAGAAATTGTAATAATTGTGCAGCTAAGCTCCTTCAGTTAGGTAGATGATAATGAGGAGATGGTCTGCCTTCTCTGAGACATGGAAAAAAACTATTTCCATTGGCAGGATACCTCATGTTCAAAAGAGGTGGATTCCAGGCTTTTGCTAAAGAATCATAAGGGACAATGAGAAGTTTCCCTGCACAGCATGTTCTGGACAGGTGACGTCCACCATTAAGGGCTCCTGCTGTCTGAGTCATGTCCTCTCTTACTGATACCATCAGGCAGGAGGTACAGGAGCATAAAGATACACACCTCCAGCTTCCACAGCAACTTCTTCCCCACTGCTGTCAAGTTGTTGAACCCAGCAGAAAATTTCTAACACTCTCCTGGACTACATTTCCTTATCTCTCTCTTTCAGCTTGCACTAATTTTGTCGAGTATGTTATGAAGAATTTATTTTAATTTATGTTAATGTAAAAAACAGAGATTCTGCAGATGATGGAAATCCAGAGTAACACACAAAAAAACGTTGGAGGAACTTGGGAGGTCAGGCAGCTGCTATGGAATTGAATTATCAGTCGGCTGAGACCCTCCATCAAGGCTGGAAAGTTGGGTGGGGGAGGGTGGGGAAGATGCCAGAGTAAAGAGATGGGGAGGAGAAGAAGGACAAGCTAGAAGGTAAATGGTGAAGCCAGGTGGGTGGGCAAGGGGTGATAAAGTAAGAAGTAGGGAGATAGGTGGAAATGGCGAAGGGCTGGAGAAGAAGGAATCCGATAGGAGAGGAGAATGGACCCTGGGAGAAAGGGAAGGAGGAGGGGCACCAGAGGGAGGTGATAGGCACATGAGGAGAAGGGTTAAGAAGTCAGCGTGGGGAATAGAAAAAGAGGAAGGGGGGAGGAACAAAATTACTGGAAGAAGAAATCGATGTTCATACCATCAGGTTGGAGGCTACTAGACAGAATATGACAAGTTGATCCTCCACCCGGACGGTGTCCTTATCTTTCAGAAGAGGATGTCATGGACCAACATGTCAGACCAGGAATCGGGATAGGAATTATAATGGTTGGCCACTGAAAAATTGCACTTTTGGCAAATGGAGTGGTGGTGTGTAACAAGTGGTCCCCCAGTTTACGTTGGGTCTCACCAATGTAGAGGGCAGCACATCAGGAGCACCAGATACAATAGACAACCCCAACAGATTCACAGGTGAAGAGTTGCCTCACTTGAAAGGACTCTTTAGAGCCCTGAATGGAGGTGAGGGAGTTCATGTTCGTTATGTTTGCAAACTATTGTGTTTCTGTTGGTATTTATACTCTGTGAATTTATGCCCACACCACCAGTATCAGGTACAGTTATTATACCTCAACCATCAGTCTCCTGAACCAGTGTGTATAAGTTCACTCACTTCAACTCTGAACTGATTCTGCAACCTACTGACTCACTTTCAAAGACTCCACTGCGCATCTTCTCAGCATTATTTATTTATATATTTGCCTATCTATTTATAATAATTAATATTATTATCTATTTTATTGTATTTGCAATTTGTATTCTTCTGCCCATTGGTTGCTTGTCAGTCTTCATGTGTAGTTTCTCAAATTACTCTATCATATTTCTTTGTTCTACTGTGAATACCTGCAAGAAAATGAATCTCAGGTTTGTATATGGCGACATACTGTATTTGTCCTTTTGTGGTGACCCACTTCCTAGCGCACTCGAACCGGCTCACAAACAGCCAGCGCGCCAGCACAAAGGCCAGTCCCAAAAGGGCGCCAGGTCAGCTTCACCAACAAAGGGAAAAGCCCGCGCGGGATTGTGAGTACGTGCCCCTACAGCATCCGCGCCCGGGGAGGGCGGGATCAGGGAGACTTTAAAGCGAGGCTGTGAAGTTCAAATAAAATCTTCTTTAACTGCAGTTTACCGACTCCATGTTGTTATTTTAGCGCTGCGTGTAGCACACCGCTACACTTTGATAATAAACTTACTTTAAACTTTGGACTTTTATGATCATGAAATGCACTATCTGACAATGGAACCAGAATCGAAATAGTAACTTTCAAAAGAGTGTTGGGGAAAACAATACAAATCTGTGAGGGGAGGGCTGAGTGAGTGGATAGCACAGACGGAGTGGGCCAGGTGGGCGTCTTGTTTGTGAGATCCTTTAACAATCCTGCTCAGGGGTTTTCTCTGCACATCACTGTTAAGAAGCAAAATGCCGCCATCTAGGGGGGGTTCACTGGATCTGCAGCTGCTGTGGCAAGAAAGGAAACAAGCTTAGAATTGAGACATGAGCGAGACTGCAGATAAGAATGTAAGAAATCGGAGCAGGAATCGGCCATCTGGCAAGTCAAGCCTGCTCCACCAGTCAATAAGATCATGGCTTCACTCACCCCGTCACTAAACTGTTCCTACAACCTACAGACTCACTTTCAAGGACTCTTCATTTCATATTCACAATAGTTATTGCTTATTTATCTATCTACCCATCTATTTTCTGTCCATTTATCTATCATTTATTTTTTCTTTCTTTTTCTGCACGGTGCTGCCCTTTGCACATTGGTTGTTTGTCCATCCTGTTGGGGTGGGGTATTTCAGTGAACCTATTGTGTTCCTTGTATTTACCATGAATGCCCACAAGAAAATTAAGCCCAAGATTGTATATGGAGACATTTCTACTTTGATGATAAACTTACTTTGAACTTTTGAACTAAAGTAATTTCTCATAACCTCTAACAAATGTTCAGTGCCTTCTTTGAGTGTGGATACTTCTTGCTGCTGAATCAAAAATGAACAAGGAATGAATTTTAAGATGTTTTTGTTGCAGGACCAGGGGTCATGGTCCAAGGATAAGGGATAAAGCAGTTACGACTGAGCTAGGTAACTCTTTGTCACCGTGAGGAAGAGCAGCTGACATGGCCTTGAATTGAATAGCCCCCATGTGCTCCATAAGATCCACAGGGTTGTGAATTAAACACTTCATCCAAAAGTCCTGCTGTTGAACGGACCTCTTAAAAATTAAAGGTGGACTCCTGATTTGCTAATCTACCTTACTGTGACCTTTGCACTTTATCTGACAGTTTTGGACTCCTTATCTAAAAGATGTTCTGGTATTGGAGGAGGTTCACAGGATGATTCTGGGAATGAAAGGGTTATCATACAAGGATCATTTGATGGCTCTGGGTCTGTACTCACTGGAATTCAGAAGGATGGGGGGGGGGGAAATCTCATTGAGACCCTTTGAATGTTGAAAGGCCTACCCTAGACAGAGTAGATGTGGAAAAGACGTTCCCCATGGTGGGGGGCCTAGGACAAAAAGACAGCCTCAGGCTAGAGGGGCATCCATTTAAAACAGATGCAGGGAAATTTCTTCAGCCAGAGGGTGGTGAGTTTGTGGAATTTGTTACCACAGGTAGCTGTGGAGGCCAGGTCGTTGGGGGTATTTAAGGCAGAGATTGCTAGGTTCTTGATTGGACATGGCATCAAAGGTTACCGCGAGAAGGCCGGGGAGTGGAACTGAGGAGGGGGGAAAAAGGATCAGCCTTGATTGAATGGCAGAGCGGACTCGATGGGCCAAATGGCCTAATTCTGCTCCTATGTCTTATGGTGTTATCTGTCCGCACTGCAAATGCCCACAAGCAAATGAATCTCAGGGTTGTATATGGTGACATGTATGCACTTTGGTAATTATTTTACTTTAGACTTCAATTCCCGTTGTTGGAATGTGGAACAAAGATGATTTGCTGGAGAAACTCATCTGCGATTGTTGCCGTTTCAAGTCAAGACCACCCTGGTGACTGACTCCCCTACTCAGGCAGGGGTGGGGGAGCTAAAGACAGGGTGGTGAACTACATATACCTGTCTGGACACACCCCCCCCTCCGCTGACTGCTCCTGTGGCTCCTCCCACAGACCCCGGTATAAAGGCGATTGGTGACACAGACCCTTCCTCAGTCTCCAGGATGTCGTGTAAAGACAGGCTGCCGGAAAATTCAGCAGGCCCGGCAGAATCTGGAGAGGGAGATGGACGGTCAACGTTTCAGGCTGAGAGGCTTCATCTCACAGACAGGTTGGTGGGGAGATGGAATGAGCTGCCAGATGAAACTGTGGAGGTGGATACAACAACAACATTGAAAAGATATTTAGATTGGCATATGGAGAGCATGCTGACTGGCCACATCACTGTCTAGTCTGGAGGTGCCAATTGCACGGGATTGGAAAGAGCTCACGTTGTTGTGGACACAGCCAGTCCCATCATGGGCACAAGCTTCCCTACCATCGAGGGCATCTTCAAAAGGTGATGCCTCAGGTGGCCTCCATCACTAAGGACCCTCATCATCCACAACATGCCCTCTTGTCAGTGCTACCATCAAGAAGGAGGTACAGGAGCCTCCATTGTGCTTGTACAGTATGATGTGAACTTTCATTTTAATCCCACATCCCATTCCCATTCTGATGCGTCTATCCACGGCCTCCTCTGCTGTCAAGATGAAGCCACACTCAGGTTGGAGGAACAACACCTTATATTCCGTCTGGGTAGCCTCCAACCTGATGGCATGAACATTGATTTCTCCAACTTCCATTAATGCCCCTCCTCCCTTTCTTACCCCATCCCTTATTTATCCTCCCCCTTTTTCTCTCTCTGCCCCTCTCACAATCACTCCTTACCTGCTCTCCATCTCCCTCTGGTGCTTCCCTTCCCCTTTCTTTCTCCTTAGGCCTCCCATTCCATGATCCTCTCCCTTCTCCAGCCCTGTGTCACTTTTGCCAATCAACTTTCCAGCTCTCAGCTTCATCCCTCTCCCTCCTGTCTTCTCCTATCATTTCGGATTTCCCCCTCCCCCTTTCAAATCTCTTACCATCTCTTCTTTCAGTTAGTTCTGACGAAGAGTCTCGGCCCGAAACGTCGACAGTGCTTCTCCCTATAGATGCTGCCTGGCCTGCTGTGTTCCACCAGCATTTTGTGTGTGTTGCTTGAATTTCCAGCATCTGCAGATTTCCTCGTGTCGATGATGTGGACTTTGTTGCTTTGTAGCATCAGTACAATGCAATGACAAAACTACTATAAATAACAAAAATAAATAGTCAAGTCTAGGAATAACAATATCTCTGGGTTCATGGACTGTTCAGAAATCTGATAGTGGAGGGGAAGACGGTTCTGTACCTCCTCCCACACGGTAGTAATGAGAACAGGACATGATGCAGATGAGGCTCTTTAGTGATGGATGCCACCTCTTGAAGATGTTCCTGATGTCAAGGAGGGTTGTGCCCATGACAGAGTCTACAACCCTCTGGTGCCCTGTCTGTTGGACTCCCTTGCCAGGCGCTGATGCGACCAGTCAGGATGCTTTCCAAAGTGAAACTGCAGAAGATAACCGGTGACGTGCTCCCCAAGCTTCGAAGGAAGTCGAGACGCTCTCCTCTCCTCCTCTTGGCCAAACCTTGAAAATGCCCCTACCATTAGCACTCAGAATGGACGGGACCCCCATCTCATTATTTACCAGAGCGGATGAACTGATATAGCTGAATTGTACCCCAGGCTTTACCATGGCCCCATAACAAGGTTTGAGCTTGCTTGATTCACAGAGCAATCGTCAAGCACAAACAATGGGATTGAATTTGCAGAGTGTGCTCTATGTTTTATTGAGCAGAACAAGTGTGCCTATCCCACATTCAGCATTGAACAAGGATTCTCCTATAATGAAAGCCTTGTCTGCAGAGACTATCTGGGAGGATACAGGCCAATATTTGAAACAGGAAAGCACTTGTGAGAAACCTTCGCTTCTGTTATAGGACACAGTGCAGCAAAAGAACACAGTGGTAACACTTTGTAGAAAGGCCTCTGGGTGAATTGAATATATATGTATATAATTATTTTTGTCTACAATTCGCTCACCCATGATTTATGAAGATAAATTTATTGCCTGCCTATCTTCCCAAGGTAATATCTTTTCTTCTGCTCAACTTGTTGTCTAATCTATTTGCAAATCCATCAAAGCAGTTACAAGCTCGTGAGCTTTAACTCGCAGTGGATTCACACCTCTGTTGGTTCATTATGGAGCGCAAACTCTCACTTGGAACAACCCATTTAACCGAATGTTGCCTGTCAGAGGGTTAGAGCCCATTTAACCCCCAAGTACATCCACCTGCTTGTGTTTAATATTACTGTAAGCTGGTTGCAATTCTCACCTAAAGAACTGGGAGATTTAAATTCAAGACGTGGTGACTACGACCATAAAGACCATGAGACAAATGAGTAGAATTAGGCCATACAGACCATTGCGTCTGCTCTGCCATTCGATAATGGCCGATTTACTTTTTCCTCTTAACCCCGTTCTCCTGCTTTCTCCCCACAGGGTGTTGAGGCAGGTCGAGTGCTGTTGCAACAACAACGTCAGTAAGATCAAGGACTTCAGGAAGGGGAAGTGCAAAGGACACGTACTAGTCCCCATCAAGGTGTCAGAGGTGGAAAGGGTGAGCAGTTTCAAGTTCCTGGCTGTCAAAATCTCAGAAGATCTATCCTGGGCCCAGCATATTGACACAATTACGAAGGCATGACAGCAGCTTGTTCATCAGTTAAATTTCATTAGGAGTTTGAGGAGATTTGGTATGTTACCAAAGGCTCCAGCAAATTTCCACAGGGTGTACTGTGGAGAGCATTCCAACTGGTTGCCTCACTGCCTGGTATGGAGGGGCCACTGCACACGATGGAAACCTCTGCAAAGGTCTGTAAACTCAGCCAGCTCATGGGCACAAGCCTCCCCAGCATCAATGAATCTTCAAAAGGCAGCATCCATTATTAAGGACCCCCACCACTCAGGGAAGGCCTTCTTCTCATTAGAGGAGACAGAGAAACCCAAAGACACCCACTCAACTGGTGTTATAAGGGGAGAAGCTGTTCTCAAATCTGATAGTGTAGCTGCAAGACGATGCTTAGCCCAAATGTTTGGTATAAGTATTGATATTGGTTTATCATCGTCACAGGTAGCAAAATACAGTGAAAAGCTTATCCATACAGATCAGATCAGTACTCAGTGCATTGAGCTAGAATAAGGCAAAACAATAACAATGCAGAATAAAGTTTTAAAACTACCGGAACGGTGTTGTGCAGGTAAATATTGAAGTGCAAGATCACAACGAGGTAGATTGTAAGGCCAAGAGTTCATCTTATTGTACAAGAGGTCCAATCAAGGGTCTGAGAATTACCCTTGAGCCTGGTGACACATGCATTTAGATCTTTGTCTTCTGCAGAGGAGAGAGACTGTCCAGGGAAAGCGAGATCCTTCATAGTGCTGGCTGCTTTACCCACGCAGTGAGACGTACAGAAGGGGTCTGGTTCCTGTGATGTGCTGAGCTGTGTCCGCAATATCTTGCGGTCACATTCAGAGCAGTTGCCGTACATGGTACATCCAGACAGAATGCTTCTGATGGTGCAACGACAAAGATTGGCAAGAGTCACTGCGGATATGCTGAACTGTGATGGATGATAGATGGTGCCCTTTTGTAGGGGTGTATCCTGTACCTACCACAAACAGTGGGAGGGACATACTGTCATAGGGTGGGCACTGGGAACGGACCCAAATGCAAGACAGACACTGAAGTACTCGGAACAGGACTAGGTGTGTCAGGAAAGCAAGGGAAGTGGGGAAGAAGTGACACTGGACAAGACTAGGATACAGGGCCTGGGCTAGGACTAGACTAGGAAAGTGGGACCTGGACAAGAAACTGGGAACCTGGACAAGGACTCCGAGCCAGTGACTGGACAGGGACCCGGAACCTGGGTCTTGACTTGGGCTCGGACTCCGGATCCAGGTGAGGACTGGACATGGGGGCAGGAAGCGGGACTCCTGGGCTAGATAAGGACATGAAGCTCAGATTTGGACTTGGGAGACAGGAACACAGAACACAGAGCCAGGACCCCTCCTTGGGAACAAGACATAGGGCCAGGACTCATACACAGAAAGCTGAACACAACAAGACAGCTCCCAACACTAGGTAGCAGCAAACAACCAGACCTACCTAGCAACGGCATGGACACAAACAGACAGTTCCAAACAATGAAAGACAGTTCTTTATCTAGACACAGCAAGGCTCCAGTCTTGCTCCAGCAGTAGAACTTGACAGCAAAGACACAGGCAAGGCTCCAGACAAAAGGTAGCAGGTGAGGCTACAGAGGGAAGGGAAGAGTCCAGCCCCAGGGTCACAGCAAAGACAGCCTGATTGACCCAACAGAGACAAGGACAGGAAGGGACAGATCCAACCACAGGGTAACAGCAAAAACCAGCCTGACTTACCTCACAGCAGCAAGGACAGGATACTGACAAGACAAACCAGCCCCCACACTCGAACCCAGGGCCACTTATATTCCCAGCCCCAAGACAAGCATCAGGTGCCTATGATTAAGCCCAACTGAAACAAGGGACAGCCGGAAGACCTGGAGTCCGGAGTCCACGGACCGGATCATGAACCGGAATGCAGACTTCACAGACCAGACCATGACACATACCCGTGATGTATTGGAGTGAATTCATTATTCTGGGGTGAATGTATTACTCCCTGTAGCTTCTTGTGTTACTGCACTTTCGAACTACTGCAGCAAGCAGTCAGGACACTTCCAACAGTACCCTGTAGAGTGCTCAGTGGCGTGACTAACCTCCTTCATCTCCCATGAAAGTAAAGACCATTCCAAGCTCATTAGAAGCCAGGTTAACTGGAGGCAACATAATTTAGGCTTCATGTTCCTGGAAGCTATGGGGTAACTGCAAGGGACTGATTGGAATTGACGAGGACAAATGTGATGGTTGAACAGTCATGTCGTACTGAAGGTCACCTGACAGGTGATACTGTGGCTCAATGCCTGAGGCAGGATCAATAATGGCACTTACAAGACAGTTGCAGAGGTCTCTCCCAGCTTCTCACTTCATCTGCTTTTCCTACCCACTCGGCTTCCCCTATCATTTCCCAGCTTGTAGTCCTTCCCTTCTCCCAACCTTCCTACTCTGGCTTCTTCCCCCTTCCTTTCCAGTCAAAACGCTGACTGTCCCTCCTCTGCACAGATGCCTCCTGACCTGCTGAGCTCCTCCAGCATTTTACATGCTTTCCAGCTTCTGCAGAATCTCTGGTGTTTATGAGTTACAGAGGTACTTGGATCGGGAGGGTTTAGAACAAATGTTTTCATGCTATGGACCAATATTATTAAGCATGGGGTTCATGGACCCCCATTTGTGAACCCCTGGTTTGGGGGAATGGAGGTCAAGCACAGGCAAATGGGACCAGCATGGTCAGCATGGATGTATTGGGCTGAATTGCCCTCAAATCGCTGTTCCACCTGGAAGAATAGTTTGGGTCCCCGGATGGTAGGGAGGGAAAAGGGAAAGGGACAGGAGGAGTTTTTAAAAAACTGGCGGAAGTTATGAAGGACCTGTTGAGTGCAGAGGCTGGTGGGAAGGGTCAGGGAGTTCTGCCCCTTGTTCTATCGAGGAGCAAAGTTATTGGGGCTGTGGTGTGGCTGGAGGAGGTATCTGTCCATTAGCCCCCAGTCATTCACCTCCACCAACCTATTTCCTGACCTCTTTGTGAAAAGGCTGGATGCATTGGGAACGTCATCCTGGGACCCTAATCCTCCCAATCTGCTGCTGTTGCCCAGCTCGGGAAAAAGGTACTTGCCAGCATTGTGTGTGCAGATATTGATTCTGCTGATAAAGTACTCCATTTTCCACAGAGCATGCAAAAAAAAAATCCTCTAATTCAGCAATTTTGCTGCTAAACCACACACCCACCACTGTAAACAGCAACTCTATCAAATTCGGGCAGAGTGTTCCATTTATAGAATGCAAGCATTCACAGTTAATTCACGTGGCGAGCACTGACAGATCATGCATGAGCTTCTGACTCCGACGATCTCCAGCAACCCACCATGCTCCCTCTGCAGAGAGAATGTGGAATGTGGTGAGGCCAAGTCCCTGCATATACTTAAGGCGGAAGTTGACCGTTTCCTGATCGGTCAGGGCATCGAAGGATATGGCGAGAAGGCAGGTGTGTGGGGTCGAGTGGGATCTGGGATCAGCCACGATGGAACGGCAGAGCAGATGTGATGGACTGAATGGCCTAATTCTGCTCCTGTGTCTTATGGTCTTATATTTCCCAATGGCAGGAGAATTGTGGGTTGGGCTTCACTGCCCTCTCTACTCCCACTGACCTACTGCAGGATACGGGTTCAGGATACGTGTGTGAGAGGGGTGCACAACAGCCCCCCCCCCCCACAACTTGTGTGGTGTGTACAGCCTTGGCAAGCAAGTGGAATCTGAGAATTGTCACAGTTTAGACAAGACCCAACAAGCCAGCTGGAGTTAACCCTCAAGCAAAATAAGTCCATTGTGTCTGCTCTGCCATTCAATCATGGGTGATTGTTTTTCAACCCCGTTCTCCTGCTTTCTCCCTGTAACCCTTACCCTATTTACCAGTCAGGAGCCTATCAATCGCTGACTTAAATACACCCAATGACCTGGCCTCCGCAGCCATTTGTGGCAAGAAATTCCACAGGTTCACCACCCTCCAGTTGAATAAGTTCCTCTTCATCTGTTTTCAAGGGACATCTCTATATTCTGAGGCTGTGCTATTAGATCCTAGAACCTCCCACTAATGGAAATATCCTCTCCACAAGCTCTCTACACTATCGTTCAGTATCCAGTAGGTTTCAACAATATCCCCCCTCATCCTTCTACCTTCTAAACTCCATCAAGTACAAGCCCAAACACTCCTCATGAATAAAGCCTTTCTTTCCTGGGATGTTTTCTTGTGAATCTCCTCTGGACCCTCTCCAGGGCCAGCATATCTTTCCTCAGATTGCTCACAATATTCCAAATATGGTCTGGCTGACCCTTCTCATTGCAACCACTCAGATCCTCCAGCCTAGCAAATCCTGAATTAGAACAAAGAAAGAGAGCCAACTTGTGTTCATGCTAGTCATAAAATACCTCGGAGATTTTGGAGGTAACTTTACTTCTGATCACTCTGAGGTTTACACCCTTTCAGGCGTTAATCCAGATACTGGTAAAATATTCTGGGGGTTGCTACCTCTGCCACCCTATCAGGCAGTGACTCCTACATGAAAAACCTTCAGACACAAGAAGATACGAGTAGGAATGGGATACCAGGTCCCTCTGTGCTGACCCCAACTCCTCTTCTTTGTCAGTTCTCCATAAACCTCAGGAGACCCTCACCACCAGCTAGCCCAGAGAATAATTTCCTCATCTCTCCTCTAATCCTTCTACCCAGCAGGAAGTACAGCTGCCACCCCACTCCAGTGAGTTGTCTGTGTGGAGTTTGCAGGTTCTGCCTGTGACTACGTGCGCTGGAATTTCCTCCCACATCCCAAAGGTGCATTGGTCGGTTAATTCACCGCAGTAAATTACTTATCCATCATCAAGGATCCTGTCGTCCAGCACATGCCCTCCTCTCATTACGACCAACTGAGAGGAGGTACAGGAGCCTGAAGACCCACACTCAACATTTTAGGAATAGCTTCTTCCCCTCTGCTACCAGCTTACTAACAGTCCATGAACCCTTAAAGACTACCTCACTATTCCTCTTACGCAGTATCTGTCTGGTCGTTTATTTATTTGTCTATTATTTATCTATCTATTTATTTATCTAAATATTAATATCTGTGCAGAGAAAATTTACAAAGATGTTGCTGGGGCTTGAGTTATAGGGAAAGGTCGAATAGGTTAGAACTTTATTCCCTGGAACACAGGAGATTGTAGAGCTACAGTATTCAAAATTACCAGAGGTATAGTAAGGGTGATTGCATGCAAGGCTTTAGCCTTGAGACTATGTGAAACTAGAACTAGAGGACGTAGGTTAAGGGGGATCTGAGGGGGAACTTTGCTCAGAGGATGGTGCAAGTGTGAAATGAGTGGGTTAAGTTGTAACATTTAAGTGAAGTTTAGGGGACGGGGTATGGAGGCCTATTGTCCAGGTGCCGGTAGGCAGAATAACAGTTTGGCATGGACCAGACAGGCTGCAAGACCTGTTTCTCTCCTGTAGTGCTCTGTGACTCCATCACTGCTTACTTTCGTACTGGGTCCTGTGCGGAGGGTTGTGGTCCAAGTGCAAGTAGATGGGATTAGGCAGTAGGCCAAGTTGGCATGCGCTAGATGGGCCAAAGGGCCTAATACTGCACTGTGATGTTCTGCAACTCTCTGAAGGTCTCTGTCCACCATGATGGAGGAGAAGCCATGGTTCAGAAAGACAAGTCAGAGGCACTGTCTGTCTCTTTCCACAGACCTGCTGTGTTTTACCAGCCATTTCTATTTATTCAATAATGAACAGAGAGCAGCCAGAGACAAGCTCGAAAGATAGCTGCCAGGCCCCAGTAATCTGAAACAAGTTCCAAGAGACAATCATTTGTTTACCCACAGTCTAAATACGTGCATTTTGGATTCAGATTTCTAACACCTGAAGTTTTTTTTTAATTTCTTGGAGCTCCAGGTAACTCGGGCAACAAAGATGCTGGTGGCCCAGGAAGGGCCCTCTCATGGGTCAGTGTACCAGAGAACCAAGAAGGTCTAAATCCTGGCACTGCAGCAGGAGACTGGCAAACACTGGGGTGGGATGCCCACTGTGAAGGTTCGAACCTCACAGAGTGATACAACCAGAACTCATAGGGGCAGAGTTCGGCCCATTGAGTCTGTTCTGCCACTCCGTCAAGGCCGATTTATTATCCCCCTCATTCCTACTCTCCCGCCTTCTTCCCATAACGTCTGACGCCCAAACTAATCAAGAACCCATCAACCTCCAATGACCTCCACAGTCAGCTCTGGAAATGAATTCCACAGATTCACCACACTTTGGCTAAAGAAATTCCTCCTCATCTCTGTTCTAAAGGGACATTCCTCTGTTTTGAGGCTGCTCCCCCCCGGTCCTGGACTTCCCTCACTGTAAGAAACATATTCTCAATGTGGACTCTATCAAGGCTTTTCAATATTTCAATGAGATTTCCCCCCCACCCCCTTCTAAACTCCAGGGAGTACAGCCCAGGGCCGTCAAACATCTTGGTATTTATCATGCTTTCTTCTCACTACTGCAATCAGGAAGGAGGTACAGGAGCAATAGGACCCGCAGCACCAGGTTCCGGAACAGTTGTTACCCCTCAACCATCAGGCTCTTGAACCACTGTGGATAACTTCACCCAGCTTCACTTATCCTGACACTGACTGTTCCCACAACCTATGGACTCACTTTCAAGGACTCTTCGTCTCATATTCTCGATATTTATTGCTTTTATTTTGTTTGTTTCTTTAATACTTGCATAGTTTGTTGTATTTTGCACAGTTGTTAAGCTCCCTGTTGGTGCAGTCTTTCATTGATTCTATTATGGTTATTGGACGTTGAGTATGCCTGCAAGAAAATAAGCCATAGCATTGTATTTGATGACATATATGTACTTTGATAATAAAATTTACTTTGAACTTTGAATTCCAGCATCTGTAACACCTTCTGTTTCTACTGTTCCTTTGCTGGGTATGGGCTTCCCTTAAACCACACCGGAGAGTCAAGAAGTTCTAAACTCTAAACTGGGAACACGCTGGGTGTGGGATCCTGGGTGTGAAAGTTCGAACCTTACAGAGCCCTTCACCTCCAACTCTCTGGCTCCACATCTCCAAAGATTCAGCACAGAAAAGCTGAAAATTACTTGAAGGGAAAACAGGAGTTGGTCTCTGAACAGAAAGCAAATTGAAATTTCACAGATAAAGATATTAAAACGTTGACAGCTCTTATTTTGCAACATTACTGTCGCCTGGCTCCAGATAGTAATTTTTATTCGCTTCAAACTCAATCATATTTTAATGATTACTGACAAGGAAACGCTTCCGTACATCAACACCCATCCGGCTTTCATTAATCAAGAGGTCTCAACAGTCCAATTGGAAAAAATTCAATAAAAAAAATCAGATAATTGTCTTCACTTCCTAACCCACAGATTTTAACACTTCATTTTAATGTGTCAATGCTATTTCTCATCTCATCTCCACTGTGTGTTGGTCTGGCTTCTTTGTGCCCCATGCTGTGTCTGAGCTGGGAGACGAGACCTACCCCAGGCTCGTTCCTGTCTCTTTCCTTCCACCAGGGAATTGGGAGTTTGGCCACAACGCTATTGGCCAGCGCAGAGTCAGCTGACTCCAGAATTTCCTTCAGGAGGAAGTGAGGTCAGTCCCCTGCTTGCCTGGCGTTATAGCATTTAAGACCCACCATGGCACAGAAGGAGGCCATTCAGCCGATCAGGTCCTTGCTAGCTCCCAACAGAACAGCCTCAGTCCCACTCCCCTTTTCCCTATTCCATTGAGCATAGAAATTACAGCACAGTACAGGCCAATTGTGTCGTGTCAAACTTCTAACCTACTCTAAGATCTAACTAACCTTTTCCTCCCAGATTACTCTCCATTGTTTTCATCCTTGCGCCTATTTAAGAAGTCCTTAAATACCCCTAATGTATCTGCCTCTACTGCCATTCCTAGAAACACATTCTTCACACCCAGCACTCTCTGTTTAAAGAACTTACCTCTGACATCCAAACCCACCCCCCCCCCATATCTTCCTCTGGTCACCTTAAAATTATGCCCCCTTGTATTAGCAACTTCCAGCTTGGGAAAAAGAGTCTGGCTGTCCACTCGATCCACGTTGCTTATCATTTTGAACATTGCTATCGAGTCGCCTCTCAGCCTACTTCATTCCAAAGAGAAAAGTCCTTGCTCGCTCAGCCTAGTCTCATAAGACATGCTCTCTAATCCAGGCGGCATCCTGGCAAATCTCCTCAATATCCTTCCTAAAGCTTCCACGTCCTTCCTATAATGAGGTGACCAGAACTGAACACAATATTCCAGGTAACTCCCCTGTGGCCCTCCTGCCACCGTTTCTCACGTGCCCACCTTCGCTCTCCCCGATTCCTCTGCCACTCACCTACACTGACGAGTCAGCTTACAGCAGGCTCGGCAATGGGGAGCAGAAGGGAGCTGGAACACCCAGGGGAACCAGGAGAACATGGAGATTAGCCCTACAAACAACACCCAAGGTCGGTATTGAACCGTGGGAGCAGGAGCTGTGAGGCAGGTGCATTGCCTGCCATGTCACCACGATGGCCGGCCTGCGTCTGGTTGCCCGAGTCCTGGCAGTAGTTTTACAGTGTGTAACTGGTCATGGGTTCCTCCACCCCGCCCACCCCTCCCCATGAGGAGCCCATTGAGTGTGGAGTTTGGGAGGGTGACTCATTAGTGATGATACAGCCATCCTGGTGTGTGGGGTGAGCTGCTGTTACACTGACCATCGCCGTTTGAGGAGGTGAAGAGATCAGTCCAAGATATCAAGTGGCAGGCTCACAGCTGAAGGAACGCAATACTGCGGCGAGTTCATCGAGGTAACATACCTCAGGAACCATAACTTTCCAATTCTGCCTGCTTTAAACACATCATCCTGTCCATTCACTCCCCACCCCTGTGAGAAAGTGATTGTGTCTGATGGTGCCTTCCCACCAAGTCCCACCTAATGTCACCCAATCCCTAAGTTGCTGGCAACAAGAGACTTTGGCGGGACCTTAACCCAAGTCCAACCACAGCCTCCATCTCCCCAAGTATCACTCAATGTCATCCTCTCTCTAATTCTCAGCCAAAGTCACTTTCTTGTCACATTCCGCCCATCATCACCCTCTGCCCAAGTCCCACCCAACCTCAACCTTCTCCCCAAGTCCCACCCAACCTCAACCTTCTCCTCGTCCCACCCATCCTCAACCTTCTCCCCAAGTCCCACCCAACATCACCCTCTGCCCAAGTCCCACCCAACCTCAACCTTCTCCCCAAGTCCCACCCAACATCAACCTTCTCCCCAAGTCCCACCCAACATCACCCCCTGCCCAAGTCCCACCCAACCTCAACCTTCTCCCCAAGTCCCACCCAACCTCAACCTTCTCCCCAAGTCCCACCCAACATCACCCTCTGCCCAAGTCCCACCCAACCTCAACCTTCTCCCCAAGTCCCACCCAACATCACCCCCTGCCCAAGTCCCACCCAACCTCAACCTTCTCCCCAAGTCCCACCCAACATCACCCTCACCCTAAGTCTCATCCAACCTCGACCTTCTCTCCCAGCCGATGAGGAATCATAGACAGCAGTCACTGAATTCTAAAGTGGTTTCATGCAAATGAAGCTGTTGAAATGACTCAGAGAGAGGCCATCGATAAAGTTTCCCTCTAATCTCCCTTATCCCATGGAGACAACACAAAGCACCACTGTGCCACCCAGGGGACCACTGGCACAGTGTTGGAGCTGGTGCCTCACTGATCCACTGACCCAGCCCCAGTCCCAGCCTCCAGTCTACCTGTGTGGGATTTGCGTGCATGGGATCCCCCAGGCACTCCAATTCCCTCCCACATCCCTAACACGCAGAGTTTGCTGGTTAACGGGCCGCAGTAACTGCCCCCAGTGTGTAGGTGACTGGCAGAATCTGGGACTATTTGCCGGTTGCATCACCCCCTGGTATTGGGGCCCCAATGCACAGAGGCCACAGAGGGCTGTAGACTCAGCCAGACCCATCACGGGCACGACATTCCCCACCATTTTCAAAAGAGAGTGTCCTAAGAAGGTGGTGCCCATCACGAAGGACGTTCACCATCTAGGCCCAGCCCTCTTCTCATTGCTACCATCAGGGAGAGATAGAGGAGCCTGAAGACCCACACTCAATGTTTTTGAAGCAGCTTTTTCCCCTCCACTGTCAGATTTCCAAACAGTTCATGAACACCACCTCACTGTTCCCTATTTTTTCACTTTTTCTTTATCTTGTCATTTCTGGACACATTTTATCCTTGCCCTGTACTGTCCCACAGTAGACAAGGTGGCAGGCGTAAGGTGCTCCTTCCCTCCGCCAGCCTGCAGGTCACCTTTGGGTGAGGAGTAGCATCTGCTTAGTCCCCCCACCCCTGATCAGGGTTACGTGGAGCCGTGGGAGCAGGTGTACAAGCAGCTGGTGCATGTCACAAGCCCTGGATATATGACCACAGATGCCAGGCAGACAATCTCTGAAGAGTATTGACCATGACGAGGTCACCCATTTCGTAAAGACACTGCCCAGAAGGAGACAATGGCGAACTACTTCTGTAGGAAAAATTTGCCAAGAACACTCACGGTCACCATGATCGCCTACATCGTACGACACAGTATCATGGTGATGATATGGCAGCGATAATAAACCTGAGTCTGGATTTCTGAATATATGGAGAAGAAGATGAATTAATGTGAAAATGAGTGGTTGATGGTTGGTGCGGACTAAGTGGGTCAAGGAGCCTGTTTCTGAGATGTGCCTCTCTACAGCTCTGTAGCCATATGACCATAGCTTGTGTCGTGACTGTTCAGGGACTGAGGGAAGAATTGAACATTCTGATCTGTGGTTTACAGAAGAGAACAGCAGGGCAGTAGAAGCACTCCAGTTTAATTTCTGTGCAAGTGCTTTGCACATGTCTCTTTTAGCCATTGTTTATCTTATCCCAATTCTGCTAGCGTTCATCTCTGCTACCCCCAGCTGTATCCTGCCGTCAATTAGACAGAGAAAAGAGACAGATTGTAATTAGTGGAAAAGACATATCACAGCAGCAGCCCGTGCATCTTTCAAAGTGCTGGCAAGTTAAGGGCAGTCTCTCAGTTCATTCCTCCCTAACAAGGTGGCCCTCAGCTTTCTACTCAAGCTCTGGTAGGCAATTAAATCCAGAGACCAGGTGAAGGGTCTCGACCCAAAACGTCGACTGTCCATTTCCCTCCATTGATGCTGCCTGACCCACGGAATTCCTTCAGGAACATGTGCACTCCTATAATTAACTCCAGATGCCAGCCGGCAAAGCTCCTCATCCAGGCCCCCATAAGACGTAGGAGCGGGATTAGGCCATTCAGCCCATCGAGACACCAGGGATCACTCTCTGAGTAAGTGAACCCTCATCTGCATCGAGCAATCTTAAAGTTACAGAGCACAGAAACTGGCACTTCAGCCCACTTTATCCAGCAAAGGTTGGCACTACTGTGTATTTAATATTTGAGTAATATTGTAAATATTGTTTGATTAAGCAGTCTTGTTTTTTTTAGTAATTAATTACAGGTTATATGTAAAAAGACATTAATGGCACACATCATGACGCCACCACGTGGCGCCTCATTTAAAGTAAAAAGCCAAGCACAGATCTTATCCCCGAGCTCAACACACACAAGATGCTGGGGGAGCTCAGCAGATCAGGCATCTTCTATGGAAATGAATGAACAGTCAACATTCTGGGCCAAGACTCGACTGATTCCTGATGAAGGGTCTCGGCCCAAGACGTCGACTGTTTATGCACTTCCAAAGATGCTGCCTGGCCTGCTGAGTTCCTCCAGCGTTTGGTGTGTGTTGCTTTGGATTTCCAGAATCTGCAGGAATTCTCGAGTTTATTATCTCCCGACTCACTTGTTTTCCTTTGAATTCATTTAATGTTTTGAAATTACAACACGTAATAGGCATGACATTGTGGGCTGAAAGCCCAGTACTTTCTTCCACTGTCCTATGTCCTTTGTTGTATATTCCATCAATGCTGACCATCAAGTACCCATCTCTATTAATTTTACTTAGCAGCCCTTGGTTCTTGATAAGCTAGGAGGTCAAAGGTTATAGGGAGCATCAAGAATGTAGGGTCAAAGTTACAATAAGACTAGCCGCAACCTTGCCGAATAAGGGAAGCATCACAAGAATTTACACAGACTACCTTGTTGTTACCATAGAGTGGTGGTTGTCCGTCGTGTCTGATAATAACAGGAAACCTGTGCGGGGAAGCTTTTGGTGTGGAAAAGCCATTGTTCTCAGATCTCTCTTGTCTCTCGAACTTCGAAGTCCAAACAAGCATCACAAACCAGGTTTTAGTGGATGACAATTGACATCTTTTGTGCCTTGTCATGCAACAGAGCATTGCAGTACCGTCTTCCTGGTGGTTAGATCTCACTATAGATCTCATTGCCCAGACTGCCGGAGCTGACCTTACATTGTCAGGGTATATAGCAAATATTAATTTCACCAACAGCCAATCTTCAGACCTGAATACGGATTGTAAATTAAACTTAAAATGCAGTCCTGAACAATGGTTCTTCTGGAACAACAGACTGGAGTTAATTGTAAACCGGACAATGATGATTTATGTTCATTTTGGGTGTCTGGGGTGTGGGTGCGAAGAAGGAAGTGTGTGAAAAATATATGTAATTCAAAGGAAGCATTGTAGATACATGGTAACTATAGAATTGTCAAGCTGTTACCTTTGATCTCTAACATATAAAAATGCCATGTAATACTGGGTCGGGAGGCATCATTCTCCAAGAAGGTCTCAATGTGATGCTTGCTGCAGCATCACAAGTGCAAGGGCTTGAGTGAGATACCGCTGATTCTTATTCTATTGCAGGTCCACCAATGTGGGACTGTCGCTGTCACACAATAAACTTGAAAAAACAATTCCCAGATCTAAACTGATTGTGGGCCTTTCTCTGCCATGTTCAGGGATCTGTGGATTCAAGCCCCACTCCAGAGACTCGAGCCCAAAATCTGATGTTACGACGCAGTGCGGACTGAGTGTTGCAGTGGTGGAGAAGTTACGGGCTTTGAATGTGATGTCAAACTACCCTCTCAGGTGGATGGTTATTGATTTATTACCATCACATGTACTGAGACACAGTAAAAGACTTTGTCCTGCCTGGCATCCCAACAGATCATTCCATATATGAGGACATTGAGGTAGGATAAATCAAAAACCAATGCAGAATATTATGTTACATTGATGACTCTGGGTCTGTACTCACTGGAATTCAGAAGGATGAGGGGGGGATCTCATTGAAACCTTTCAAATGTTGAAAGGCCTAGGCAGAGTAGATGTGGAAAGGATGTCTCCCATGGTGGGAGAGTCTAGGACAAGAGGGCACAGCCTCAGGATAGAGGGGTGCCCTTTCAATACAGAGATGTGGAGAAATTTCTTTAGCCAAAGGGTGGTGAATTTGTGGAATTTGTTGTCATGTGCAGCTGTGGAGGCCAGGTCACTGGGTGTATTTAAGGCAGAGATTGCTAGGTTCTGGATTGGACATGGAATCAAAGGTTACGGGGAGAAGGCTGGGAACTGGGGTTGAGGAGGAGAGAAAAACAAGATCAACCATGGTTGAATGGCGGAGCAGACTCAATCGGCCAAATGGCCTAATTCTGCTCCTATGTCTTATGGTCTTATTTACACAGTAAGTGCAGTGCTCCTGAACCAGTGTGGATAACTTCACTCACCTCAACAATGAACTGATTCCACAACCTACAGACTCACTTTCAAGAGCTCTACAATTCATGTCCTCAGCATTATTTATGTTATCTATTTATCTGTGCACAATTTCACTTCTTTTGCACACTGGTTGTTTATCAGAATTTGTGCTTAATTTTTCATATATTTTATTGTATTTCATATATTTTATTGCAAGAAAATAAACCTTACAGTTGAATGTGGAAACAAATGCATACTTTGATTTTGACAATAAGTGCAAGGGCTTTATTGGAGAGGTAGATTGAGAGATCAAGAGTTCTATTCATGGATCTCAGTAAGTGATTCAAGAACTCTGCTTTGAACTTGGGGAGATCTACCTATATCCAGGCCAGGAAATGCCTCTTATTTAAAATTAACACTGATTATCATCAAGGTGCAAAACACAGCACATACTGTCAGACACAATGCATACTGTTCACAATGGCACATTCAGTTACAAAATAGTATTAGCACAAGTCTCTGAGTAGCATGGCCTGAAGATTGATGGGTGTATGGGATGTTGTCCTGGAACCACGTTTCCGCAAGGACAAGCACATAGCAGTTCCTCATCTCCCACAGCAAAGGCAATCCAGCTTGTCTTCTAGGGAGCGAACACTAGAGTGCAGCACCTGTGGGAGGGCCAGCCCCAACTGTGGTCCCAACTTGGGGTGTAACTATTGTCCCCTTACTGGAGGACTGGGGTCAGCTGTGATTGATACCCTCTTTGTTTATCCCTTGCCCCCTCCACCACCATCTATTTGAAGAGGTAAAGCACCTTGGAGCTGGAGAAGTTTGTTTTGAAGTGTTGTCACTGTTCTAATACAGGAAGCATGGCTATCAATTTCTTCCACAAACAGGGAAACAATGACCAGAAACTTTATTTAAAATTCTTTGGGCCAAAAGGCCCAATTCTGCTCCTATATCTTATGGTCTTGTTATTACCATATAGTAATCAAGTTTATCATCATATGTACCAGTACAGTGAGGTACAGATGCTGGAGCATACAGTAACATAGATTCATACAACACAGAACACAATTATACTTGAAAGTAACATAAATTATACACTCAGATACTTCCTATACCTAATAAAGTGGCCACTGAGTGAATGTTCATGGTCTGCTGCTGCTGTAGCCCATCCACTTCAAGGTTTAATGTGTTGTGCCTTCGGAGATGCTCTTCTGCACACTGCTGATGTAGCGTGTGGTTATTTGAGTTACTGTCGCCTTCCTGTCTGAGACCCTTTTTCAGTCCCGAAGATCTCCTTGAGCCTGGTGTACGTGCTTTCAGGCCTCTATCTCTTCTGCCCAGTGGGAGAAGGGAGAAGAGAGAAGATTCAGGGCGGGTGGACCCACCGTTCCCTCTAAACCGTGTGCAGGTGCATGGGCGCGCAGTAAATGAAATGCTCCCGCGCACGTATCCTTTGTTGCCACGCAGCTGGGGTTTTCTTTAATATAATGTTTTATTAAAGCGCCACCTGGTTCTTAGGCCGTGTAAAAATTTCCTGTGCAGAGTAATGGTTGGTCTGCATAACTGTAAAAAAAAATTGGAGAGATTATTGGGTGGTCCCCATTACATCCTGGATGATTTCAGCCAATGAGCATTTGCCATCTATTGAGGACTGGCACTGCAAAATGTTCCATTAATCATCAATTAACCAGTGCAATGTAGGTAGACAATAAAGTACCAGAGCTAAACAAAGTAGATTATGAGGTCAAGAATCCAATTTGTCCTATTAGGGAACTATTTAGTAGTCTGACAACAGCGAGGTAGAATCTGTCCTCGAGCCTATTAGTACGTGCTTTCCAGCTTTTGTATCTTCTGTCCAATGGGAGAAGGGAGAAGCGACAAAACAGGTAACTGTGGACAGCTGGGTAGTGAGAGAGCATCGTTCCAAAACAATTAGAAAACACAAGCTGAGGTAAAGAGGACTTCCCTTACCAGGGTGAATTTCAATTGAAAGACAAAGGCAAATCAACCTAACGCTGATGCTAGAATCGAGTGTTGCCAGCAACTCTAAAAGTACACAGGGACAGCCCGGTAGCTGTGAGCCGAACCAGCCTGAACTATGCAGAATTATAAAGCCATTATAGCCATTCCGCTCCGCATGACACTGCAATTATACAAATTATAAATTGCATTGAGAAACTGGAAAATCTGTACACACAGCAGAAAGGTGGGATCCCACGCAGGGTGCAGAATGGGAGCCTTTTTAAATGCGATAGTGAACAATAGGAAGATTATAGATGAAGGAAGCCAGAGCTCCTTGTTTGGGTCAGTGAGATAACTACAGCAATCTCTTCATCAGACATCCGACAACACAAATCCTTTCCTCTCTGCGTGAGGACTTTGGTGACCTATCAAAGTAAATTTGTTATCAAAATACATAAATGTCACCATATACTGTTCTGAGATTCATTTTCTTGCCATCATTGGGGGCACGGTAGGGCAGCAGTTATCACAGCACTGTTACAGCTCTGGGCGTCGGAGTCCAGGGTTCATTTCCTGCCTCCTCTGTAAGAATGTCCCTCTTGTGTTTTCCACACGCAGTCCAAAGGCCTGCTGGTTAGTAGGTTAATTGGTCATTGCAAATTGTCCTCTGATTAGACTGAGGTTGAATTGGAGGATTGCTGGCCAGCACAGCTCGTTGGGCCGGAAAGGCCTATTCCACGCTTAATCTCTAAAATAATATTAAATTAAAAATATAAAAAATTCACAAGAGAACTAAGCAATACAGTAGAATCAATGGAAACAAAGACTGACAAACAGCGAAAGCTCGACCTACACTCAGTGGCAAACACAAAGTACACTGCAGGTGCTGGGGTCAACCAACACGCACAACACGCTGGAGGAACTCAGCAGGTCTGGCAGCATCCATGGAGACGAGCAGTCAACGTTTCGGGCTGAGGCCCTTCGTCAGGACTGAAGAGGGAGGGGGCAGGGGTACTCTATGAGAGACCTCCTGTACTTAATAAAATGGCCACTGTCCATGGTCTTCTGCTGCTGTAGCCCATCCACTTCAAGGTTCGACGTGTTGCGCGTCCAGAGGTGCTTTTTCTACGCACCGCTGTTGTACCGCGTGATTATTTGAGTTACTGTCGCAAGGGCAGTCACTCCACCTTAGTAAACAGCAACAGACCAAAACCTGGGCACCTACACCGTAAAACAGCACCTGCGATTACTCCTAATCAGTACGTAGAGGTCCCAATGAGAGAGTTTGGGTGGAACTGCAACTGAAGGTCATGGGTTAAGAATAAAAGGTGAAAAGTTTAACGGGAACCTGAGGAGAAACTTCTTCACTCAGAGGGTCGTTGGAGTGTGGAATGAGCTGCCAGCACACGTGGTGTACTTGAGCTTGAGTTCAACATTTAGGAGAAGTTTTGATGGGTACATGGATGGTAGGGGTATGGAGGGCTATAGGCCAGGCACAGGTTAAATGGCTTGGCATGGTCTAGATGGGTTGAATGCCCTGGTTCTGTTCTGTACTTTTCTGACTTTATAAATCCAGTCCTGAGTTCACCAGTCTTCCTCTCAGACAGAGACGTTTCTGTCTTACTGGAAAGCAACTGAAACTTTATA
This sequence comes from Hypanus sabinus, assembly GCF_030144855.1. Classification (NCBI taxonomy): domain Eukaryota; kingdom Metazoa; phylum Chordata; class Chondrichthyes; order Myliobatiformes; family Dasyatidae; genus Hypanus; species Hypanus sabinus. Next base: position 171,661,058 of record NC_082711.1, read on the forward strand.
ACTGACTTTATAACTCCAGTCCCTTCAGCTTTCTCTGGTTCCCCATCTCCTTCCCTTTCTCCCACAGTCCACTGTCCTCTCCTATCAGATTCCTTCTTCTTCAACCCTTTACCTCTTCCACCTATCACCTTCCAGTTTCTTACTTCATCCCCTCCCCACTCACCTGGCTTCACCTATCACTGGCCAGCTTGTCCTTCTTCCCTTCCCCCCACCTTCTTCTCCCTTCTTTTCCAGTCCTGATAAAGGGACTTGGCCTGAAACATTGATGGTCCATTTCTCTCTGTTAGATGCTGCCTGACCTGCTGAGATCCTCCAGCATTTTGTGTGCATTGCACAAGAGTTCCAGAGCCTGTAAAATCTCTCGTGCCATTTCCCTTCAAAATCATTCTCTGGAATTTAACCAAAAGTGAGTGGAGAAGTTACAATAGCTAAAGCATTCGTGGCTTGGGTGCAGGCAATAGAAAGTTTCAATCATGAGGAAATCTGCAGATGCTAGAAATTCAAGCAACGCACACAAAATGCTGTGTTCCAGAAAGTTTCAATGACTAATTTACACCTTTTAAGCAGCTGCCTCTCTATCAATTGTGAATAATTCATTCCTTGCTATCAGAAATTTGAGAAGAAGCATTACAGAGGAGGCATGAGAGAGGAGTTGGCCAGAATTGACTGGAAAAGAGCACTGGCAGGGATGATGGCAGAGCAATAATGGTTGGAATTTCAGAAGGCGCAGGATATATACATCCCAAAGAGGAAGAAGTATTCTATAGGAAAGATGACACAACATGGCTAACAAGAGAAGTCAAAGCCAACATAAAAGCCAAAGAGACGGCATATAATTGAGCAAAAATTAGTGGGAAGTTAGAGAATTGGGAAGCTTTTAAAAAACAACAGAAGGCAACTAAAAAGCTATTAAAAAGGTAACGATGAAATTCAAAAGTAAGCCAGCCAGTAGTATTAAAGAGGATGCCAAAAGTTTCTTCAGATACATAAAGTGGAAAAGAGAGCCAAAAGTAGATACCAGTCTGCTGTAAAATGATGCTGGAGAGTTGTAATGGGGAACAAGGAAATTGCAGGCAAGCTGAATAAGTACTTTGCATCAGTCTTCTCTGTGGAAGTCACTAGAAGTATGATGGAAGCTCCAAGTGTCAGGGATCATGAAGTGTGGGAAGAGAGAATTTTCTTGGGAAACTGAAAGGTCTGAAGGTGGTTAAGTCATCTGGATGAGATGGTGTACACCCCAGGGTTCTGAAAGAAGTGGCTGAAGAGACTGTGGAGGCATTAGTAATGATCTTTCAAGAATCACCAGATTTTGGAATAGTTCTGGAAGACTTGAAAATTGCAAGTGTCACTCCACTCTTTAAGTAGGGAGAAGCAGGAGAAAGGAAATTATAGACCAATTAGTCTGATCTCAGTGGTTAGGTACTTGGAGGCACGTGATTAAATGGGCCATAGTCAGCATAGCTTTCTCAAGGGAAATTTTTGCCTGACAAATCTGTTGGAATTCTTTGAAGAAATAACAAGCAGGATAGACAAAGGAGAATCAACTGATGTTGTGTACTTGGATTTTCAGAAGGCCTTTTGACAAGGTGCCGTACATGAGGCTGCTTAACAAGCTATGAGCCCATGGTATTACAGGAAAAATACTAGTTTGAATAGAACAGTACCTGATTAGCTGGAAGCAAAGAGTGGGAAAAAGGGAAGCCATTTCTACTTGGCTTCCGGTGACAAGTGGTGTTCCACAGGGATCTGTGTTGGACCAATTCTTTTTGCGTTATATGACTATGATTTGGATTATTCAATTGATGGCTTTGTTGCAAAGTTTGCAGATGATATGAAGAAAGGTGGAGGGGCAGGTAATTTTAAGGAAGTAGAGAAGGACTTAGGACAGTTACAGAAGGACTTAGACAGATTAGGAGAATGGGCAAGGAAATGACAGATGGATTAGTGTCGGAAAATGCATAGTCATGCTCTTTGATAGGTGAAATGAAAGGGTAGACTGTTTTCTAAATGGAGAAAAAATATGAAAATCTGAGGCATAAAGGGACATGGGAGTCCTTGTGCAGGATTCCCTAAAGATTAATTTGCAGGTTGAGTCTGTGGTGAGGAAAGCAAATGCAATTTTAGCATTCATTTCAAGAGGACTAGAATTTTAAAGCAAGGATGTAATGTTGAGACTTTATAAAGCACTGGTGAGACCTCACTTGGAGTATTGTGAGCAGTTTTGGGCCCTTTAACCTAGGCTATGTCCGCACTAGACCGGGTAATTTTGAAAACGCTGGTTTTGTGTAAAAATGATAGGTGTCCACATCAAGCTGTCTGTTCTGAAATTGTTAGGGTTGTGTGGGGGGGTTGTAGTCAAGAAAACAATGAAATGCCGCACTGCCGCCATCATCTGTTCTGGCACGTCATGACAGTGTTTTTAAAGATCTCCGGTTACCCCATCCACACTACTCTGCCCAATCAGCATTTTCAAATTTACACACTCTGGAGGGCGTCTTAGAAAAGCTTCATTTTTGGGGGAGGAAAACAGCATTTCAGTGTGGATGGAGGGTCAAAGTGAAAAGAAAAAGCTTCTGTTATGGATTTACCCAGTCTAGTGTGGATGTAGCTTTAGAAAGTATGTGCTGAAACTGGAGAGGATTCAAAGGAGGTTCTGTGGAATTCATTGCCACAGACAACTGTGGAGGTCAAGTCTTTATGTATATTTAAGGCAGAGGTTGATAGATTCTTGATTGGTCAGGGCATGGAGGGATACAGGAGAGTGGGGCTGAAAGGAAAATGGATCAGCCATGATGAAATGGTGGAGCTGACTCGATGGGCCAAATGGCCTAATTATGCTCTATTTTATGGTCTTATATAAACACGAGATTCATCAGATGCTGGAAATCCAGAGTAACACATACAAAATGCTGGAGGAACTCAGCAGGTCAGGTAGTGTCCCTGGAGGGGAATAAACAGTCAACATTTTAGTCCAAGGCCCTTTGTCAAGGACTCTGTGTCATGTTCGTAATAGCTATTATTTATTTATTTGTTTGATCATTCATTCATTTAGTTACTTTCTTTTATATTTGCACCTTTTGTTCTCTTTTAGACTATAGGACCATAAGACATAGGAGCAGAATTAGGCCATTCAGCCCATTGAGTTTGCTCCACCATTCCATCATGGCTGAACCCAGATCCCACTCAATCCCATACACCTGCCTTCTCACCATATCCTTTGATGCCCTGACCAATCAGAAAACAATCAACTTCCACCTTAAATATACCCACGGTCCTTGGCCTCCACTGTAGTCTGTGGCGGAGCATTCCACAGATTTACTACTCTCTGGCTAGAAAAGATTCTTCCTTACCTCTGATCTAAAATGTTGCCCCTCAATTTTGAGGCTCTGCCCTCTAGTTCTGGATACATCAACTATAGGAGGCATCCTCTCCACATCCACCCTATCTAGTCCTTTCAACATTCAGTTGGTTTCAATGAAATCCTGACACATTCTTCTAAATTTCAGTGAGTACAGGCCCAAAGCTTCCAAACGCTCCTCATATGTTAACTCCTTCATTCCTGGAATCATCCTCTTGAACCTCCTCTGGACTCTCTCCAATGACAATACATCCTTTCTGAGATATGGGGTCCAAAACTGTTGACAATATTCCAAGTGCAGCCTGACCAGAGTCTTATAAATGCTCAGCATTATCTCCTTGCTTTTGTATTCTATTTCCCTTGAAATAAATGTCAGCATTGCATTTGCCTTCTTTACCACAGACTCAATCTGTAAATTAACCTTCTGGGTGTCTTGCACGAGGATTCCTAAGTCCCTCTGCACCTCTGATGTTTGAACCATCTCCCCATTTAGATAATAGTCTGCACTATTGTTCCTTTTACCAAAATGCATTATCATTCATTTCCTAATGTTGTATTGCATCTGACACATTTTTACTCATTCTTCCAATTTATCTAGATCCTGCTGCAATCACATTGCTTCCTCAGCACCACCCACCCCTCCACCTATCTTCATATCATCTACAAACTTTGCCACAAAGCCATCAATTCCATTATCTAAATCATTGACAACAATGTGAAAAGCAGCAGACCCAATACTGACCCCTGAGGAACACCACTAGTCACCGGCAGCCAACCAGAAAAGACCCCCTTTATTCCCACTCGCTGCCTCCTGTCTGTCAGCCACTCCTCTATCCATGCCAGTATCTTTCTTGTAACACCATAGGATTTTATTTTGTTAAGCAGCCTCACGTGTGGCACCTTATCAAAAGCTTTCTGAAATCCAAGTAAATGACATCCACTCCCTCTCCATTGTCCACCCTGCTTGTTACTTCCTCGAAGAGCTCTAACAGATATGTTAGGCAAGATTTCCCTTTACAGAAACGATGCTGATTTTGACTTATTTTATCATTAGCCTCCAAGTACTCCAAAACCTCATCCTTAATAATAGACTCCCACACTTTCCCAACCACTGAGGTTAGACTAACTGGCCTATAATTTCCTTTTTTTTTTATATTCCTTCCTTCTTATAGAGTGGAATAACATTTGCAATCTTCCAGTCCTCCGGGACCATGCCAGAATCAAGTGATTCTTGAAAGATCATGACCAATGTATCTGCCATCTCTTCAGCAACCTCTCTCAGGACTCTGGGATGTAGTCCATCTGGTCCAGGTGAATTATCCACCTTAAGACCTTTGAGTTTACCTTGCACCTTTTCCTTAATAGCAATGGCACTCACTCCTGCTCCGTAACACTCACACGGACCTCTGGCACACTGCCAGTGTCTTCCACTGTGAAGACAGATGCAAAGTACCCATTAAGTTCATCTGCCATTTCTTTGTCCCCTATTACTACCTCAGCAGCATCATTTTCCAGTGGTCCAATATTAACTCTCGCCTCCCTTTTACTCTTTATATAACAGAAAAAACGTTTGGTATCCTGCTTTATATTATTGGCTAGTTTACCCTCATATTTCAGCTTTTCCCTAATAGCTTTTGCACATTGGTTGCTTGTCTGTCCTGTTGTGTGTGGTCTTTCTCAGATTCTATTATGCTTCTTGGATTTTATGTGTATGTCTATAAGAAAATGAATCTCAGGGCTGTATATGGTGACATACGTGCTTCGATAATAAATTTACTTTGCACTTCATCAGGGTCGCCAGTAAGGCTCCCCACTCCTTCTTTGTTACACTGATGACTGCACTGGTGCTGCTTCATGCACTCGTGCTGAGCTTGCCAATTTCATTGCCTTTGTCTCCAACTTCCACCCTGCCCTTAAACTCACTTGGTCCATCTCTGACATCACTCTCCCCTTTCTCGATCTCTGGAGCAGATTGCCTGCTGATATCTTTTAGAAACCCAGAGTAACACACACAATTTGCTGGGGGAGCTCAGCAGGTCAGGCAGCATCTATGGAGAGGAATAAATAGTCGACATTTCAGGCAAAAACCCTTCATCAAGACTCAAGATGATGTCCAGCTGAAGGGTCTCGGCCTGAAATGTTGACCATTTATTCTCCTCCAACTGTGAGTTCCTCCTACATTTTGTATGTGTTTCCCTGATATAGGAGCAGAAGGGCAGTGGTGCTGAAGTCAGAAGTAAAGGTTTCATAAAACCATTACTATATAGGAGAAAAATCAGTCTTTCTGCCCATTAAGTGTGTTTCACCATTCTGTCATGCCCGATTTATTATTCACCCTCAACCCCATTCTCCTGCTTTCTCTCCATCACCTTTGACACTCAAGAACCTATCAGCCTCTACTTTAAACATAACCAATGACTTGGCCTCCACCGCTATTTGAGGCAATGAATTCCACAGATTCACCACCCTCCAGTTAAAAAAACTCCCCCTCCTTTCTGTTCTAAAGGGACACACTTGTATTCTGAGTCTGCGCCTTCTGATCCTAAAGTCAAATCACTTTTATTGTCATTTCGACCATAACTGCTGGTACAGTACATAACATAAATGAGACAATGTTTTTTCAGGACCATGGTGTTACCTGACACAGAACAAAAACTAGACTGAACTACATTAAAAGAAAACACAGAAAAAAAACTACACTAGACTACAGACCTACCCAGGACTGCATAAAGTGCACAAAACAGTGCAGGCATTACAATAAATAATAAACAGGACAGTAGGACAGTAAGGTGTCAGTCCAGGCTCTGTGTATTGAGGAGCCTGATAGCTTAGGGGAAGAAACTGTTATATAGTCTGGTTTTGAGAACCCGAATGCTTCGGTGCCTTTTCCCAGATGGAAGGAGGGAGAAGAATTTGTATGAGGGGTGCATGGGGTCCTTCACCCACTGTAGGAAACATCCTCTCCACATCATCTAGGCCTTTCAATATTCAATAAATTTCAGTAAGATCCTCTCCACGGCCACGCTATGCAGGCCTTTCAATATTTGAAAGGTTTCAATGAGATCCCCCCCTCATTCTTCTCAATTCCAGCGAGTTTGAGTGCAGAGAGCCATCAAACTCTTCTCACACATCAACCCTTTCAATCCTGGGATCATTCTCACGAACGGAGTCTGGACCCTCTGCAAAGTCTGCCATTGTTCCCCCTGAGCTCCAGGATCTCTGAAGTCCACAGCAAAGATATTTTGCTCTACCATATTCGAGACCTACGAACAGCAGGCAGCAGCGAGGCGTACAGTGATGGCAGGTGCTCTCGAAGACGTGGTTATGGCAACAAAATAAATGATAGATAATTGCTTTTGTGACAACTTAGCAATTAAATTACACTCAGCCGAATAACATAATGACAATTTGTAATGCTCCAGTGGGTACTAACATACCAATCATAATTAAATGCAGTGACTGAAAATAGCAAGCGGTTCTATACAGCGAGTAAAACCCAATTCCCGCTTCGCAAAACATTATACGCGCAGACTTGATTTTAATTTCTTCAGCATAATCGCGCTATTTCACAGTGGAATTAGTTGTGAGAGCAGTTTAGAGGTTTCTTTTCTGCCCACTTCTGTCAGCACGGAGTGCATGGTTAGGAAGGCTTGTGTATCCACCAGAGAGATGTACTTGGGGTAGATCATCAGGATCTTTGCTCCCTCGTATGGATGCCAGAAACAAAGGCGGAGTGGTTGGTGAGGAAGGAGTTTTAAGAGGGGGGATCTGAGGGACGTTTAAGCGGCATTTAGACAGGTGCACCAACAGGCAGGAGTTGAAAGGAGTTCGACCACATGCAGACAAGGGTGCAGTTTAAATCGGCACCATTGTGGCCTGAAGAGGCTGTTCCTGTGCCGTACGATAGTACACAGACAGGGTCACACTGCCAGAGAAGATCCTGGAATCAGATACTATTACTGCTTTTAGGAGACATTTGTTTTATTTATTTTTGTTTTCATTTAGAAATACAGCACAGTAACAGGCCCCATGTGACCAATTAACCGACTAACCAGAACGTCCTTGGAATGTGGGAGGTAACCGAGGTGCCCAGAGGAAACATACACCGTCACGGCGAGAAAATGCAAACTCTGCAAACAGTGGCAGAACTGGCCCTGGGTCACTGTCACTGTAATAGTGTTACACTAACCGCTGCTCGACCGTGACACCCACATATAATTGATGTACAGTTATGCAAAGATTAAGATTAGCTTTATTTCTCACAGAATGTACATCAAAACCCACATTTCTCTCCGTGTTGAAGAACGACTTTTGACATCCCCTCGATACTTTCACCTCGTCCCCTCATATGAGCCACTTCCACGATGGGGAAAAGTCTCCAGTTGCCCGTTCTTTCTCTGCCTCTTATCACCTTGCACTCCTCTATCCATTTGGCTTTCATCCTCCTTCCCTCCAACGAGGGAAGCCCTGGCTCCCTTAACTATTCATCATAAGACATGCCCTCTAAACCAAGCTATGTGTGAGTAAATCTCTGCACCTTCTCTATTCCTGAAATCCACTGTTCTCTGTGAGAATTAAATCATATGAAACCAAGTCTTAAATGCCTGTCCTTTCTAGTTTATAAATAATCTTGTAAACTTGTCTCAGAGCTCTGGATTACCCACAAGCAATGGGAGATGGTCTCATACACCCTGAGTATTATTTTAAAGAAGGGGATGTGTAAGCACTGATCAGTTCTCATCTCCAGGGCAAATTACATTTCAAGTCTGAAACAGGTGGTACAATTCATGCCAGTCTGCTTGCTTTACGCATTGGCCAGTGCAAGTGCCAGTGCCAGAGATCCCCCACACACATTGAATTGAATCGAATTGACTATTACTTACATCCTTCATATACATGTGGAGTAAAAATCTTTACGTTATGTCTCCGTTCAAATATGCAATGTGCAATTGTAGTCATTTATAATGTACAACAGGATAATCAATATAACATAGAAATACAGTTGCATCAGTATGAATTAATCAGTCTGATGGCCTGGTGGAAGAAGCTGTCCCGGAGCCTGTTGGTCCTGGCATTTATGCTGCGGTACTGTTTCCCGGATGGCAGCAGCTGGAAGAGTTTGTGGTTGGGGTGACTCGGGTCCCCAATGATCCTTCTTACACACCTGTCTTTGTAAACGTCCTGAATAGTGGGGAGTTCACATCTACAGATGCATTGAGCTGTCCGCACCACTCTCTGCGGAGTCTTGTGATGAGGGAATTACAGTTCCCATACCAGGCGGTGATGCGGCCAGTCAGGATGCTCTCAATTGTGCCCCTGTAGAAAGTTCTTGATTGCAAGAAGCAGCAGCAGTTTACCAAGAGCCTGAGAAAGCTCCTCGGCATCTGAGGTCACCTGCCTCAGTAATCACACATCTAGAAAGCGGGGTGTTTGGTGAGCAGGATGTTCAGGGTGTGCGGGTGAAGGCCTAGACTACCCTTGAGTCTTGCACTTGAATCGTAGAGACTGCATACAGTGGGTGTGGCTCTGGGATTAGAGATTGTCCCATCTCCCTAGCCCTGAAAGTTTGTGGGCATCTGCAAGCACAACTGGTAGGGCCACTGCCTCACAGAGCTGGAGATCCGGGTTCAGCCCTGACATTGGCCACTGTCTGTGTGGAGTTTGCATGTTCTCCCTGTCACTGCATGAGTTTCAATATGTCACATCCAGAATTATTATCATTGACATACATCGTTAAATCGGTTGTTTTGTTGTACAAAAGCAGTTTGAAGACAGTTGTACAGTGTAATACATTAAATTTACTATACACAGTACTGTGCAAATATCTTAAGTACGTATATAACTAGGGTGCCTAAGACTTTTGCACATTCTGTATCTGACAATGTGGAGTGGAAAGCGAGTTTGTGAAAATGGCTGGAGCAAAGGATGCTGGGAATGGTGAGGGTGTAGCACCATGGGTGGGGCATGGGACAGGTGGCAGAGAAGGAGTGCCAATGGAGGGAAAGTGGCAGGGGTGCAGACACATCCAGGCAAGGTCATTTGATTCTAAACAGATAGTTTATTGATCATTACAGAATGTCTCTCTGGTGCTTCCCGCTCCCTCCCCTATCCTGTCCCTCTTCCCAACCGTGATTTGTGTTCGGACTCCAATCTAGGCGAGGACTGGACGTGGCAAGGCAACAGGACTGGATGTGGGGGCAGGACGCGGGACTCCAGGGCTGGATGAGAACATGAAGCTCAGACTTGGTCGAAGGATAACAGGAATGCAGAACACAGAGCCTTGGTCGAGGGAGAACAGGAACGCAAAACACAGAACTGAGACCCTTCCTTGGGAACAGGATGTAGGGCCGGGACTCATACACAGAAAGCTGCACAAGACAGTTCCCAACGCTAGGTAGTGGTAAACGGCCAAACCTACCCAGCGAAGGCGTGGACACAAAGAGACAGTACCAAACAACAAAAGACAGTTCCTTATCTGAACACAGCAAGGCTCCGGTCTTGCTCCAGCAATAGAACTTGACAGCAAGAATAGGCGAGGACGCGGGCAAGGCTCCAGACACAGATTGCAGTGCGAGGCTTCAGGCAAAGGCCCACAGAGGTGAGGACAGGATACAGACAAGACAAACCAGCCCCCACACTCGAACCCAGGGCCACTTATATTCCCAGCCCCAAACAAGAATCAGGTGCCTATGATTAAGCCCAACTGAATCAAGAGACAGCCAGAAGACCCGGAGTCCAGAGTCCACGGACCGGACTGTGAATCAGAACGCGGACTTAACATGACAAAATAGGTAATATTACAAAGAAGCAATAGTGTGGAAGTGTCCGTGGGCAGAGGGGAAGAAGCTGTTTCTAAAACGTTGAGTGTGTGAATTCAGGTTCCTGTACCTCAGAGGACCTGTTCTGGGTCCAACAAGTTAATGGAATCATGAATTAGGATTGGTTCATTTTCCTCCATAGATGCTGCCTGACGGATTGAGTTCCTTGTAAGTGTGTGTGTTGCTCTGCAGTGGCTGCGTCTGTGATTGTTGAATGCGATGTTAGATTCTGAGGGCTCCACGTGCCAACTCAAAAGGTAAGGTGCTCCTCGTCGAGGTAGGTTCAGCCTCAGTGGAACCTCTGTATATAGAAGTCTGTGTGAGAGTGGGATGGAGAATTAAATTGACAGGCAGATAGAAGGAGAAAGGTCAGTGGCCAAGAACGCCCCCCCCCCACCTTAAATAAAGAGTGTGATTAACCTGCGGGCGATGGTGTCACCAGAAAGCTGATTCGAGCAGACTCTTCCCTCCCTGTGTGAAGACAGAGGGTGAAGCAACTGTATCACAGATGTGAAGATCACAACCTCATACCTAATTAGCAGGCATCCTGTGTCAGCCACTTCAGAGGGGGAGGTCAAAGAGGTGCGAGGAAAGAGCAATTAATATTTTCCGACTGTACCCACAGCATTTGAACAAGGGCAGCTTAAATGAATATTAATATTAAATTTATATGCACTGTGTCTCCCACCATTACTAGTGATTTAATAGATATTTTGCATTTAAGCATATTGATTGTGAACAGATTCACTCAGCGGCCATTTTACAAAGTACCTCCTATATGTTCGTGGTCTTCTGCTGTTGTAGCCCGTCCATTTCAAGTTTCAACTGTTATGCCTGCAGCCCCCTCCTTTGTGAGAATCGCAAGATCACTGTTGGGTTGGGTCGGGGGGGGGGGGCTCAGGAAATGAGAGAGAGACTTGCGGAATGTCTCGTTCCCCCGGCGATGTAAAGCTACGGGACATGGCCATTGTCTCCGGAAGGCGAATTTTGTGGATTGGAGACTGTACTACGTGGACGCCCTCTGGCAAATTGGGCTGGTTGAGGGAGAGATTGCATCACCCCCAACCTGATTGACATCTACGACCCTGCGAGTCAGAATAAAAGAGGGTCTGTGGGAACAGCCCCTCAGGTGCACCAGAAGAAACGCTAGCACTCCCGTGATAACGGGAAGCCATTTTGAAGGAGGCCACGTGCGTTCAGTTCCATGCCTGGGACTGGTGGCTTGTAACACGGAAAACGGCTTTTAGCTAACAACGGGGAAACCAACTCCCCCGACTCAAAGGATTGGCATCATAAAGGACTGGGCAAGTTTTAAACCGTCTCTCTCTAAAACCCAAAATGCTGCAGCTTGAAAGAACTAACAGTGACTTTTCTATTTCCATTGGACAATACATTATCCCCTAGACAATGATAGAGCTATTTCTTATTGGTTATTATTATACCCGCGCTTTAGATTTAGTATTGACGACGTATATTATCTGTATGTTTGCATTAATCTTATTTTTGTGCCCCTTTATCAATAAATACTTTAAAAAATAGTACCATCAGACTTCAACGGACCTCTCTATCTTTGCTGGTAAGTGACTCAGTTACGGGGCTTCGTAACACAACATGTTGTGCATTCAGAGACACTCTTCTCACACCACTGTTGTAACACGTGGTTATTTGAGTTACTGTCACCTTCCTGTCAACTTGAACCAGTCTGGCCGTTCTCCTCTGACCTCTCTCGTTAACAAAGCATTTTCGCCCACAGAACTGCCGCTCACTGGATGTTTGTTTTTGATTTTCACACCATTCTCTGTAAACTCTAGAGACTGTTGTGTGTGAAAATCCCAGATCAGCAGTTTCTGAGATACTCAAACCACCCCATCTGGCACCAACAATCATTCCATGGTGAAAGACACTTAGATCGCATTTTTTCCCTGTTCTGATGTTTGTTCTGAACAACAGCTGAATCTCTTGATCATGTCTGTATGCTCTTATGCTTTGAGTTGCTGCCACGTGATTAAATATCTGATTAGCTATTTGTATTCACGAGCCGGTGTACAGGTGTACCTAATGAAGGTTTTAGTGTATGGCTAGTCCTGGTGTAAACAGAAAGTGGTGGGTGGTGGGGATCCAGTTATCTAAAGTTAGAGAATTAAGATGATAGAATGAATAAGCTCTGTCTTTTTTCCCCCATATTGGGGAATCTTTTCTCACAGCTGCCATCAGGAAGAAGATACAGGTGGCTCAGGACCCACACTACCAGGTTCAGGAACAGTTATTACCCCTCAACCATCAGGAAGAAAGTACAGGAGACTCTAGACTCATACCACCAGATTCAGGAACAGTTATTACCCCTCAACCCTCAGGCTTTTGAACCAGAGGGGATAACTTCACTTGCCCCGTCACTGAACAGTTCCCACAACCTATGGACTAATTTTCAAGGACTCTTCATCTCATGTTCTTGATATTTATTGCTTATTTATTAATTATTATTATTATGTTATCTTTCACATTTGCACAGTTTGTTGCCCTTTGGGCATTGGTTATTTGCAAGTCCGGTTGGGTGCTGTCTTTCATTGATTCTATTGTGTTTTTTGGATTTATTGAGTATGCCTGCAAGAAAATGAATCTCAGGGTTGTATTTGGCGACCTAAATGAACTTTGATAATAAATTTACTTAAAACTTTGAATCATAGATTTAAGTTTGGGGGGGGGGGAGAGTTCAATAGCAAATTAATGGGCAATTTTATGACTCAGAAGGTGCTCAAACAATGGAATGAGCTGCCAGAGGAAGTGGTTGAGTTAGGTACGTGAATAACATCTAAAAGGCACTTGGACAGGCACCTGGACAGGAAAGGTCTACAGCGTCTGTACTGTGTTGTGCAGTTCTACGTTCTGTGTTTAGAAATATTGAACATTGAAAGGCTTAGATAGAGTGGGTGTGGAGAGGATGTTTCCTATAGTGGGGGAGTCTAGGACCAAAGGGCACAGCCTCAGAATAGAGGAACATTCATTTAGAACAGAGATGAGGAGGAATTTCTTTAGCCAGAGGGTGGTGAATCTGTGGAAATTATTGCCACAGACAGCTGTCTTTGGGTATATTTAAAGTGGAGGTTGACAGGTTCCTGATAGTCGGGGCATTAAAGGTAATGGGGAGAAGGCAGCAGAATGGGGCTGAGAGGGGTAATAAATCAGCCTTAATGGAATGGCAGAGCAGATTTGATGGGCTGAATGGTCTAATTCTATTTCTATGTCTTACAGTCTTTAGAAGGATAACTGGCTTATTTGGAAGGTTCAGTATCCAGCTTCCCCACTCCTCTCGTGTCTACATGCCACATCCAAGTGAAGATGAATTATATCGGGTTGCACAGGTCATTTTGTGTGCCTGTTGTTGAGGTAGAACGAGGTCAAACAATAACGATTGTTACAGAGAAGGTGCAGTGCAGGTAGCCACTAAAGTGCAAAATCATAAACACAAGTGATTCTGCAGATGCTGGAATTCTTGGGCAACTCACACTAAATGCAGGAGGAACTCAGCAGGCCAGGCAGCATCTATGGAGGGATAAACAGTTGTCAGTTTTTGAACCAAGGTTGGCCCAAAATGTCAACTGTCTATGCCCCTGCAAAGATGCTGACTGAGGTGCAGTACTGTGCAAAAGTCTTAGGCTCAGATACATATAGCTGGGGCGCCAGAGACTTTTACACCGTACTGTATTTTTCAACATGGAGTGAAGAATGAGTTTGTAAATCTGGCGGGAGCAAAGAATGTTGAGAATGGTGAGGGTGGCGCACCATGGGAGAGGTGTGGGACAGGTGGCAGAGAAGGAGTGCCAGGGGCAGGGGGTTGATGCAGGTACAGACACACCCAGCCCTGAGACGCCAGGCAAGTCATTTGATGCCAAACAATTGGTTTATCAATCATTACCGGATGTCTCTCCGCAGTTTCCCACTCCCTCCCCTCTCCCTGCCCCCTTCCCACTCTCAGTCCACAATGGAGACCCGTATCAGAATTGGGTTTATTGTCACTCACATAAGTGTTTACGAGTCTGAGACCAGAGGACACAGCCTCAGTGTAGAGGGGTGTTCTTGTAGAGTGGAGGTGAAGCGGAATTTCTTTAGCCAGCGGGGTGCATCTGTGCAATTCGTTGCACAGGCAGCTGTGGCGGCCAGGTCATCGGGTCCGTTTACGGTGGAGGTTGATAGGTACTTGATTGGTCAGGGCTTGAAGGGATACGGGCGGACGGCAGGTGATAGGTGCTGAGAGGGAAAGTGAATCAGCTGTGACAAAATGGGCTAAATGGCTTAATTCTGCTCATGAAATTTTATTTTTGAAGTAGCAGCAGTGTACATATAACACATAAAATTACTATGGTACTGTGCAACAGTCTTAGGTACCCTATCCATATACATATACTCTTTTTCATAGTACCGTAAATTGTGAGGTCAAGAGTCCAACATAGTGTACTAGGGAACCATTTAAAAGCCTCATAACCACAGGGCAGAAGCTGTCCTGGTGGTATGCACATTCAGGTTTCCATATCTTCTAGGAGAGAGAAGACAGTGTGGTCTGCTTCACTGAGGCAGTGAGAAGTGTAGACGGTGTGGGTGGTCCCTGTGATGGGTTGTGCCCACAGTTCACTGAGGCAGTGAGAAGTGTAGACGGTGTGGGTGGTCCCTGTGATGGGCTGTGCCCACAGTTCACTGAGGCAGTGAGAAGTGTAGACGGTGTGGGTGGTCCCTGTGATGGGCTGTGCCCACAGTTCACTGAGGCAGTGAGAAGTGTAGATGGTGTCGGTGGTCCCTGTGATGTGATGGGCTGTGCCCACAGTTCACTGAGGCAGTGAGAAGTGTAGATGGTGTCGGTGGTCCCTGTGATGTGATGGGCTGTGCCCACAGTTCACTGAGGCAGTGAGAAGTGTAGATGGTGTGGGTGGTCCCTGTGATGTGATGGGCTGTGCCCACAGTTCACTGATGCAGTGAGAAGTGTAGACGGTGTGGGTGGTCCCTGTGATGTGATGGGCTGTGCCCACAGTTCACTGAGGCAGTGAGAAGTGTAGACGGTGTGGGTGGTCCCTGTGATGTGATGGGCTGTGCCCACAGTTCACTGAGGCAGTGAGAAGTGTAGACGGTGTGGGTGGTCCCTGTGATGTGATGGGCTGTGCCCACAGTTCACTGAGGCAGTGAGAAGTGTAGACGGAGGGCAAAAGCAAAGAGAGAGCCGTGTGCAGGTGAACAGGTGCACATCTCCTTCCCTGAACTAACACAATGCTCAGTCCCTTCAACGTCCTCCCACTCTGAGTGGCTCCATCACAGTGAGCCCAGGGGATGCCTCTTACCGCTGGGGACCTGGCTATCTTTTCCCTAATCTGCCGCTTCCCACGCTGAATCCTTGGCCTCAGCGGCTGAGCAGCTGCTTGTGAGCCAGTGGGCGTCACGTGGCTCCCGTGATGGCCTCTGTCTTTGCAGGGAATACACACAGTCACCGGTCGCCACGTCTTTCTCTTTCCCACTTCTCAAGTTCTTATGCGATAAATAGATCCGTTCTAATAATTTGACAGCTGATATGATTGCCAGGGGGAAGGAGACTGAAAGCAATTAGTGAGGGTAACTGAGTGTCTGCAGTAATACACAGCGCTCTCAGTCTTGCTGTACGGACTCCAGAGAAGCAATGATTATCATTCACTTCCCTTGGAGAACCCATGGGACAGGTTTCATTCTGACATCCCCTGAACAGCAATGAACGACTGACCTTGCCGGGACTCCGGGGACTAAGCTATGGAACATAGAGCATTATAGCACAGTACAGGCCTTTCAGCCCTTTGCATTATGCCGACCTTTTAATCTACTCTGAGATCAATCTAACCCTTCCCTCTCCCATAGTCTCCATCTTTCTATCCAAGCACCTATCCAAGAGTCTCTTAAATGTCCCTAATGTATCTGCTTCTACCACCACCCCGGCAGTGTGTTCCACAGACCCATCTCTCTGTATGTAAAATAAACTCTCTGACATACCCCGATACTTTCCTCCAATACCGCCAAAGCATGCTCTCTGCTATTATACATTGCTGCTCTGGGAAAGAATCTGAAGAGGAGTCAGAATCAGGTTTAGTATCACAGGCGTATGCCATGAAATTTGTTGAGTTTGGGGCAGCAGTACCATACAATACATAATAATGGAAAAAATAATGTGAATTACACACACACACACACATATAGATATAACAGTTAAATTAAATAAGTAGTGCAAAGGTAAAAGTAAAAGTAAAGAAGTAGTGAGGTTGTTTTCATGGGTTCAGTGTCCATTCAGAAATCGGATGGCAGAGGGGAAGGACCTGTTCCTGAACCATTGAGTGTGTGTCTTCAGGCTCCTGTACCTCCTTCCTGATAGCAGCAATGAGAAAAAGGCACAATCTGGGTTATAGGGCTCAAACACTGGCTGTTCACTTTATTGACATAGAATAGTACATTACAGGCCCTTCGGCCCACAATGTTGTGCCGACCCTCAAACCCTGCCTCCCATATAGCCACCCCCCACCTTAAATCCCTCCATATACCTGCCCAGTAGTCTCTTAAACTTCACTAGTGTATCTGCCTCCACCACTGACTCAGGCACTGCATTCCACGCACCAACCACTCTCTGAGTAAAAAACCTTCCTCTAATATCCCCCTTGAACTTCCCTCTCCTTACCTTAAAGCCATGTCCTCTTGCACTGAGCAGTGGTGCCCTGGGGAAGAGGCGCTGGCTGTCCACTCTGTCTATTCCTCTTAATCTATGCCTCTTATCATTTTCAACACCTCTGTCAGGTCATCTGTCACCCTCCAATGTTCCAAAGAGAAAATCCCCAGCTTACTCAACCTTTCTCGAGTTATTTATTGAGAAACAACACAGAATAGGCCCCACTGACCCTTCAAAGCATGTCACCCAACAAACCCCAATTTAACCCTCGCCTAATCACAGGACAATTTATAACAACCAATTAACCTACCAATTGATATATCTTTGGACAGTGGGAGGAAACCAGAGCACCTGGAGGAAACCCCCGCAATCACAGGGAGAACGTACAAACTCCTTACAGACAGTGGCGGGAATTGAAACCAGTCCGCTGGTACTGTAGAAGTGTTGTACTGACCACTACGCTACCGTGCCGAGTTGTGGAGAGAGGTTGACAAAGTTGGGATTTTACTCAACGGGACGTAGGAGAATGAGGGTGATCTTTGGAGGTGTATGAAATCATGAGGGCCACAAATAGGGTGAATGCACAGTGTTGGGATTCAAGAACAAGAGGATGTAGGTTTAAGGTGCAAGGGGAGATATTTTATAGATGTTGTGTTCGTCGATGGGGGCTTGTGCAGAGCACACACCAGCACACTGCATGCAGGATATTGAACCGAACTTTACTGTCAACTATGCTTGTACAGTATGTAAGCTCCGTCCATGTGGGAGTGGATAATTGAGTGGTATAGTGATGCACCATCAATAACTCTGAGACGTGAGTCTGTGGGAGGAGCCACAGGAGCAGTCAGCGGGGGGGAGGGGGGGGGGCGTGTCCAGACAGGTGTATGTAGTTCACCACACATAGGAATAACGCATTACCTACCACTACAATAGGGAACTGAGGGGTAAATTTTTTCACATAGTGAGTGGTCGGTATATGGTCCGAGCTGCCAGAAGAAGTGGTTGAGGCAGGTACAATAATAATGTAGACAGGTGCATGGACAAGAAAGGTTTATAGGCCAAACGTGAGCAAATAGGACCTGCTCAGATGGGCGACTGATAAATCTATGTATATTTGTTTGTCGGTAAGAATTCAATAAGCATCAAAATTTTATTCCCAAAATGTTACTGAATTAAAATTGATATTGATAACATATTGAAAGTTACGTTGCCATTAGAATTTGCAACTGTCCACTCGCAACAGGGCTCAATGTGACCACGTCAGAAGCCAAAAGCAACAGGGAGCAAGGATAAAGGCAATAACTTAATCAGACTTTCCTTTAGTTCTCGCTCATGCCACAAGGGTGCCATGATAGTGTAATGGTCAGCAAGGCGTGTCGGAGTCCGGAGTCCTCTGTAAGGAATCTCTGTATGCCCTCCCCGTGGAATGTGTGGGCTTTCCCAGGTGATGAAGGGTCTCCAACCTGAAACGTTAATTCTGTTTCTCTCTCCACAGACGGTGCATGGCCTGCTGAGGGTTTCCAGCAGTCTCTGTCGTTATTTCGGATTTCCAACATCTGCAGATTTTCATAGGTCAAATTTTATTCGATAACCCTTCAGAGAACACACTTGTGAGGCAACATTAACACGGCTGTAGAAGAGGAGATAGTTGGTGTATTGTTAGAGGATGTAGATGAAAGGGTTGCCTTTAGCAGTGCTTCCCCTACCTCCCTGTTAGAGGACAGGTTTCGCTTTGTGAGATCCACTGTGCTCGATGCACTGTGAGGTGTGGCTCTGCAAACTTTCAGACCAAGAGTTTTCAAGCAATGCCTCTCCCACTGGGAAGCCCAATAGCATAGAGAGTAGGGCTCTACCACATAACTCCATGACCCAGTTCAATCCTGATCTCGGGTGCTGTCCGTGTGGAGTCTGCATGATCTCTCTGACCTGCTTTCCCTCTGGTCACTTTGGGTTCCTCCCTCATCCAAAAGACGTGTGAGTTGGTCAGTGAATCGGCCGCTGTAAGTTGCTTGGCGGTACAGTCTGGGGTGAGTTCACGTGAATAGAAACACACTGGTGTAATTTAATGTTTGACGGGCCGAGAAGCCTCACTCTGTAATGTGTGACAATAATTCTATGACTGAAATAGTATGCTACGATATGTAGGCACAACTTCCTCAGGCCACTTAAAAAGTGTCCCCTTGGGTTGAGGAACCATATACAGAGCCACAGGCAAAAAACTAGGGGAGCAAGGCAATCTGGATAGCCTTCTTGGAACTGAATTGGTATTGTTTTATTTGGGTGGTGGGGTGGAGGTACATCTCTCCCAAAGGAGGTGAAAGACACTCCTTCCCTCTGCTAGCCTGCGGGTTACCCTTGGGCAAGGTGTAGCAACTGTTTAGTCCCCAGATCATAATCACGTGAAGCCATGGGAGCAGGTGGTGGACGGTCGTATGAGCAGCCGGTGCAGATCACAAGTCCTGGTTATGCGACCACTGACACCAGGCAGACAACCTCTGAAGAGTATTGATAACGGCTGGGGTCATCTACTTTGTAAAGACACTGCCCAGAAGAAGGCAATGGCAAACCGCTTCTGTAGAAAAGTGTTCCGTGAACAATTATGGTCATGAGGCCATGATCAGCCACATCATACGACACAACGTATAATGATGATGAGTCACATATACAATAATACATGATTGACTTCAGCAATGCTCCCTTTACAGCAGTGATTCCCAGCGGGGGTGATACCACTCCTGCAAGGGGGTGATTACGTGTCCTAAAGGGGGTGTTCGGGGAAATAGAAGTCATCAGGAGGTATTCAAGATCCTTGAGGGGGAGCGGTAACAGCACCCTAACTTGAGGCACGAGACGTGACTGACAGAGTCAAGTCAACTGTCTGTCGTCATCAACATCCAACAGGCATTCCCAGCTTGTGCTCATTTTTTATGTGAATGATGGATAAGTACGGATGGTGCAATCTCTAGGAGCCTGATGGCAGTGAAGCCTTGAAGTCTAATCCTGCTAAGAAACATAAACTACAGAGAGTGTGTCAATACAACGTTACATACCTGGAGTATGTTTTTTTTCCATTCCCGTCAGATCAGCGATACCCCATGTGTCTTATCTGTAATACTGCACTGTCTAATGAAACCACGAAGCCATCAAGATTGCAGGAACACCTCCGTAAAAGACACCCTGAAAAGGCTACTTATGGTATTACTCAGTTCCAGAGGATGAAAGATGCATTTGAAAAGTATTGCACACCAGAGTCATTTGCCAAGAAAGCTAAAAATGACCTTGATAGTGGTCTCATTGCTTCTTATAACATTTCCAAAATGATAGCAAAGTGTGGAAAATCTCACACAATTGGTGAAAAATCAATAATGTCTGCTGTATCAGAAGTGCTCACCACTGTTCTCAAAATGGATACCAGTATGTTAAAATCAATTCCTCAGAGTAATAACTCTGGAGCTCCTCATATTGATGAAATGACTGAAGACATTGATTATCAACAATACACAGAGCTACAAACAACAGGATCTAGGATATGACTGGATGAGTCAACTGTGTGAGACAACGAGGCATTGTTAATGGCATATGCATAGTTTATCAAAAATGGAAAAGTTTATGAAGAGATTCTCTTTTGTAAAAAGTCAAAAACAAATATCAATGGAGAATCAATCTATGACGAGCTTGAAATGTATATTGAGGATAAAAGTGTTCTGATTAGGAACAGATGGAGCACCATATATGACATGTCACCATGCTGGTTTAGAGGCATTTATGAAAAAAGAAATTCCAAATCTGTTTGAGCCCATTGTGTAATTAATCGTCAACATCTCGCAGCCAAAAACTCAACCAGAGACTTTTTTCAAGCATGACTCTTGTAATATCTACTATCAACAAAATTAAATTTCATCTATCAAATAGTAGAATATTTCACCAGTTATGCTGAGATAACAAGGAAGAGTTTGAATGCTTACTTCTTCACACTGAAGCTCATTGGCTGTCAAAAGGCTGCTGCTCAAAACATTTCTTTGACCTTTTTGACTCTGTGGATGAATTTTTGCTCAAAGTCAACAAGAGCTTGGGAAACAAAACTGAATTTCTACTTGGAGATGTGGCATAACTAGCTGATCTGTATGACAAAATGAACAATCTAAATATGAAACTGAAGGGTGAGAATTCCAATTTAATCCAGGCAAAAAGTGCAGTGTCCGTTTTTATTGGAAAATTGTAAATACATAAGCAAAACATTGGGAGAAGAATGTTCTCACAGTTTCCCTGCATGGAAACTATGGCACTCTTTCATAGACAGCGATTTGCAAGAGTACTGCTTATACCTGCAGTCACTGAAGAAGGATTTTCAGAATCAATTCAAGGATTTGAACGAACTAGAAATTCCAGACTGGGTAATTAACCAATTTCTTTGCAAGGTGGAAGAACAGGAAGAGAGCTTGCTAGAAGGAATGATTGAATTTCAGAATGAAGAAGCAAAAATGCCTTTAAAAAATGCCAGCTTTTGTGGTACGTGGCTACGCTGTCATACAAAGTTTCCTGGTCTTTGGAGAAGAGCCAAACTGCTCTTCATTGCATTTCCATCCTCCTACCTTGTTGAAAGAGGCTTCAGTGCAGAGAACCACACACTCACAAAAAACAGAAACCACTTGGACATTGTTATGCGTGGGGACTTAAAGCTTCTGCTGATTAACCCCACGGCGCAATGAAGGTGAAGGTTCGGCGCGGGCCGACCGAGGTGGGATCCCGCCGCCGCCTTGCGGCATGCGCACCACCGGCCCGTCTCACCCGTTCCGGCGGGGAGGTGGAGCAGGAGCACACGTGCTAGGACCCGAAAGATGGTGAACTATGCCCGGGCAGGGCGAAGCCAGAGGAAACTCTGGTGTTACTGATGGGTGTTTAGGAGTTGAAATATCAGCTTAACCTGATATTTCAACTCCTGCTAAACGCCCATCAGTTTAAGGATCACATTGATATTGACACTGCTGTACAGCACACAGGTACTGTTTAAGCTAGGTTTAAAGACAAAATGAAAAATTAAAGCAGAATCATTTTCTCAGGTTGGCATATGGTTGACAAGTTTTTGCACTATGGGGGCACTAGAAAGTATACCGTGGCGTTGACGAGTATGAAGGTGCTTTGGGGGGTGTTGGGCTAAAAAGGTTGGGAAGCGCTGCTTTACAGTGATTCCAAAGTGAGGCCTTCCATTGGTGGGGATCAGCCACAGACGTAGCGTCCCAGCTGTCTACTCGCAAGCCTGGGCAGTACAATATGGAGAACAAGCTGTTGCCCGTGCAGCAGGCTCCACCTCTCCACACAGCTGATGAATCCAAAGGAACGGCAGAGACCGATACCAGCGGCTTTGCAGGAGTTTCCAGTCAGTGTTAAACTCAAAGTAGGATTGCCTTAGGGCCTCCAGCTCTGGATTTTCCCTCAGGGTTCATTCTTGAAGCCTTCCCCACGAGTGGGTACAGCTGCAGGGCAGCGGAGGTTTGAGATCAGAGTTTTCCTTCTCCTCGATGAGCTGCCAACCACGGCTGACATCTGCCCAAGTGACTGGTTTGAAGGCACCACAACTCAACTTTGCCCCTTCTCCTGTCAGTAGAAACGGTCCCACTGGGCTAAGCCACACGTGGAAGCCAGGAGATGGGCTTGGATGTCAGAAGCTATTTGGGATGCCTACCATTGGGAGCATTTAATAGGTAATGAAAGATTATACCCATCCCTATCCCTGGCTATGACATCATTAAGGAATTGATTCTGAACTAAAACAAAACAATAAGGCAAAGTTTAATTGTATGTGGAGATCAAGTGGATTGCATGGTAGCACAGCGGTTAGCGCAATTCTGTTACGGCAACCTAGGTTCAATTCTGTCACTGTCTGTAAAGGGTTTGTACCTTCTCCCCCAAAAGCATGGGTTTCCTCCGGGTGCTCTGGTTTCCTCCCACAGCCTAAAGGCATACCGGTTAGTAGGTTAATTGGTCGCATGGTTGAAGGGCCATTACTGTCCTGTATCTCTAAACTTTAAAAGCCTCTAAATTCTACAGTGAAAAGAATGCCTTGCATAGCGTTCATACAGATCAGACTATTGCACGGTGTGTTGAGGTAAAACAAGGCAAAACAATAACAATGCAGAGTAAAGTGGAACAGCTACAGAGAAAGTGGTGGTGATTGGCAACCGTCCGTCTCGAAGGACAATGGGTGACGATGACCATCATCACAAACCTGTGTGGAAGGTACGGAGATCCGAGATGCCCAGTCGTCAAGATCCCCCCTCTCGGCCTCACCAGTGTGGTCCAAAGGAAAGCTTATGAAGCGATACGTTTGGCACCAGTCTGGATGCAGGAGCTGCTGGGAGGATGTTCAACAATGTCCAGCCGCCTTAGGGGCTCCGCTCCGGATCTGCTGTCTGGGTTTACCCCCGTAGCCTTCATCTCTCCCAGGCTGCCAAAAGGCAGTGGGGCTATTTACCCATAGCTGGGGACAGAGAAGGTGCAGGGCAGGTAAATGATGAAGTGCAAGATCATAATGTGGTATCTTGTGAGGTCAAGAGTCCGTCTTATTGCACTAGAGAGCTATTTAATAATCTTCTCACATTGGGATAGAAGCTGTCCTTGAGCCCGGTGGTACATGTTTTCAGGTTTTTGTATCTTCTGCCCAGTAGGAGGAGAGAAGAAAATCCAGGGTGAGTGGGCCTCATTATATACTGGATGATCTTGGTCAACGAGCAGTTGCCATTTTTTGAAGACTAGCATTGTAAACTGCTCTATTACTCATTAGTTAACTAGTGACAGCCTTAAAAGGGAAGATATTGTGTTAATTAGCCTGTGTCTGTTGGGTTGAAAGGCACATTACTCAAGCGACACATCTGGCCCAGATCTCTGGTCTTGCTGTTGTGGCGTCTGGCTGTCAGGCATCGCAAATTGTCACCCTGCAGTTAAAAGTTACCTAAAGATTAATCCGTTGCAAACAGAGTATCTTGCAACTGCGATACAATTCAAGTCAAGTTTGGCAATGTACAGGTAAAATCACAGCAACATCACAGGAACAAAGGTCGAGACAAAAACAGAAAAGATATTAAGCATACCGTGTGCGTCATGGGGTGGAGATACGACTCAACCAAAGGAAGTGTAAAGCACTCCTTCCCTCCACTAACCTGCAGGTCACCCTTGGGCAAGGTGTAGCAACTGCTTAGCCCCCCAGCGAGGGTCATGGGAGCAGGAGGTGGATGGTTGTACAAGCAGCCGGTGCATATCACAAGTCCTGGTTATGTGACCACTGACATCAGAAAGACAATTTCCAGCTGGGGTCATCCATCTTGTAGAGAACTGCCCAGAAGGCAATAGCAAACCACTTCTGTAGTTAAGTTTGCAAAGAACAGTCATGGTCATGGAAAGACCATGATTGCTTACACGGCACATAATGAATGAACAATTATATAGTGAAGGAGAAAATAAATGGTCCCTTAGTGTGAATAAAACCAAAGACACAAATCTATTGTATTACAACAGGTAATCCATAGTTCTCCTTTGCTGAGGGAGGGTTAGGACTGTGTAGGTTTGTTCAAGAACCAGGTGGTTGTAATTAAAAGTTACTTAAAGATAAGATTGCTTCAAAACAGACGCTAAACAATTCATCACTCATTCAGTCATCTAAGTATTTATTTTAGTGATAGAGCGCGAAGTAAGCCCATTGTGGCCCCTCGAGCCCCACACACCAGCAATCCCCAACAACTCCAATTTAACCCTAACCTAATCACAGTATAATTTACAACAACCTGTGCTCGGACTGTGGGAGAAAACCGGATCACCTGGGAAAAAACCCACACATTCCTCGGGGAGGACATGCAGAGGACACTGGGGATGAACTCCGAAGTCCAACACCCCGAGCTATAACAGCGTCGCACTAACCACCAGGATGCCCCCATGGCACGGGCAGGAACTAATTATCGACTTCAGCATCGCTGCCCACAGGGAAGGCGTAGGGAGCACCGCTCCCTGTAACAATAGATAAAGTCATTGAAGGAAGTGCAAAGAGAGGGTTTGCAATCCATTGCCAGAAGACCGAATGCATGGCTGTCTCAAAGAGAAAAGAAACACGGAACTACGAGTTAAAAGTGGGAAATAAAACATTGAAACAAACATGGAATTCCAAATCGTTAGGGAGCATGATTGCATCTGATGGTAAGACTGTTGTTGAAATTAGAAGGAGTGGGATTGCTAAATGCTTGTTGGAGTGTTTGAGTGTGATACTAAAGATTATAACTTCAATGGGGACAAAAGGCTGTGGTGCTACGTTCATCCCACACTAACACATGGCAGCGAATGTTGAACAATATCAAAGCAAAATGAGGGAAGACTGGAATCTGCAGAAATGCGATTTTCTGAGAAGAATGATGAGAATATTGTGGAAGGGCAGAGTAACAAATGAGGAAGGTTGCAAAAAGCCGGAATATGAAGAGAGCTGATATCATCAATCAGGAAGCAGCAGCTGGAATTTCTGGGACATGTACCGACGAAAGAGAAGCTCGAGCATCTTGCAGTGACGGGAAAAATTGATGGAAGAAATAGTCACGGTCGACAGCGCGTGACAGTCAAGGGATGGACAGGCAAAAGTTTCGAAGAACTTATTAGAACTTCTCAGATTAAAGACAGATGGAAAACCATGATAGACCACGTCATATGACACGGCACATAATGATGATGATGATAATTGCTCCCAGTACAGTGATTTCAAATTAAAAGCGAATAATGTGGCAAAGTGGATTTAATGGAGCAAATATCTTCTGGCATTGCTGATTGATTGAGGAGGCCTTTCGGTGAGGATGGCCTCCCTTTCTGCCCTTCATCATCACCAGTGGCCAAACGAGTGTTAGCCAAATGGCTCGGGGGAGGAGTGCCGTTCCTCCAGGTGAAAATAGACCTGGCCTTTCAGGGGCAGTTTGCTGCTTCAGAAGAGCAAGGTGAAATGAGGAATGGAAACTCGGAATCTCTCACTACCTTTGTACCAACTTGGTGGGGAGTGGGTGCAGCTGAGCCCAATATGGCCAACACTACACTTCCTTCTTTGTCTTTTGCTCACATTGAGGGGGGTGGTGTGCAAGCTGGGACTGTGAGTGTGCCTCTGCCCCGCAGCCCCGATAACCCAGACTTAACCACTGCTGTCTGCGTGGACCATTCTGTCCATCAAATTTGCTCCACCATTTTCCCTCTCAACTCCATTCTCCTGCCTTCTCCCTGTAACCTTTGACACCCTTACTAATCAAGAAACCATTAAAAGTGTACCCAATGACTTGGCCTCCACAGCCAATGAACTCCACAGATTTATCACCCCGTCTAAAGAAATTCCTCCTCATCTCTGTTCTAAAGTGATGCTCACTTATTCTGAGTTGCGCCCTCTACTCCCACTATGGGAAACATCCTCTCCACTCTTAATCTAGTACAGTACAGTCATTCTGGGCTGAAGGGCCCGGCTCCGTCCTGACATTGGATGAACCGGAAACGGCAATCGCCCTGCAGTCAGGAATTCTGCCTAACTCTCACCGGTACACAAGCAGAAGCCTAATCCAGTAAAACTTCCTCATAAACAATAAAACCGAACAACAGGATACACATCGATCCCACAGGCTCTGTGAGGGAGGACACTGATAAACAAAACTATTGCCAAAGTTTTCTGCACAGGGCTGAGACAGAAATTAAAGTCACCAAGGCAGAGGGGTTTGCAGAGATGCTGAGAGCCGGCTGCACTGTTGGCAGTGTCACGTGTAGCATCCAACACTAAACTGCCTTTTGAATGCTGTTTTTCAAAAACAATGGGATGGGGTACCAATGCTTTTGTTTGTCTCCCTTTTCTGCACAACCCAGTATTATGCCGATAAGTGCGAGTGTTCACTGCTGGTCTGGCCCTGAAGTACATGGGGTACCTAATCGAGTGATCACTGAGTGTGTTTCTGTAGGTCCGTAGTCTTCAGCTGCTGCAGCCCATCCACTTCAAGGTTCAGAGATGATCTTCTGCAGATCATTATTGTAACGTGTGTATATTTGAGTTACTGTCATCTTCCTGTCAGCTTGAACCAGTCTTTCCATTCTTCGACCTATCTTGGTATGTTTTAAATTCCAAATATTAAAACTAAACAAAAAAGGAGCTGGGAGATAAACGTGTGTACTTTGATTTCACTTTAGTGAGGCATGTACGTATGATGTGGTGGCGTGATGCCGTATGCCATTCACATACTTTTACATATAACCCGCAATTCATTATGTAAGCAACAAAGATTGCTTAATCAAACAATATAATTACAATAATACTGAAATATTAAACACTATAAAATAACAAATAATTATAAATTGCAGGCCTAATCGCTGTGGAGGCTTTCATACTCTTGTGGGATAATGTCTTTCCTGACCGGGGGGGGTTCACTCTGCTTGTGAGACGTGCGGCTGTGAAACAATCTCAGGTTCTGGGGCTTCCACCTTCATGGTTGTAGGAGTTGACTCTGACACTGCAGGAAGTGGTTCTGACAGTTCAGGCCACCTTTCTTTTGGACGTGTTGGCATCCCAAACACTGGACAAGTTTCACTGGACACGTGTGTGGGTACAGTGTCAGATGTCACCATTTCCTTTAACTTTTCAAAAGCCACCTCACACTGCTTTGTCCATTGCCATTTCTTCCTGATCTGTAACAATGGGTTCAAGGGGTGGAGCACAGTAGCCAGCTTGTTATACTAATTGACAAATCCTGAAAAGGATTGCAACTGTGATACACCCTTTGACCTGTCACTGTCCAGTCTGTGGACTGCGCATTCCAGTTCACAGTCCGGTCCGTGGACTCTGCATTCCAGTTCACAGTCCGGTCCGTGGACTGCACATTCCAGTTCACAGTCCGGTCCGTGGACTCTGCATTCCAGTTCACAGTCCAATCCGTGGACTCTGCATTCCACTTCACAATCCGGTCCATGGATTCCATAGTCCTGTTGTTTCCGTTTTCCCTTGTTCTGTTGGGCACCTGATTCCCATTTCGGGCTGGCAACATAAATAGCTCCGGGGTTCAGCTATTCCTTTGCTGGACCGTCCCGTCAGAAACCCCCACCAAGAAGCTCGTCACCAGAAACGCATGACCTCAGCCAATGTGGGAAGTCTGGAGCATTACCGGAGCTACCGAGTATTGTGGACTCTACGTTGCCTCGGTGCCTGTGGCTGCTTAGTGAGTTCAGTCGCTTTCCCATCCAGCTGAGTTGCCAGCTGTCTGCCGCTGCTCAGGGTAAGGTACGAATTCTGACGCTTTTGTGGCCAGCTGAGAATTGCTGGCGGTTTGCTGTAAGAAGAGTCCCGGCTCTGTGTCCGTGTCTGAGTTTCAAGTCCAAGTTAAGTCAAGCCAAGTCTGAATTCTAAGTCAAGAGCCAAGTCAAGACCCAGGTACTGAGTCCCTGCCAGGACCCAAGTTCCAAGTCATGACCAGAGTTCCCAGTTAATTCCGAGTTCCAGGTCAAGCCAAGTCCAAGTTCTAGTCAAGAGCCAAGTCAAGACCCAGGTACTGAGTCCCTGAAAAGACCCGAGGTCCCAGTTAATTCTGAGTTCCAGGTCAAGCCAAGTCCAAGTTCTAGTCAAAAGCCAAGTCAAGACCCAGGTACTGAGTCCCTGCCAGGACCCGAGTTCCCAGTCAAGTCCAAGTCCCAAGTCCTAGTCCAGGTTTTCCGGTTTGTTAGCCCGGTTTGTCATCTTGTCCTTGCTCCTTGGCTTCCCTAGTATCCCTCATAAACGTCGTCCTGTTCATACTACTTCAGTGTCTGTGTCTTGTATTTGGGTCCGCTCCCAACGCCCCCTTGTGACACCACCACTGCTTGAATTTTCCCAGCAGACTCGTGTAATCCTTGTGCGTTGAAGGCGTGACGGTTGGCAACCGTCTGTCTCGAAGGACAATGGGTGATGATCACCATCACAAGCCTGGACGGAAGGTATGGAGATCCTGAGATGCCCAGTCGTCAAGGTCCCCCTCTCGGCCTGACCAGTGTAGTCCAAAGGAAAGCTCATGAAGCAAAACCACCCAGGTTCAATTCTGCCCGTCTGTAAGGTGCATGTGACAGTGTGGGTTTCCTCCGGTTTCCTTGCACATTCCAAAGAAGCAGAGTTTAATGGGTGTGGACAGAGACTTGAGAGGCTGCTCTGACACAGCAGAACACTATGGGAGACCAGTGACTCTCTCTGTTAAATAGAGAAGAGGCTTGTAATTCTCCAGACTGCCCGCGTGCTGTAAACAGTGGGAGTTATGAGCTCAGTTTTATGTCAAAAGCAAAAGACTCACCATCTGTTCCCAGTTTGGAAAATAAACAGGTAACATGAATAATGATAAACTTCGGCAGGTTTTCATTTTTCATCCTTAATTTTGTCGTTTAAATAGAAACTCCCACGGGAAAGTTGAATGTTGCTTTTAATAAAGCCTTGGATCAGGTTCTGCACTCGGGCAACGGCAGAGACAAGTTCATATCTGTAACAAAGAGAGTGATGGTAATAAATGGATAAAAATCTGCAGCTGGAGATGAAACCTGGTATTTGGAAATGCTAATATCTTGTATCTGGTTTAGCCGCGCCCGTGACTAATCTGTAATTACTAACTGCCAATTTCTGCGCAGCGCCCTGTCAGTTATTCGCGATGATTGATAAAAAAAGCACCAAGCCGCTGATTCTATCTCTGCCCTCACACTGAATCCCTGAATTGGCAGCGCGGCGCTGATACATTAAACACAGCGCTGGGAATGCGCACACCATTATGGTATCCTCCGTATCGCACAATGATAATGGATACTTGGGAGCCATTTCAAAGCAGTAATCTAATTCTGGGTTTAAATTACATTATAAACCGCAAGCTGGAAAGAATGTGTTTTTTTTTAAATCTTGACGGGACTGTCATCTGAACCCTGAGATTACATTAGCGCTTTGAAATCACAGCGCAGTAATCTACTAGTTCTTATAATAACAGGTACCGTTAATAGCTCGCAAATTTGTTTAAGGAGAAGGGGGCTGGGCTGGAGTCGGAAATGAGACGTACCGAAGTCTGAGACGCGTCTATATAGCGGGGGTGCCGAAGACTTTTGCACGGTACTGAATCTGTCGAGTTTGTGGAACTGCTAGGAGCACAGGCTGTTGGGAATGGCGAGGGTGGAGGGGTGTGGGACAGGGGGGCAGAGAAAGAGTACAGGTACCAGGGCAGTGGGGTGAGGAGGGGAGCTGCAGACACACCCAGTTCAGAGATACCAGGCAAGGTCAGTTGATTCCAAACAATTGGTTTATTGATCATTACAGAATGTCTCTCTGCTGCCTCTCCCTTCCCCTTTTCCCAATGATGATTACTCTCTCCCAGCCCCCCTCCCACTCTCAGTCCACAATAGAGACCCATATCAGAATCAGGTTTATCTTCACTCATATATGTCATGACGTTTGGGTTTTGTGTGTGTGTGGCAGTAGCTCAGTGCAATACATGAAATTACTGCAACACTGTGTAAAGGTCTTGGGCTCCCTGGCGATGTGTGTGTGCCTACGGCTTTTGCACAGTACAGTATGGACGAGTTCTAGACGGGTGGCTGGGCGGGGGTGTACTGTAGATGGGATCTTTATGCATTCCTGAGCTTTACTGCTGGTTTCACTCACCGCAGACCCTCCCCAGAACACCTCCGCTACAGTGCCGCACCCAGCCAGTGATACCCAAACAGGCTTTTTGTTCCTCCCTGTCTGTGCTGACTACAGTCCAAGATTCAAATTGATTTATCGAAACATGCAGTGAAGTGGGTTGTTTGGGTTCACAAACCGGCATACCCGAGGCTGCGGCCCGCAGGCGTCGACACACACACATTCTGGCGCCAACATGGCGGGCCCACAGAGCTCTGCAGGACAACACAGGCCACAGCGAGTGACAAAACACACCTCCCACCCCAGGACAGGCACTCTTCAGCCTCCAGCCAAGCCAAGGCGAAACCAATGCCATCACCCTCCCTCCAGCCCCTGTGGTCTGTGCCTGTTATGGCAGCTATCACATAGTATCTGCTTCCACCTGGTCCCGAGAAGGCCCATTCCAGACACCCACCACTCTGTGTGGAAAAGAAAACCTGCCTCACACATCTCCCTTAAACTTTCACTACCCCCCTCCACCTCAAACCAAGGTGACCTCTTACCCAATCTGCCCTCTCGGACAGAGGGAAAGATTCAGAATTAGGCCTGTCATTGCTGAGCTGGTTTTGCCATTGGTATCTGGTTTATTATCGTCACGTGTACAGTATAAATTAAAATAAATTACAAAAACAAATAGTGTATAAAGATGAATGATAAGGTCGTTCCTGGGTTCGTGGAGCATTTCAAAATCTGAATGGGGGAGAGTGAAACGTTGAGTGTGAGTCCTGAAGCTCCTGTACCTCCTCCCTGATGGTTTGATGAGAACAGGGCATGTCCTGGACGATGAGGGTCCGGAATGGTGTAGGCCCTTTTCTTGAGGAAGTCCTCGATGGTGAGGAGGTTTGTTCACAGGATGGTTGTTCTGGAGGAAGTTAGTCCCTCTCAGTGTTAAGCCTTGGCCCAGAATGCACCATGCTTCTGCGGAGGGTATCCTTGCCATTTCCTCTCATGCACTGTTAGAGGAGCCAACTTTCATCTGGAGTTTTGGATTGAAATCTTGTTGGCCCTCTAAGGTGGAATCGAAGGATCCTGCGATGATAAGTTAAAGTAAAAGAATCATCGAGCACCACAGCACTTAACCAGGCCCTTTGGCCCATCTAGTCCCTGCCTGCCTGGTCTTTTGCC
Source organism: Hypanus sabinus (assembly GCF_030144855.1). Classification (NCBI taxonomy): domain Eukaryota; kingdom Metazoa; phylum Chordata; class Chondrichthyes; order Myliobatiformes; family Dasyatidae; genus Hypanus; species Hypanus sabinus. The sequence continues at coordinate 171,692,686 of NC_082711.1, forward strand.
TAGTCCCAGCTACCTGTACCTATTCAATACCCCACCATACCACTCCCATCCAAACTTCTCTTAAGTATTACAATTGAACCTGCCTCTACCACTTCTGCTAGCAGCTCCTTCCTCACTTATTCCACCCTCAGATTCCCCATAAATATTTCACCTTTCACTCTAAACCTCTGACCTCTAGTTCTAGTCTCGCCCAACCCGAAGAGAAAAAGACTGCTTGCATTCACCCTATCTATACTCCTCATAATTTTATATACCTCTGAAGCGCCTTTTTACTGGGCGTCTCTGGAATCGCAGCTTTTTGGTCCCTCACTAACAGCCACCAGACTCCACAGTGAGAAACCCACCTTTCTCCGCCTTCGTATGCCTAGAAATCATAAACTTTGGTCCCACCACATCCGTGAGGTTGTGATGTCTCGCCCACCCAAACCCCGGTTTGTGTGAATGCTGTGTGATTTACTGCCCCCCCGGGCAATCGCCCATCAGCAAGAAATAGCAGATCGTGCACTGCATACAATTACAAAGGAGTATATTTAAGAATGTTAACGTAACCATCCAGTCATTAAAGGAAAGAAAGAAAAATAAAAGACCCATTATACTAAAACAGTCACATGTGATGGAGGAGCTCATATCTTCCAGAAGGCGTTGATTTCGATATACGCGGGGCACATTCCGAATGTCACTCGAAATCCATCACAAACAAACGGGCTCTCCCACGGGTGTATCGGTCCTTCCTCCTTGAAGCCATTCATCTGCACAAAGCACCTTGTAAAACAGGGTCAGCATCTTCAGCCATCTTCCCTCCTGACTTCTCCCAGCTCCCGCCAACAAACTCCTCCCCACACCACTGTCCCTCATGAAAACTTCTCAGCCCAGTGTTCTCTAGAACCTTCTCCCAATTCCCAGATTGTATCTGTGGGGAAAGGGACACAGACAGCTGTGGAGGCCAATTGGCTGACACCACATTCCTAAATTAAGCAACTAAGCCCCTTGTCTGAGCTCAAAGCCAAACGGGCTGAAAGCAGAACAGACTGTTCTTACAGAACTGCTGACAAGAAATACAGCAGTAAAAATCTTAAAACGGGACGTTATACCTCTATCAAAATATCCCCTCATTCTCCTACACTCCAGGGTATAAAGTCCTAACCTATTCAACAATTCCCTATAACTCAGATCCTCCAGTCCTGGCAACATCCTTGTAAATTTTCTTGTACTCTTTAAGGATTATGAGAAGAAATTTGGACTTCTTGCCTGCTTTCTAGTGTCATAAAGTCATACAGCACAGAAGAGGCCCTCACACTTGCCACTAACATGAATTCCGCACTAATCCCATTTTAGCCCCATTCCCCCAGCACCCAGATTCTACCACTGACCACCAGGAAAAAATATACAAGATAGAGCCTGGGCTACTGGACTGGTGACCATTACTAATTTCCAACAGTGTAGTTGCTATGGAGACCACAGATGCTGGAGTCTTGATTGACAAACACATTGATGGAGGATCTCGGCAGGTCCAACAGCATCCGTGTAAAGAAATGGACAGTCAAAGCTTTGGGCTGAGACCCTTCATCTTGACAAAATAGTTGTTTACAGAAAGTGGTGGATATGGACCAGTCCGACACGGGCGAGACACTCCTCACCATTGAGCACACTCACAAGGGGCATTGCCTCAAGAAATCAGCAGCATCCATTGTCAAGGGCCCTCACCATCCAGGCCATGCTCTCCTCTCGCTCTAGACCAGGGGGTTTCCAGCCTGGCTTCCACCGATCCTTTTTAATGATGTTGGTCTATGGCATAAAAAAGGTTGGGAACCCCTGCTCTAGTCTAAACTCCTTCTAATCTCAGCCCTCCCCTTGAGTGGGTCGACGTCCACCATTCCCCTTGTACATTCACCTCCACCACTGCCTTTGGGTGGCTCCTTGGAGGTAAATAACTCGAATGATTCACTGTTCCTCAGAGAGGAGTAACTCCTCCACGTCTCATTCTTGAATGGTCAGTTCAATGCTATTTTCTGAAATGACCCCCCACACTTCCTTTCATTCCATGATTCCCCCAGTGGGTGGCGGGAGCAGCCTCTCTGTACCCCCCCCCCATTAACAAACAGGGCTTTATTTGCCCACCTTGGAAGACAAGGGCAACATTGCTAAGATAATGTAAAGGGATATAGACTCGGAACAGAGACACGCGGTGATTGGGATTGTATCTGTGGGGAAAGGGACATAGACAACTGTGGAGGCCAAGCCCACAGAATATACTTAAGGTGGAGGTTGATACATTCTTGGCTAGTTGATGCACCATCAATAACTCACACTGAGACGTAAGGCGAGATATCGGCTTTTATTGACTGGAAGAAGGAACCAGGAGTGAGTGTCTATCATACAATGTCCTGGAGACTGAGGCCGAGCATCAGGCCTCAGATCTCCTTTATACTGGGGCCTGTGGGAGGAGCCACAGGAGCAGTCAGCAGGGGCCGTGTCCAGACAGGCACATAGTTCACCACACTAGTAAAGGCGTCAAAGGTTAGGGGGAGAAGGCCGAGGAATGAGGTGAAGAAGGCTAATAAATCAGCCATGATAGAATGGTAGAGCAGACTCGATGGGGCGAACAGCCTAATTCTACTCCTATGACTTATGGCTTTATGGGCAGGTTCACTATTTTGGGTTGGAGACCCTTTATCGGAACCTCATCAGACTTCTAAATGACGATTGGACAGGTAGTGGATTGGACCTGCCAAACGCAGGCAAATGGGACTGGCTTGGACAGGTCATCTTGGCTAGCATGGACCAGATGGGCCAAAGGGCCTGTTTCCTTGTTGTCTGACTCGATGACCCTCCATGCCAGAGTTCCCAGCTCCCGGTTGCCTCCTTCAGGAGGGGCCGAGGGAATAGGGAGCCATGCAGGAGGCAGCCAGGAGCTGGATTATCCATAGGGATAATTATCCAACGTTTTAACCCGTTCCCATTGCTGAGATCAGTGACATTTGCAAAACATTGAAATTGTCTCCTTGGTAAACGCAACAACGGAGCCTGTCATCTGAATAAAAGGCATCGAACAATTTGACCCCAAAACAAGAGAGAGAGTAATTCCCTCCATTTGATATATGTTTGAAAGGACCCTGACAGACTCATTAATACGAAGAATAAGGTATTTAATGAAGTACTTGGTTTCAAACCACCTTTTGAATATTTCACCCTGAGGTGATTTGAGTAGAGTGATGTTTAGTGCCTTGTTTAATTAAAATTGTCCTGTTGGATGAATATGAATCAATTTATTTCTTTCAAACCTGTCGTGACTGGTGTGAGCTTTAAAGATCCATGGTTCCGCAATTGGTTTATTTGACAGGAGTCATTTGCAGAAGTATCTCGAGATGAGAAATCTGTGGGGATCTGACGCAGAACAATTCACGATTGTTCATTAGTCTGCAATGATTTGCATGGCTGGGGTTGGGTCACTCTGCATTCCCCCCCCCCCCACACACACACACACACATAGAACCCCTTCCACACCAATCAAACACACACACACACACACACACACACACACACACAACCCCTTCCACACCAATCAAACACAAACACACACACACACACAACCCCTTCCACACCAATCAAACACAAACACACACACACACACACAACCCCTTCCACACCAATCAAACACACACACAGAACTCCTCCCACACCAAACACACACACACACACACACATAGAACCCCTTCCACACCATCAAACACACACACACACACACACACACACACACACACACACACACACAACCCCTTCCACACCAATCAAACACACACACAGAATTCCTCCCACACCAAACACACACACACACACACATAGAACCCCTTCCACACCAATCAAACACACACACAGAATTCCTCCCACACCACACACACACACACACACACACACACACACACACATAGAACCCCTTCCACACCATCAAACACACACACACACACACAACCCCTTCCACACCAATCAAACACACACACAGAATTCCTCCCACACCAAACACACACACACACATAGAACCCCTTCCACACCATCAAACACACACACACACACACAACCCCTTCCACACCAATCAAACACACACACAGAATTCCTCCCACACCAAACACACACACACACACACATAGAACCCCTTCCACACCATCAAACACACACACACAACCCCTTCCACGCCAAACACACAGAACTCCTACCACACCAAACACACACACACACACACACACACACACACACACACACAGAACCCCTTCCACACCAATCAAACACAAACACCACAAAGTCAAACTCAAATTTATTATCAAAGTACTTGAGATTGATTTTTTTGCAGGTGTTTACAGAAAAATAAATACAATAGAATCTACAAAAATCCTATACATAAACAACAATTTCTCTAACATGATTTCTCTAACTTTCAGCAATTTCTCCCACCACTTCCTAACCTCTTTTTCCATTCCACACTCTGGCCCCCTTCTCTTCTCCTCACTTGCCCATCACCGCCTCCTGAGGCCCCTCCTCCCTCTCTTTCCTCCATGGTCCACTCTCCTCTCCTATCAGATTTCTTCTTCTTCAGGCCTTTACCTCCTCCTCCAATCTCCTCCCAGCTTCTCTCTTCACCCTCACCTGCCCCCACCCACTCCTACCCTCTTCTTCTGGCATCTTCCCCCTTCCTTTCCAGTTCTGATGAGGGGTCTCCGCCCTAAACATTGACTGTTCATTTCCCCCCCCCAAAGATGCTGCCTGACCTGCTGAGTTCCTTCAGTATTTTGTGTTTGCTGCTCGGAATTTCCAGCTTCTGCAGAATCTCTTGTGTTTATACAAAAACAAAGACTGACAAAAAGAAAAAGGAAGGTAAATAGTAAAATAAAAACACTGTGAACATGAGTCCCTGAAACAAGTCTGGAGGTTGTGGAATCAGTAAGTTATCTACACTGGTTCCTGAGCCTGATGGTTGTAAGATATACAACTCACATGAATGCACACATGTACCTGAGTATATACGTGCTGAACCGGGTATACAAACAAGGCAAGTATATAAACAGACACAGAGCTGAGTGTGCACACACTTGTGAACACAGACACGAGTGTACACACACACACACACACACACTCATCAGGAGCCCATAAGGAGTCCAAGCACACACAATAAACTGAGAAGATCAGATTCAGGTTTAATATCACCAGCATATGTGCAAAATGTGTTGACCCGTGGCAGCAGCACAAAGCGATACATGCTCACAGAAAAATCTAAGTAACAGTAAATATATATATATAGATATAATAGTTAAATAAGTAGTGCAAAAATAGAAATTAAAAAGTTGTGAGGTAGCATTCACTAGTTCAATGTCCATCAGAAAACAAATGGCAGGGAGGAGGAATCTGCTCCTGAACAGTTGAGTGTGTGCCTTCAAGCTTCAGTACCTCCTTCCCGAGGGTAACAATGAGAACAAGTTATGTTCTGGATGTTGGGGGTCCCTAATGATGGATACTGACTTTCTGAGGCACCGCTCCTTAAAAAAGTCCTGGATACGACGGAGCCCAGTGCCCAGGATGGAGTTGAGCCGTGCTACAACCCTCTGCAGCTTATTTCGATCCTGCGCAGTAGCCCCGTCCCCCCCACAACCTCCACACCAGACAGTGATGGACCCAGTTAGAATGCTCTCCATGGTACATCTGTAGAAATTGGCCAGTGAATGCAGTAAGACCACAAAGAATATACAGAGGCACACAAACATACACATGCCTGCTGATGGACACACAGGACTGAGTATACAAAGCAGGTGAATGTACAGACACACTCACACACAGAGCAGAGTGTGCACATACTTGTGAATGCACACACACACACACAAATATGCACACACTTCACAAGCACAGGTGTGTATATACTCAAATAAGCACCCATTAGTAGACAAATGTCTGTACACATACACAGAGGCACAGACAGATGCTGAAATGGTAAATGCCGGGCCACGGTCTGAATAATGTGTGGCTGACTTCCTCTACCCAGCACAGTTCCTGGCACCACATTCCCCTTGGCTGAAACCTGCCAACTCAGTACAGACAGGAGAATCATTCCTTCGAATTATTGAACAAAGGGACCAGGCAGTGACTGGGGGAGCTGACGAGCTGGCCGGGGGTGTTGATTTGGCATTAAAGAAGGCAGGGTGCTTTAGATATGCCAAGACTCGACCCCGTGAATAATCTCAAAATCCAAGGTCTCAGCCAATTTTCCCTCACTTCTGCTTTTGGCGTTTAACCTTTGAGAGTGTCCGGCTGGAAGGGCAACAGGCTCTCAATTGAGGATTCCCCTCCAGGGTGTTTATGTTGTCAGGCCGACGGGGTGGGGGTTGGGTGGGCCTTCCTTCTGCTTGAGGTGATCCCATCTCCGAGTGAGGTGTGACCTACAGCAAGGTTACAGCGGTTAGTGGAACACTTTTACAGACCAGCAACCCGGGTTCAATTCCTGCCACTGTCGGTAAGGAGTTTGTACGTTCTCCCTGTGACCATGTGGGTTTCCTCCGGGTTCTCCAACTTTCCTCCCACAACCCAAAGACGTACAGGTTAGTAGGTTAATTGGTCACATGGGTGCAATTGGGCAACTCGGGCTCATTGGTTCGTCAGGTAAGATTTTCCCTTAAGGAAACTATGCTGACTTTGTCCTATCTTGTCTTGTATCTCCAAGTGCTCCATAACCTCATCCTTAACGATTGACTCCAACCACTGAGGTCAGGCTAACTGGTCTATAATTTCCTTTCTTTTGCCTTACTCCTTTCTTAAAAAGTGGAGTGACTTTTGCAATTTTCCACTCCTCTGGCACCATGTCAGAGTCCAATGATTTTTGAAAAATCATTACTAATGCCTCCACAATCTCTACTGCTAGTTTTCAGAACCCTGGGTGCAATTCATCTGGTCCAGGTGACTTATGTACCCTTAGGTCTTTCAGCTTTTTGAGCACCTTCTCCCTTGTGATAGAAACTGCACTCACTTCTCTTCCCTCACACCCGGCAACACCTGGCACACTGCGAGTGTCTTCCACAGAGAAGACTGATTCAAAATACTCATTTAGTTCATCGGCCATCTCCTTGTCCCCGTTATTATTTCTCCTGCCTCATTTTCTAGCAGTCCGAAATCCACTCTCATCTCCCTTTTATTTTTTACATACTTGAAGAAGCTTTTACTATCCACTTTGATATTGTTTGCTAGCTTGCTTTCATAGTTCATCTTTTCCTTTCTAATGATCCTTTTAGTTCCTCTCTATATGGTTTAAAAGCTTCCCAATCCTCTTTCTTCCCCATAACTTTTGATTTGTTGTATGCCCTCTATTTTGCTTTTACATTAGCTTTGACTTCCCTTGTCAGCCACAGTTGTACAATTTTGCCATTTGAGTATTTCTTCATTTTTGGAATACATCAACCCTACACTTTCCTCATTTTTCCCAGAAACTCAATCCATTGCTGCTCTGCTGACATCCCTGCCAGCATCTCCTTCCAGTTTACTTTGGTCAACTCCTCTCTCATACCACTGGAATTTCCTTTACTCCACTGAAACACTGCTACATCAGACTTTACTTTCTCCCCATCAAATTTCAAGTTGAACTCAATCATATTGTGCTCACTGGTTCCTAAATGTTCTTTTACCTTAAACTCCCTAATTGACTCCAGTTCATTACACAACACACAATCCAGTATAGCTGATCCCCAAGTAGGCTCAATGACAAACTGCTCTAAAAAGCCATCTCTTAGGCATTCAACAAACTCACTCTTGAGATCCATAACCAACCTGATTTTCCCAATTGACCTGCTTGTTGAAATCTCCCATGACTATCATAACATTTCCCTTTTGACTCACCTTTTCTATTTCCCATTGTAACCTGTGGTCCACCTCCCAGCCACTGTTGGGAGGCCTGTATACAACTGCCATCAGGGTCTTTTTACCCTTGCAGTTTCTTAACTCAACCCACAAGGATTCAACACCTTCTGATCCTAAGTCACATCTTTCTACTGACTTGATGCCATTCTTTACCAGCAGAGCCACACCACCCCCTCTGCCGACCTTCCCATCCCTCCGATACAACGTGTAACCATGGAGATTCAGCTCCCAACTACAACCATCCTTCAGCCACGATTCAGTGATGGCCACAACATCATACCTGGCAATCTGGAATAGTGCAACAAGATCATCCACCTTATTTCTTATACCCCGTGCTTTGAGATACAACACTTTGAGTTCTGTATTTGCTACCTTTTTGATTCTGCATCCCTAATGCACGGATACTCACCCTGCTGGCTGCAATTACGTCCTATCATTTGTCTGCCTTTCCTGACAGTCTGACTGCGCACTAACTTTGATTTTTTACCATCCGTCCTATCCTGAGTCCCTTCACTCCTGTTCCCACCCCCCCCCCCCGCCAAATTAGTTTAAACCCTCCCCAACAGCTCTAACAAACCTGCCTGTGAGAATTTTGGTTCCCCTCAGGTTCAGGTGCAACCCGTCACTTTTGAACAGGCCATATCCCCACCCCCAGAAGAGATCCCACTGATCCAAGGACATGAAGCCCTGCCCCCTGCACCAGCTTCTCAGCCATGCATTAATTTGCCAAATCATCTTGTTTCTACCCTCACAGGCTCATGGCGCAGGCAACAGTCCAGAAGTTACTACCCAGGAGGTTCTGCTTCTCAGCTTTCTACCTAGCTCTCTAAATTCTCTCTGCAGGACCTCTTTGCTTTTTTTCCTATGTCATTGGTACCGATATGTACCAAGACATCTGGCTGTACCCCCTCCCCCTTCAAAATGCCACAGACGCAATATGGCACCTGGGAGTCAACGTACCATCCGGGCATTCCGTTCACACCCATGGAATTAGTCTGTTCATCTGACTAGTAATAGGCATCCGTTAGTGTCAAGAGATTTGTGCCTGGGCAGGCTTGTATGGGAGACCGGCAGTTGCCCATGCTATGCTGCAAGTCTCCCCTCTCCACGCCACCGATGTTGCCCAAGGGAAGGGCAAGGGCCGATACAGCTTGGCACCAGTGACGTCGCAGAGCAATGTGTGGTTAAGTGCCTTGCTTAAGGACACAGCACACTGCCTCAGCCTTCAGATCACTAGACCAACGCCTTAACCACTTGGCCACGTGCCAACACTCATCCCCCCATCACTCCTGCTCCCCTCTTCTCCCTCTTCCCCTTCTGCACCATGGACTGATGCTCAGTGCCTGTACTGATCTCTGGGGCATTCCCCTGCGAGTATCCAAAATGGTCAAGTTGTAATGCTGCTGGGAGGGAACTTCCTTAGGGACCAATAAAGTGTCCATCTATCTACTGCCTATCTTCTAGAGTCCTTGAAAGTGAGTCCATAGGTTGTGTTCAGTGATCAGTTCAGGGTTAAGGTGAGTGATGTTTACCCACTCTGGTTCAGGAGCCTGGTGGTTGAAGGGTAATAACTGTTCCTGAAGCCGGTGGTGTGGGACCCAAGGCTTCTTCCTGATGGCGGCAGCAAGAGGAGAGCATGACCTGGGTGGTGGGGGTCCCTGACGATGGATGCTGCTGTCCTGCGGCAGTGCTCTTTATCAATGTGTTCAATGATGAACCAGCACAGAGGAGGGAGATTGAAAATCTGTCTGAGTGGTGCCACAAAACAAGAACGTCTCACTCAGTGTCAGCAAGGCCAAGGAGCTGATTGCTGACGTCAGGAGGAGGAAACTAGAGGACCATGAGCCAGTCCTCATCGGAGAATCGGAAGTGTGGAGGGTCAGCAGCTTTAAATTCCTCAGTGTTATCATTTCAGAGGACCTGTCGTGCACTCAGCACCTAAGTGCAATTTCAAAAAAAGCACAGCGGCACCTCCATTTCCTTCGGAGTTTGCAAAGGCTCGGCATGACGTCTAAAACACCGACAAACTTCTGTAGATGTGTGGTGGAGAGTATATTGACTGGCTGCATCACAGCCTGGTATGGAAACATCAATGCCCTTGAATGGAAAATCCTACAAAAAGTACTGGATAAGCCCCATCCATCACAGGCAAAGCCTCCCTCCCCCCCCCCCCCCATCCACCACTGGGCACATCTACATGGAGCGTTGTCGCAGGAAAGCAGCCTCCATCATCAGGGACCCCCACCACCCAGGCCATGCTCTCTTCTCACTGCTGCCATCAGGAAGAAGGTACAGGAGCCTCAGTTCCCACACCACCAGATTCAAGAACAATTATTACCCCTCAAACATCAGGCTCTTGAACCAAAGGGGATAATTTCATTCAACTTCACTCGCCCTATCACTGAACCATTCCCACAACGTATGGACTCACTTTCAGACACTCTTCATCTCATGTTCTCGATATTTATCGCCTAATTATTTATCATTATTATTTATCTCTTTTTGTATTTGCACATCTTGTTGTCTTTTGCACTCCAGTTGAGCACCCAAGTTGGTGTGGTCTTTCATTGAGCATCGTTAATATTCTATTATGGAATTATTAAGCATGCCTGCAAGAATATTGATCTCAGGGGTGTTAATGGTGACATATATCAACTTTGATAATAATTTTACTTTGAACTTTGATAGGAAGGGCCTCTATAACCATATAACAACTACAGCATGGAAACAGGCCATCTGGGCTCTTCTAGTCCGTGCCGAATGCTTACTCTCTCTCTTTTCCTGTGGTGAACCGGGCTGTATCCACAACTTTCTGTACGTGTGACATAAGACACCAATTCTAAAGGATGGGATGGTGCTGCGCACGCCAGCTGCCCCTGGGGTAAACCTCAAGAGCCAGGTGTGAACCGAAGCTGCCCCACACACACACCCCTCCCAAAGCATCCATGCAAGACCAACTTTTCGCTGTACCTAAATCAATTCAAATTCCAAATAACAAAAGGCTTACAAAACATTTGCCTGTGTAATTATTTACCACACATGCATGTTGGCTCTCCCTGACCCTGCTTTTCAGTCTAGCTTGCCCTGGTGGTGATAAACAGGGCTGGGGAACAAGCGGTTAAATGCACCACGATTTCCACTGAAGAGTTAAAGATCTGGCGCAGGACAATTTGCCTGGCCTGCCTTTACATCCAGCCATCAGCACAAACATGTTGTTCCCACTGTGACTGCTCTCCGCTGTGTCAATGTCAAAGCAGCTGCGCTTTTTAACTCTAAAGTACTGGATGTTGACAGAAAGCTTCGCGGCAGCGAGGCTGAAAGCTGAGCTGCAGTGCCACCTGCTGGGCAGGCCGGGGACTGCCACAGGAGACCGGGAAACAAGCAATTTAAAGTCGTGCGTTTTGCATCTCTGAACATTGATTTTCACAGGAGATTTTCTCAAGATTAAACCTTTGTGTCACTTCATTAAAACTACTCTTCAGTCAGTATGCTTGAAATGTTAAACCTCTCATGCCTGACCTACACTAAGGCAGGAGAAATCTCAGTGGAAATTTAAGAAAATTGCATTTCCACTGATACAGTGTGATTATTAGGTCATTCGTTCTTTATTCCTTTGAATGAATAATAAACATTTATTTCGCAGGCTTCTCGTTTTGTGAAACAAAGCTGCCGTATAAATAGAGGACAGGTGCGCAGCACAGACTCTTGAGGAGTTGTCAGAAAGGCAGTTTGAAACTACAGCCATTGGCCAGGCAAACTACTGACCCCAGCAAGCCACCCGGGACCTCAGTAAGTCACGCACTTAGGAAACTAAGCCATGAGGAAGCCATTCAGCCCGTCAAGTCCAGTACTGGCAGCCTCTTGGATCCATGTAGCTGGTGCCTCTCCCCTTCTCTTTCTTCACAGTCCTACAACCTGACATGTCATGATAAAACAGAACATGGAACAGTACAGGCACTGTGATCCACGATGTTAAGCCAACCTTTTACCCTACTCCAAGATCAATTTAACCCTTCTCTCCTACATATTCCTTCATTTTTCTATCTTCCATGTACCTATCTAAGACTCTGACAAAGAAGCTGTCACCTTCAATTAGTCTGGCCATTGTCATCTGACCTCTGTCAATACCAAGGCGTTTTCCCCACAGTACTGACACTCACTGGATGTTTTCTTTGATTTTTCACACTGCTCTCTGTAAATTCTAAAGGCTGTTGTGTGTGAAAATCCCAGATCAAGTTTCTGAGATACTCAAACCACCCCATCTGGCACCAATAATCATTCTATGATGAAAGTCACTTAGGAGAGAGGCTAACTTCACTTGCCCCATCAATGAGCCTATGGATTCACTTTCAAGGACTCTTTATCTCATGTTCTTGATATTTATTGCTTATTTATTTATTTGTATTTGCACAGTTTGTTGTCTTTTGCACACTGGTTGGTGTGATCTTTCATTATGGTTATTGGATTTATCGAGTATGCCCATCAGAAAATGAACCTAGGGCTGTATATGGTGATACATGCATAATAAATCATCTTACTTTTAAGTCCTCCTGAGCGAGAGCAAACAGCTGCCCGCCATTTAAGTTTTTCGAGTCTGTAACTGAACAGACACGCACTTTCACGGCGAGATTCGACACCAAACTTGTTTGGCTTGTTTTCAGTAGATGAGTCCCGCGCATGCGCTGTGAAGGAGGAGATTCACCAAAATATCCCTTTCAACGTGGACAGAGATATTTTTAAAAACGCACAGTGTGGACGCCTATCGTTTTTACGCGAAACCGGCGTTTTCAAAATTATCTATAATAAATTAATTAACTTTGATAATAAATTAACTTTGAACTTTGAAAGTGTTAAGCCTGGAGGTTACAAGGACAAAAATGAGGTCTTCAGTAACAGGCTAGCTGAGAAAGGGCATTGTTTATGAGATGTTCTAAATGCTAGTGTTAGCATAAACCTAAAGTCAGGGTTAGATACTTACACTATGATTGTAACTTGTTCCTGATTTCTAAATTACTGCCACAACGTGCTGGCCCTAGGGTATCAGGGCCAACCGTCCTCAGGGCCTCATTAATGATCCTTCTTCCACCATTAGGGTCAGAGGTGGTTAAGTTCTCTGATGATTCCACCGGCAACCGTTTTGCGACTGAAGCAGCCTGTGCTCGCGTGCAGCAAGACCTGGGCCGTATTGAGGTGGGGGCTTGTAAACGGCAGTTAACGTTCACACCATAAAACTGCCAGTCAGTTACCATCCTGAACAAGCGAGAGTGCAGCCTTCTACTTTTATTCAATGACATTTAGCTCTCTGAAAACCCCGCCATATTGACAAGGAACTCTTTGTCACAATTTGATTACAGGAGTGGCCAGACCAGGCCTCAGATATTTAACAGCTGGGAAAAGCTAGATATTTAACTTCTAGCTTTCTAAGGCTACATCCACACTAGACCGGATAATTTTGAAAACGTCGGTTTCATGTGAAAACAATAGGCGTCCTAACTATGCATTTTTAAAAATATCCCTGTCCACATTGAAACGGATATTTTGGCGAATCTCTTCCTACTGCGCATGCACAGGGCACATCTACTGAAAACAAACAACATGTTTGGTGTCGAATCTCACTGTGAAAGACTCTGTTTGTTCAGTTACAGACTAGAAAAACTTAAATGACGGGCAGCTATTCGTTCTCACTCAAGAGGTCTTAAAAGTAAAAAAAAAACACAAATACTGGAATACTGGAGCATACGGAGGCGACCGACAGGGAGTTCACGGACAGATTGACCCGGCTGATAACGAACATTGAAAAACTGACTAACTCTGTTGCATTAATAAAGCCCCTTGTTAAATGTATAAAACATGTCTGCATCAGTGTTATCTTGTATTTCCATACAATGTTACATCAGGCTGTTACACATCTATTGTCAGAGAAGTACTTGCATAAATAGGTAAACCACCTTCATACAAGCAAGGACAGAAAACAGGGCAAAGTGAGAATATTTATTTATTCAGTAAGTTATGGGTCAGAGTATTTGGTGAGTACATTTCTAACTCTTCTGGCTTCAGTCACGTTGCCGTCTGTTCTGAAATTGTTGGGTTGCGTTCAAGAAAACAATGAAATAGCGCGCTGCCGTCTGTCAGCGTTTTCAGATTTCTCCGATTACCCCGTCCACACTGATCTGCCCGAGCAGCGTTTTCAAAATTACACACCCTGGACAGTGTTCCTGAAAAGCTCCGGTTTTGGGGGACAAATACACCGTTTTAGTGTGGACGAAGGGTAAAAACAAAGAGAAAAAGCTTCGGTTATGGATTTATCCGGTGTATTGTGGACGTAGCCCAATGTAGTCATGCTTCTTTGTACGAACGCAACAGCTGTTAAAAAATACATATCTTCTAAATGTTCCTGATTCACTTAAACTTCAAGCTTCAAGAAAATCATAAACATCTCTTCAAATCTAAGATAAAAACCAATTAAAAGACGTAAACATTTTTAAAGTTTAATACATAATCAATTGGGAAATCTTCTTGTGGCATAAGAACTTTTACACAGGCAGTGTTTCTAAAAGTCCTATGAAAGATTAAAAATAACTTGCACAAGGACAACATTAAGAGCCAGTTCTTCCGCTGTTCTTTGCTCTATTACATTTCGTCACCATTCTAATGGCTGGTCTTAACAACTGAACCTCTTGACCGCGTCTGCATGCTTTTATGTATGGAGTTGTGAGTTTTCACGACTGAGTTAAATGTCATCTGAGTCCTGAAGTGTCTCGGCCTGAAGCATCGACTGTTTACTCTTTTGCAGGGATGCTGCCTGGCCTGCTGAGCTCCCCCAGCGTTTTGTGTGAGTAACTCAAGTAATTTGGTTGTGCAGAAAAGCAGGATTGAGCGCACAACACATCGAACCTTGGAACTGCAGAAGGCCACAAGCATACACTCAGTGGCCACTTTATTTGGTACCGGAGGTAGATGGTGCACCGCGGTAGATTAGCAGCTACCATGATGCTACTACAGTTTGGGGTGTTGGGAGTTTGGAGATCAATTCTGATTTAATTTGTAAGGAGTTTATACATTTTCCCCACACACCTGGGTTCCCTCTCTCAGTTCAAAGATGCACTGATCAGTAAATTAATTGGGCGGTGTTGTCCTGTGATTAGGCTAGGTCAGGGGTCGTTGTGTGCAGTGTTATTTCATTTTAAATGTCAAACGGGTTTTGTGGCTCCCAGCGTTTTCTTTTCTGTGGGAAACGGGTCCAAATGGCTCTTTCAGTGGTAAAGGTTGCCGACCCCTGGGCTAGGTATAAATCGGTGAGTTGCTAGCAGCATGGATCAAAGGGGTGGCAGGACCAATTTCACACTGTCTCTAAATAAATAAATAGTGAGTGCGCGAGTGTGAGTGCCTGTGTATGTGTGTGCAAGATGGATTTTTCGTCATTAAGGGAAAAGCATTGGGCTTACAGCAGGAAACTGCTGCTGTTACGAAAATTCAGCTTCGATCTGAAGGAATGGCAGAGCCAGGAAGGAGGGGCTGAGTGGATTATTGCTGCTTCTAAATGTTAAAAGAGCTTTGTTCAAATGCGACATACAGAAAAGAGAGAGAGAGGCAGGAAGATTTAGAGCCTTGGCAGGGAGTGCACAACCTTAGCGCAGAGAGAACCAAGTGTAATGGATCTGCCCAGATGCCCAAACCACCCACCGGCACTCAGTCCAACACTACAGGACAGAGGGCTCTCTGATCGACGGGCTGCTCCCAGGGATACACGCAGAGACACCCAGAGAGTGCTGCTGGCAGATCATCAGCTCGGTGAAAGACACCCTTTGGTCTGCCGGCACGTCAAGATGTCTGTGGAGGAACACTGCCGGCTGGCACATTCCAGGCTGTGGGGCTACGTGATGAGGGACGTGCTCAGTCGTGATGCAGCCTCCACAAGGGCTTGGCAGGGAAGGACCACAGGATAGGGAGGGTGCAGATTGGGTGAGGAAGCACCTCAATTATTGTACTTGTGTATTACCCCACGAGTAACAGCAGTGCTATTGATTGATGTATTGGAACGCAATCGAAAAGTACCAAAAGCACGTAAAGTGTGAAAAGGATTACATGTTTGATTCTTGTAAACATCTGCTTAATTAGCAGTAAAGTTTATTTTTAAATATACAGTTCTTCCACTACTGGAGACAGGGGGTCCAATTTTGGTGAGGAAGCCCCTTAATTATTATTGCAGTGTATGGGGTATTCAGGGAGGGTAACACCTCTGGTGAAGTGGTTTGTCGTGTTCATTCTGGGGCAGCTCACTCACCACTGGTCTGTACCGGACCTTCATCTCTCACCCTTGGCTCCCAGTAGCTGTTTGCATGTGACAGCGGCCACACTCCAGGACACCTCTTCGCCAGGCGGGCCCCATACACAGGTGAGATAGGGACGTGCCTGTCCTTGCTTGCAAGGTCAGCTCCAGCAGACCAGGGGTTGGGGGGAATATCTACAGTGAGATCCAATAACTAGGAAGGCAGTTCTGCAAAACTGTGAAGGACATGACGAGGCACAGAAGATGTCAGGGTCATCCACTGTAACTCATTTGTACCACTGGTCCCAGACCTGAGGCCAAGAGAGCGGAACTGCCCCAGTGCAACAGCTTTTCCACTTAAAAAAACTCCACCACACAGGCTTCCCGTCGTTGTCGGACATGATGGACAAACAACACCTGTAAACCACCTCACGGGGCCGCGAGGGGTTAAAGGAACGTAACAGAACACAGCTTAACCAGGAAAAAAAACATTGAGCTGTTTATTCTTGTAAATATGTTAAATTACAAAGTTTATTTTGATGGAACAGCTGTATTTTCATTGGCAAGCACAACGACAGTTGCTTAAACCATTTTCCTTTGTGCTTACTCAAGCTCAATTTCAACAAAAAAAATACAGGATGAAGTTTGGTGATACTTTTTCACGTAATTGATCATATTTCAGCAGATAAAAGATGCTGGAGCCTGCAGCCAGAAAACCCAAGAGCTGGAGGAACCCAGCAGGTCCGTGGAGACAAGCTGTTTCAGGACACTGGCTTTGGGCAGCAGGTTTGCATGCCTCAGATTGTACCAGGTGCTTACAGTCAGATTCTGACCTTGAACACGTCTTCGATGGGTCGCGTTGGTGTTCAGGGCTCAGGCCCTGGAAGTGAGTGAGTCCACAGTACACAAGTGGAAACAGGGCAAGGGCTCCTGTCACTGCGGGTGGCTGGTCTCTGTTTCCTCCTCTTGCACATCCTTGGGCATATCCTGCAGCTTCCCATCCAACGCAGAATCTTGTGGCACCGTCTCTGGGAGAACATTACTTAGCAAGCTCTTTGATGAAATCTGACAATCCAAAACAGGGCTCATTGTTAGATTCATACAGCATAGAAACAGGCCTTTCAGTTAATGCTGTCTAGTAACCATCCACTTACACTAATGCCATTTTATTGCCCCACACACTTTCATTAACTACCATTCACCTAACCTCTAGAGCCATGGACCCCAAACTTTAATCAAGGGGGCTCTGGACCCCAGACTGTGAACTTTGGGCAATTCACAGCAGCGATTTAACCTAAATTGCACCCCTTTCATAGAGTTAGAGAGCACTACAACACAGAAACAGGCCCTTTGGCCCATCTAGTCTGTGCTAAACTAGTTCTCTCCCGCATTTGAAGTTTAGTTTAAGTGCTAGTTCCATCACCTCGCACTTGAACTAGATTTCGGACGTGGGGCTAAACTAGAGAACCTGGAGGTAACCTACACAGTCACAGGGGAAACGTGCAAAGTCCCCACACAAGGACCACATGTGGAGAGGACAAACTAAGAGCACATCAGCTTCAGCATGCACTCCGCAGCAGGTGCGGTAACCTCCCTGCCGTTAACCAAAGTGGATCAGAGAGCAGGCATTATGAGGACAGGTTGTGCAAGTTGGGACTTTTCTCTTTAGAATGACAGATGATGAGAGATGAATTGATAGAGGTGTACGAGATGATATGAGGCACACACAGAGAGGACATTTAGCACCTTCTTCCAAGGGCAGCAATGGCCAATAGCAGACGACAGTCCTTTTAAGGCAGGGGTTCCCAACCTTTTTTATGCCACACACCCCTACCATTACTAGAATTTTACTGGAATGTTACCTGGGTTTCAGCACCTAAGTTACAGGGAGAGGTTGAACAAGTTAGATCTTTATTCTTTGGAGCATAGAAGGTTGAGGGGGGACTTGATAGAGGTATTTAAAATTATGAGAGCGATAGATCGAGTTGATGTGGATAGGCTTTTTCCATTGAGAGTAGGGGAGATTCAAACAAGAGGACATGATTTGAGAGTTAGGGGGCAAAAGTTTAAGGGTAACACGAGGGGGAATTTCTTTACTCGGAGAGTGGTAGCTGTGTGGAATGAGCTTCCAGTAGAAGTGGTAGAGGCAGGTTCGGTATTGTCATTTAAAGTAAAATTGGATAGGTATATGGACAGGAAAGGAATGGACGGTTATGGGCTGATTGCAGGTCGGTGGGACTAGGTGAGAGTAAGCATTCGGCACGGACTAGAAGGGCTGAGATGGCCTGTTTCCATGTTGTAATTGTTATATGTTATAATTAACCGATGGGTTTGTGGACCCCAGATTGGGAACTCCTGTTTTAAGGTAAGTGAAGGAAAGTTTAGGAGTTATGTCAGAAGTAGTTGTTTTTTTTTTAAAAAGTGTGGTATCTGCCTAGAACGCACTGCCAGGGAGGGCATTTGAGGCAAATAGATTAGGGACATTTAAGAGACTCTTAGATAGGGATATAGATGACAGAAAAATGAAGGGTTAAGGGCTGTGTAGGAGGAAAGAGACCAGGTTAAAAGGTTGGCACAACACACAACAATGTGGGCTGAGGGGCTTAGATTGTGCAGAACTGTTCTGTATTCTAAGAACATTATCATATTAATGCAGTCATTTGTCACAGAAGCGACAGAATAGGACACATAACAGATGTCAGTGAAACCTTGTTAAGAGGGCAGGTTTTGAGGAACTCAGAAGAAAAGCAGCATCCATCATCAGGGACCCCCACCACCCAGATCGTGCTCTCGTCTCGCTGTGCAATGGGAAAGAAGGAACAGGAGACTCAGGACCCCCACCACCAGGTCCAGGAACCGTTATTATCCCTCAACTGTCAGGCTATTCAACCAGAGGGGATAACCTCACTCACCCAGTCACTGAACTGTCCCCACAACCTATGGACTCACAGTCATGAACTCTTCATCTCATGTTCTTAACATGTATTGCTTATTTATTTATTATTATTTCTTTCTTTTTGTATTTACACAGTTTGTTGTCTTTTACACACTGGTTGAATGCCCAGTTGGTGCGGTCTTTCATTAACTCTATTATGGTTATTATTCCATTATGGAATTATTGAGTATGCCCATAAGGAAATGAATCTCAGAGTTGTATAGGCACCTTGATAATAAATTTACTTTGAACCTTGAGGTGATGGAGGGGATTCCAGAGTCCTGAGCCTCAGCTGCTGAATGCCTGCCCACCCAGGGTTCAGAGGTTGAACCTGGACGGGAATGGGGTTCACTAAACTCAGGGTTTAGCAGAGACTGTGGAGATATGGTGGGGCAAGGCTACTGAGGAACTTGGCCAGAATAGTAAGGATTTTTTTTTTGACATAGCAGCAAACGGATAAACAATATTCAATGAGGAACGCGATCAAATGTCTAGCCACAGTTTACTACCACCACAGGGACCGCAGGAGGCTGTTGCCATGGCAACTTCCTCAGCTCGCTCAGCAGAGACCATTTACCCTCACTGGTCTGTCAGTACCAGAGTCAGATGATGCAATGCCACAACCAATGGCTAATTTAACCTTGTTTGCCTCGCGTGTGACCTCTACAACATCCAGACTGGAAGAAAGAAGAGCTAGTGAAGGAACTGCTGGGAAATGCATTATTGTAGCAGGACATTTAGAAAATCACAATACAATCAACTGCCTCAGTACCAGAATCAGATTTATTATCACTGGCCCATTTACTTATTTATTAGTACAATGCAGAACAGGCCCCCCAGGCTCAATGAGCCTCACCCACCCCCCCTCCTCCACCCAACCAGCAACCCACCTAGTTAACCCTAGCCTATTTAACCCATACTGCACTGGTTTGTACCCAAGAAAATTAGAATGCAAGGTCCACGGTCAACCCTAACCTCAGAATCACAGGACAATTTACAATTAACCTATTAACTGGTACGTCTTCGGACTGTGGGAGGAAACCCGAGCTCCCAGAGTAAACCCACGCACTCACAGGAAGAACATAAAAACTTTCTTACAGAGGACGCTGGAATTGAATTTGATGGAATTGGAAACGAGACCATGGATCTGTACCTGGAATGTCTCCAGGGCGCAGGCCTGGGCAAGGTTGTATGGAAGTCCGGCTGTTGCCCAAGCAGCAAGTCTCCCCTCTCCACAACACCGATGTTGTCCAAGGGAAGGGCAAGGGCCGATACAGCTTGGCACCAGTGTTGTCGCAGGAGTTGCCAGAATGAGGTTGAAGACAACGTCGGACTGCCTTAGGGACTCCAGCTCCGGATTTGTCCTCAGGGTTTACTCCCGAAGCCTTTCCCATGAGTGGGTATGGCTGCGAGGCAGCGGAGGTTTGAAACCAGAGTTTTCCCTCTCTTAGATGGACTGCCTTCCCAGGCTGACGAGCACCGTCAACCCGAAAAAATTAATGTAAAGTTCAAATAAAAACATAATGCTCGTGGACGTAACGTTAGTGTAATCTGATGGTGGAGAGGAAGAAGCTGTTTCTGCACGTGGGTCTTCCGTATAGCAACACTATGACCATCTTGCACCTGATGCACACAATACTCCAAGAGTAGCCTGAGCAGGCTTCTTCTTACCCTCTGGGGTCCAAGTGTTTGACAAATGCCTCGGCATTCTAATAAAGTGCCTCAATCGGGCTGGATAAAGAGGAGCCAGCAGATGTAGTGTTGCAATATCCCAGAAGTGGTTGGAAAAATACTACACAAGGCGAGAGGTCCCAGACAGAGGATTCGCTACCTATCAGAGAGCAATTAGGGTAACTTCCCAGTAATCTGTAGGTAGAAAGGTAGTAAGCTGAATACCACCAACGCCTCAAATAAAGACAACATTTGATGAAGATAGAATATAAAAGCTCAAAGTACTGTACAAAAGTCTTAGGCACCCCAGCTCTCTGTGTATCTGAGTGAGGCCTCGGTCAGTCACTTCGCATCCTCGCTGTCTGGATGTGTAAGCCAAGGTGATGTGATATGGAGAGCAAGCTGTTGCCCACGTAGCAAACTCCACCTCTCCACACGTCTGCTGAATCCAAAGGGACAGCAGGTACAGTTTGGTAACAGCAGCGTCGCAGGAGTTGCCTGTCGGTATTGAACTCAATGTAGGACTGCCTCAGGGACTTCGGCGCCAGATCTGTCCCTCAGGGGTTTACTCTTGAAGCCTTCCCCGTGAATGGGTACAGCCGCAAGTTTGAGATCAGAGTTTTCCAACCACGGCCGACGAGCCCCATCTGGCCAAAGCGACTGGTTTTAAGGCGCCTTTTCCCCTTCTCCTATCAGCAGAAACAGTTCCACTGAGCTCGGATGCTAAGCCACACGTGAAGGCCAGGAACTGTCAGTGGCTATTTGAGGCACACGCCATTGGGAGCGTTTAGTTAGTGGGAGGAGCTTCCCATGCCAGGGAATAACTCAAGACTGAAGCAGACGGATTCTTACACTGTCTTGGGATAACAGAACAGGTCAGAAAAATGTAACTAATGGCGTACCTGTTTCCCACCTCATTCCAAAGATGTATGGGTTAACAACAGCAACACATTCCTGTTCCTGGTCCCCCTCACACAATGGAGCTCAGTCAAAGCTGATGTGGACCATCTCCCCCCTTGCCAGCACAGTTAGCAACCAGAGCCATGGGCAGACGCCGCTGCAGACAAACTACATTATACATACCTTGGTGCCAGCCCACCTCCGTAAGAAGGTGCCCTCCGCCAGCAGAGCCCTACTGGCTCCTTCGAAAAGCTTCTCTTCATCGGTCTCGCCTTGTGCCTCCAGATCTTGGTACTTCTCCACAAACCTAGAGGCAGCAGTTTCGACAGTTTGTAAGCTCTCGTGCCAAACCTGGAATGCAAACAACCCAGCACAACTCTGCCCTGAGGCTTCCCGCCAGCCCAAGTGAGAACCTTTAAACATCTAAACCGAGGAAAAACAACACTCTCCACTTAACAATAGTTTTCTTTAAATGTGATAGAACAAGAAATTAATGTACAAAAGGTAAAGAATTATTCTATTTTTACACAAATATATAACAAAGTTCAAAGTAAAATTTATTAGTACGTATATGTCACCATATACAAAGCAGAGTTTCTCACAGAGATAATGGATAATCTACTCTGTACAGTTAAGTGAGTGATCAGGAAGACCACAATTCCTTTGAAATAGTGTTGTACTATCTACCTTTCACACAATGAGGCCAGATGGAGCCTCAGCTTAATATCTCATCCAAAACATAGCACTAGCCACTGTAACATTCCCTCAGCACTACACTGAAGAATCAGCCTAGACCTTGTTCTCTAGGCCCTGAATGGAAGCCTAGTCCCTTCTGCTACACAGGTCAACAGTGCTATCCACTGAGCTGTACCACATGAATCTATACCTGACCAACATTTATCGTGCCCGAGTGTTACTGCTGTCCGTCCTGAGCACGCTATACCCTGTCCGATGTGACCATACTTTACCATTGCCTATCACGGCCGCACTTTTACCTGCCCACGTCCGAGACCCAATGTTCCACAACGGCTTTACAGCTAATCATGGGGGTAGTCACTGGGCATCGCGAGCTAGGGAGGCAAAGCAACTTTATTGGTCGGGGTGGCACGGTGGAAAATAAACAAAAGCTTCCCTTACCTTTGGCAGGTGGAGACAAAGTTGGATCTTGCGAGGTCAAAAGCTCTTGGCCCATTTCCATACACCTCGTAGAATTTCCTGCGATTAACAGAACCTTAGAATGAAATGGGACTGAGTCTCAATGTAGCATGGTTACTCCCAGCAATCACTCATAGTAAGTCAGAGAGCAAAAGAGCACAGAAACTAACAACTCTGCCTAACATCCATGTTGATCTAAGCTAATTCTATTCACCCATTCTTGGCCAAGATCCCTCTAAACTGTTCTTACCCCATGTAGCAGTCCAAATTGCTTTTGTGCACAGTGAAGTGCCTCTTTTCCTCTGATGAGGCCACTGGGAGTGAGTGTCTGAGTGTCTGGAGAAGGGTGAAAGGGGAAGTTCTTATCTCAGAGGTGGAGATCAGATCTCAATCCATTTTCCAGCAGCTCAGAATCAGAATTAATATCACTGACATAATTTGTGACATACGCTGTTTTGCAACAGCAGTAATAATAAAAAAAATATAAATTACAATAAGTAGGGTTTTAAAGTTTCAGTCTATGCTTACAAAGCCATTAAAGCTCCAGGTCCCCTCCCTTCCACTCCCTGTATGGGTGGGGAGGAGGTTGCATGCTCCACAGTGACATTCACATCCGTAACCTGTTGAAAGTTCCACCCTTCCCCAACTCCCAGCAGCTGAAGGAATGGCATGTCCACAGTTAACAAATCCTGCTTCACCTTTCAAAATTCCTGACAACCAGGAAGTACAAATGGACAAAGCAATGGTGAACCTGCTCAATAACAAGGACCAGATGTTGCCTTTCAATCTACATCAGAGGTCTGCCTCAAGAATGTTCTCTGCTGCATTACTGAGATATCTCAAAGCAGTTTATAACCAATCATCACCATTATGTGCCATGCCATATGACGTGGACAATCATGGTCTTTCCATGACCATGATTCTTGCTGGCAAATTTTTCTACAAGTGGCATGTCATTGCCTTCTTCTGGGCAGTGTCTTTACAAGTCAGGTGACCCCAGCCATTATCAACACTGTACAGAGATTGCCTGCCTGGCGTCAGTGGTCGCATAACCAAGATTTGTGATCTGCACCGGCTGCTCCTACAACCATCCACCACCTGCTCCCATGGGTCACATGACCCTGATCAGGGGCCTAAGCGGGTGTCACACCTTGCCCGAGGGTGACCTGCAGGCAAGCAGAGAGAAGGAACAACTCACACCTCCTCTGGTACAGACCTATCTCCACCCCATCACCCTTACAACCAATAAACCACTGAGCTATCACAGCCTTCTCTCCTCTCACTTAAAAGGTTGTGGGTTCAAGTCCTGCTACAGAGAAATTTGGGCAGGGGGTGTTGTGTCAGTAGAGACCGTGTCTTTTGAAGGAAATAACAAACTTAGGTATTTCATTCAAAAGATGCGATTGCCAGTGACCCATCGACTTTCTTAGGCAACAATAAAGATCCCATTACATTAATCTGAAGAGTTTGTACGTTTTCCCTTGTCTCCTGGCCATTACCTCTCCTTTACCGAACAACACAAAATTAAATTACCTGGTTGTTATCGGTTTCTCTTTGTGAGAGCTCGCTTTGCGTAAATCACCAGCTGATTTTCCTACATCACAGCATTGAGATAGTGAATAGTGTGACTGAAATACTTTCAAACATTATCTGCCCTGCTGGCTATTTTCTGTATTCACTGTTGGCTGTAAAAGTGTCAGCGGAACTTACGCTCGAATCACATCTTCTTGGTAGAATATCTCCTGAACTGGGTCTTGGACTTTTCCAAGTCTTTCTCTTGGTTTCCGGTAGACAGGTTCACGTTTCGGAGGGAATGTAGCATATACTTCATACCAGATAGGTGTCTCAGACTCCTTCAGCACACCAGAGCGCAACAGGTCTCGGACTCTACGGTTTAACCAACATCAATATCAGCATTTATCGTTGTGAACAATCTGAAATCTGACCGTTCTGAATTCTTAATATACCACATTGTACTAAATGAGTCAAGGAAATGAAAACGAACATAGTTCTCAGAGGGAGGATATGCAGCCATGAGTATATGAGATCCCCTCCCCCACGCCTTGATCTTTCCTCTGATTGGTTTTTCACCTGGCACTTTCCACCCTCCCCCCACCTTCTTTATGAGGCCCCTGCCCCCTTCTTCTTCAGTCCTGACGGAGGGTCTCGGCCTGAAACGTTGACTCCTCGTTTCAATGGATGCTGCCCGACCTGCTGAGTTCATCCAGCTTGTTTGTACTGTGTTGATCAGTAAATGAAGGTGAGTTGTAACATAACCGAATACAGAACAGGTTTGAGGGAAATGGATGACGTACCAGTGTTACCAATCTCAAAAAAGCTCTGCAATTCCCACTAAAGCCAAATACCGCTGCTCCTGGAGGTCATTCCCGGCTCAACCCTTCTATCTTATAAGTAAAACACACAAAGCGATGGAGGAACACGGTAGGTCGGGCAGCATCTATAGAAGAGAGTAAACGGTGGTCTTTTCCATAGATGCTGCCTGATCTGCTGAGTTCCTCCAGCGTTTTGTGTGAGTGTTGTTTTGGATTTCCAGCATCTGCAGACGTTCTCGTGTTTGTCTCATAAGTAACCTGTGCAAATGAACAACCACCCGGGAGACCGGCAGGAGAGATTTGCCTCCTTCTCCAAACTCTCCCTCTCCCTTTTTCCATTATCCCCAAGCTCTTCTCCCATGCCCCCAACCCTCCTCCCTCGCCCCCACCTGCCATAACCACAAGTCATCCCCGGACCTTGTGAAGACGCTGCCGAACCTCTCCAGCCTGCTCCCGGCCATGTTGCCGATCACTCCTCCAGGCTCACCAATCGATGGGTCGCCAGGCGCAACGCATTCAGCACCGATAAGTCGATGGGCCGCCAGCGGCAATGCATTCACCGCCGATAAGTCGATGGGCCGCCAGGCGCCATGCATTCACCGCCGATAAGTCGATGGGCCGCCAGGCGCCATGCATTCACCGCCGATAAGTCGATGGGCCGCCAGGCGCAATACATTCACCGCCCCCACTTTTCAACAGCACCAGTTTGCCAGCAAAATGCCTCAGGGCAACATCGAGATCTAGCAAATAAAACAAAATATTACAGGTCTGACAACATCTTTGGGCAGAGAAACGGAGCTAATATTCCAAGCAGAAGTCCCTTCCTCCAAGGGGTCGACCTGAAACGTTGGCGGGTTCTCTTCCCACAGTTGCTGTCTCATCTGTTGAGTTATTCAACTTGTTTTTTTATATAATTAAACTCTAGAAATCCATAGTTTAAGGCCATCTCATCGACAGTTGTATGGGGTTCATACCCCAGGAAATGTTGGGGGACTGCCATCTGATGGGATGTTATAAGGTCATTGGAATTGTACGACTTGTCAAGTCGTCACTTTTTATTGTCATTTCGACCATAACTGCTGGTGCAGTACACAGTAAAAACGAGACAATGTTTTTTCAGGACCGTGGTGCTACATGAAACAATACAAAAACTACATTGAAACGGTCTGTGTCAGCCCCAGGGTGCTCAAAGCCTGTGCCCCCCAACTATGCGGAGTACTTCACCATGTCTTCAGCCTGAGCCTCCAGAGGGCTCCTGTGCTGTGGAAGACGACTTGCCTCGTTCCTGACCCGAAGACGCCATGCCCCAGTGGCTCCAATGACTACAGACCGGTGGCTTTGACCTCCCACATCATGAAGACCCTGGGGAGACTTCCCATTCCCATCGAATTATGTCCATCCGTGGCCTGTTGCAATGAGGCCACATCTAGTTTGAAGGAACAACACTTCGTATTCCATTTGGGAAGCCTCATGGCATGCACATCAATTTCTCAAACTTTTGGTAATGTCCCCCACCCCTTCACCATTCCCCATCCCCTCTCTCACTTACTCCCTGCCCACCCATTGCCTCCCTCTGGTTCTCCTCCCCCCTTTTTCGTTCTTCCACGGCCTTCTGTCTCTTTCACCAATCAACTTCCCAGCTCTTTGCCTCATCCCTCCCCCTCCAGATTTCACCAATCACCTTGTGTTTCTCTCTCCCCGCTCCCCACCTTTTAAATCTACTCCTCAGCTTTCCCCCCCAGTCCTGCTGAGTTCCTCCAGCATTTTGTGTGTGTTGCTCGGATTTCCAGCATCTACAGATTTTCTCTTGTTTGTGACCCGTTGGCAGCTGCTTGTGATGAAATATTGGTTTGTACATTGTGATTTTATAATGATTACAATATATTTCCGAAACACGTGTAGAGTCATAGACTGCTACAGTGCGCAATCGGGCCATCTAATCTATGCCAAATTATTCACCTACCTAGTACCATCGACCCACACTCAGATCATAGCCCCCCCATACCCCTCCCTATGAACCTACCCAATTTTCTCCTAAATGTTGAAATCGAACCCGCATGCACCACTTCCAGTGGCAACTTGTTCCGCACTCACACCACTCTGAAGGAAGAAGTTCCCCTTAAACATTTCACCTTTCACCCTTAACCTATGAACTCTAGTTCCAGTCTCACCAACCTGGAAAAAGTCTGCTTGCATTTACTCTATGCGCGACATAATTTTGTATACCTCTATCAAGTCTCCCCTCATTCTGCTACGCCCTAGGGAATAGTCTTGACCTATTCAGCCTTTCCCTAAAGCTGGTTAGAGGCTCGCACGTCAGGGTTAATGACTTGGAGACTAGTCTCAATGGCTCCTCAGTTTTACAGCAGGTCTGTTCAATGAGAAGACCGTGACTCCATTCGTGAGAAAAAGTAATTAACTGAAACTTTTTAAACATTTCTGGATGGTTTTACTTCCTATTTTACTGAAATGTAAATCCATATGGAGGATTTAAGACCATAAGATATAGGAACAGATTTAGGCCATTTGGCCCATTGAGCCTGCTCCTCCATTTCATCATGGCTGATCCATTTTCCCTCTCAGCCTCTTTCTCCTGCCTTCTCCCCGTATCCCTTCGCACTGACTGATCAAGAACCTTTCAACTTCTGCCCTTACTATACCCAGCGACTTTCCAAAACTGCCTGTTATGACGAATTGCACATATTCACCCTCTCTGACTAAAGAAATTACTCATAATCTCTGTTCTAATCTATTCTGAGGCTGTGTCCTCTGGGCATGAGCAACATCCTCTCCACATCCACTCGATCAACGCCTTTCACCACTCGATCGGTCTCAAAGAGGTAACCCCTCATTCTTCTGAGGGCTGAATAGAGCAGAGACCAAGTGCCATTGAACGCTCCTCACTCAATAAACCTCCCAATCCCGGATTTGGATCCTCTGGCTTTTTGTGTGTGTTGCTCAGATTTCCAGCATCTGCGGATTTTCTCTTGTTTGATATCAAGGATCCCACTCATCCATCCAGCATCCTCTTTGACTTTCTACCATCAGGCAGGAGACTCCGATGCATAAAGACCAGAACGGTCGGGATGGAAAACAGTTTCTTCCCCCAACCCGTTCGACTTCTGACTTCCCTGCCACATCACATTTAAAGTGTCACCGGTTAGGGTGTGTTCTGTACCTTACAGTATTTAATTTATGCACTTCAGCTTGTTATTTATGCATAATACACCTGTAGATTTCATCCTTACTTTCATAAGTTATTGTGTGTAGCGTGTACATACTGTGTTTTATACCCTGGTGGGGGAGGTGTTGTCTTGTTTCTAGATATGGTTATACAGTACGTACATGTATATAGTTAAATGACAATAAACAAGAAGAATAAGGTACAACAAGTACAAAGAAACTAAAGTGGAAGCAGACATCAGAGGTTTATTAACAAGCTGTCAGCACATTGACAGCAACTATAGTAAGAATTTCAACGTTATGATGCAACAATCTATTTCTATTTATGTGAAGTCATTAAACCAGAGTCAACTAGGAGAAAATATAACAGATATTAATCAAACTTGTCAAAACAGTTGGTTTAATAAAAGTTGAAGAGCTGAACCCTTCACTCCAACTGTTTTCTTCAGAGTAATTTCCTAATGAGCTGCATTAATGCATGTCAAATGGCAGAGCATCAAATTTCAGAAAATATTGGCTAGTAATTGGATCATGTGATACAGAAAGGAGACACACCAATTGCAAAATCAGACCTGACACATTTGTGATCCTACTGGTTTATCTGGAGAGTCCCTGGAAGGGAGTCTGTCGGTGAGGAATCAGTTCAGGTACTGGCACTTTAATGCAGTAAAACCACTTTCAGTCATTTTCGCAATTCCAGAACTTCACAGAGCCCAGCACACGCGATTAATTTACAGTATGTAGCTGAACACCTTGGGTCCAGAATTGAACCCATTTCAGAAATAAGCTCTGCCATTCAGCCCCGAACTGTCCTGTCCTCATTTTAATCCTCCATCACCGGAAGTTCCAGCAAATCGCAGTGCTCTGGGGATGTGTAAACAGACCACACCCTCCTCCACCTTCACCTCTTCTCCCATTTAAACCACGCAGGTCCTTCCACTCAAATAGTATCAGCGATTTCCATGTTCCAGTCTCTCGGAGAAAACGTTTCTCCCAAAGTCTTGGGAGAATGAAGGATCGTTAAGAGTAGGAGCATACAGAATTCAAGCAGGCCTTTCAGCCCATCTGCTCCATGCTGTAAACATGTCCCATCCAACCTAGCCTCAGTTATGCTTAACCCTCTCCCTCCAAACCTTTCCTATCCCAATGTAAGGGCTCGGCTTGAAACATCGACTGTTTACTCTTTTCCATAGACGTTGCCTGACCTGCTGAGTTCCTCCAGCATTTTGTGTGTTGCTCTGGATTTCCAGCATCTGCAGAATCACTTGTGTTTATCACATACCGGCCCAACTGTCTTTTAAATGTCTTTGTACCTGCCTTTACCACTTCCTCTGTCAGCTCATTCTACAGATACCACCCTTGGTGTACAAAACAAAAAGTAGCTCCTCAAAATTCTTGTATTCCCCTCTCACCTTACTGCCCACTAGATCATTTGGTGAGCATTGAACGTCACAGTCCATGTTCTCCCTGCTCTCCAAAGGACAGTTTATGTTGGTTTCCGGGCCCAGGATCTCCAGCGTGGACCCCTTGTCGCTGCTCACAGATGTGCTCTGTTCTCCCCTTGTAACATTACTAGTGTGTCCTGTGAGTCCAATTCTTAGGCTGTCACCCATTTCTCCAACGTACACGATGCGGTGTCGTTTACACTAGACCATGGATTACAGTTAACTGGGGCACATCGGGACCAGTACATTTTGGCCCAATTAAGTGGCTGCCCCAATTAGCCAAAGTTTCATAGAAATAATTTAAAAGTCCAAATACCAAAAAACTGAGCAACAAATTATGTATTTAAATGAAATACCTAACAAATTACTGATGTTACTACAGTGCAATAAAACTGTATTAGTTTCTCATTGTTACCGAGAGGAATTCATAGTGTACACTGCTGTGTTTTGAAAAAAATCAGTGCAAACACCTTTGTCAAAAGGTGCAAGCTGAATCATCTGCTCAACATCAGTGAGACAAACGAGATGGTGATGGGCTTTAGGGAGACCAAGCCTGGACTGCTCCCTGTTACTGTTGATGGTGAGGACGTGGATGGGGTGAGGACCTACAGGTACCTGGGGGTGCACCTGGATGACGGACTTGAGTGGATCACCAACACAGAGGCTGTGTACAAGGAGGACCAGAGTCAGCTCCACTCCCTGAGGAGACTGAGGTCCATTGGAGTCTGCAGGCCTCTCCTTCACACGTTCTACCAGACTACTGTCACTAGTACAATCTTCTATGCGGCGGTGTGCTGGGGCAAAGGCATCAACCCGGGTGATGCCAACAGACTCAATAAACTGATTAGAAAGGCTGGCTCTGTTATAGGAGTCAGACTGGACCCACTGGAGGCTGTGGTAGAACAAAATACCCTCCGGAAAATCCTGACAGTTCTGCACAATGTTTCTCACCCGCTGCATTTCACCTTGGCTGAACAGAGGAGCACTTTCAGTAACAGACTAAGACAACCGCACTGCTCCAAACAGTTCTGCACAAGGCCATTCTTACCCTCAGCCATTAGGCTCCATAATGAGTCAACCTATAAGCGGGTAAGTGACGACCCCCTCCTGTTAGACTGTTGAAGTCATTTTTATTTTTTCTTACTTCTCTTTTAATATTTGTACATCTCTGCACTTGTAATGCGACTGTGGCACTGCAACTTCCTTTGGGATCAATGAAGCATCTACCTAGAGCAAACAATGGACAGTCTTCACTCATCCTCCAAATCTTCATTTTCATTATAACATTCAAAAAGATTGCCAGTCCCTTCAAATTCTTTGTAGTTTCTAACTTTTTGAAGTAGTGAAATCATTTCATTTTTCCGTCCGTATTAAGAACATGAGTTGTCGAGTCCTTGAGAGGGAGTCCACAGGTTGTGGAATGCCTTCACTGTCAAGGTGCGTGAAGTTATCCAGGCTGGTTCAAGAGCCTGATGATTGAAGGGTGATAAATGTTCCTGAACCTGGTGGAGTGGGGCCCAAGGCTTCCTTCTCCCGGATGGCCGCAGCCAGAAGAAGCGTGGTCTGGATCCCTGATGGCGGCAGCACTCCTTGTCGATGTGCAGAGGGTTTTGGTGTACTTTGCAATGTGGGTCCGCACACTTGTGGTCCTCGTTAGCCTCGTTCCACTACGGGAGAGTCAAGGACCATGAGGCATAGCCTCAAAGTAAAAAGATGCCCCTTTAAAACAGTGAGTAGGTGGTGATGATGTGGAATTCGTTGCTGGGTATATTTAAACAGACATTGTTAGTCAGGGCATCAAAGGTTACAGGGAGAAGGCAGGAGAGAGGAACAAGAAATCAGCCATGATGGAATGGCAGAGCAGACTTGATGGGCTGAATGGCCCAATTCTATTCCTATTTCTTATGGTCAACACCATTTACCTCCCCTTTGATCTCCTTCAATAACTGAGCGAATATCCACAAACTGTGTGGCCGCCTCCCTGATCTTCTGCATCCCCGCCCAGAGATTTCCATTCTCACCCGGCGGAAAGCACAATCCCAGACGGCACAGGAGCATCGATGGAGCTCAGCAGTTAGCCCAACGACTTTCAGTACCAGCAGGGTTCAATTCCTGCCGCTGCCTGTAAGGAGTTTGCACGTTTCCTCCAAGTTCCAAAGGAAGACACTCAGGTTAGTGTTAGCAAGTTGTGGGAATGCTCAGTCGGCCCAGAAACGCGGCGAAGCACATTTTCAGACCATGCTGATCGCTGACACCAATGATGCATTTCACTGTAGGTTGCAATATCCATGCGACAAATCAAACTAATCTTTAAAAAGGCTTCCATCACTGTTGGTTAGAAGTGATAAGTAGTGTTTATGTGAGACAGAAAGAGCACAGGAAGCCTGGGATGTAAAATTGAGCTCATTTGCTTCGTTAAGAACCTAGACAAAGAATCAGACCAGACAGAGCCCACACACCCTCTCGCGGTTACCACGGCCAATTATCGACACCAAGGAAGTGAAACCACAGGGATGAAGCAACAGAGACAAGAACTACCAGGGTAAAATGCATCCACCAACCGCTGTATCTATGACCAAACTTTATTGTGAAAAGATGAACGATTTCAGTAGGAATTAGTAACAGGTTTTCTTGTGTCAAAGGACATGGTGGAAGTCTCTGGTGACAATTTTCCATGTGAGGGGAAACACAGAGAAATGAAATCATTCCTCAAACACACCCCCCTCGGAAACACAGTCAGCAGGATCCGTGCACGAGCATCTCCAACCCCCTTCACGCAGAGGACTTTTGCTTACGATGCTCGGCAAACCACTCTTTGCTCTTGTCTGCTGCGATGGCCTGTTGGGAAGAGGAAAGCAAGGGTCACTCCGTCAAGCTGGTGGATCAGATACTCTCAGTCCCCCCCCCCCCCCCCACCTCCTTCCCCAGGCTTAAAAACCCACCCACCCACCCCAAGCACCACGCTGGGCTAGGAATCATTCCGGATTCCGGACGAACTAAAGTGAGAACCAGTTGTCAGGAAATAAAAACCACACACGACTTAAAACTCCCCGTGGCTAGTGAGGGCAATTATGGGGTGCAAGAGCTGATGATTCTGCCCCATTGAAACAACATAGACGAAAGCAAAACAGAGCAGGGGCTCCCAACTTAACTTATGCCATGGACCAATGTCGTTAAGTAAAGGGTCCATAGACCCCAGGCTGGGGAGCTCTGCACTAGGATGAATGTTCCTGCTATTAACACACCGCTAAAGGTCTATGTGGGACAGATCTAGCTTCTCATTTAACCTTCTGGTAAGTTATAAATTCATGGTGTCATCTTTCAACACTAGGAAAAGGGGTATATTTTGGGTATCTAGAGTTTGTACTTCTTCTGAAGCAGACACCAGTACTGAATATTCAAAGGAGTTCTGCTAATTTCCACTCTAAATATGAAATTCTGTAAATGTACCTGACTATATCCCGCATGTTGAAGTTACGTTGGTAATTACAGCAATTGAGACTGCAAGTGTTCGTTATCCTTGTGCGAAAGAAGCATAGATAACTATAAAACTGTCAGGATAATAAAGTTTCAAGGGAATTGGGGGATTCTCAGAGTCCTGTAAATAATGGGTTAAGGTTGAGTACCGACTGTGTCTGTGCATTCTGGTTTGTGAATGGCTACAGCATGTTTAAGATGATGTCTCACAGCTGTCTCTTTGGAGCGAGATAAGGGTTAAAGTTCACACAGATCCAGGAAAGAAGTCTCCTGATTTTTCACGCCTTTTGGTTTCGACAAAAGGCGGTTGCTGATGGAGATAAGACAGGACATTCCTTTCTCAATTAAAGCTTAAATTTGGTGGAGTCTCTTATCTAAGTTATGAAGCTTTGCTCTATTTGAGTAGCTGGAATGTCTATCGAACTGATTGTTCCGTTGGCGGCCTTACCGACTGTAACAATTCCGGAAGCCGAGCAGTGAACTTGTTTGAACCGCCAGGGGGACGAGAACGCTTCTTCCCCCGGTGTCGGGACCAAGTTCCCTCGCCGGCCGAGCTCGAAGAAATAAACCAGTGAAAAACATAGGTAGGGATTTTTTTTTTGTGCTGTGGTTATTTGGTCCGGCGAATTTAAGTTTACAAGGAGAGTGAGATTCCGCTGGATTCTTGGAAGTCGGCATTGTGAATAATATGGGCTTTTCTATTTCCCAGTTATACAGCTCCTGCGTCGTTCAGTTTCAATTTGTCACAACACTTAAAACGATACTCCTTATTTCAGGTCCTGCCCAGGTCACACACGTCCTTATGAACTAGCGTATGTGGGTCTGCTGGACAGATGGGGGAGCATCAGCATCACCAGAAACAGTTGCCCCTGTTACCCTGGTGGAACAAATGTGTTCCGTCAGAAAGCATCCATATCAAACATCACTCAGACCACCAGGGTAACGAACATCAATTCAATGTCACCAGTCACACCTTGACATTAAATCCAATCCACACAAAACACAATGTACTTGATTCTGATGGAAACTCTCCCAGGACAGCTCCCTGCTCATATTTATCTAGACTGAATTAGGGCTTATTGCGCTTATAGCTCTGGTATCCTAGTGCTTCATCACATACAACAGTGCAGTGAACTTTCAGATAATGCACACCGTCTGATAAATGAGATCTGTAAAATGGAAGCAGTTATTCAGTTTCTTTAGAAAGTTAAAGGCTTCCCGAGCAAAGCACGACTAGTTGGACTGACACTTCACAGAGCGAGCAATGCCCCCCTTCTGTGTCTCAGCACCAGTTCTGAGTGAAGGTAGTGGAGGACCAGCTACGCATCGCAATGTTTTCTGTCCCATCCAGTCTGACTACACATTCTGAGTGAGGCGACGTTAATGCTGGGACTTACGTCATCCAGTAGCTTGGCTGCATTGGGGTCCACCTTGGAGAGGTCACGAAAAGCTGCATCGCCCACAAAGCAGATCTCATGGCCGTCCTTGTGGGGTGAGGGAAACAGAACAAATGAGTTCCATTGCACAGTGACTACACCAGACAAATACAGTATCGACTGTACACTCAACACCAGACATCACCCAGCCTGTGTAACAAACACAGTATCGACTGTACACTCAACACCAGACATCACCCAGTCTGTGTAACAAACAGTATCGACTGTACACTCAACACCAGACATCACCCAGCCTGTGTAACAAACAGTATCGACTGTACACTCAACACCAGACATCACCCAGCCTGTGTAACAAACAGTATCAACTGTACACTCAACACCAGACATCACCCAGTCTGTGTAACAAACACAGTATCGACTGTACACTCAACACCAGACATCACCCAGCCTGTGTAACAAACAGTATCGACTGTACACTCAACACCAGACATCACCCAGCCTGTGTAACAAACACAGTATCGACTGTACACTCAACACCAGACATCACCCAGCCTGTGTAACAAACAGTATCGACTGTACACTCAACACCAGACATCACCCAGTCTGTGTAACAAACACAGTATCGACTGTACACTCAACACCAGACATCACCCAGTCTGTGTAACAAACACAGTATCGACTGTACACTCAACACCAGACATCACCCAAACAGCCTGTGTAACAAACACAGTATCGACTGTACACTCAACACCAGACATCACCCAGCCTGTGTAACAAACACAGTATCGACTGTACACTCAACACCAGACATCACCCAAACAGCCTGTGTAACAAACACAGTATCGACTGTACACTCAACACCAGACATCACCCAGCCTGTGTAACAAACACAGTATCGACTGTACACTCAACACCAGACATCACCCAGCCTGTGTAACAAACACAGTATCGACTGTACACTCAACACCAGACATCACCCAGTCTGTGTAACAAACAGTATTGACTGTACACTCAACACCAGACATCACCCAGTCTGTGTAACAAACACAGTATCGACTGTACACTCAACACCAGACATCACCCAGTCTGTGTAACAAACAGTATCGACTGTACACTCAACACCAGACATCACCCAGCCTGTGTAACAAATACAGTATCGACTGTACACTCAACACCAGACATCA
Organism: Hypanus sabinus; assembly: GCF_030144855.1. NCBI lineage: Eukaryota > Metazoa > Chordata > Chondrichthyes > Myliobatiformes > Dasyatidae > Hypanus > Hypanus sabinus. Next base: position 171,728,522 of record NC_082711.1, read on the forward strand.
CCCAGTCTGTGTAACAAACAGTATCGACTGTACACTCAACACCAGACATCACCCAGCCTGTGTAACAAATACAGTATCGACTGTACACTCAACACCAGACATCACCCAGTCTGTGTAACAAACAGTATCGACTGTACACTCAACACCAGACATCACCCAGCCTGTGTAACAAACACAGTATCGACTGTACACTCAACACCAGACATCACCCAGTCTGTGTAACAAACAGTATCGACTGTACACTCAACACCAGACATCACCCAGTCTGTGTAACAAACAGTATCGACTGTACACTCAACACCAGACATCACCCAGTCTGTGTAACAAACAGTATCGACTGTACACTCAACACCTGACATCACCCAAACAGCCTGTGTAACACAGTATCGACTGTACACTCAACACCTGACATCACCCAAACAGCCTGTGTAACACAGTATCGACTGTACACTCAACACCTGACATCACCCAAACAGCCTGTGTAACACAGTATCGACTGTACACTCAACACCAGACATCACCCAAACTGCCTGTGTAACAAACAGTATCGACTGTACACTCAACACCAGACATCACCCAGCCTGTGTAACAAATACAGTATCGACTGTACACTCAACACCAGACATCACCCAGTCTGTGTAACAAACACGTTACTCCAAGCCTCCGCACCCCGCCACTCACTGGATCTGCCAGGATCACCACATCCACAGTCGGCTTTCCCGGTGTCTCCAGGCTCACCAACGCTGTCAGGATCTTCTGCTTCTCCTCCCTCACCTGAGTCTCCACACCTGGTAACTTAATAAAACACCAACTTTCAATCTGCGACCAGGCAGGATTCCTCACCACTAGTACTGACCCTTGGCACCTGGGACAGGGCAGCTAAAACTGGGGGCTGCCGGGGAACGTTCCTCTGTCCATGGCCAGAACAGGTGGCCCCTGAGGTCTTCTACACCACAGCAAGCTTGATGGTCATTTATATGTAAAGGGGTTTTTTTTTCTCTTTGTTACTGTTGGGAAAGGGTTTCCTTTTGTTAACTAGCAGGAATGCTAATTTACTGATAACAAGAATGGTATTCCTTTGTAAACCAAATGGGGATTAACGTTCTTTCTTTTGAGTCTGTAAGCTATTGTTGACGGGCTTTTGGGCAGATCGGCGCGAGGGGGTCAAGAGAGAGGACGCAATGCTCTAAGCTGGGCGAGGATCGGACGGGGGGTCCGAGGCCGGGAGATTCTCCGAGGAGGGGGGGGATGAAGCTAGATGTGCTTGGTTGACCACTCGGAGGGTCCTGAGCTGTTTGGAGAGTCGAGGAGTTCGGAGGGTCCTGAGCTGCGAGTCGAGGAGTTTGGAGGGGATCGAATGGTGGCCAGAAGACTTCAGTAATTGAGCTCCAACAGCTGTGCACGAAGTGGTTTGGACTTTGATAAGTTTGGCGCCTTTTCTTTAATTTTCTCTTCATATATACTGTATCGTTATTAATCACTTAGTTATAGTAACCTTTATAAATTGTACTCATTTAATCGCATATGGTGTACTGTCTGTTTTTGGGCGAGGCGGGGACATCACACAGCATCCACACCAGCTGATTTCCCAGTTTGGCGGGGCTGAAGGCTGCTCCCCCTAGATGAGAACGAGCTGAGCGAGCCTGAGGCGACCCAGGGGGTTACATATAGTAAATGGTCTGTTCGCCCCACCATTACCTGCTCTCTCGGACAAGAGAATGCAATCCTTCCGTAGGCAGTGGCGTGGTCCACAGGGCTCCCGATGTCCTGGAGTTCCAACTTGCACTGTAACACGAGCAGGGCAACACGTCAGCTTTCTGCCCCTGCAGATCCCTGTGGCACAGCCCCTCAAGTTCACTTCACCGTCCGAGAAAGACCCTGACTGGCCCCCGGATGTCAATCAACGCCCGTCACAGCTCAGACCGTAGCGCACCTGTTTCTCCGGATGTCAATCAATGCCCGTCACAGCTCAGACCGTAGCGCACTTGTTTCTCAGTCAGGAGGGCGATTTAATCTGAGCCTTGCCACGAGACAACTTAAAAGGACCAACTAACCCACTGACCACTACATCTCAGGAACATGGGAGGAAACCGGAGCACCTGGAGGAAACAGAGTCAGGGGGAGAGCGTACAAACTCCTTACAGACAATGGTGGAAACTGAACTTGGGTCATCTGTACCGTAAAGTATTGTGCTGACCGCTACACTACCATGGGGGGGCTGACCACTTCAGTAACAGAACATAGAAATCTACAGCACATTACAGGCCCTTCGGCCCACAATGTTGTGCCGACCACGTAACCTGCTGTAGAGACTGCCTAGAAATTCCTGAGCACATAGCCCTCTATTTTCCTAAGCTCCAGGTACCTATCTAAGAAGCTCTTAAAAGATCCTATTGTATCCGCCTCCACCACCATCGCTGGCAGTGCATTCCATGCACCCACCACTCTGTGTGAAAAACATACCCCTGACATCCCCTTGGTACCTATTTCCAAGCACCTTAAAACTATGTCCCCTTGGGCTAGCCATTTACCTTTTCAACCTTACCATTTATATTATATTCTGTCTTCAAATTAGACCTACCACTTCACACATAATAGAGAGTACAGGGGAGATTTACTAGAATGTTACCTGGGTTTCAGCACCTAACTTACAGAGAAAGGTTGAACAAGTTAGGTCTTTATTCTTTGGATCGTAGAAGGTTGAGGGGGGACTTGATAGAGGATTTAAAATTATGAGGGGGATAGATAGAGTTGACGTGGATAGGCTTTTTCCATTGAGAGTAGTGGAGATTCAAACAAGAGGAGATGAGTTGAGAGTTAAGGAGCAAAAGTTTAGGGGTAACATGAGGGGGAACTTCTTTACTCAGAGAGTGGTAGCTGTGTGGAACGAGCTTCCAATAGAAGTGGTAGAGGCTGGTTCGATGTTGTCATTTAAAAAAAATTGGATATGTATATGGACAGGAAAGGAATGGAGGGTTATGGGCTGAGTGCAGGTCGGAGGGACTAGGTGAGAGTAAGCGTTCGGCACGGACTAGAAAGGCCAAGATGGCCTGTTTCCGTGCTGTAATTGTTATATGGTTATAATGAAAGGTGTTGCCTTCTGCATCAGACACTAAAGCAATTTCTGTCTCTCTGGTATGTAGAAATGCAAAAACAACACCAGATACTGTTCTGATTGCGAGTTTAGTAACTGAACCATTATTTTACCAAATCCCTGAGCTGTCATATTGTTTGTAGGAAGCCGCCTTTTGCAGCAGCAATGACCTGGATTCCGTACTGCCTTTGGAGTTTGCACGGAAGCCCTACAAGCACAGCTGATCTCCATTCAGAGACGTGTGGGTTGGTAGGGGACGCCGGGCAGTGGGGCTCGAGCCGGGGTGTCGGGCCACAGGAGAGGTGGGATTGGATTTGGAAGAGCTGACCTGGGTGAGGAGCGTGTGCTTGCCCGCTACTGAGAGGCACCAGAGTTGGCAGGAAGGTGGGATGCAGTGAAACCGTGACTGTCTTGGATGTTTCTTCTGTGATCGCAAGACCCTGTTGGACATTGAGTGCCCTAGTGGACATAGGACACTCAAAGCAGCTGCGCAGGTTGACTTTGTGGTTAAGAAGGCATAAGGTGTATTGGCCTTCATCAGTCGTGGGATTGAGTTTAGGAGCCGGGAGGTAATGTTGCAGTTATATTGGACCCTGGTCAGACCCCACTTGGAGTACTGTGCTCAGTTCTGGTTGCCTCACTACAGGAAGGATGTGGAAACCATAGAAAGGGTGCAGAGGAGATTTACAAGGATGTTGCCTGGATTGGGGAGAATGCCTTATGAGAATAGGTTGTGTGAACTCAGCCTTTTCTCCTAGGAGTGAAGGAGGATGAGAGGTGACCTGATAGAGGTGTATATGATGATGAGAGGCATTGATCGTGTGGATAGACAGAGGCTTTTTCCCAGGGCTGAAATGGTTGCCACAAGAGGGCACAGGTTTAAGGTGCTGGGGAGTAGGTACAGAGGAGATGTCAGGAGTAAGTTTTTTTACTCAAGAGAGTGGTGAGTGTGTGGAATGGGCTGCCTGCAACGGTGGTGGAGGCAGATACGATAGGGTCTTTTAAGAGACTTTTGGATAGGTACATGGAACTTAGAAAAATAGAGGGCTATGGGTAAGCCGAGTAATTTCAGAGGTAGAGACATGTTTGGCACAACTGTATTGTGCTGTAGGTTTTCTATGTTTCCCTTGTTTGGTGGGGAGAGAGCAGTGTCGCCTCAGTTGTAGATCGGACTAGGCCTCAGTCCTCGGGCTTGTGTTGTAGCATGGCGCGTTGGCTCAGTTGCTGCTGAGTACCATTAGTACTGCCCTCCAGTGGTGGATCTGTGGGATTACCAGCTGGACTGCCAAGAAAAATCAATTTGCAGGACTTGTCACTTGTCGGTCAGGAACTTGGCCTAAAAACTTGTTTTCTTACATGATTATGTTCTTTTTCTTCCCCCTTTCTCATTATTTGGAGTGCACTTGTATATTTTTGCACCTTGGCCCCAGAGGAACGCGGTCTAATTCGGCTATATCCATATATGGTTGGACTGACAATTAAAGAACTTGTTTGATTTGATTAACTGGCCACTGCAGAATGTTGCTCGTGTGTAGGGGTACCGTGGCACTGTCAGTAGAATGGCTACCCCCTAGCACTAGCACCCTGGGTTCAGTTCCTCCTGCGTGGAGTTTGCACTCTCCCTCTGATCTCGTAGTTGTCTCAGTGTGCCCTGATCTCCTCCCGTATCCCAAAGACGTGTGGGATGGCAGGTTAGCCATCTACTGCCAGTGTCGAGACGAGTGAGGAACTTGATGGAAACGTAGGGGAGAATAGTTACAGCTTCTCTCAGGTAGGAGCAACCATCTGATAACTCAGGTTGGAGGAGCAACACCTTATATTCCATTTGAGTAGCCTCCAACCTGACAGCTGATTTCTCTAACTTCTGCTCATTTCTCCACCATCTCCCCACTCTTTTTCCATTCCCCATTCTGGCTCCCCTCCTCTCCTCACCTGCCTATCACCTCCCCCGGTACTCCTCCTCCTTCCCTTTCTCCCACGGTCCACTCTCCTCTCCTATCAGATCCCTTCTTCTCCAGACCTTCACCTCTTCCACCTTCTCACTTCATCCACCCACCTTCCCCCTCACCTGGCTTCACTTATCACCTGTCAGCTCGTACTCCTTCCCCTCCCACACCTGGCCGCTCCCACCCTCCTTTCCAGTCCTGACGAAGGGTCTCCAGCTGAAACACCGACTCTTCATTCCCCTCCACAGATGCTGCCTGACCCGCTGAATTCCTCCGGCATTTTGCTTGCTGGCCGTTCCGGATTTCCAGTAACTGCAGAACCCGCTGGGGTTACCGGGCCTCCCCCAGCTGATAAACACCTGATCCATGAAGATATGGAGGATTCGCCGCCCACTGCAGGACCGTGTGGTCCGCGGTCACAATTCCTACTTACAGACCATTTAGGTGAACTCCACTCGTACGGCTCCGAGCCCAGGTGCCAGCAACCCCCCCCTGTGAAAACCCAGAGCTGCACAAACTCCAAAGACCTCTGACGTGACCCCTGTAATTTCCTGCAATCACCTTAACCCTTTGCCCCTGGTATTATGCATTCCTGCCCCAGGAACAAGTCTGGCTATCCACTATTTGTACCCCTTTTCATCTTGTCGACCTCTATTAAAATTACTTCTCCTTCTCACTAGCTCACTCAACCCATCTTCATAGAGCACGTCCTCTGGACCAGGCAGCATCCTGGCAAATCTCTTCTGAACCCTTCGCTAAAGCTTCCACATCCTTCCCATAATGAGGCGACCGGAACAGGGCACAATACTCACCTTCCCCGCGCTCGTACCATTTGCCCGCGTTTTATGGACGTGTGCCGGCCACAGCTCACCTGATCATCGGCGTAACCCAGCAAGACCTGCTTCTTGGCGTCGTCCCTTTCGTAGAGCTTCATCCCGAGTAAATCGCACCAGTACTTGACCGCGCGCTGCAGGTCTGACACAGCCAGGGTTACCTTCTGCACTGGGTCTGCAAAGCAACAGGGGCTTTGAGTGTCACTTGAAATTGAATGGAAACACTCAACCTCATCGAGGGGCTATACCCTCGTGCTGGAGACAAGTACTTAGCCTCCTCTACCCTGATACAGGCAAGCAACCGCCTGACGTATTCCCACCCTGCAGTCCAGTCACAGACCTGGTGCCCAGCTGCAAGGAAATCCAGGGCCACACACACACACTCAAAGACTAAGGGGAACACAGCAGGTCAGTCAGCAGCATCTGCGGTGCCCCTCCTTCCCTTTCATCCATGGTCCACTGTGCTCTCTCCTATGAGGATTCCCTCTTCTTTACCTTTTCCACCAATCACCTCCCAGCTTCTCACTTCACCCATCTTCCCCCTCACCCGGTCTCACCCACCAGCTGCCAGCTTGAACTGCCCCCCCCCCCAGGCTTTCTATTCTGGACCCCCCCCCCTCCCAGTCCTGAATAAGGATCTCACACTGAAATATCGACCGTTTATTCCCCTCCACAGATGCTGCCTGACTTGCTCAAGATTTCCAGCATCTCTTGAGTTAAGGACGACTTTAAGTTTGGGGTGAGTTACAGGGTTCAAGCTCTGGCTTCCCCTTAATGAACTAACGTCTGAGCCAGACACAGTGATCAACGTGCAGTGTCATAAACATTAAAACAGGACACACACCAGCACAGTACAGGCCCTTCAGCCCACAATGCTGTGCCAACTTTTTAACCTACTCCCAGATCAATCTAACCCTTCCCCCCTACATAGCCCTCCACCTTACTATCATCCATGTGCCTAGTTAACAGTCTCTAATGCAGCTGCCTCTACCGTCACCGCTGGCGGTGTGTTCCACACACCCACCACTCTATGCAGAGAAAACCTGCCTCTGGCCACCTTAAAGTTCTACCCCGTCGTGTTAGCCATTTCTGCCCTGGGAAAGAGTCACAGCCTGCCTCTCATCACCTTGTAGATTTCTGTCAAGTCGCCTCTCATCCTCTTTCACTCAACCTTTCCTCTCTAATCCAAGCAGCATCCTGGGAGATCTCTGCACCCTCTCTGAAGCTTCCACAGCCTTCCCGCAACGAGCTGCTGCCACCGGCGGGGCAGTGGCGGAAATTAACGTGGGAAGAGAGCGGGAGGAGGGAGACAGGGAAGGTACAGAAAACCAGAGGTGGGTCTGGAGAACAAGGGAACATGGACACATCAAGGACGAGGTGGAACTGTGTGACACCCAAGGAAAAACACAGTGATGTAACACGCACACTGAATGCTGGAGAAACTCAGCAGGGAAGGCAGCATCTATTGAGAAAAATAAACAGTCGGCATTTTGGGCCGAGATCTTTTATTATTCCTGATGACAGGTCTCAGCCCAGAACATTTGTTTACTCCTCTCAGTCGATGCTGAGTTCCTCCAGCATTTTGTGTGTGTTGCTCTGGATTTCCAGCAGCTGCAGAATCCAGTCCCCACGACGTAACTCCCTATTACTTGGAGAACTCCTATTTAAATGCAGAGTCTCTGTAAGAATATCTTAATTCTTCTGCAGTTGGTCAGGAGTAAGGATGATCTCCTTCCGTGCTGGGTTTGTGGGGTGGTTGGTGAGAACACTGCAGGAGCCAGACATTTCCTCAGGTAGCGGCAGAGAGAGTTAGTGAGGTGACCTACTCCTGCTGTCAGTTACACAGGGCTTCTGTGAGCTCGTGACGTAAGGTTCCAATACTACCCCAAATCTTCCTTCTCTACTTTGAAGGGTCACAAGCCTGTTTGGATACTCCAATTCTTCAAAGAAACTTTGAATACATCTTGAATGTTTCCATTTCCAATCTCTTCCCAAGATAAGAACATTTCTGGCTCCAAACACAAATTCAATAGTCTTCCCAAACCAGCCGTCCAGCTACACTCAGTGACTCACTTTATTGGCTGTTCTATTTATTATAAATTACTATAAATTGCACATTTGGACAGACACGACAAAGATTTTTACTTCTCATGTATGTGAAGGATTTAAGAAATAAAGTCAATTCAATTCAATTTGCACATTAATGCAGGTATCAGCCAATCATGTGGCAGCAACTCAATGCATAAAAGCACGCAGACATGGTCAAGAGGTTCAGTGGTTGTTCAGACCAACATCAGAATGGGGAAGAAATGCGATTTAAGTGACTTTGACTGTGGAATGATTGTTGGTGCCAGATGGGGTGGTTTGAGTATCTTAAAAACCGCTGATCTCCTGGGATTTTAACGCAGGTGTTCCCAACCTGGGGTCCACAAATTTCTTGCTTAATGATTTTGGTCCATAGAATAAAAATAATTATAAAGTATAATGTATAATTAGGGCCTCAATACTGGAAACACTGGCCTGTGAGAGGAACAAACATTGATTCGATTATCCTCCAAACAAGATATCAAACAGTCAACACTAATCAGTCTCTTCTTCCATCTTGGGAGCGAGATCCCCGCTTAGCGCTCTCTGCATCCTCCCCTGCTTCGTTCGTTTCTATAGTGCCAGGGGTCAGATTGCGGATTCTCCTCCCAACACTGTCTGTAAGGAGTTTGTACATTTTCCCCGTGACCTTCCTCCGGGTGCTCCCGTCTCATCCGGCGTTCCAAAGACATACCGGTTAGTAAGCTGTGGGCATACCAAGCTGGTGCTTGCAGCACATCTGGTCTTAAGTTCAAATCATCGCCGTTATGCGCTGTGTTGCAAGACGCAAGTGATCACGGTCCCGTGACCGTGACTGTTCTTGGCAAATCTTTTCTACGGAAGTGGTTTGCCATTGCCTTCTTCTGGGCTGTGTCTTTACAAGTCGGGTGACCCCAGCCATGACCAAAACTCTTCAGAGATAGTCTGCCTGGCGTCAGTGGTCGCATCACCAGGAGTTGCTGCTCATACGACCATCCACCACCTGCTCCCAATGGCTTCCCGTGACCTGGATCCTGGGGGGGGGGGGTCACCTGCAGGCTAGCAGAGGAAAGGAAGGCCTCACACCTCCTTTGGTACAGACGCATCTGCGCCGGCCACCCTCAAGTTCAAATACTGTACCAAACATAGAAAACCCACAGCACAATACAGGCCCTTCGGCCCACAAAGTTGTGCCAAACATGTCCCTACTTCAGAAATTACTAGGCTTACCATAGCCCTCTTTTTACTAAGCTCCATGTACCTATCCAGGAGTCCCTTAAAAGACCCTATTGTTTTCACCTCCACCAACGTTGCCGGCAGCCCATTCCACACACTCACCACTCTCTGAGTAAAAAACTTACCCCTGACATCTCCTCTGTACCTACTCCACAGCACCTTAAACCTGTGCCCTCTTGTGGCAACCATTTCAGCCCTGGGAAAAAGCCTCTGACTATCCACACGATCAATGCCTCTCATCATCAATTTTCCATGCCGATTTTCTAACAACAGATTAAAAGGAACTAGAATCTGTGTCCAAACCTGACTCAGGCTGGTCCTTATCCACCAAATAGAACTTGTATCCCCCTGGGGCCTCCGTTACAAACACTCCATTCCGAATTTCGGTCAACGGCCATCCTTCCTTCTTGGCATTGCTCACTGCCTGACTCGACTGAAGCGTCATTCCCTACAGAAAGAAAGCAATGTAAGATCAGACGCTAGTGACCAGTGGTGCCCCGCCCTGCATGTACCCATGCTGGGACCCTCGTTGTTTGTAATATACGCTCATGATTAGGATGCAGATGTGGGCAGGAAAAATCGGGAAATTCATAAATGATATGGAAGTTGTGGGAGTGGCCTATAGCGTGGACGGGTAGAAATGTACTAAAAGGAGGGGTCCAGCCGGGATATCGGAGGAGCTGAGCTGGCTGCAGACTGTGATGCCCGATACTCGGAAGCACTGGAGTTGGTGCGGTATAACCGTGGGAGGTTGCCGCTGACATTTCACTTATGATTGCACAACTGTGTTGGACAGTAATAACGCAAGTTGCCATAGGCCTGTTCCCTTTGTCTGGTGGGGGGGGGGGGGGGGAAAGACAGTCGATATGGAAGCTGTGCAGCCTTAGTTGTAGCAAGAACTAGGCCTCAAGCCTTAGGCTTGCCTGCTGCCACAGACCAAGTGAGAGATGCGGAAACGTGGTTGAGCTTGGCTGGGGTTTGGCCTCACTCACTGGTGCTGCCCTCCAGTGTTCGAGCGATGGAATGACAAGCTGGATTGCATGTGACTGTACAGGCAGTCCCCAGGTTACGAACGAGTTCCGTTCCTGAGTCCGTCTTTAAGTCCGATTTGTACGTAAGTCGCAACAAGTACATCCGATATTACTTAGCGTCAGTTAGTCAAACGCTTGTCTTAGTATATAGTATATATTTTACCTTTCTATGCCCATAAAACACTTGAGAAACATATGTATTCCAATAATTAAACCACTGTGTTGCTTAGTAATAATTGTAGCTTTCATCGGGGCAGGGCCTTTCACATGCTCCATTATTCTCACTTAATCCTTTATCTGTATCCTTTAAAATTGTTCCAATTGTTGACTGACTGTTGCCTAATGCTTTTCCAATGACGTTTCACCTCTTTCCAAACCCTTTATTATTTCCACTTTATTTTCAATCACGATCGCTTCCCGTCAATGGAACAGAAACACTGTGGGCAGCGGGTCCCGAGCTGCGCTGGCTCCCGAGGTCCACTGGGTCCTAAGGACCACCGCACTGAGTCAGGCTAAATGGGACAAGTGGGGGCTGTGCTGGGTTTGGGTATTTGATCCTCCGCAATATTCCGCAAGGGAATTTAAACTGGAGGTGGCAGTGGGTTTTTTTTTAACGAGGTCGAGTTGCGAGCTCGACATCAACCCGGCACGGATGGTACGGGAATCACTGGAGTGGTCTGTCACTGGATCGAACTCGGAAACCTCCGTTCTCCAGCCCGGTGCTGATCTCACTGCGCCACCAGCCGACTGGAACCAGGGGGGGTGGGCAGGGTCAGGGTGAATCTTGCTAAGAAAAATTTTAGCCAAATACAAAGTTACACACTCACAGTGTCAACGGCAATGACTTAAAATGGCAGACGGTGTCGCAATCCGACTTAAAATGGCGGACGGCGTTCTCCTTCCTCGGTTCGTAAGTACGAGCAGTCCGTTAGTTGGATGTTCGTAACTCGGGGACTACTTGTACACTGCCGGGAAGCTGGACATTGTTGCTCAGGGCCTTGGCCTATACATATACATTTCTTTTCCCAAGTGAATATGCTTCTTTGCTGATATTTCGAATTATGTTTCTTGCTGTTTTTGAATGTTGCTTGCTATTTTGAATATTTTGTCCCTCAGCTCCAGAGGAACGCTGTCTCGCTCAGCTGTATCTATGTATGGTTTGAATGACAATTAAACTCGATTTGATTTAATATTAATTAAGAAATGGGGGTGGGGGGAGAGGGAGGAGCGCAAGCCAGCAGGTGAGAGGTGAAGCCAGTGAGGGAGAAATTGGGGATAAAATGAAAAGCTGGGAGGTGATTGGTGGAAGAGGTAAAGGGCCGAAAGAGGAGGAATCTGTTAGAAGAGGAGAGTGGTCCATGGGAGAAAGGGAAGGAGGGGCACCAGGGGGAGGTGATGGGCAGGTGAGGAGAAGGGGCAAGAGGGGAGGAAATGGAAAAAGAGAAAGGGGACAGGGGAGAAGTTAGAGAAATCAATGTTTGCGCCATCAGGTTGGAGGCTGCTAATATGAGGTCCTGTACTTCAGGATCACTCATGCCAGTGAGTCCAGGTGGGGACTGGAGTTTAGATGTCTGACGTCTGTGAGTCTGGGGCCAAGGACTGGAAGACGGAGCCCGGAGGTGGCCTGTCCCGGGGTTGGAGGCCCGTCTGTGTGTGCAAGGGGGCAGTCAAGGAACTTTTTTGGCCGCTGTTCTGCTGAACGTTGTGGGCATCACAAAATTTGACAACACTTGCGGGCTGCCCGTAGCACATCCTTAGGTCGTGCTGGCTGCTAACACAAACAACACCTTTCACTGTAATGTACCTGCGAAGGAGAAGTTTGGCCGAGTGCATGCATGGGAGGGGCATGCTCCAAGTGCAAGCCAATGGGACAAGGCAGAGTAACAGTTCGGCATGAACTAGATGGGCTGAAGGGCAGTTTGTGCTGTAGCGTTCTGAATACGATTCAATTAAAAAGTAATCGACGTAGAATTAGCGTTAATGGGTGGACGATGGCAGAGTGGGCTCACTCACTCTGTATTCAGTGTAGGAGAGGTAGCGAGCAGGTCTACCCCACTCCACCCACACCCTCAGATCACAGCTTAACCGAAAGCAGAAAACTATATATTCACTCAGCAGGTCAGGCAGCAGCTGAGGAGAAAGGAGAGTTAACGCAACTCTTGCTTACTTTGCGCTATTTAACATTTCAGGGCAAAGATCTTTCAGAACAAGTGCAATGCAAAGCTGGGTCAACCTGTCAATCCCAGGGACTCGTGCTGATATTACTTTGAGACTGTACATGCTGCACGTGACTGCGTTTGGGACGGTGTGCACGGCGTTTTCCACCTTGGCCCCAGAGGAACAATAGCCATTAACATAAATATGATTTAATGACAGGCCATAAACTTGAACACAAAAACAAGTCGGCTTTAAATAAACTGAAAGAAATTAGAACACGGACGCGTACAGCCCACAACACTGTGCCACAGCAGCTAAAAAGCAAATCAAAAACACCCCTTTTGTCTTCCATCATCCTCACCAAGCATACACGCACCCCAAGCAGATAGAGAGACACATGCTCTTACCAGGAAGTCATTCCCCAGGTGATATTCATCCACTCCGTAATTATACGTTAACTCAGACACGAAATGAGTATCCTCAGGGCCGTAGCCAATCATGGTCTTGCTCCATTTGCCATCATAGGGTCTGTAACAGAGATCAGAGAATTCAGGGCGCTTACAATCCCCCCCGCCCACTTTCCAGCAACGTCTGCAGAGCTATTTTCAAATCCTGGAGCTACCGTGGCAGAGAACGAGGCCGTCCAGCCCGCCAACTCTCGCAGATTTCTGCAGAGTTACATTGAAGGAGCCTGTTGTGGAGGCTCCAACGCACAGGATCGCCAGGGGCTGCGGAGGGCTGTTGACCCAGCCCGCTCCATCACAAGCCGCCTCGCTTTAAGGACGTCTCGTCAAGAGAGGGCGTCCATCATTAAAGATCCTCACCATCTGGGACGTGCCCTCTGCTCGTTACCATCACTGGGGCTGGGAACGAGGTACACACCGTGTTTTAGGAATATTTCTGAACAGTCCATGAACACTACTACCCTTCTGTTCAAGATTCAGCCTTACTTATCACGTGTACATCCAAACTGGGGGCAGCCCGCAAATGTTGCCACACATCCCGGCACTAACATGGCTTATCCACGATGCTTGGCAGAACAAAAACATAGCAACAGGAGTACTATCTCTTCTCTCAGCTAGTCCTGACGAAGGGTCTCGGCCCGAGACGTCGAAAGTGCTTCTCCTTACAGATGCTGCCTGTCCTGCTGTGTTCCACCGGCATTTTGTGTGTGTTGAAAGCACATAACTAGATAGTTTCATTACACATCTGAGTTTCGCTCTTTACTTTCAATGCACATTTTCTATTTTTTCATACCTACAATGCTTACATTTTGGATTTCTGACTGAGCAGCTTTACAACAATAATTTCCTTCGGGACAAATAAAAGTTCTATCTTATCCAGGGTAACATTTCATTTTCCTTTATACTTGAGTACTGAAGAATGACATATGTAAAGTTTGGGGTAATAAACATTCCTGGCATGGTTCTGTGTTTGCCCCAGCAACCAAACACTCAGTGGAGATTGAAAAGCAACCAGTAACTTTACTTGTCTGGGTTAGTTACCCTTCACTCCCACAAACAACACAAGGCTTTGCTCACCCTCTATTCATTCCCCCTCCATAGACGCTGCCCGACCTGCCGAGCTCCCCCAGCGTTTTGCTTGTGCTACTCACCCATTGCAGCTTGCCTTACAGCCTTCTTCAAACTCCTCATGCCGCAGGACCTGTACAAACACCCAACAATAGGTTACTCTCCTTGGAACAGTCGGATTAAGGTGCAGAATTGTTTATTTTTGGAGATTAACTTTGTCATAAGACACAGAGACAGAATTAGACCATTTGGCTCATCAAGTCTGCTCCGCCATTCGATCCTGGCCCATCCATTTTTCCTCTCAACCCCATTCTCCTGCCTTCCCACTGTAACCTCTGACACCCTTACTAATTAAGAAGCTACTAACCTCCACTTGAAATGCAGCCAATGATTTGGCCTCTGTAGCCATCCACAGATTTACCACCACCTGGCCAAAGAAATTCCTCCTCACCTCTGTTCTAAAGGGACATTCTTCCATCCCTGAAGGAGGGTCTTGGCCTGAAACAGCGACAGTTTATTTATTTCATAGATGCTGCCTGATCTGAGGAACTTCTTTGGCCAGATGGTGGTAATTCTGTGGACGGCTACAGAGGCCAAATCATCGGCTGCATTTCAAGTGGAGGTTGGTAGATTCTCCAGCATTTTGTCTATGGTCCTTCTACTCCAAGGCTGTGCCTTTGGTCCTGGATTCCCCCACTTCAGGAAGCATCCTCTCCACATCCACTCTAGCTAGGCCTTTCAGTATTCAATAGGTTCCAATGAGATCCCCAACTATTCTTCTAAACTCCAGCAAGTACAAAACCATCACTGGAATACACTCAATCATTCAGTGAGTTTTCCAGTAGGTGTAATTGGCTCTTTTTCTGGAAACTTCTTTGCTTCAGAGGCAGGAGTCGTATCACTTGAATCTTATTGGCTAATTGTTATTGGTGGAATTTTGGGCATTTCTAGACCGGTATGAGGAGACCATGACTTCTTTTTAGTCTTCCTCTTTCCTTTGTCTCTCTCGATGAATCTTCTTTGTTCTTGTAGCATTTAACAAAACAATTGCAAGCAACAAATTTCATGCACACAAAAAACTGGAGGAACTCAGCAGGCCAGGCTGGTGGAAAACAGTAAACTGTCGACACTTCAGGTGGAGACCCTTCGAGAGGACAGGAAAAATAGAGATTAGAAGTCAGAGTGAGGTGGGGGGGTGGGGAGAGGTAGGTCTACATCAGGGGTGGGCAAACTTTTTGACTTGTGGGCCACAAAAGGTTCTAAAATTTGATAGGGGGGGCCGAACCAGGAGCAGATGGACGGAGTGTTTTGATAATATACCTCATAAGAGAAAATAAAATATCATGGGATATGTAGAAAACGTGCTTTAATTTCAATTGAAAATGAACAAATGCATTACAACAAAATATCTTGAAGTCCCATGGTATTTAGCTATTTATTGAAATGACTTTTAAAACACTGAAAATTAAATGAATAAAAGTTTTTTTTAATAGTAACAGTTATTATTTTAAAGCACTGAAAATTCTGTTATCCTTCAAGATATTATCATCATCACTCTCCTCCTGCCTGTCTTTATTTCAATAACGGTAGGAGATGCTGGTCTACTTGTCCTGCTCCTTCTTATTCAATTGTCCCCTGTGCCAAAACTCAACAACGACCAGCACAAGGACAGAACAGTGACAGTATGCGGAGCGCGTTATTTGATCTGGAGCGCATTTTTTATTTTGAGAACGTACGTGCACCTGCGCACTACTCATGTCCATCACTTAACAGAAATGACATGAAACATGTAAGGCTTATTGAAAAAAATATTTTCAAAAGCATTTTTTTTACATAACACAACGAAGAAACTTAATTTCAGTGGGAACAGTGTTGTTGGTCTCCCTTTTTAGCCTGCCCATCAAAGTCTGGATTTAGTTTTGTTGTGGCGATTCTCAGGATGGATCTGAGGTGTTGGTCAGTTAACTTGGATCTGTGGCTGGCTTTCTTGACGTTCATGACGCTGAACGCCTGTTCACATAAATAGGTCGAGCCGAACAAAGAGTAAAGCGCAAATGTGGAGTAATACGCTGCACCTCAACAAAGGTCAATGTATATAGGGTGCGTCATCTATTGGGAAAACGCCAGAATTGCGGGGAAAAAACGTTAACAAGGTTTATTAATATAATTTCATCAAGTTCTGCGGGCCGGATTAAAAAGCTTAATGGGCCGCATATGGCCCCCGGGCCGTAGTTTGCCCATGCCTGGTCTACATGGTGGTGGGTGATAGGTGAGACTGGGAGGGGGGAGGGGTGAAGTAAAGAGCTGGGAAGTCGATTGGTGGAGGAGCAAGAGGGGGTGAGGGGCAGGCAAGGAGATATGGTGATTGAGTGAAAAGGGATTGAGGAAGAAGAGGGTGGAGCCAATTACCGCAAGCTTGTGAAATCGATGTTCATGCCATCAGGTTGGAGGCTACCCAGATGGAATACAAGGTGTTGCTCCTCCAACTCGAGTGAAGCCTGATCGCAGCAGTAGAGGAGGCCATGGACTGACATGTCAGAATGGTGAGGCAGGCAGGCAGGCGGACGGGGTCAATTCCCCCAAGTTGGAGAAATCGATCCTCATGCCACCAGGTTGGAGGCTCCCCTGACGGAATACAAGGTATTGCTCCTCCAATCTGAGTTTGGCCTCATCGCGGCAGTAGTTTATGCCTCATCCTTGTCTTCCGAGGAACCTTTGGATCACAAAAGGTCCAGGATCCAACAGAATGGAGGTTAAGGAGACATCTGATGGGAGATGGGACATACCTGGGCATTCTGAAGCCCACACGGCCACCACGAAGTCCCCAGGGGGAAGGGCCACAGTTTTTAAGGTCCTGTTGTTACTGCACCACGAAGGCCTGAAATCCTCAGGTAAATACTGCAAAAGCAGCAATAATGAGGTTGTGCTGGTCTCAACCCAAAAACTTCTGTCCATTTCCCACCACGGACGCTGCCTGACCTGCTGATCAGCAACAGGCCTGAGGAACTCAACGGTCGTCCATTCCAACAAGATGGTCGTTAAGGAAAGCCGCCAACTGCCATGTTCAAAGCCGTCAAGAGTTCACACCGAGGGACACTTAACTTTGGTGTGGCCAACACAAAGGTTTTGAGGAGAAAGACAGCAGTCTAGGGATCTTCTGTCGCTGGACACTGTGGGGACTGGGTAGACGGTGGGGGGGGGGGTGAAATGGGTGGCATTTGTACTACCCCAAGAGGCCACGAGTGCTATGAACACTACCGATGTGTGGCAGTGAATACACCGTGAGAAGTTCAATAGACGTACTGGTCACCGTATTCAACCGCGACAGCTTTCCTTGTTCCTTGCCAGCATTCACAGTAGAACAAAGAAATACAAGAGAATCAGTGAAAAACAACACAGCCAATGTTCAAAAGAAGACAATCAATGCAAAGAGAAAAAAAATACACGCAGGCACCACTTGACGCTGAGGATACATCCCTTGCAGGTGGCGCGCTTTGTAAATCAGCGTTATGTATGTAAACTGACTTCTGTAGCTGATTTTTAAAAAATCAAATCCGAGACATATACTATGTCATACACTATGCTGAGATCATCAGGGTCTCTCTTCCTGTCATTACGGACACTTACACCACACGCTGCATCCGCAAAGCAAACAGCATTATGAAGGACCCCACGCACCCCTCATACAAACTCTTCTCCCTCCTGCCATCTGGGAAAAGGCACCGAAGCATTCAGGCTCTCACGACCAGACTATGTAACAGTTTCTTCCCCCAAGCTATCAGATTCCTCAATACCCAGAGCCTGGACTGACACCTTACTGCCCTATTGTCCTGTTTATTATTTATTGTAATGCCTGCACTGTTTTGTGCACTTTATGCAGACCTGGGTAGGTCTGTAGTCCAGTGTAGTTGTTTTTTCTCTCTGTGTTGTTTTTTTACATAGCTCAGTCTAGTTTTTGTACTGTGTCATGTAACACCATGGTCCTGAAAAACATTGTCTCATTTTTACTATGTACTGTACCAGCAGTGAAATGACAATGAAAGTGACTTGACCTGATTTGGTGTAAACACAGTAACAAATACACAAGTAAGCCTAACCTGTATATCAGCGGAGCAGCAACGCGTCACAACAGCAGCGGAGGCAAGCTGGTTACGTCTCAGAGGGACCAGGCTCTGGGTCCTCCTCAAACATCCACCCCTTCTTCAAGCAGGCGGTCTCGTTTGCCTGCCTTTTCTTAAGTTTCCTCTCACGAAGCCGTTCTCGGCAGCACAAGGTCACATCGAGAAGATCTCTCTTTGCTTTATTGCTTTGCTCCCAGTCAGGGTCACCACTGGCGAACTGGTCCATTTTTATCTTGTCTGCATTTTTTTTTAAAAATCGTCAATGTAGCCAATTTCAAGAGGCACCAGCATCGACCTGACGCTCACCAGCTTTCAAATGCCGCATCACTTGCAGTTCCACAACCGCGCTGGTATTTTTCCCAGACATCCTACTCTCGCTGGAAGTTGCGGAATGCTTTCCAAGCATTACGGGTGAAAAACTGGAAGAAATTGGCAAGAGTGTAAGAATGCTTACACATGCAGGAGAGGCAGAGAGTGAAGTCATACGCGACTGGCTCAGAGCGCAAGTAAAGCGCTCTCATTGGCTGATTGGATGTTCACTGTAATAGCGGCAGCTCTTGATAAGTGTTGTTCAGAATGAAGTTTTGTCATTTTTAAAAATTTCAATAGAGAATTGAATAACCAGGTTGTAACGTATCGGTGCCATGTGGGGTCTGAGTGCATTAAGTAAGTAAATAAGTAACACTGATTACATGAGCACTTTGAAAGTGAGTCCACAGGTGAGTAAAGTTATCCACGCTGGTTCAGAAGGTTAATGGTTGAACCTGGTGCAGTGGGGCCCAAGGCTCCTATAACTCCTCCCCGATGACAGTGAGAAGCGGGACGGCCTGGTTGGCAGAGGAACTTGATGCTGCTTTCTTGCGGCTGTGCTCCTTGTAGATACGCTGAACAGCGGGGAGGACTTCTCCTGCGATGGAATGGGCCATACACACAACTCTGTGTCGGCTTTAACAGCAGCAAGCGATGTTTGGATGAGCACGTGGCTGGGAAGGGAAGCGAGGAATTTAGTTCAAGTTGATGGGACTAGACAGAATAAGACCTTGGTGCAGACTAGATGAGCCAAACGGCCTGCTCTGTGCTGTGGTCTTCTGTGACCGTATAGTCTTACAAATACAGAGTTGTAACACCCGAAACGGTGGAGGAACTCAGCAGGTCAGGCATCAGCTATGGAAAGACTAAACAGTAGTCCCCTCATCAGCACCTGTCAATCTGTCCGCCTTCCTTTCCTGCTCTTTACTATTCTCACTACTTCCCCCTTCATTTCCAGTCCTGAAGAAGGGTCTCAGCCAGAAACGTCGATTGTTTATTCATCTCCATAGATGCTGCCTGACCTGCTGAGTTCCTCCAGTTTTTTGTGTGCGTTGCTCGGGATTTCCAAAATCTGCAGTATCCCTTGTGCTTATCTGTTTATACTTGAAACAAAAATAAACACCTCCCACTGTTTTAGTCCGCGAATCCCGCAAAGGCCTCGCCGTCTACCGAGGACGGGGGGGTGGGCACAGGGCATAACCACGCCAAAGGGCACGGTGGAAAATTCGGGACACCCCCCGGCCCGCCGCTCCGCAGAGAAGCATCAAACTCACCTGCATGCCCAAGACATCTCTGTAAAATTTAATGCTGCGGCTGCGATCCCCGACTTTAAAGACAAAATGCAGCGCCCTGCCCAGCACCATCGCTGCACCCGAAGCGGGGGGGGGGGGGGGGGCGCCTCACGTGACCGCGACGCCTCACGTGACCCGGCCGAATTGTTACAAGTACACCCCCAAAACGCATGCGTGCCAGCCTGAATTATTTGCAGGCTCACGGAGCCCTTTTTATTCTGTTGTTTGTCTGAGGAAAGGCGAAGCAAACTAAAAGCAAAACTTGAAGTAAAAGCTGCAAATATTGGAAAAGCCAAACTTGTGTTAAAAAAAAACACAATGCTTGAGACACAAAGGAACTGAGCAGGTTGTGCGGCATCTTTGGAGAGGAATAAACAGCCGACGTCTCGGGCCACGACCCTTCGTCAAAACTTTTTTCCTCTGTCGAGATGCTGCCCGACCTGCTGAGTTCCTCCTGCATTTCCTGTGTGTTGCTCTAGGTTTCTAGCATCTGCAGAATCCCTTGCGTTTGTGCAAATCTTCCCGTCAGCCGACATTTTGTGAATGTTGCCTACATGCCGTTGCAAACGAGCTTTTCATTTTGCATCTACGCCCGGGACAACAAACCGCACCGGTCACGTGACGCGCTGCCCGCCCGCGGCGCATGCGCGCACCTGCCTGCCAAGATGGCGGCGCTCATGGGCTCCGTGTGCCGCTGGGCGGCTGTCCGCTTCTCGCTGCCGCCCGGCCCGGGGAGGCGATACGTGAGGGCGCTGAGGAGGAGGCCGATTGAGATCATTGATGGCCGTGGGCAGGGAGCTGTCGGAGACGTGAAGGGGCCCCGCGATCCGGAGGGAGCTGGACCCCGGGCTCAGGCCGGGCAGCAGCCCCTCGGCCCCGACGCAGAGCCCGAGCTGTCATTCGAGAGGGCGTTCCCCGGGGACAAGCGGCTGGCGTAAGGAACGGTGACTGATCAAACATCTCCTCAGCGGGGAACGATGGGTGCAGGGGTAGTTATCGCATCCCACCCCACCAATCCTTTCCGCCTCACTCCCATCCACACTACCCTCTTCCATCTCCCACATAACCCTCTCCTTCCCATCAGTCCTAATCCCCCACCCCACCATCCCTTCCCGCCCTCCTTATTCCTCCTAATCCCTGCCCTACCTCACCCACCACCACTCCCTCCTAAACCCTTCACCACCACGTGCTCCATCCTTTCCAACCCCTGTCCCAGCAACCCTTTTCCTTCTCATGCCAACCCTACCAACATGATGTAGGTCCAATTATTTCTACTTTTCAGTTTCTGTCCAGTAATCAGTTCTCAATCCATAGGTCCCTCAGAGTTTTTGCTCTTCATAATGTTGGCCTTCATTATTTGGGGTTTGAGGTCAAGAGCCGTGAGGTAATATTACAGCTCTACAAAACCCTGCTTAGACCACACTTGGAGTGTCCTGTTTAGTTCTGGTCACCTCATTATAGGAAGGATGTGGAAGCTTTCGAGAGGGTGCAGAGGAGATGGTGCGGGTATTTGAGTGCATGTCTTATGAAGATGGATTGAGTGAGTTCAGGCTTTTCTCTTTGGAGCGAATGAGGATGATAGATGACTTGATGGAGGTGTGCAAGATAAGGTGCCTAGATAGAGTAGATAGAGTGCAGCTTTTTCCCAGGATGGAAATGGCTAATAAAAAGGGGCATAATTTTAAGGTGATTGGAAGAAAGTGTTGGGGGGGGGAAATGTTAGAGTTAAGTTCTTTACACAGAGTAACAAACACAAAATGGTGCAGAAACTCAGCAGGTCAGGCAGCATCTTTGGAAATGAATAAACAGTTGCTGTTTCGGGCTGAGAATGAAGGGGGAAGAGTGATGTAAGTGCGTAGAACTGTCAGGGTAGAGGCATAGACGTCAGCATTTAAGAAACTTACCGATAGGCACACGGAGGGTAGTGTAGGGGGTGAAGGGTTAGATTGATTTTAAAATAAGGATGGGACCACCATTGTTGCCGGAGGATTTGTGCTGTGTTCTGTGTTCAATCCATGTGCTCTAACACTGAACCAGTCTCTCGGACCTCATTGAAAACCTTCTGGAAATCCATGGTTCCCCCTTCTCTGTTCTACTGCTTACAACCTCAAATGCCCGATGAATCAAATGTGCGTTTTGTTGTATAAATCCATGTTAGCCGTGCTGAATCTTGTTGATTGGTTTGTAGTGGGAGCTCTTTTAATGGATCATTCTGGAGACCTGTTTAAAATTTTGGGCAAAAGGTAGCAGGGGAATTGAGTAAACAAAAATCTATACAGTACAATGGAATTCCCTGCCTGTTGGAGGTGCCAGCAAAGCAGCTGAATAAACACGCAAGAGGAAATCACTTGCAGAGCTGAAGATCTAAAATCAGCTTTATTTGTCACATGTACATTGAAGCAGGCAGACTGCGTCATTTGCTTCAGCGACCAACACGTTCTGAGGATGTGACGGGCCAGCCTGCAAGCGCCACCATGCTTCCAGTGCCACAACTTAGTAACCCTGGCCTGTACATCTTTGGAATGTGGGAGGAACCCGCACCCAGGGATATGAGCTATATTATTTTTAACATTTTTTTTGTAACTTTTTTTCTGCTACCATAATTATGCATGCTATCTGTGCTGTGTGGGGTGACTGTTGGCTCTGGGTTTTGCACCTTGGCCCTGGAGGAACACTGTATTCATTGGTATGGTTGAATGACAAAGCAACTTGAAAATGGTCACTGGGAGAATGAACAAACTCCGTACAAACAGTGGCGGGAATTGGACCCAGAACGCTGGCGGTGTAAAGCGTCACACCAACTGCTATGCTGTTGTGCTAGGAAATAAACATGTGAAATGGAATTCGCGGGATCACTCCACTAGCATCCGGAAAGACCAAATGGGCTAGCCTGCGCTATAACAGTTGTATGATTCTATTGTAAAGTGATGCAGACGGTGAACCTGTTGATTGCGTATTGCGCAGTTATTCCAGTTTCTCCCGTCTGAAACTAATATACCCTACTGCTGTCAACAGAAAAGTTATGATCATTGCAAAGTCCAAGAAATTCCGTGACCAGCATGGGAAAATCCTGCTTGAGGGTCGACGATTGATAACAGATGCCTTGAGAGCTGGAGCGAAACTGGAGACTCTCTTCTTCAGCAACATGGACAGCCTGAAGGAATTGCCTGTTGAGAAACTGAAGCATGCTAAGTTAATCAAAGTGAAGTTTGAAGAGATTAAGATGTGGTCTGATCTTGTAACACCTCAGGGAACATTGGGTAAGTACCAAACATCATTATAATAAAGGAATTAAAACAGGAGTCATTGCAACCTGAGAGTCAGAACATAGGCCAGGTCCAAGAGGCACTGTTTCCATATTGTTATTATTGCACCAGTAACCTGGGTCAATAGTTCGGCGAAACTACAGAACTCCCTGCCACCACCTAGGTCTCACCACATATGAAGAGGCAGTATTTTTTTTAGATTATTTATTTAGCAAAAACTGTGGAGTAGGCCCTTCTGATCCGTCAAGCTACCCAGCCCCAATTAACCCTAACCTCTTCCTCCTCACCCCAACCCTGCCACCCCTCCCTCCTAATATCCCACCCCAGAGTATTTTATGTGTTGCACTGTACTGTCGCCTTAAAGCACTAAATTTCACGATGTGTCAGTGATACTAGCTCAGACTAATAAAGTAACATTCCAATTACAACAATGGACTTCTGAGGTAGGCAGATTCAAATGGCATGACACCTGTAACAGAGGAACCAGTAAGTTTCTTGAAAAATACAGAAGCAGCTATGCCATAATTACTGGAAATTTCACTGAACAATTGCATGTAGAAAGGTGATAATATAAAAATTAAAGCAAACATGGGAAAGCTTAAACTATGAGGAAATAATTTAACATGTTGCATTGAGGCATCACAAAGTGGTTTTATACGAGTACCAGGAATACAGATGGTGGGGTGGAGGCTCCCCCGATCAGGGCCACGTGGAGCCATTGGAACAGATAGTTGATGGTCGTACGAGCAGCCGGTGCATGTCACAAGTCCTAATTATGTGACCGCTGATGCCAGGCTGACAATCTCTGAAGAGTATTGATATTGGCTGGGGTCACCCATCTTGTAAGGACACTGCCCAGAAGGCAGCAATGGCAAACCTCCTCTGTAGAAAAATTTGCCAAGAACAATCACGGTCATGGAAAGTCCGCGACTGCCCATGTCATATAATGATGACTTTGAATCAGTGAATGGCCATGTTGATGTACGGCAAAGGGGAATGTAATGAAGTCTGGTTCTCCAGGCCACAAGCTGAACCCTCTGCTCCCTTTCAGAAGCGCCATGCAATCGTTAACACCAAGCTTGAATATAAGATCTTGACTTAGAAATAGTTTGCTGACCATCGTATGGTGTGGAATTTCCACTGGAGGTAATGGGTGCTGCTTGCGGGTAAAGATTTAAAACTTCCCTCCTTTTGCTGTTCCTGGCAGGGATTTTTTTGAAGCCAGAACATTCCAAGATGAAGTATCCGCTTCAAAAGGAGCACACCTTGCCCCTCTTCCTCATTTGTGACAACATCCGCGATCCCGGCAATTTGGGCACAATATTGCGATCTGCTGTGGCTGCTGGATGCAGTAAAATATTAGTGACGAAAGGTTAGTATTATCAGGACTGTTCTAATCCTCTGAGCCCTTAGATGTTCATTAGGATCACTTGAAGGGTCTCTGCCGAATTATATCAGCGTTTCATTCCTCTCCATGGATGCTGCCTGACCTGCTGAGTTTCTCCAGCATGTTTGTGTCACTTACTTTCCCAGATGCCACAGGAGCTTTATCAGGCAGATTAAAGACTCTGCATGCACCCGGGTGTTCATGTAGATGACCTTGAGGTTTTCAGTGGTGAGTTTAAGAAACATCTTAAAGGAAGAGAGGTTGAGAAGTTGAGAGGATTAGACATCAGACTGCCAACAGTGCTGGATCAGTCAACACTAGGTACACACAACAGGTTAACTAAAGAGCACAGAGATCTTTGAGGGTTCTGTTACACAAGAGGTAACGCAGATTTTCCGGCTCTGTAATTTGTTTGTAGCTACATTCCATATTGAAAAGTTCCTTTGTCTCAGTTCTCCAGTAAAGTTACACCTATTGCACAGATCTTTTTCACTCCTCCTCTGGCAGGAAGAAAGATGTGATTAGTTGTGCAGTTATGAATAGGTAGATAGTTAGAGCCAAGGTGAGGAAGGAGGTGCTACCGGTCCTCCTGTTCAATCATTCCAATCCCAGCCTTGTGCAAACAATGCTCCTAATGTGCTTCTGTGATACAGCAGCCTATATCTTCGAGCAGACTCCTACTCAAGTTCCTGTATGATATATTGAGGAAAGTATCACGGGGAATTATTAAAATCTGATTTTTCTTCTCTCGTTCTCCCCCTTCTCCCAGGTTGCGTGGATGTTTGGGAACCCAAAGTGCTCCGAGCAGGGATGGGTGCTCACTTCCGCATCCCCGTGCTTTCCAATCTGGAGTGGGAAGTGGTCCACAACTACCTGTCCACCAGCACCCGTGTCCACGTGGCAGACCATAGCTGTCCAGTTGAGGAGAACCCTGAATCCCTCTGCACATGTGACCAGCGGGGCGCGTCCCCACGCGCAGTGGAGTACAAGGAGAGCGACAGCAAGGACGATGGGAGAGAATTCCTGCTGTCACTACCCAAAGTGGACGCTCAAAGTTGCTACCAGGCCTGGGCGAGGCAGCACACGGCCATCGTGATCGGCGGGGAGACGCACGGACTCAGCCTAGAGGCGCTCACGTTAGTGGAGAAGACTAGAGGGAAACGACTGTACGTGCCCATGGCTCCAGGTGTAGACAGCCTCAACTCAGCCATGGCAGCATGCGTTTTACTCTTTGAAGGCAGGCGGCAGCTGATGACAGGACTAAAATGAGTTCAACACAACATTACAATCTGACATTCTGCCTTCTGATTCACATGAGTTTGCAAGGTATTGAACAGTCGAGGAAAGGTATCTTGTGCTTTTTTCCAGATTCGGATTCATTGGTCACATGTACATGTGAAATGAGTCATTTGTGTTAACAACCAACACACCTAGGGGTTTACAGGGGGCAACCCACAAGCGTTGCCTCGCATCCCAATAGTAACATAGCGTGTCAACAATGCTTATCAGAACAATAGCAGAAACAAACCCCTTCCCTTCATCACACTCACTCTCCTCCAAGCCAACGTCAGGACAGGTCTCCAATCTAGGCTTCAGCCAGCTGGCTTTGATTTCCAGACTTCCATTCGGCCTCTGGGTTTCATCTTCAGTACAGACCAATGGTTTGTCTCTGAACTCCAGCCTCGAGCTCTGGATACACCCTCGTGTCTTCTGCGCGCACGGTCGTCCGATATTGGGACAGTCCGGCATCTGCAGATGTCCTTCATCACTCATCCATGTCACTGGATTTTGAGCTCTGTGTGGAGCAGTGAAGCCCACACTGCCGGCCTTTGAATATGAAACCGGGGCCCCGACTCCAGATGACCCTTTTAACCCATCCATGTCTTTGAGCGTAGCAGAGGCCTGTTATCTAACACCCCCGTGTCACCATCCTTAAAACCCTAACCTGACCCCCAACTCCCCCTTCTAACCCCAAACTGTCCTAAAACTTTTAAAAAAACTAAGCAACTGTCAAGTTTGCTTAGCAACATAACTTCGCACATTTCTTCCGATCACGTTACAGCAAAGAGTTTGTCTGTCAATAGTAGCCTCTGAAATTTGACACAGTGGTTTTAAATGACATTGACTAAAGTATTGCATGTTTGTACAACTGTTACGCACTAGAATGCAAAATTGTATTAAATAGCAAGCAATTACTACAATGTGCAAACTGTCCTTGCAAAGTATCGTTTTGTTTGCTTAAATGTAGCCCTTGTGGATCACTTGCAATGAATAGGCTTTGATCGGTTCAGAGAGCACTTTTAACCTGTGGTGGATCTGTTGGAGGAGAGCAGGTGTAACGAGTTCTACTCTTTTTGTTAGCTCTTTTTTTAAACAAAAGGTGACAATATCTGACATTCAGTAGTGTATTATAAGACAGTAGAATTTGGCCCATTGAGTCTGATCTGCCATTCCATCATGGCTGATTTATTGCCCCTCTCAATCCCATTCTGGCTTTTCCTCGTAGCCCTTGACACCCTGACTAATCAAGAAGAACCTATCATCCTCCACTTTAAATATACTCAATGATTTGGCCTCAACAGCCACCTGTGACAATGAATTGCACAGATTCATCAACCTCTGGCTAAAGAAATTCCTCCTCATCTCTGTTCTAAAGGGACTGTCTTGTGTTCTGAGGCTGTGCCCTCTGGTCAGACTCCTACACGTCTTTATTAAGCCCTGGCTCTCTCCCTGCGAATGCTGCCTGGGATGCTTCAGGCTCTCAGCATCCCGATGATCATTCTGGTATTTTACCCTTTATCACGTCCATCATTATGTGCCTTATTTATGACTTAGGCAATCGTGATCTTGGCTGGGATTGTTCTTGACAAATTTTTTCAAGAGAAATGGTTTACCTTTGCGGCCTTCTAGGCAATGTGTTTACAAGACGGGTGACCCCAGCCATTATCAATACTCTTCAGAGATTGTCTGCCTGGCGTCAGTGGTCGCATAACCAGGACTTGTGATGTGCATCAGCTACTCCCATGGCTTCATGTGACCCTGATCTGGGAGGGGTGGGGGGGGGGGGGCCAAGCAGGTACTACACCTTGCCTGAGGGTGACCTATAGACTAGCGGACTGATGTATCTCCGCCCCACCACCTGATTACCCCTTATACTATAAATTTAAATCACAGGGTATTTTCTTTATGCAGATAATTCTTAGACCCTGTCCTTCAGTACCCAGTAGTTCATTTCATGCATTAGTTACAGTTTAATTCCACCATTAGAATCAGGCTTATTATTATTGAATTACTGACATTTGTTGTTTTGGTGTAGTAGTACAGGGCAATACATAAAATGTACCAAAATTACCATGATTAAGATATATGTTTAAAAAATAGTGAGGTTGTGTTCATCGGTTTGTTGTCAGTTCAGAAACTCTGTGTCTTCTGCCTGTGCCTCATTGCTGATGGTAGCATTGAGAAGAGGGCATGTCCTGGGTGGAGGGGATCCCTATTGATGGATCAGTGAAGATGTCCTCAGTGGTGGGAAGGTAGTGCCCATTGTGGAGCTGCAGTTTTTCCTGATCCTCTGCTTCGGCCCTTCTGTACCCGACAGTGATGCAGAGTCAGGATTCTGAATGAGTACAGTGAAGCTGCCTGTTCTGCATAGCTGCAGCCTTGTGATGTGAGTTGTAGTCTTTGTGGCCATTTGTGCGTGGATTATTCCAGTTATGAACCAGGTATAGAAGGACCGTGGGAGGTACACTACAAATCTGAAAATACTCCTTTCAAAGGTTCATTTATTATCAACGTATACAACTGTGCAATTCTGTGAAACTAAGAAAGAACAGAACAGCAGCATGACCGGTAGCCCCAAAATCCCTCCTCTCCACACACAAAAAAAATGAACAAAAATGGGACGGGCACATCGATCCCCAAATCCCCCTCTTCTTCCCAACTCCCCCCCCCCCCCCGCCACACCAAAAAAACATAGAGAAAGATCAGGCAAAAAGCACAATACAGAAAAAAAAAGCTGGAGAAAAAGTCCAAAGTGTGTGTCCACATCCAAAAGGTAGAAAAACTTGCTGAGGGGCATCCCCTCTCTGCAGCAGAACAGCAATTTTAAAAAGGCAGTCTCCCCTCTCTGTAGCAGAACAATCTCACCAGTGATTTTAAAAAGGCAGTCTCCCTTCTCTGCAGCAGAACAATCTCACCAGTGATTTTAAAAAGGCAGTCTCCCCTCTCTGTAGCAGAACAATCTCACCAGCAATTTTAAAAAGGCAGTCTCCCCTCTCTGTAGCAGAACAATCTCACCAGTGATTTTAAAAAGGCAGTCTCCCTTCTCTGCAGCAGAACAATCTCACCAGTGATTTTAAAAAGGCAGTCTCCCCTCTCTGTAGCAGAACAATCTCACCAGCAATTTTAAAAAGGCAGTCTCCCCTCTCTGTAGCAGAACAATCTCACCAGCAATTTTAAAAAGGCAGTCTCCCCTCTCTGTAGCAGAACAATCTCACCAGCGATTTTAAAAAGGCAGTCTCCCTTCTCTGCAGCAGAACAATCTCACCAGCAATTTTAAAAAGGCAGTCTCCCCTCTCTGCAGCAGAACAATCTCATCAGCAATTAAAATGTTTGGATAGTCTTGTTGTCTGAGGAGGTAGTTCAAGGAAAGATTGAATAAAGGTATTCAGAGCCATAAATTGTAATGACTGGGCTGAACTTGGAGAGTCTGTCCCATGGCAAGAGCCTCAGTAAACAGAGGACAGGGTTAATGTGACTCACAAAACCCGAGATGACACAAGAAGGTCGTGAAAGAATGCACACCAGTCCTCACTGAGGGATCAGTAGTGGAAAGGATGAGCGGTTTCAAGTTCCCAGGCACCAGCATCAGTGAAGCTCTATCTTGGGCCCAACATACTGAAGTCACACCAGCAGCCATATTTCATTAGTTTAAGGAGACTTTTTGTTACCAAAGACTAACAGATTTCTACAGATTTACATGGTATATCAGATTTCTGAACAATGAAAATGGTGGGGAAACTCAGAGGATCAGATAATATCTGTGGAAGAGATGTTTCAAGTCTGCAACATAGCCTTATTTACTAGGAAGCTCATTAAGACAGCAGTGATGGGGAGGTTTAGAATGATTTTTAGATAGGCTTAGCTGAGTGGTGTGGACAGCAGGCATATTGAGCAGGGTGTATACCCATGGTACACAACTTCACTATTTTTGCTCTCTGTGCATTACTTACTTAAATTGATTTATACATTTATCATTTACATATTTTATGTATTGCACCCTACTGTTGTTGCTAAACAACAAACTTCACGACAAATGTCAGTGATGATAAACCTGATTAATCGTTGTGATTTGCTCAGGAATGTATTGGAAGAGTTCTGAACCAGGTTTTAATAGAACTGGCATATGTGTTTGTTATTCAGAAGGTAGCTGGTTAAAGGAGAAAACATTTGCTGGACGGAGTTGGCCGTCGTCAGTCCTGTTCCCGATCCGGCAGCCGTCCTGCGGTTCTGGTTGCTGCCGCACGGTGGCGCCTGGAACTGCAGCAACCCGGGCGGGGCTGGCAGGGCGGACGTGAGCATTGTCCGTCTGGAAGCGGAAACCTCGGTGCAAATGTCCAGAATCCTGAGAACCCACAACTAGAGCGGGCGTTTCAGGGTAACAAGCCAACTACTTAAAAAATACCCCGAGGATTGTGAACGTTACAAATTCTTCAACCCAGAGACCAGTCTGGTCGTGCGCTCGCTGGAATTTAGAAGATTGAGGGGGGATCTTATTGAAACGTATAAAATTCTAAAGGGATTGGACAGGCTAGATGCAGGAAGATTGTTTCCGATGTTGGGGAAGTCCAGAACGAGGGGTCACAGTTTAAGGATAAAGGGGAAGCCTTTTAGGACCGAGATGAGGAGAAACTTCTTCATACAGAGAGTGGTGAATCTGTGGAATTCTCTGCCACAGGAAACAGTTGAGGCTGGTTCATTGGCTATATTTAAGAAGGAGTTAGATATGGCCCTTGTGGCTAAAGGGATCAGGGGGTATGGAGAGAGAGCAGGTACAGGGTTCTGAGTTGGATGATCAGCCATGATCATACTGAATGGCGGTGCAGACTCGAAGGGCCGAATGGTCTACTGCTGCACCTATTTGCTATGATTCAAGGCTGAGTGAGATCTGCTATGTTGTACGCTGAAGGGTTGGAAATAAACAATTGGGATCTCATTAAATGGCAGAGTAGATTTATATGGCTGCTGAACAATCCACTATTGATGAAAGTTCCCATGCAGTCTTGAATTGGGACATTTGCTGACCGGTTATACCCCAGTGGTGGGGTGTATGGAGTGGCCAAGGAGCGGCAGCATCTTTGGTGAAAGGGGTTTGACGTGTCCCTTCTGAGCCAGCTCACTCGCTTTGGTCCCCACTGGACACTCAGCTCTCCCCTGTGAGTCCAAGTGGCTGTTTGCATGTGACAGCGGCCACACCCGGTACAGGCGGGGAGGGTAATCCGTGTGAGGGTAACCGGCAGGTCTCATACCCCACTGAGGTAGGGACATGCCTGCCCCACCATGCAAAGTCTGGAGGACCGGGCGGATGAGATCTACAGCAAGATCCCACAGACGGGAGCACGATGCTATGTGGAGAGCGGAAGGAATTGTGGTCATCCACTGCAGCCAAGGGAGGCCCTGGTTGTGATGACCACTCATACCATTGGGCCAGCGCAATGGCTTTTCTGCTTTAAAAACTCTCCAGCACAGGTTTTGCTGTCACTGTCCGATACGATGGACAACCAACCATCCGTACCTCAATGGTAGAACTCAATGGTTTATGGTTTTTTATGTAAAAGTTTTGGCCGATTATACCCCAGTGGTGTATTCCAGTGAAGTAAAGATCCTCCCTGAGTTACGGACATCTGGCGTAAAGGACACACAATCGATCGCCCGGAGACCCCCCGGGGTGGACCTGCCGGGCGAGGAGGCTTCACTGCAGTGCGGCCCCTTTCCCCCATGTGCACACCGAAACGCAGAGCGGAGCGGCTGTTTGCGTCAATGGCCAACACAGTCTGAGGGTGTGCTATCGTGACCGCCGTGCTTCCTTCCGGTGCCCAAGACACACTCACCCGGAGGAAAGCCCACGCGGTCGCAGAGCGAACATGGCAGCAGCAGGAACCGGACCCGGCTCACCAGCGCCGTGCAGGGGTCCCCAACCCTTTTCATGTCATGGACCCCAGGTGGGGATCCCCGCTGTAAATTGTTACACTAACTACCACCCTGCTGCGCTGCCCACACAGAGCAAAGATGGTAGGCTATAGGAACAGAATTAGGGCAGTCAGCACGTTGCATCTGCTCCACCGTTTGATCAGAGCTGACTTATTTTCCTTTCAGAGCAATTCTCTCACTGACTTTGAGACCCTCACTAATCAAGAGCTCATTAACCTCCACTTTAAATATACCCAATGTCTTGGCCAGGTAAGACCACCTTCTCAAGGGCAACTGGGGATGGGCATTAAATGCCCACAGCCTGTAACTGAATAACAAAAAGAAAGCACGAAAGGCCAGGAGTTTCCTCCTTCCCCTCCCTTCAGCTTGACTTCCTGTATAATTGTACAGAAACAATTGCGATTGTGGGATCCTATTTTCAAATGGTGGCCATTCACCTATGCTACAGTAACCAGTCCTCCTGGATGGATCAGGTGAGCAGGTTCTGGGTGTCTGTATCTCTTCGGATCTATCCCGGGCCCAACATATTGATGCAGTTATGAAGAAGGCACAACAATGGCTACATCGTGTTCAGTTTTGGTCTCCAAATTTGAGGAAGGACATTCTTGCGATTGAGGGAGTGCAGTGTAGGTTCATGAGGTTGATTCCCGGGATGGTGGGACCATCATATGTTGAAAGATTGGAGCGACTGGGCTTGTATACACTGGAATTTAGAAGGATGAGAGGAGATCTGATTGAAACATATAAGATTATTAAGGGATTGGACACGCTAGAGGCAGGAAACATGTTCCCGATGTTGGGGGAGTCCAGAACCAGAGGCCACGGTTTAAGAATAAGGGATAGGCCATTTAGAACAGAGTCGAGGAAAAACTTTTTCACCCAGAGATTTGTGGATCTATG
Source organism: Hypanus sabinus (assembly GCF_030144855.1). Taxonomy (NCBI): domain Eukaryota; kingdom Metazoa; phylum Chordata; class Chondrichthyes; order Myliobatiformes; family Dasyatidae; genus Hypanus; species Hypanus sabinus. The sequence continues at coordinate 171,760,899 of NC_082711.1, forward strand.
GAATGCTCTGCCGCAGAAGGCGGTGGAGGCCAATTCTCTGGATGCTTTCAAGAAAGAGATAGAGTTCTTAAAGATAGTGGAGACAAGGGACATTGGGAGAGGGCAGGAACGGGGTACTGATTGTGGATGATCAGCCATGATCACAGTGAATGGTGGTACTGGCTCAAAGGGACAAATGGCCTACTCCTTCACCTACTGTCTATTTCATGAGGAGTTTGGGAAGATTTGGTATGTCGCCGAAGACTCACAGATTTCTACAGATGTTCTGACTGGTTGCATCGCTGTCTGGTACGGAGGGGTCACTGCGCAGGATTGTAAACTCAGCCAGCTCCATCGGAAGCACCTACCTCTCCACCATTGTGGGGATCTTCAAACAGTGATGTCTCTGAAAGGTAGCGTACATCGTTATGGACCCCCTCCCTCCTCTCATTACTACCACCTGAGAGGAGGTACAGGAGCCTGAAGCCACACACTCAACATTTTAGGAACAGCTTCTCCTCCACCATCAGATTTCTGAAAGGACCATGAACACTACCTCACTATTTTTGCTCTTTTTGTTTGCACTGTTAATTGACATATATTGTACCGCTTGTAATTTATAGTATATTTTGTGTCATGCAATCTCCTGCCGCTGTGAAAAACAGATTTCACAACGTTTCAGTGATAGTGAAACTGATTTTGATTCTGACTCATGAATGATCGTCAATTCCACTCTGACTCAGGGGTTCCCAACCTTTTTTATGCCACGGAGCCTGACCATTAACCGAGGGGTCGGGAACCCCTCCCCTCACATTTCCCCCCTCCATCATCAGACTTCTGAACGGGCCATGAACACTATGTTACATTTTCCTCTCCTTTTGCACCACTTTTTAAATATTTCTTGGTGTGACTCGGTATTTACACCGTACTGCCGCCACAAGACAACAAATTTCTCCATATATGTCAGTGATAATAAACCTGATTCTGACTGTACAGCTATGCGTGGGCTGTGGGATGTCCTGGAGTCCTGGACTTGTGGGCGTCACTGCCAAAGCTGCCGCCTATTGGCATGAAGCATGGCTGGGGTCGACCACAGTCCTGCAGGTAAGCACAGAAGGTTTTCTTCCTCAAACTACACGAGTGACCGAGGTGAATTGTTATACCATCACTGCAGTTTCAAGTTGCTTTAGCACATTACTTCATTCCAAGTTATTTAATTTGTTGAACTTAAATTCCTCAGCTGACGTGCTGAGACATGAGCTTGCATTTCTGAACCTTGAGCCCAAGAAAAGTTTTAATTCAGTGCCCACTTGTAGCTACAGTTCAGGTAACCAATAGCAACAAGCTAGGAGAGATAACACAATTCTGAAACAGTGGCTATGTGATACCAGAAAGTTATTGACTGGGATAGACAAGGTGGAAATCAGAATTAGGTTTAAAATCACCAGCATATACTGTACAAGAAAATTTGTTGTCTTTGCTGTAGCAGAACAATACATAGTAATAGAACAAATGTGAATTACTGAAATATATATTCAAATAAGTAACTCAAAAATAGAAATAAAAAGTAGTTCATGGGGTCAGTGTTCATTCAGAAATGAGATGGCAGAGGAGGAAAAGCTGTTCCTGAGTCGTTGAGTGCGTGTCTTCAGGCTCCTGTACCTCCTCCCTGATGGTAGCACAGAGAACAAGGCATGACCTGGGTGATGTGGGTCTCAGTGATGGACACTGCCTTTTTGAGGCATCACTCCTGATGTCCTGGATACTACGGAGACTAGTGCCCACGATGGAACTAACTAAGTTAGCAACTCTCTGCAGCTTCTTTCAGTCCTGTGCGGGAGCCCCCTATACCAGGTGGTAAATCAGACAGTTAGAATGCTCCCCACAGTAATTGGCTCTGGGTTCAAAGGTTGGCCTTCAAGCAAATCAGTCTGCCCTCCATTCACTCTGTCTGCACTCCCACCGCCTTAGTAAAGGAGTTCACATAACCCAGGACCATTCCCTTCCCACCTACCCCGATCAACCCAGGACCATTCCCTTCCCAGCTACCCCGATCAACCCAGGACCATTCCCTTCCCACCTACCCCGATCAACCCAGGACCCTTCCCTTCCCTCCTACCCCGATCAACCCAGGACCCTTCCCTTCCCACCTACCCCGATCAACCCAGGACCCTTCCCTTCCCACCTACCCCGATCAACCCAGGACCCTTCCCTTCCCACCTACCCCGATCAACCCAGGACCCTTCCCTTCCCACCTACCCCGATCAACCGAGGACCCTTCCCTTCCCACCTACCCCGATCAACCCAGGACCCTTCCCTTCCCACCTACCCTGATCAACCCAGGACCCTTCCCTTCCCACCTACCCCGATCAACCCAGGACCCTTCCCTTCCCACCTACCTCGATCAACCCAGGACCCTTCCCTTCCCACCTACCCCCGATCAACCCAGGACCCTTCCCTTCCCACCTACCCCCGATCAACCCAGGACCCTTCCCTTCCCACCTACCCCCGATCAACCCAGGACCCTTCCCTTCTCACCTACCCCGATCAACCCAGGACCCTTCCCTTCCCACCTACCCCTACCAACCGAGGACCCTTCCCTTCCCTCCTACCCCGACCGTGGACCCTTCCCTTCCCTCCTACCCCAATCATTCTTTCCGTGCCCTCCTCCTTTCGGGCAGAAGATGAGAGCATATACCACCAGACTCAAGGACAGCTTCTATTGCACTGTTATCAGACTGCCAAACAGACCTCGCATTTTGTTAAAAGATGAGCTGTCGATCTCCCAGTTTACTTCGTTGTGGCCCATGCATTTAATTTGCCTAATTGCTCTGTATCTCTGTAAATATAACACCGTGTGTCTCTGCAGCTCCTGGTCAAGATGGCACAGATAAAGGACCTCGGCCCAGAACGTCGACTCTTCATTCCCCTCCATAGATGCTGCCTGACCTGCTGAGTTCCTCCAGCACTGTGTGTGTGTGTGAGAGAGAGTGCGTGTGTTACACCGAGCGGTGACGCCCATTGAGGCTGTAGCTCGGCTTAACACACACGAAATGCTGGTGTCTTTCTGGCGTAGTGGTTAGCGTGACACTATTACAAGCTGATTTACACGTCACCCTACAGCGTAGGGTACGCGATACCTACGGCGTAGATGCGACGCACAAGTATAAGTCAGCCTCGTGAGCATCGGAATTTGGAGTTCAATTCCAACGCCGTCTGTACGTTCTTCCTGTGAGTGCGTGGGTTTCCTCCGTGTGCTCCAGTTTCTTCCCACAGTCCAAAGACATGCGGGTTCGTAGGTTAACTGATCATCGTAAATTGTCCTGTGATTACGCTAGGGTTAAATAGATGTGTTGCTGGGCAGCGCAGCTCATCGGGCTGAAAGAGCCTGTCCCTCACTGTATCTCTAAATTAAAAATAATAAACCCAAACCCAGACCAATACATGTTTCTAAACCTGTGAGAGAGAACAGGCCAAGAGATTGTCCCCAGTCAGATCATACATAAAATCAATGCTAGCAAACGGACCACAAGCCAGGCGACATCTGGAAACTCTCAGGCTAAAAACAAGCATTTTACAGGAAAAAAAGCGAGAGTTTTGGCTAGCTGACAAAGATAAGCAATAAAATCTAAAAGTATTTAAAAATTCATCAAAACATCCTGGAGGAATTTATCCTCCTAATGAGTGGAGAACAAAACTGGGGAGAATCTGTGGAGCCAGTTAGGAATTTAAGCAATGGTAAAAAATAATGAAGTCGACGTAGAAGAATGTCAAATGCAGATTAATTTCTGGAGGTGAGGCCAGACTTACATTAAACTTTGGTTAAGTGATACCTGGAGTTCTGCACTTAATATAAACTAAATGAAACAATACATAAAGATGAAACAAGAACTGGAAATTAAGATCTGTTCAAGAATGTTAAAGGAACAACAGGCCAGTCAACTGGACATCAGTAATAAGGAAATTACTGGAGGACATTCTGAGGTGCAAGATCTATGAGCGTTGAGTAGACAGAGTCTGAATATGAGGACTTGGCATGGTTTTGTAGGTGGAAAGTCATGCTCAACATACAGGGTTTCTTCAAAAGAAGTTGTTTTGAAGAAGTATCTAAAAACGTAGATGAGGGCAGGGTAGTAAATGTTGCCTACTTGGACTTTGACAGGATCCCAAATGGTAGGTTGGTCTGCAAAGTTAGGTCCCACAAAGAGCTGGTTAGATGGATTGAGACTTGGCCTGAAGGTACGAAGCAGAAGCTGGTGGCTGAAAGTTGTTTCTGAAAACGAAGGTTAATGTCTAGTGGTGTGCCACAGAGGATGTTGGGACTGTTGTTTTCCAAGATGGCGGCGCGACGCAGCTTGCAGCGGCCACTCCAGAGCTGATTATCTGTTATTTGTGAAGTGGGGTGCCGTGCGCAATCATAATCGATTGAAAACGGACGTGGGAGCATGGAGGAACATCGCAAAATCTCCAGGAAGACCTTCTTCGTTGCTGCTGCTGCTGTGAGATCCGGGACTCTGCTGGGAAGAACAAGCCCCCAGTCCTCGGGGTTGCGTTGCTGATGGCAATTGGCAGGGCCGTCTTAATACGCTCGGCAGAGGATGGTGCTCGGAGGCTGGGTTCGACAGAGCTTTTGTTGTGTGCTGCGTCTGCGAGGCTGAGTCGGGCGGCGCCATGGAAGTCCATAGCGGGGGTATTCCCTTCTGCCGCCAGTGTGGGATGGCGAGTCTGTCGGGACCCTGGGGACTTGTGGAAACTGTGTGGTGATTTTTTTTTTAACTTATAGTCCTTTAACATCTTTGGACTATTTTTACTGTGCCCATGGTCTGTTTTTTATCAATTATGCTATTGTTTGCACTGCTGTAACTATATGTTGTAATTATGTGGTTTTGTGCAGGTCTTGTAGCTTTAGTTTTTGGTCTTGTTTTTGTCTGGTGGATTTGGAGCTCCTTTCTGGGGAACGCGCTAGACGGTAGCGCGATATTAATACGCAGCAGCCTCTCCGGACTCTGGATTGGGGATTGCCAAACGTTACGTGGATTTTTTGGTGTAGTCTGTTTTGTCATATGCTTTTGTGATATCATCCTGGAGGAACATTGTCTCATTTTTTAACTGCATTGCATTTGTGGTTTCTAAATGACAATAATCTGAATCTGAATTATTCATATAAATGATTTGGATGCAAATGCGCAAGCCTTGATTGGTAAGTTTGCTTGATTGTTGATAGTAAAGTAACAGTAAAGTTGATAGATGGTAAAATAGTTGATAGTAAAGGTTATTGTGGACCACAAGGGAATCCTCATTAGTTAGGGACATGGGCTGAGCAGTAGCAAATGGAATTCTATACAGATAAGTGTGAAGTGGTGTGCTTTGGAAAGTCAAACCAAGTAGAAGTGAGTGGATGGAAGCCAGGGAGTGCATTAGGACAAAGGGACGAGAGTGCTAGATTGAAAGTGGCAATACGGAAAGACAGGGTAACGAGAAGCTGTTTAGTGTGTTGACGTTTATCATTCAGGGAATTATACGAGTTGGAGTTCTTCGGGTCATTGGTGAGCACAGGCTTGGAGTATTGAACAAAGTCCTGGTCTCCCTGTCAAAGGGAAGATGTGATTAAGCTGTTAAAGAGTGCAGAAAATATTTTTAAGCATATTGCCAGGACTAGAGGGCCTGAGTTACAGGGAAAGGCCGATGATGGCTGAAGCATTTGTGTTATTGAGATGCAGTGCAGAATAGGTCTTTCTGCCCTTCGAGCTGTGCCGCCCAGCACTTCCCTGATTTAATCCTAGCCTAATCACGGGGCCAATTAACCTCTCAACCGGGAGGGCTTCGGACAGGGAGAAGGTGCAAACTCCTTACAGGCAGCTGTGGGAATCCTCCCAACAGTCATCACAAAGGATTCCTTGCATTTCTAAAGAAGGAACATTCTCGTAATGTCTCTCTATCATCCCCCCCACCCCTTCTCTCCCATCCACCCGCCCCTTCATCCCACTTTAGTAAGGGTGGTGAATCTGTGGGTATCTACTGTGCCCGTCTCATCCCCGTTCTCCTGCCTTTTCCCCGTAACCTTTGACGTCCTGACTAATCGAGAACCTATCAACCTCCGCTTTAAATATACCTGCTGACTCAGCCTCCACAGTGGTCTGTAGCAATGAACTACACGGACTCACCTCCCTTACTAAAGTGGGATAAGGGGAGGGGGTGGACAGGAGAAAAGGGGGGTGAGTAGAGAGATATTACAAGAGTGTTTCTTTTCTTCTTTAGAAATGTAAGCCTGAAGTAAGAATCCTCTGGGATGGCTGCTGGAAGGATGCCTGGTGAACCACATCGTACTGCAGACTACTTAGTCATAGTAGCTGCTCTAGAGAGAGAGAGTCTGCGTAGATGTAAAGAAATCTTGTTCTGTTGTTTCTTTTCCCCCACAGCCCCGCAACTGTATTTCCTTTTGAAGTATACAGTGTTCCCCTGAAAGCTCCGATTGAACTCCGGATCGAAACAACTCATTGTAACGAATCCGCTTCTTCCCCCTTTGTGTGTCCCAGGGATCAGTGTTGGGGGATGCAGACGTTTGCAACCTGGAAGTATTCCTCCCATACTTCACACTTCTTTATTCTGCTCAGTCTGCTGAGAGGACAGAGCCCTGTGCAAAAGTGGGCTGTGGTCATGACACCGAGAGCCTTCAAGCGGCTAAAACCAGTCTCAGTGTGCGGACGAGGGGGAGGGGCTGGTGGAGTGTTATATTTCCATTTTATAGAAAGAGTGAAAAAATCAGGAGAGACAGCGGGGGTTCTCACCCTGGGGTCCATGGACCCCTTGCTTACTGGTATATTGGTCCATGGCATAACAGTGGTTGGGAGCCCCCAGCTTAGAAATAGACCCAGTGGCCACTCTATTAGGTACAGAGTGGAATCCGGTGAGGTGTCCTGCTGCCGTGGCCCATCCACTTCACGGTTCAACGTGTTGTGCATTCAGAGATGTTCCTCTGCACGCCACTGTTGTAACGTGTCGCTATTTAAGCTACTGCTGCCGTCCTGTCAGCTGGAACCAGCCTGGCCATTCTCCTCTGACCTCTCTCATTAACAAGGCATTTTGTCCGCAGAAATTCCGGTCACTGCATGGTTTTTGGGGTTTTTTTGCACCGTTCTCTGTAAACTCTAGAGACTGTTGTGTGTGAAAATCCCAGGAGATCAGCAGTTTCTGGGATACTCAGACCACCCTGTCTGGCACCAACGATCATTCCAGGATCAAGGTCACTTAGATCACATTTCTTCCCCATTCTGACGTTTGGTCTGAACAACAACTGAACCTCTTGACCATGTCTGCGTGCTTTAATGCATTGGGTTGCTGGCGCATGATTTGATATTTGTACGAATGAGCAGGTGTGCAGATATACCTATTAAAGTGGCCACTGGGTGTATGTACCGTTATGTACCGTTAATGGTTGTTGCTTGCAAGTCCATGAGGCATTTTGATTATAAGACCATAAGACATGTAATAGGAGCAGAATTAGGCCATTCAGTCCATCGAGTCTGGTCTGCCATTCCCACTGAAATTTAGCAGCAACGCTTTGTGTATTGGAATTTTCCCCACCTGCTAGAGGCTCCAAGAGTGAAAATCTAGCAATGATGTTTGTACCCTTTTGAGGATGAGGTGGAGTGTGTCCATGGGAGATTGTGGACGGGGGACTGGGAGTGGAGGTTGGGTCTTCTGAGAAGCAGATATGTTTACAATTTAAAGGGCCTAACATGGTTGTCAGACTCAACTCAGGTGTGCCCAAGCTGAATGGCAGGAAATTCCCAGAACTTGTAGAGTTTTACAACCTGGAAACAGGCCCTTAGGCCCAACTCATCCTTGCTGACCAGGGTGCCTTCCCGAGATAGTCCCGTTGGCCTCTAACCCAGGGGTTCCCAACCATTTTTATGCCATAGACCAATACCATTAAGCAAAAGGTCCATGGACCCCAGGTGGGGAACTCCTGCTCTGAAACGTTCCTAGTTACGAGCCTGGCCAACACACACAAAATGCTGGAAGCACTTAGCAACTCAGGTAGCATCTGTGGAGCGAGAAAAAACAGTCAATATCTCTGGCCAAAACCTTCAGAAGGGGTCGGAAACTGCTCACAGTGCGGTCTGACCAAAGCCTTAACATCCTTGCTGTTATAATTCCAGTCCTCCCGAAACAAATGCTAACGTTGCATATGTGAGTGCAGTGGGGGCTGGGGCACACAGCGTAATGGAGGATGCATGGTGTCCTGAGCAACCCTTGTCAGCCTGACAAATGGTGTCTGGACTGCGACTACAATACACCAGCCTTGTTACGAGCAGCATGATGTACAACTGCATCCCACGCCTGACCGACTAACTACATTAGAGGCTGCGGGTAAAATATTAAGCAAGGATTTCTCATTTATCATGCTCGGTTGGCAGGGAGAATTTTGGCTGATTGGCGTTTAAAGCTTGCTTTGTAAGGATAGCCTTGCTGTGGACCCAACACCAACGTCCTCACCTCTTTAACCCTACAATCCTTTCACAAGTATTTTGTTTAACAATGCCACCTTTAATAAAATAATAATGCACTTCAAAGAGGGAAAGCAGTTCTATTGTATTCCTTTGATCTACTGTGAAAGCATACAAGAAAATGCACCTCAGGATAGTGTATGGTAACATACATAGAACTGTGCAAAAATCTAGGGCATATATAGCTAGGGTGCCTAGGACTTTTTCCCAGTACTGTCGTAATTTTATGTATTGCACTGTACTGCTGCCGCAATAAAAAATACAAATTTCACGGCATATGTGAGTAATGATAAACTTGATTCTGATCTCGGTCCCCATTGTGGACTGGGAGTGGGAAGGGAGCAAGGAGCGGGGCATCATGGTTGAGAAAAGGCAGAAAGGAGAGGGGAGGGAGCAGGGAGCACCGGAGAGTGATTCTGTAGTGATCAATAAACCAACTGTTAGGAATCAAATGACCTTGGTCACAGGGCTGGGTCTGCCTGCACCCATGCCACCTCCCACCCCCCTCCCGTGGCACTCCACCCTCACCATTCCCAGCATCCTTTGCCCCTGCCAGATTGCCAAACTCGCTCTCTGCTACATGTTGGCAAGTACAGTATTGTGCAAAAGTCTCAGGCACCCTAGATATATATATATATATCTAAGACTTTTGCACAGCACTGTAAGTAGTTTGATAATAAATTTGATTTGTACTTGGGGAAGGAACAATGCCATTTAGTTTGGATTATTCTTTTAAAGAAATGCTATTCAGCATATCGAATTGCCTCTTTGTGTGCAGTTAGAATCTACAACCATTACAAAACTTATTCTACACATTAGTGTTAAAGTTACGTACGTATTTTAAGCTGTGTGTCGGGAGATGTGGTGTAGCCCTAAGGGGCTTCAGCCTTTGAATTGTTATTAAATCTGTATTCCTTTAGACTGTCACACACAACAACTCTGCCCGGCCTGAACAGACTGACAGCAAAGCACTTGTCCTCCTGACAGCACAATCCCTTCTCCTCCAGTCTTTCCCGGAAACAGGTAACATGAGGGGCCATGGTTTTAAGGTGACTGGGGGGGGGGGGGGGAAGTACAGGGAGAATGCCAGGTGATCTCTTTACACCGAGAGTGCACAGCCTTTATGAAGATACGTTCAGAGCCCCTTTATAAGACTAAACAGGATTGGGAAAGAGAGCTTAGTTTTAGTATTTCTAGTGAGAATTGGGATAGAATTCTTCAATTAGTTAATACATCATCGTTATGTGCCAAACATTCACTAATACAATTTAAGGTTGTACATAGGGCCCATATGTCCAAGGATAAATTAGCTCATTTTTACTCTCATATAAGTCCTATTTGTGATAGATGTCATTCTGAAATTGCGTCTTTAACTCACATGTTTTGGTCGTGTTCATTTTTGGAGAAATATTGGAAAGATATTTTTGATATTATATCTGCAGTTTTGAATATTGATTTACAACCTCATCCTATTACCGCAATTTTTGGTTTACCAATGTTAGATTCACAGCATTTATCTTCTTCAGCCCGTCGAATGATTGCATTTCTAACACTGATGGCTAGAAGATCTATATTGTTGAATTGGAAAGAAATTGATCCTCCCACTGTATTTAATTGGTTCTCTCAAACTATGTTATGTTTAAATTTAGAAAAAATTAGAAGTGGTACTTTTGAGACTTCTATTAAATTTGAAAAGTTATGGAGACCATTTATTCAACATTTTCATATGATGTAATATGACCCTGTGCCAAGTACATTTGATTTCCCAGCTTTTAGCTTATGTATTTTGAGAGGACCGGAAGTGACGGCATTGATGAATACTTATTTTTGTGAGATATTATAAACAGCCCACTTTTTTTTCCTTCTCTTTTGTTTGTTTTTTTTCTTTTATATTACTTATTAGTTATAGTTATTAGATTAGATTAGTTAGTTTTGCATTATATAAATTTTTTTTGTTTTTTTCTTTCTTTTTTCTGTTTTTTTTATATTATACATTATGAAATATTTAGATTTACTATGTCCATACATATATCTTATGGCTTATGTCTTGGTAAACTCATTTATATTGTAACTATTATGTATGTTTTTTTTTCATATGTAATGGAATGTGTATGTTGGTAATTTCTTTATCAATATATCATCTGTATTCTGTCCATATTATTAATATTAATAAAAAGATTTAGAAAGAAAAGAGAGTGCACAGCCCTGCCAAGCACTGCGGTACTGCAGACAGATAGGTACGTTAGGGAAAATGAAGAAACTCTTAGGTAGGCACATAGGTGATTGAAAAATGGGGGGGGGGGGTATGTAGAAGGGTAGAGTTAGATCTGATGTACGTGCCTTATTACTTAAACCCATCACTACTAATGGTGCACAGGCCGCTGACCGCAGCTCGCCGGGGTCCACGGTCCCAGGCCATTCTTTCACATGGTCCCCAGGTGCAGCCCATCTTTGAAGATCCGAGGGATGAGACCTTTGGGGCATCACTGTCTGGTATGGGGGGGGGGGGGGCGGGGGCGCTATTGCACAAAACCAAAAGTAGCTGCAGAGGATGGGTGCTAAGCTACAAAGTGCACAGAACATCTTCAGGGAGAGGCTTCTCAGAAAGGCAGTATTCATTACTAAGGACCTCCAACACCCAGGACATGCCCTTTTCTCACTGCTACCATTAGGAAAGAGGTACAGAAGCCTGAAGGCACACACTCAGCGATTCAGGAACAGCTTCTTCCCCTCTGCCATCCGATTCCTAAATGGACATTGAACCCGTGAACACTACCTCACCTTTTTTAATATACAGTATTTCTGTTTTTTGCATGTTTTTTTAATCTATTCAATATACGTATACTGTAATTGATTTACTTATTATTATTTTTATTTTATTTATCATTTTTTTCTCTTGTATATGATGTGTTGCATTGAACTGCTGCTGCTAAGTCAACAAATTTCACGTCACATGCCGGTGATAATAAACCTGATTCTGATTCTGTTGGCATTTTTGTTTCACTGGGTTTTTACAGGATGGGGTTGCGAGCCCCAGGCCGAACCCTTCTCCCCTTACAGCCAGGCTCGGGATCATCCACGCTGGAGTTAGACTGATCTTAGGATAGGTTAAAGGTCGTGGGCTGAAGGGCCTGTACTATGCTGTAATGTTCTATGTTCCAACCAGTTAGCTGGCCTCTTCCCTGGTGTCAGTCTATTAAGTCTAAGGAAGTTCCCCATACCTTGACATTGTTTCTACAGCATGCAGAACCCACCATTCTGTGGACCGTAAAGCACAGAAACCTGCCCTTTTGGCTGACCTGACCCACAGAGTCTGGAACCCCCCCCCCACACACACACACACACACACACACACAATGCTGGAGGAACTCAGCAGGCCAGGCAGCGTCCATGGAGGGGAACAAACTGTCGATGTTTCGGGCCGAGACCCTACCCTTCATCAGGACTGGAAAGGGAGGGGGAAGAAGGTGGGGGAGGAGAGGACAACAAGGTGACAGGTGAGACCGGGTGAGGGGGAGGAGGGATGAAGTGAGAAGCTGAGAGGTGAAAGGCAGAAAAGGTAAAGGGCTGAAGAAGAGGGAATCTTACAAGGGAAGAGGAGGGACACCAGAGGGAGGTGATAGACAGGTGAGGAGAAGGGAGGAAGAGGTGGGTCTCCCCTCCCTTTTCTCTCTTTCCATTCCTCATTCTGGCTCCCCTGTTACCCCTTCTCTTCTCCTCTCCCTCAGGTGCCCCTCCTCCTTCCTCTGCTTCCTGTGGGCAGTACAGAGAAAGTGCGGTGCAGGTAAACCGTAAGGTGCAAGATCATAACGAGGTAAACTGTGAGCTCAAAGAGCATAGGATTCAAACTCAGATTCATTTACTTATCACTTGTAATCGAGATGCATCGTTTACGTTAACAACCAACACAACCCGAGGGTGTGCCGGGGAGGGGCCGCCCACAAGGTTTGCCACTCATTCCAGCACCCACATGTTCAACAGAACAAGCCCCTTTATTCTCTAACACACAGCCACACAGACAGGCCACCACCAGGCCTCTGGCCTCCTGTCGACTCGCAGACCGACAAACATTGGGCCTCTGATTTCCGGATGTGCCAACCCAGGGCTTAAACCATTAGGCCTGGACTTTCAGGCTCGTCAGGAATTTAAGTATTTGATCCTCTTGATCGACCCCAGGACTCGTGATCGCGGGTCCTGAAATACTGCTTTGGCCTCAGGTTACCATATATTATGCAAAAAGTTAAACTCCACAGTACACAGTTGTAGGGTGTATACAGTTTAAACGGATCGGCATGAATTAGATGGGCCAAAGGGACTGTTTCTGTGCTGTACTTTTCTATGACTCCATGACGTTCGTGTTTCATCATTACCCGCAAGAACCAAACAAAATGTGTGGAGGCTGAAGAATCAAACAAGATATTCACTTGATGCAATATTTATAGATCTTTGGGAATACTTAAAGTGCAGGTTGACAAGTTCTTGGTTAGTCAGGGCATCAAAGGTTATGTGGGGAAAGCAGGAGAATGGGGTTGAGAAGGATAGTAAATCAGCCTTGTTGGAATGGCGGAGGACTTGATGGGCTGAATGGCCTAATTCTGCTCCTATGTCTTATGGTCTAAATCTATGAACTGCTTCTCACTGTATGTATGACAAATGAAGCTAATCTTTGATCTTGAAAGCTCAGAGAAGTAGTATAGATGACCCATCAGCTGAGGGACGGTGGTGGTGGGGTGAAAATCCTGAACTGCCAATTCACAGAGCGGTACAAATGATCTGCGATCAGGTGCTCCAATCTGATTGCAATAGCTCATGATGTTATATTTCGGTTAATTTGATAAATCTGGAATTTAAAAGCCAGTGGTTATGAATCTGATGGACTGTCATCAAAACCCATCTGCTTTCAGGGAGGAGATCGATCCTGAGTCACACTCGACTCCAGGGCTGTAGAAAAGAATTTAACAATCCACTGCCATTCAGCCAGAGGGTGGGGAGTCTGTGGAATTCATTGCCCCAGGCGACGGTGGAGGCCAAGTCAAAGTTATCAAAGTACATATACAGGATACCACTCTGATATTCACAGGCAGCCACAAAACAAAGAAACACCATGGAACCTGTTCAAGAAAACATCAAACACGCAGTGCGGGGGAAAAAGAGAACGAATAGCGCAAACGGCAAAGAGTGAGCAAGCAACAACCAACCAGGAACGCTGTGATATTCAGTCTGGTTCAGCACAGCACCGTTACCCCACCGTGGGCTGTTGGGCCCGAGTCCACGTCGATCACCTCCATCAAAACACTCAAAAACAGCAGATAAAGAATAACCAGGATCCAGGAACACATGTGACATGAGTGTTGGGGCTCCCCAGGATAAGTCCACAGCCCTGCCGAGCAATCCTTATACTTGGACCCCAAGGCTTTCTTCTGACAGCAGCTAGCCAGAGGGAGAGGAAGACCGATTAAATGCAGGCAGACAGCACCAAACACCTGCTCACCCTCCACTCTCAACCTCGTCGACGTCAACCTTGCTCGACACCCCGATCGGAGAGAAGCAACGGAGTCGACCAAAGTGGAGGTTGATAGGTTCTTGATTAGAAAGGAAATTCATTTGCACCACGGACAACAACAAGCAAATGAACCATTTCCCGGGCATTATGCCTCGTCTCCCTCAATCCTTGGCCACTCGAAGTTCACGAGAGTCCACCCCACAGTAGTCTCCAGGTGTTCACAGAAGAGAATGAGGAATGCTCACCCTCAGGAGTGGCTTCTGGGATTCTTCACTTTTATTTATTAAAGGGGGCTGGAGTTACCCTGTTCCCATGACAATACTTATTACCAGAGGGCTTTTGATGCTCGCTGTTAAAGCTGCTATATAAATTCAGGAGTTGGTGAGAGGCTGCTGCTTTCCATAGGTGTATTGGGACTCTTATTTTGAGTCAATGGGTAGCAGAGTGCCTGAGTCAGAGGCTGCAGGTTCAAGGACCACTTCAAGGGCTCCAGAGGAAGACTACAAGAATGGCCCCAGGAATGAAAGGGTTAACATATGAGGACTGTTTGATGGCTCCAGGCCTGTACTCACTGGAGCATAAAAGAATGAGGGAGGATCTCATTGCAACCTACGAAACATTGAGAGGCCTAGACAGAGTAACGTAGGGATGATGTTTCTGATAGTGGGGGTGTCTAAGTCCAAAGGGCACAGCCTCAGAATCTGAGGGTATCTGGAGATGAGGAGAAATTTCTTTAGACGGAGGGCGGTGATAGTTTCAGATGGGTGTGGAGGCCAAGTCATTGAGTTTACTTAAAGTGGAGGTTCAGGGTGTCAAAGTTTACGAGGAGAAGGCAGGAGAATGGGGTTGAAAGGGTTAATAAGTCATCCATGGTGGATTGGCAGAGCAGAATCGATGGGCTGAGTGGACTAATTATGCTCCTTTTTTTAATAATCTAATTTAAAAAGACAGATTAATGCCAGGGATCCGGTTAACGTAACACTATAATTTGGCGTGTGGCCAAGTGGCATTCGTCTCGTGATCTGAAGGTCGCTAGTTCGAGTTATGGCTGAGGCTGCGTGTGTATCCTTGAGCAAGGCACTTAACCACACATTGTTCTGCGACGACACCGGTGCCGAGCTTTATGGTTCCTAATGCCCCTCCCTTGGACAATATCGGTGGCGTGGAGAGGGGAGGCTTTCAGTATGGATAACTGCCGGTCTTCCATAACAAAACAACCTTTGCGCCCTGGAAACTTTCCAAGGTGCAAATCCATGGTCTATCCAGACTAACAGAGGCCTACCTACATAACAGTGCAGCGTCTCAGACTCAATTCTCCTGCTGTTAGCAAGAATCCCTCGACTACGTGGGTTTCATCCGGGGTCTCCGTTTTTCCTCCCACCTTCCAAACACGTACCAGTTAGTAAGTTAATTGGTCACACAGGTGTAATCGTCAGGCGGGAAGGACCTGTTGCTGTGCTGTACCTCTAAACTGAGTAAAGATACAGTGGGAAGCTTCTCTTGCAGGCTGTCCACACAGATCAAGGTGAAGCGATAACAGAAAGCAGAGTGAAGAGTGACAGCGATGGAGAGAGTTCAGGTAACCAATAAGGTGCAAGATCATAACAAGGTCAAAAGTCCATCTTATTGTACTGATAACAGTGGGGTAGAAGCTGTCTGTGAGCCTGGTTGTATGAGCTTTCAGGCTTCTGTATCTCCTACCCAGTGGGAGAGGAGAGATGGGGGAATACCCTGAGAGGGTGGAGTCTTTGATTTTGCTGGCTGCTTTACTAAGGAAGTGTGGAATCCTGATGCAGGTCCCTGGCCAGAAACGGTGTCTGTATATTGAATTGAATTGACTTTATTACTCACAAACTTCATATAGACAAGGAGTAAAAATCTTTACATTACGTCTCCACCTAAACGTTCATCTCCTGATGCTGCCTGATGTGCTGAGTTCCTCCAGTATTTTGTGTGTGTTGCTCTGGATTTCCAGCATCTGCAGAATCTCTTGTACTTATGACAGGCAGAGATTCTTCCCCTGGGAGAAGTGGCAAGGGCTGTATTTGGCCCTCCCCAGCAAAGAGATTTCAGTGCAGGGAAAGAAACAGTTCCCCCCACGTTATTGCAAACAGAGGCAAGGTTACTAATCTAACCGGCAACCCAAAGCCAATGTCCCTTTTGTAAGGGCAGCTATCTACAGAGAGCCAGCCAGCTAGCCCTGAACCCGCCACTGGCAGGAACTGCGAGAGTCACTGAGCCGCTGTTGTTCAGAAGAGCTGACAGCTTTATTGGAAGCCCAGTCATAGGGGATAAAGGACAGTGTGCTAACCCACTGTGCTGGTCAGTGTCGCCTCCTTGCTGGTATTCACAATCACTCTGATCAGAAGCACGCAGCACTTTATAATCCATGCACGACGTAGAAGAGGCAGACAGGCTAACAAATAAAACCAGCTTCATTCTGGTTACGTGAGGTAACATACATTGGGAAGATTAAGCTGCCCCCACACAAAGAACAGATGGCCTGGACAGTGTCCTCCACAAACCTTGGTTCATTTGCTTGAGGATCAAATGGTGATGCATCAAAAAGACGCCATCCATCATCAAGGATCCCCATCGCCCAGGAATTGTTCTCCTCTCAATGCTACCATCAGAGAGGAGGCACAGAAGCCTGAAGGCACAGTCCCAATGTTTTAAGAACAGCTTCTTCCCCTCCACTATCAGATTTCTGAATGGACAATGAACCACAAACACTAACTCACTATTTTTGCTCTCTTTTCGCATTACTTATTTATATATATTAAATATTTAAAAATAAAGTGATATTAAATTAGAATAATAGTAATTATTGTAATTTATAGTATTTTTCAAGTTCAAATTGAATTGTCATACACCTGAATGCAGCCAAACGAAACAGTGTTCCTCCAGGACCAAAACGCAGTACTAACAGTCACAGTCACTGATGTATGTATGTATAGACTAAAACAACAAATTAGTCAGCAATATTAAACTGGATTCTAATTCTGATGGCGCTTCACTGCCGCTTCCCAGACTAAAGGGCTTTTATCCTGGGCGTGGAGGTTTGCCTCTCTTGTTTAAACTACCACGTTGTGGGTTCGAGTTGGAGTTCATGAACCCAAACTTGCGAACAAAACCATCGCATTGGAAGACAGCTGCTCGACCTTTGACATGAGGCTGAACTCAGGCCACATTTTGTCTTTCAGTTGGCTGCGTTGTAAAGCGGGAATATTGCAAGCTACTTTACACCCCTCCAAGGAAAGATGCACTGGTCCTTGGAGACAGTCCAGAAAAGGTTCATAAGATTGACCTCAGGGATAAATCTTGATGATAAGAGGTGTGGATAGAGGCTAATACAGGGGCAAAACTTTAATATGTGTGGTGGAAAGTACAGGGGAGAATATCAGAGGTAAGTTACTTTACACAAAGAGTGGCAAATGCCAGGGGTGGTGATAGAGGTGGATACAATAGGGACTATTCTCTGAGACAGGCACATGGATGATAGAAAAATGGAGGGTTATGTGGGAGGGAAGGGTTAGATTGACCATAGAGTAGGTAAAAGGGTCAGCACAATATCATGGGCTGAAGGGCCTGTACTGTACTGTTCTATGAAGAGCATTTGATATCTCTGGGCTTGTCGTCAATGGAGTTTGGAAATATGAGGGTGAAATCTCCTTGAAACCCACTGAATATTGAAAGGCTTGGATAGAGCCAATGCGGAGATGATACTTCCATCAGTAGCTGAGCCTACGATCTGGGGTCACAGCCTCGGAATAAAGAGACGTCCCTTCAGAACAGAGATGAGGGGAGTTTCTACAGCCAGAGGGTGCTAATCTGTGGAATTCTTTGCCACAGAAGCGGTCAAGTCATTGACCGTAGGACGATACGACACAGGAGCAGAATTAGGCCATTTGTCCCATCGCGTCTGCTCCACCATTCCATCATGAGTGAAGGCAGAGATTGATAGGTTCTTGACTGGTAAGGAGGTTAAAAGTTACGGGGAGCAGGCAGGAGAATGGGGTGAGAAAAGAGACCATGACTGAATGGGGAGTGGACTCAGTGGACTGAACGGTCGAATTCTACTCCTGTATCATGGTCTTTTATGAGCTAATGGTTTATTATTGTTCCATGACCAAGGTACAATGTCTTGTCTGAGTGCCATTCAGACAGACCAATCAATACATACTACACTGAGGTGAGAGAATGCACATTAGAGAGTTACCGAGGAAGTGCAGATCAGGCAGACAAATAAAATGCAAGGGCCAAAACGAAATAGATCAAGAGTTCAGCTTTTAGCATTTGAAAGGCCCCTTCAAAAGCCTGACAACAGTAGGACAGAAGGTGTCCTGAGCCTGGAGCTACATGCGCTCAGCATTTTGTATGCTGATGGGAGGGCGGACAAGAGAGCATGTACGTTCTCCCCGTGACAACGTGTGTTTCCTCCGGATGCTCCGGTTTCCTCCCACATTCCAAAGCCATACAGGTTGGTAGTTCAATTGGTCACATGGGTGTATTGCCTCCCTGGGCAGGGAGGTCCTGTAATTCTGTTGTATCTCTAAAATAAAGTTCATGCGAATCTCCACTAACTCTGTTGACAGTTCCTGCTGCCTCAGGAAAGCAGCCAACATAATCAAGGACCCCTGCTGGCTCAGTCATTCTCTTTTCTACCCTGCTGTTATCAGACCTTTGAATGGACCTCTCAAACAGAAAAAGACGAACACTTTTTAACTCCCAGCCTGGAGTTGCATGCTCTCAGCATTTTGTATGCTGATGGGAGGGCGGACAAGAGAGGATGTACATTCTCCCCGTGACGACGTGTGTTCTACCTCACTGTGGCCCTGCACCTTATCTGTCTACCCACACTGCACCTTCTCTGTAACCCTGACACTACATTCTGCAATCTGTTTTCTTCTTACGATCGCAGTGTAATTTTATATGGCATGGCCTGTCTGTTCAGTGAGTTCAATACCCACTGCTGTCCATAAGGAGTCTGGACGTTTTCCCATTGGCCGTGTAGGGGTGCTCCGGGTGTTCCGGTTAGGTCAATCGGTCACATGGGTTTAATTCGGCAGTGCGGGCTCGTTGGGCCAGAAGGGTCTGTTACCGATTTCCAAATAAAATAAATGAAATCTTTGTTTTGCCATTTGAAAATTTAATTTCCTATCCAGTTTGTTTAATGAGTTTAAAACGAGCAGTTGTAATCTTGTGTTCTTGCTACAGAATATGGGAGACTTGCATTTCTATACTCAGCGGCCACTTTATGAGGTACTTCCTGCACATAGTAAGGAGGCTACTGAGAGTATGTTTGTGGTCCTTCTGTTGCTGTAGCCCATCCACTTCAAGGTTTAATGTGTTATGCATTCAGACATGCTCTTCTGCACACCAACGTTGTACTATGGGACAATTTGAGTTGCTGTCATCTTCCCGTTGTCTTGAGCCAGTCTGGGCATTCTCCTCTGACTTCTCTCATTTTCACCCACACAACTGCCACTCTTTTGCTTTTCACACTATTCTCTGTAAACGCTACACTGTTGTGCGTGAAAATCCCAGGAGATGGGATGTAATATTAAAATTGTACAAGGCATAGGTGAGGCCAAATTTGGAGTATTGTGTATAGTTCTGGTCACCAAATTATAGGAAAGATGTCAACAAAATAGAGAGAGTACAAAGGAGATTTACGAGAATGTTACCTGGATTTTAGCACTTAAGTTACAGAGAAAGGTTGAACAAGTTAGGTCTTTATTTTTTGGAGGGTAGAAGGTTGAGGGGGGACTTGATAGAGGTATTTAAAATTATGAGGGGGATAGATAGAGCTGACGTGGATAGGCTTTTTCCATTGAGAGTAGGGGAAATTCAAACAAGAGGACATGAGTTGAGAGTTAAAGGGCAAAAGTTTAGGGATAACATAAGGGGCAACTTTTTTTCTCAGAGAGTGGTAGCTCTGCGGAACAAGCTTCCAGTAGAAGTGGTAGAGGCCGGTTCGATACTGTCATTTAAGAAAAAATCGGATAGGTATATGGACAGGAAAGGAATGGAGGGTTATGGGCTGAGTGCAGGTCGGTGGGACTAGGTGAGAGTAAGCGTTCGGCACAGACTAGAATTGCTGAGATGGCCTGTTTCCGTGCTGTAATTGTTATATGGTTATATGTTATATGAGATCAGCAGTTTCTGAGATACTCAAACCACCCCATCTGGCACCAACAATCATTCCACGGTCAAAGTCACTGAGATCACATTTCTTCCACTTTCTGATGTTTGGTCTGAACAGCAACTGAACCTCTTGACCGTGTTTGGTTGATCGGCTGATTAGATAGTTGCTGTGCTGTCTTTACGACAGTTATTTAGTTTATAATATTTTCGCTTAGTAATTCATTCAATAGTATTTTCTAGTTAGAATTAGAAGTGTTTAAAGTATATTCATTGCATGTAAAATATATCGGCATGCGATGACGTCACATCCGGTTTCGCCGCGTCTTGTGGGAAAGTACCGGTTTGAAATTAGCGCGAGGGTGGGGGCTTACCACGAGGCTCACCTGAGCAGAAGTAGTTTTGCAGGCATGAGAAATCACAGTGAGAGCAACGCTGTAAGTTAATAGATAATCGATATATTGAACTAAGATGTTAATGCCGATCCTGTTAGAAGTAACGACGGTAGATAATGTTTATGCTTTCGTTAGTTAAAGAGTCGCGGATAGTTTGCATGGAAGTGTATTTAAAGTAGTCAATGGAGCAGGTAAACTCTCCCTGTATACTGCACCTTAGTGTAATGTAGTTATAGTCACCTTTGCAAGTATTTACACTTGAAATGTGATATTAAGGAAGGAACAAATACTGTATCAATCTTGTATTGTTTTATCAACAGTTTTCACCATATGTTAATGTGAAGAGTGAACAGTAAATGGTTAATCTTACTGCGATCTGGTTCTTATTAACTGGTTTATCTCGACGTTAAATTCGGCGTTCGTGACACGCGAAGGAGAACGTTACAGTTGCATTACCGAGCAGGTGGGCAGGCGTACCTAATAAAGTGGCCGCTGAGTGTAGAGTTGAGCAAAAACAAATGACCAGTGGCAATAAGCCTGTCAGACAGCATCTGAAGAGGGAATTGGACAGTCAATGTTTAGGGTCAAGATTCCCCTCACTCACTCCAACCTCACCGCTTTCAGAATCAGAATCAGGTTTATTATCACCGGCATGTGATGTGAAATTTGTTAACTTAGCAGCAGCAGTTCAATGCAATACATCATCTAGAAGAGAGAAAAATAATAATAGTAATATTAATTAGAATCTTAATGTTAATTAATTAGAATCTTTATGTTCCTGTTAGGGTGAAAGGAAAGGTTAAAGGTTTGAGAGCACCATGGTTTTCAAGGGATATTAGAAATTTGGTTCAGAAAAAGAGGGATGTCTACAATAGATATAGGCAGCATGGAGTAAAGGAATTGCTCGAGGAATATAAAGAATGTAAAAGGAATCTTAAGAAAGAGATTAGAAAAGCTAAAAGAAGATACGAGGTTGGTTTGGCAAATAAGGTGAAAGTAAATCCGAAAGGTTTCTACAGTTATATTAAAAGCAATAGGATAGTGAAGGATAAAATTGGCCCCTTAGAGAATCAGAGTGGTCAGCTATGTGTGGAACCGAAGGAGATGGGAGAGATTTTGAATGATTTCTTCTCTTCGGTATTCACTAAGGAGAAGGATATTGAATTGTCTAAGGTGTGGGAAACAAGTAAGGAAGTTATGGAACCTATGACAATTAAAGAGGTGGAGGTACTGGCGCTTTTAAGAAATTTAAAAGTGGATAAATCTCCGGGTCCTGACAGGATATTCCCCAGGACCTTAAGGGAAGTTTGTGTAGAAATAGCAGGAGCTCTGACGAAGATCTTTAATATGTCATTAGAAACGGGGATTGTGCCGGAGGATTGGCGTATTGCTCATGTGGTTCCATTGTTTAAAAAGGGTTCTAGAAGGAAGCCTAGCAATTATAGACCTGTCAGTTTGACATCAGTGGTGGGTAAATTAATGGAAAGTATTCTTAGAGATAGTATTTATAATTATCTGGATAGACGGGATCTGATTAGAAGTAGCCAGCATGGATTTGTGCGTGGAAGGTCATGTTTGACAAACCTTATTGAATTTTTTGAAGAAGTTACGAGGAATGTTAACGAGGGTAAGGCAGTGGATGTAGTCTATATGGACTTCAGCAAAGCCTTTGACAAAGTTCCACATGGAAGGTTAGTTAAGAAGGTTCAGTCGTTAGGTATTAATGCTGGAGTAATAAAATGGATTCAACAGTGGCTAGATGGGAGATGCCAGAGAGTAGTGGTGGATAATTGTTTATCGGGATGGAGGCCGGTGACTAGCGGGGTGCCTCAGGGATCTGTTTTGGGCCCAATGTTGTTTGTAATATACATAAATGATCTGGATGATGGGGTGGTAAATTGGATTAGTAAGTATGCCGATGATACTAAGGTAGGAGGTGTTGTGGATAATGAGGTGGGTTTTCAAAGCTTGCAGGGAGATTTATGCCGGTTAGAAGAATGGGCTGAACGTTGGCAGATGGAGTTTAATGCTGAGAAGTGTGAGGTTCTACATTTTGGCAGGAATAATCCAAATAGAACATACAGAGTAAATGGTAGGGCATTGAGGAATGCAGAGGAACAGAGAGATCTAGGAATAACTGTGCATAGTTCCCTGAAAGTGGAGTCTCATGTAGATAGGGTGGTGAAGAGGGCTTTTGGAACGCTGGCCTTTATAAATCAAAGCATTGAGTACAGAAGTTGGGATGTAATGCTAAAGTTGTACAAGGCATTGGTAAGGCCAAATTTGGAATATTGTGTGCAGTTCTGGTCACCGAATTATAGGAAAGATATCAATAAATTAGAGAGAGTGCAGAGACGATTTACTAGGATGTTACCTGGGTTTCAGCAATTAAGTTACAGAGAAAGGTTGAACAGGTTAGGTCTCTATTCATTGGAGCGTAGAAGGTTGAGGGGGGATTTGATCGAGGTATTTAAAATTTTGAGAGGGATAGATAGAGTTGACGTGAACAGGCTGTTTCCATTGAGAGTAGGGGAGATTCAAACTAGAGGACATGATTTGAGAGTTAGGGGGCAGAAGTTTAAGGGAAACACGAGGGGGTATTTCTTTACTCAAAGAGTGATAGCTGTGTGGAATGAGCTTCCTGTAGAAGTAGTAGAGGCCAGTTCAGTTGTGTCATTTAAGGTAAAATTGGATAGGTATATGGACAGGAAAGGAGTGGAGGGTTATGGGCTGAGTGCAGGTCAGTGGGACTAGGTGAGATTAAGGGTTCGGCACGGACTAGGAGGGCCAAGATGGCCTGTTTCCGTGCTGTGATTGTTATATGTTATATGGTTATAAGCAAATCAATTACATATATTGTATAGATTCTTAAGAATGTGCAAAAACAGAAATACTATACAGTAAGTCCCGGGTTAAGAATGTCCGACTTACAGACAACTCATATTTACAAATGGACTGCTGGTGATGCATCAAAGAAAAGGAAAACATCACAATTGAAAATAAAGTGGAAATAATGAAGCGTTCGGAAAGAGGTAAAACGCCATCGGCCATTGGAAAAGCATTAGGCCATAGTTGGCCAACAATCAGAACAATTTTAAAGGATAAAGTGAAAGGCCCTGCCCAGATGAAAGCTACATTTATTACTAAGCAATGCAGTGGTTTAATTATTGGAATGGAAAGGCTATTGATAATTTGGTTAGACAATCAAACTCAGTTTAATATGCCTATTTTAGTGCAAGAAAAAGCTCGAAACATTTGACTTACTGACTCTAAATAAGAACCGTATGTACCTGTTCCGACTTACCTACAAATTCGACTTAAGGACAGACTTAGGAATGGATCTCATTCATAACCCGGGGACTGCCTGTATATTAAAAAAAGTGAGGTAGTGTCCAAAGATTCAATATCCATTTAGGAATCAGATGCAGAAGGGAAGAAGCTGTTCCTGAAGCTGTGTGCCTTCTGGCTTCTGTACCTCCTACCTGATGGTAACAGTGAGTAAGGGGCATACCCTGGGTGCTGGAGGTCTTTAATAATGGATGCTGCCTTTCTGAGACACCACTCCCCGAAGATGTCCCGGGTACTTTGTAGGCTAGTGCCCAAGATGTTGACTAGATTTGCAACCTTCCCTCTGCACCAATCCCAGCCTCGTCATCAGAGCCACAGACAGCAGAGTCTGTTGCCCTGAGACAGGAGGTGAATCGCATTACCCTGATTGGATGACTTTAGAGGCTGGGATAGTCTGGGACTGACTTCCCTGGGTGAAGGAGGCTGAGGGCTAACTTTATGAAATGATAGGAGGCAGTGATAAGTCAGAGTTTTTTCCCCAGAGTTGGGGAGTCTAAATCTGGACGGTGAGAGGGAAAGCTTGAAAGGAGAACTGAGGGGCAAATTCATCCCACGGGGGTGTGTGGATATATGGAACAAGCTGTCAGAGTAGGCGGCAGAGGAGGGTATAGTTATAATATTTAAAAGACAAAGTTCAAAGTATGTATTCTATATACAACCTTGAGATTTGTCTCCTTACAGGCAGCCACGAAACAAGAACCCCAAGAGAAACCATAAAAAGAAGGGAACTGTCAAACACCCGATGTGCAGAGAAAATGAAAACAAATCATTCAAACAATAAAAGTAAGCAAACGTATCCAAGACTGGTTTAGAAAAGTGAATCCACAGACATGAAGCCGGGCATCACAGCAGCCAGAGCAGGCCACAGCCTCAGTTCAGAGCAGAGCAGAGCCGAGTGAACGTCACAGAGCATAACTGGGCCCTCAGCTCCGGTCCTGACCCCCTGACCCCCTGACCTTTGCGATCTGGCCCAGTGCGTAAATTGATCAAACCTCAGGTCTTTCCTTGTACCTGTTCACCTTGACTCCGCCTCCGCTCACCTCGACTCCACTTCTGCCTTCACTCACCTCGGCCCTGCCTCACGTCTGCTCACTTCTCCATTGTTTGCAGTGATCGTTATTAATTGTAAAGTATTCGTTGGTTTTCTTTATTTTGTTTGCCGCCGATAAGCAGTCACTGGGTTTAAACCAGACATTTGGGCCAGGTGCATGGACTGGAGAGGTTCAGAGGGATGTGGGAGAAATGTAGGCAAATTGGATTAGCACAGGGTAGGTATCCTGGTTGGTATGGATGAGGCCAGAGTGAGATTTATTTATTTATTTATCACCCGTACATAAAAACGCACGGTGACAGGTGTCGTTTTGCATAAATGACCATCACAACCTAAGGATGTGTCGGGGGCCCCCTAGCGTGCCACAATGCTCGGCACAGCGACACAGAACAGCAAAATGAGACACATTCTTTCCTCCCCCTACCCCCCCCGCCCACACACACACACTCCTCTAACCTCAGAACAGACCTGCTGCCTCCAGCTTCCAGGCGACTCATGGGTTTGCAGTCTTCGGGCCTTCGGCTTCCTCAGTGGACTCACAGACCCAGGACTCTGCCCGCCAGACCTCAAGTTGAGCTGAAGAGCCCGCTTCTGTGCTTTGACTTTAAAATATATGTAGCCTGGAAGGGTAAAAAGGGTGTGCTGGAACAAAGAAACCATAACGTAAGACCACCAGACATAGGAGCAGAATTAGGCCACTCCGCCCATTGAGTTTGCTCCGCCATTCCATCGTGGCTGATTTATTATTCCTCTCAACACCACTCTCCCACCTTCTCTCCGTTTCCTTCGACACCTTTACTAATCAAGAACCTTAATGAGTGTGCAATACTTGATCTGCCTTTGGGGAATGAGACAAGACAGGTGACAAAAGATTGTGTAAGGGAATGCTTTGTATCTACTGATCATGAGACCATTAGCTTCAAAGTAAATAGGGAAAAAGATAGGTCTGGTCCACAGGTTAAAACTCTAAATGGGAGAAAGGCCAACTCTGATTGTATCAGAAATGACTTGGCATGTGTGGATTGGGCCAGACTGTTTTCTGGCAAAAGCATTCTTGGTTAAGTGGGAAGGCCTTCAGAAGTCAGAGTTTGCATGTGCCTGTCAGAATAAAAAGGTAAAGATATCAAGTGTGGGAACCTTGGTTTTCAGAGATATTGGGGCCCTGGTAAAGAGACAAAAGGAGGTGCGTAGCAGGTATGGGCAAGTAGGAACAAATGAGGTGCTTATGGAGTGTAAGAAATGCAGAGGACACTTAAGAAGGGTGAAAAGAAGGCATCAGTGGGCCCTAGCGGACAAGGTGAAGGAGAATCCCAAGGGAATCTACAGTTACATTAAGAGCAAAAGGATTGCACGTATCACAATTGGTCCTGTGGGAGATAAGAATGGCAATTCATATGTGGAACCAAAACAGATGGGGGGAGATCTTAAATACATTCTTTGCAGCAATATTTACTCAGGAGATGGACACAGAGTCTATAGAAGGAGGCAAAGCAGCACCAACTTCATGGTCCCTACACAGATTACAGAGGAGGAGGTGTTTGCTGTCGAGGCAAATCAGGGTGGATAAATCCCCAGGGCCTGACGAGATGCTCCTTCAGACCCTACAGGAATTGCTGGGACACTAGCGTAGATATTTAAAACATCCTTAACGATAGGTAAGGTACCAGAGGATTGGAGGATAACCAACGTTGTTCTGTCATTTAAGAAAGGCTCTGAACATAAATCACAAAATTATAGGCCAGTGAATCTGACATCAGTTGTGAGAAAGTCATTGGAAGGTATTCTAAGGGACCAGATATGTAACTATTTGGATAGACATGGACTGAACAAGGACAGTCAGCATGGCTTTGTGTATGGTGGGTCATATCTAACCAATCTTACCGAATTTTTTGAGGAAATTATCAGGAAAGTGGATGAAGGCACTGCAGTGGATGTTGTCTACATGGACTTTAGCAAGGAATTTAACAAGGTCCCGCATGGGAGGTTGGTCAAGAAGGTTCAGTCGCTTGGCTTTTAAGATGAGGTGGTAACTTGGATTAGACATTGGCTTTGTGGGAGGAGCCAGAGAGTGGTAGTAGATGGTTGCTTCTCTGACTGGAGGCCTGTGTCCGGTGGAGTGTCATAGGGAACAGTAGTGGGTCCATTGTTGTTTGTCATCTATATCAACGATCTGGATGATAACGCAGTTAGCTGAATCAGCAAGTTGGCGGATGACACCAAGATTGGGGTGTAGTGGACAGCAAGGAAGACTATCTTGGTTTGCAGAGGGATCTGGGCCCCCTGGAAAAATGGCCTGAAAATGGCAGATGGAATTTAATGCAGTTAGGTGCAAGGTATTACACTTCAGAATGGCGGTGCAGCCTCGAAGGGCCGAATGGTCTACTTCTGCACCTATTGTCCACCCAGGGCAGGTCTTACACAGCAAACAGTGAGGAGTGTGATAGAATAAAGGGATCTCGGAACACAGATCCATAATTCGTTGAAAGTGGCGTCACAGGTTGATAAGCCTTCATAGATCAAAGTATTGAGCACAGGAGATGGATGTTGTATTGAAGTTGTACAAGACATTGGTGAGGACTAGCATGGAGTATTGTGTGGAGTTTTGGTCACCTACCTACAGGAAAGATGTAAACAAGATTGAAAGAGTACAGAGAAAGTTTACAAGGATGTTGCCTGGAGGAAAGATTGAATAGGTTTGGAATGTAGAAGGTTGAGAGGAGATTTGATAGAGGTATGCAAAATTATGAGGGGTGTCGATAAGGTAAATGCAGACAGGCTTTTCCCACTGAGGTTGCATGGCACTACAACTGGAGGTTATGGGTTAAGGGTGAAAGGTGAAAAGTTTACTCAAAGGGTTATAAGAGTGTGGAATAAGGGGACAGTGCAAGTGGTGCATGTGAGCTTGATTTCAACGCTTAGGCGAAGTTTGGATAGTTACATGGGTGGTAGAGGTATGGAGGGCTATGGTGGTGCCGGTGCAGGTTGATGGGAGTAGGCAGTTTAAATGGGTTTGGCATGGACTAGTTGGGCTGAATGCTGCACATTTCTAAGACTCTAACCTATCAACCTCCACTTTAAATATACCCATTGACTTGGCCTCCACAGCTGTCTGTGACAATGCATTCCACAGATTCAACACGCACTGGCTAAAGAAATTCCTCCTCATCTCTGATCTGAAAGGACATAATTGTATTCTGAGGCGGTGCCGCCTTGTCCTAGATTCCTCACTATAGTAAACATCCTCTGCATGATCACTCTGTCTAGGCTTTTCAATGTTCAATAGGTTTCAATGCGATCCCCTCTCATTCTTCTAAACTCCAGGCCCAGAGCCATCAAGCGCTCCTCATACCTTAACCCTTTCATTCCTAGGATAATTCCCGTGAACCTCCTCTGAACCATCTCCAATGCCAGCACATTCTCTTAGATGAGGGGTGCCACACTGTTGTAACGGTTGGCAGGGTGATTTTACATTTTGGGGCATCAGAGTATGGAGTTCAACGCCTGAATCCTCTGTAAGGAGTCAGTACATCCTTCCTGCGAAATGCATGGGTTTTCTCCAGGTGCTACAGCTTCTTCCCACAGTCCAAAGCCGTACCAGTTAGTAGATTAATTGGTGATTGTAAATTGCCCCGTGATTAGCTTAGGGCTAATTGGGGGTGCGTGAGGATTTCTGGGTGGTGTGTTTCAAAACGCCGATTCCATGGGGTACCTCGAAATAAACTGCTCACAATACTCCCTAGTGCAGCCTGACCAAAGCCTCAGCATCACATCCTTGCTTTTATATTCCAGTCCTCTTGAAATAATGCGAACATCACATTTGTCTTCCTCACCACAGACTCAACCTGCAGGTTAACCTTTAGGATATCCTGCAGGTCAACTCCCAAGTCCCTTTGCACCTCTGAATTCACTCCCCATTTGGAAAATAGGCTGTGCCTTTATTCCCTGTAACAAAGCGCATGACCGTCACTGCTTGACACTGTATTCCTGATGCACCATCAATAACTCTCAGAGACGTGAGGCGAGAGATAGGCTTTTATTAGCTGGAAGAGAGCACTATCAGCAGCAAGAGACCATCACACAACATCCTGGAGACTGAGGGAGGAGCAGTGCCTCTAATCGCCTTTATACAGGGGTATGTGGGAGGAGCCACAGGAGCAGTCAGCCGGGGGGGGCGTGTCCAGTCAGGTATACGTAGTTCACCACAATTCCATCTGCAAGTTCTTTCCCCATTCTCCAGCAGACTTCTTACTTCCTCAACACTACCTTCCCCTCGATCTATCTCCGTATCATGTGGGTGAATAATTGATAGTCTAACTCGCACAAACAACAACACAGCCATTATTACCAGCTGTCTCCCAGGTGGCGAATGCTATCGAGTGTCGTCACAAGTCTATTTAAGGGAGCCTATTCCAACTCTGCAACATGAGCCTCAGTGATATTTTCCACTATTATGTAATGCTCACAGCTCATTGCCTCCAGTGAGGGAAGAGACTACAGGATGCACCTTACTGTCTGGCAATATTCACTCAACAAATCATTCAGTGCTGATTTCAGCTGACATCTTCGTGATAAACTATTATTGGTTATTTGAACTGCTGTAGTAGTCACAAGAGACAAGGTCTGAGGGTAATGTGATCCATATGAATGTGCAGATATGTTGGATCAGGGTGTACAATTGTTACTTTTCTTGTAGTTTAACTTCCCTGTGCTTATAATCACTTATATATACTTATTCAGTAACTTACTTACTGCCTGTCACACCCTTGGCATCTAGGGCAGTAATGAAGGTTCTTCATCTCTGTATAGAAGAGATCTCCATCTCTTCATTGCTGTTTCCTTAATGATTGTTTCTTGACCAGTCAGGGTTGTTCACCCTGAGCTGAACCTTTGAACCCAGAGGAGTGGTGACCCAGTCCTAGTCTGTCCTCTCTCCTTTGACCTGTTTGACATGGGTGACCCTACCAAGAGCCAAAGCACAAGGCCCTGACTCCAGCCAACACAGCTCTCCAGGTCATTGAGGCACGCAAGCCTCCAAACCCTACGACAAGGTTGTGGTGCTCTTGGAGGAACTGTTCGGTAGCTTTTCTATTAATTGTAGTATCGCTGGTTCTGTATTCCCTAGAAGCTTCTCAGTTTTCCTGCAGAATACTATAGGTCGGTTGTCATCTCTAGAAAGTTGTTATCTCCAGTCTGTGTAGGAGACAACCACAACTTTGGCAACAAACACAGAATCCTGGAGGACCTCAGCAGGACTGGCAGCATCTACAGAGGGGAATAAGCAGTCGACGGTTGGGGCCAACCCTCAGCAGGCCAGGCAGCATCTACAGAGGGGAATAAGCAGTCGACGGTTGGAGCCAACCCTCAGCAGGACTGGCAGCATCTACAGAGGGGAATAAGCAGTCGACGGTTGGGGCCAACCCTCAGCAGGCCAGGCAGCATCTACAGAGGGGAATAAGCAGTCGATGGTTGGGGCCAACCCTCAGCAGGACTGGCAGCATCTACAGAGGGGAATAAGCAGTCGATGGTTGGGGCCAACCCTCAGCAGGCCTGTAAAGGAAGGAGGAAGTCAGAATAAGAGGGAGGGGAAGGAATACAGGTTGGCAAGGTGATAGATGAGACCAAGTGAGGTGGGGGGGGGGAATGGCAGGTGAGTTGGGGAGGGAGATGAAGTAAGAAACGGAGCTGATGGGTGGATTGGGTAAAAGACTGGAGAAGAAGGAATCTAAAAGGAGAGGAGAGTGGACCATGGGAGAAAGGGAAGGAGGAGGGGTCACTAATGCAGGCAATGAGCAGCTGAGGAGGGGTAAGAGGGAACCAGAATGGGGAATGGAAAAAGAGAAGGGGGTGGGGGGGGAGGAAATTACTGGAAGTTCAGAGAAATTGTTGTTCATGCCATCAGGTTGGAGGCTACTCAGATGGAATATGAGGTGCTGTCTTTTTGTCCTTTGTTCGGGTTACGCTTAACAAAAAACAACAATCTCCAAGCAGCATGCCTCATTCTGGAATTCGGAACTTCTGGGTCAATGTCAACAGATCAGAAAGGGAAGACAGCAGGCCAGTAAGGAGTCTTCAATAGATGCAAAGAATGGCCACACCTATGCTAAATGGACAGACGGCACCCTCACCCCTGAGCACTCCACTCTTTGGCCTGGTGACATTGAGCGTTTGCAAGGCTGTCATGTCGAGGTGAACGTATTCCAAGAGCTTTTATCACATGACCACCTACCTCCAGTTGTCCCACTCTCCTGCCATTGGCTACTTGGCAAGCTTATCCTTGTCCCTGCACAACCAATTGGAAGGCAAAAAAGGACCTGTCAGCACCCGATTGGATGAATCCTGTCTATTAGACTCCATTTCACTTGGTTCCAATATTTTCATAACTAAAGCATAAACCTGTTCAAAGCAAATGAGAAACATGCACACAATTTCTTTTCATGTCCCTGGTGACTTCCTTCCCTGTTCTGCACTTGGCAGTTTCCTGGAAATTAATATTTAATCCTTCAGGACTCAGGGGAAACTTTAAACATATTTTTTCACTCATTATTTATTACCTATCCCTACTATGTAATTTCACGGGCACTTGAGAGTCTGGAGTTACTTACAGACCAGGCCAGAAGATCTCCTTCATTAAAGGGTATTAGTCAACTACGTTTTTTTTTAATCAACTCATTATTAGCTGCTATGTATTTTAAAAACAAACCCTGGTTTATCGAACTAAACTGAAGCTCCCTGTCTGTATCAGATCAGTTGAGAGTGACCATTTGGTTCTTGAACTAAACCTAAACAACCATTTTCACTAGAGAATAGGCGAGGCCAAAGTTTGAGGCCTAATGTTTGGGGTCCCATCAACGATGAGACTCGAGTTCGAGACTGTGTGTTTGGGGTCCTGTCATCAGCGAGACTAGAGATCAAAGCCTAGAGTTTGGGTTGTCATGGCGAGACTGGATTTCGAGGCCGAGTGTTTGGGGAACCATTGATGACAATTCTGGAGTTCGAGGACTAGTGTTCTAATGATCATCATGTCCTGGAATCATGCCAAGGACTGAGACTGAGAGTAGAATCACAAGTCCGGAAATAAAGACCCATTGGCTGGATCTGAGTCTTATGAAGCTCTGCTTGGGTTGTTGTGGCAAGACTGGAGTTCAAGGCCTAGTGCTTCAGGTGCAGTCATTGGCGAGACTGGAGTTTGAGGCCTAGTGCTGGGGGTCCTGTCATCGGTGAGACTGGATTTTGAGGCCTAGTGTTTGGGGAACCATTGATGGCAAGTCTGGAGTTCGAGGACTAGTGTTCCAATGATCAGCATGTCCTGGAATCATGCCAAGGACTGAGGCTGAGAGTAGAATCACAAGTCCGGAAATAAAGACCCATTGGCTGGATCTGAGTCTATGAAGCTCTGTGAACTCTGTGAAGCCACTGAAGAGGTTGAATCTCATTCTGAGTCTGAGTCTGCTGGATACTGGAATCCTGTCCTGGGATTAGAGTGCTTTGTATGTGCGTGGATGGGAGGGAGGAATGGGGGCTTGTTTTGCTGTTGATATTTTGTTGTGTTCTGGGCGTGCTCTGTTGGTGACAGAGTGTGTGGTGACACTCATAGGCTGCTCCCTCGGGAGTGTTGGTTGTTAATGCAAATGGCACATTTGATTGTGTGTTTCAATGTCCACGTGATAAATAAACTTGAACCTCAAATCCTCTTCTTGTGGGAGTTGTGTCTCTGATGCTATGTGCCCGTGATACTGCTACAAACATGTTTCTCGTTGCACTTGTGAGTACACGTATTACATCTGTGCACGCAGAAGTCCCACACCACCAGGTTCAGAGGGAAAGATTGATTTAAAATTTTTGTTTATTTATTTTGAGATACAGCACGGTGCCAGGCCCTTCTAGCTCAATGGGCCTGCAGCCCCCAGTTACACCCATGTGACCAATTAACCTCTAACCCTAGACACTGGGCCTCCAACCCCTGCCCCGCATTGCACGGGAGGAAACCAGAGCACCTGGAGCAAACCCGTGTGGTCACAAGGAGGATGTATAGACAGTAGGAATTGAACCCGGGACACTATTACCGTAATAGCGATACGCCATCGCATTGCCTTGTTAGAAATCTTGCATTGTCCCCACTGTCTGGGAAGCTGTAGCCCTTTGACAATAAGCTCGTGAGCAGGGTTACCAGTCCAGGGACATAGGCACAATGCAGTTATCCTCGACGACCCTTTGCCCAGCGTTCTGAGTCCAGTCAGCTGCTCCTGGTCATATTCCTCAGCTAATCACCTCACCTCTGTTTCCCAAGGGTTGGGGAGCCAAGAGCTATGGGGGGGGGGGGGGGCATGGGTTTAAGGTGAGAGGAGAGAGATTTAATAAGAATCTGAGGGGTAGCTTCCTCACCCGGACGGTGGTCTTGGAACAAGCTGAGTGGTAGAAGTGAAAACACGACAACGTTTAAGACGATTGGGCTTGGAAAGGTTTCGAGGGATTTGGGTTAAATGGGACCGGCTCAGTATGGATGAGCTGGTCTGAAGGGCTTTATTATTACTGTTGTTCTTTACCTTATTGTTTGCTTTGTTCTGCATTGGATCCAGAGTAACAATTATTTCATTCTCTTTTACACGTGCGAACTGGAAAGGATGTTGAGCAATCTTCAAACCTGTATGGTTTATGGGTTGCACATTCCTTGGCTCTCAAGGCTGACAGGTTTGTGGCTGATTTGTTTGAAGCCCTGAGCTCTGAAATTCCTATCCCCACCATCTTCTCTTCTTTCTAGTCACTGCTTCAACCAGCCACATGGAGAAAGCTTTGGGTCACCTATGTTGGCATTGGACCGGCAGTCCCAAGCAAAACAATGCATTTCGGTAGTTTTTGATGTAAAATATGTGACAAAGAAACCTAATCTTTTTTACCTTATCATGCATCTTATTGTTTGTCTGCACTGTAACACCATCTTTTGCATTCTGTTGTTGTTTTCGTGTGTACTACCTCGACGCACGGTTGTAATGAATTGACAGCACACAAAGTTTTTCACTGGACTTCAGTATTTCTGACAGCAATAAAGAAATTTACCAGTTCTGAGGCACAAGACATTCTGCGGACAATGGAAATCTTGAGCAACACACACACACAAACAAAAATGCTGGAGGAACTCAGCAAGTCAGGATGCGAAGAAACTTAAGAGACGGGATGCAATTTTCAATTCCATTTTGCTGATTAAAACGTCCGCTGACTGAAGTGTTGAGGAAGATTGAGACATCGAAGCAAATGCGGAAGGCAAGTGAGAGTTCAGCGCCAACTGCCTGCCTTGTCTGTGAGCGGCCTGTTGCTGTGGCAGGTGGGTAGGCCTGAGCGCTCGTGTGGTGTCCCTCTCTTGATGAATGCTGGTGATATTGAAGGAGTTTTTATACTGTTTTTCTTGCCCGTTCCTTTTCAGTTTCGTTGTGCAAGGGGAGGGGTTCTTTGGGTGTTGATGTTCTTGTTCCATTTTGTGCGGGGGAGGGGGGATTTTCTCTCTGAACGACTTTCATGTCCTTTGTGTTTCATGGCTGTCTGGAGAAGAGGAATCTCAGAGCTGTATGAGGATACGTACCTTGATAATAAATGAACCTTTGAGCATCTATGAAGGGAAATAAACAGTTAATGTTTTGAGGCCTGGACTCTTCATCAGGACTGGAAAGTAAGGAGGCAGAAGCCAGAATAAGAAGTGGGAGAGGGGAAGGAATACAAGCTGGTAGGTGATGGGTAAAACCCAGTGTGGAGAAAGGTGGGTAGGTAGGGTGGGAGGGATTAGTGAGAAGCTGGGAGGTGATTGGTGGAAGAGGAAAAGAGCTGAAGGAGGAGGAATTTGATGGGAGAACACAGTGGACCATGGGAGAAAGGGAAGGAGAGGACCCAGAGGGAGACCATTCATTTCCTTCCATAGATGCCATTTGACCTGTATAATTCCTCCATCTTGAGCGATGTACCAATTTTACTGTGTTAATATTGCTCCATAAATCCAGATGTCATCTGTTGTTCCTTACAGACTCTGAAACAACACGCAGAGGCATTCAGTTTACTCAAAATCTTTACTCCCTCCTCACTGCTGTCACTGGAGTTCAAACGAGCCTGAAATTGTATTTCTTTCCAGGCACGTTACCTGAAAATGACTTGCTCTCTGCCTGAGACAAATAACATGGGGCAGGAGCAATGGGAACTTGACCTGCGACCTCTCCGCTGTTGACTTCATTACCTGACCAGACTTAGTCAAGTAACTCTTGCATTAAATCCTCTCCTATCACAAAAACATAAAGCATGATCTCCCACCCTCCCTTCCCCCACCAGCCGCAGCTTAATCATTGTGAAGGGCAGATCAGGCGGCGCATGAGGAAGGTGAAGGATGCACCCCACCATTGTTCTCCCATTTACCCCTGTCGCTTATATTAAAGGCACCATAGTCTCGGTCTGGCAACCTGATCACAAAGACAGATGTTCCCCACGTACTAACTGAACAGTAACTTTCACTTAGCCAATTTAAACTCCAGCTGAAATTTGAAAATCAGTCTTCTTGAAATTCTAATAGAAGAAAGGAAGCAACCTTTTCACTGAGGGGGAAGGAGGAAGGGCCAGGATAATGGTGGAATGCAATTTCAAAGTACATTTCTGTATCCGCTCAGTGGCCAGCCACTTCATCCGGTGCCTCTGGTGGCCACTGTTCGTGGTCTCTTGCTGTTGTAGCCCATCCACTTCAAGGTTTGATGTGTTATCTGTTCACAGATGCTCTTCTGCCCACCAGTGTGGTTATTTGAGTTACTGTCAGATTGACCCACCCTGGCCATTCTCCTCTGACCTCTCTCATTAACAAGGCATTTTCGCCCACAGAACCTGCCTCACTGGATGCCTTTGTTTATCACCCCATTCTCGGTAAACTCTAGGGCAGGGCTTCCCAATCTTTGTCATGCCAAGGACCAATACCATTAAGCAAGGGGTCTGTGGAGCCCAGGGGAGAGGGTAGGGGGAGGAGGAGAGGGAGAGGAAGGGGGGAGGGGAGGTGGAGGAGGAGGGGGAGGGACAGTCACAGTACGTTTTGCTGAATCTGGCTCTGAGGGTCAAGTACACCTACTAGTTGGGCGTCTTCCTACCTTCTGTTGGGTGTGGGACTCGGACCTTTTCCAGTATCCAGCTGCCAACGTTGCAGTGTCTGTGGAGATATTGGTGCCACCTTTACTGAGGCCTCAGCTGAGGAGTCCTTATGCCAGTCTTGCGTATCGACAGTGCCACAAAGGGGAGAAGACATCTCTGCCCTCGCTGACTACACGGGTGAAACAGCTTCAGCTGGTGAGCTGGTGTACTGCAATATCATCAGGACAGGCGGAAGTAAAGACATGTTGAGGGAGAGACCGAGAGGGGGAGAGGAAAAACAAACATGCACTTTGGGAGGCAGAGACACAGAACGAGACACACACAGAGGCCAGGAGAGAGACTGAGCAGCGCACACACACACACACACACACCACACATACCGAAAACCACACACACACACCACACATACCGAAAACCACACACATACCGAAAACCACACACATACCGACAACCACACACACACCACACATATCGACACACACACATACCGACAACCACACACACACACACACACACCGAAAACCACACACATACCGACAACCACATACACACCACACATATCGACACACACACATACCGAAAACCACACACACACACCACACATACCGAAAACCACACACACACACCACACATACCGAAAACCACACACACACACACACCACACATATTGACACACACACATACCGACAACCACACACACATACCACACACACACATCACATATATCGACACACACATACCGAAAACCACACACACACACCACATATATCGACACACACACATACCGACAACCACACACACACACCACATATATCGACACACACACATACCGACAACCACACACACACACCACATATATCGACACACACATACCGACAACCACACACACATACCACACACACACACACCACACATATATCGACACACACACATACCGACAACCACACACACACATACCACACACACACACCACATATATCGACACACACATACCGACAACACATACACACCACATATATCGACACACACACATACCGACAACCACACACACACATACCACACACACACACCACATATATCGACACACACATACCGACAACACATACACACCACATATATCGACACACACACATACCGACAACCACACACACACCACATATATCGACACACACACATACCGACAACCACACACACACACCACACACACACATACCACACACACCACATATATCGACACACACACATACCGACAACCACACACACACCACATATATCGACACACACATACATACCGACAACCACACACACACCACATATATCGACACACACATACCGACAACCACACATACACACACACATCAACACACACACATACCACACACCACATATATCGACACACACACATACTAACAACCACACATACACACCACATATATCGACACACACACACACCACATATATCGACACACACACATACTGACAACCACACACCACATATATCGACACACACATACCGACAACCACACATACACACACACATCAACACACACACATACCACACACCACATATATCGACACACACACATACTAACAACCACACATACACACCACATATATCGACACACACACACACCACATATATCGGCACGCACACATACCGACACATACACACACATGACATATATCAACACACACACACATACCGACAACCACACACACCACATATATCGACACACATCCAGACTAGACATACACACGCATTGACACATATACACCACACATCAATACACATACACATCACACAACCACACACAGACACATAGACCAGACATACACAAACATCGACATACAGACACCACACATTCAGCCTCATATACACACACAGCACACACACACTTTTCCCAAGCAATACACATACACTCCGAGCAAAAACAAACACACAAATGTTTATTGAGCAAAGCAAATGCAGATGTGGGACTGATGAAGTAAGAGATGGTACATGGGGGTGTGTAGAGAGAGGGGAGAAGGAGGGGGAGGGGGAGGGGAAGGGTAGAGGGAGAGAGGAGAGGAGAGTGGTGAATCTGGGGAGTTTATTACCAATAATGGCTGTGGAGGCCAAGACATATGTTTTGGGGAGAAGGCAGGAGAATGGGGCTGAGAGGGAAAAGGAGAGGGGAGGGAGAGAGGGAGAGGGGGTGAAGAAGAGGGGAGTTGGGAAGGGAGAAGGCAAAGGGTGTGGGAAGGGGGAAGGGAGAGGAAGGGAGGTGGAGGGGGAAGGGAGAAGAAGGAAGGTGGAGGGGTGAGAGGGGAAGGGGAGGGGAGAGGGGGAGGGGTAGAATGAGAGAGAGGAGGAAGGGAGAGGGAGGGAGGAGAAGAAGAGGGACAGATAGTGATACAGGGAAGGAGAGTGATAAAGAAACCAAATTACAGAGACTTGCAACAGCAGACAGGGGTAGGGAGAAATCAGAGAAAGATTGTATTCCATAAAGTTTGGTGAAGGGACAGAAGATCTTAAATAGGAGAGATACAAAGACCCAGGAAGATACCAAAGAAAACCCAGGCCACCTGGAGGGACTGAGAGAAGTCCAGGCTCCGACGGGATAAGTGAGGGTCAGCGGCAGTTCAGCTGCTTTCTCCAGCTCCTCACAACGGCACCTGCATATGAAAGCTGCTGTGGTATAAACGACTCTGGCGGAAGCCACGTTGCCTGCTGAAAGCCAGACGTGCAGGAAATAAATCACAGCTGCTTTCAATGTGACTGCTGCCATGTTTATTGGGCTGAACTTGCAAATAATTTAAAACATCATAACAGGACCAGATTACAGAAAAAAAATGGGGAATATAAAAACAAAAGTGGCATAAAATCCAGCCTTTAATACACCGACTGACGGGAGCCTCTTCTGGAGAACCTGAGGCAGTCAATTGTTTGAGAGAGCAGATTTGCCGAGGTTGGTCCAGGTTTCGAGGATGGAGCTTGCATTGGTGGGAGAGGTGTGTGGAACATTCAGCCGCTTGCTTCCGTTGTGATAACTGTTTCCAGCTTCTGAAGGGAAAGAAGGCGAGGCCCAAGCCCTGGTTAACTCGGACTTCCACGGAGTGTTAGTGCTGCTGGTGGAACAAAGGTCAGACTACCTTCACACCAGGACCTGGTAAAGCAGAGACAGGAGACGCCAGCAGCCTCCAATACAGCTGTGCCTA
This sequence comes from Hypanus sabinus, assembly GCF_030144855.1. Lineage (NCBI taxonomy): Eukaryota > Metazoa > Chordata > Chondrichthyes > Myliobatiformes > Dasyatidae > Hypanus > Hypanus sabinus. Next base: position 171,800,133 of record NC_082711.1, read on the forward strand.
CGACCACAATGTTAAAACGAGTAGAAATTCGAGAGTTAGAAAGACCATTTTTTTTAATTGTTTTTTTTAAAGGTTTAAATAGAAGAGGAACCAGGCAAGAGTATTAAACATCCTCCTTCAGATGGGCTCGGGTTTTAGTTTTTCCATCAGGAACGACCTCACAAACTCCTCCACGATGGCCGGCGTGATCTCCTCCACGTCTTTCACGTACTTTGCTCTCTGCGACATGTCCAGGATAGTGAGCAGTGGGGCAGATTCCGGCAGGTTGGTGAAGTCCCGCAGCGACTCCGTCATGTCGTCCTGCAAGAGGGTGAGGAGCAGTTAGCCACCAGGGCGGCACAGTTTGGGACTTTAGCCAGGGTCTAAGTCATACAGGCCCTTTCAATCACGGAACAGCTACTGACAGACAGAACGCAGAGCACAGAACCGACCAACACCAGTGAAATGAGGGCATCGGCACGGAGAATGGAAACAAGCCCTTCAGCTCAGCTCTCACGCACCAGCCATCGAGGGGTGAAAGGTGCAAAGCTTCAAGTTGCTGGGCATCAACATCTCTGAGAATCTATCCTGAACACAACACATTGACAATCAGGAGGAAGGCACATCAGGATTCCTACTTCATTAGGAGTTCGAGGAGATTCAAAGAACAAAAGACCGTTATGTACAGTGGAGAGCATTCTATCTGGCTGCATCACAGCCTGCTGTGGAGTGCAAAACAACAACTTCATGACATACAATACTATGTAAAGGTTGTAGGCACATCTACACAAGGGGTGATTGATATGTTCGTGGCCTAAGGTAGAAGGAGTCAATTTTAGAAAACCTAGCACATTTATTTTGCAACATAGTCCCTGCCAATATGTACACACTTAGTCCAGAGGTTGTGGAGCTTGGAGCTCCAGAAAGTGTCCACAGCAGAGGTGATTGATAAGTTCGTGGCCTACAGTAGAAGGAGATGAGTTATACAGCTCTCGTTACATGCACACGCAGGTCAACTCTGAGTGATTATGCCACAAACTTATCAATCACCTCCTCCCCGCCCGGTATATAGCGAGAGTGCCTAAGACTTTTGCACAGCACTGATGTATTTATGTATTTGTCAACATGGAGCGGAGAGTGAGTTTGTAAATCCGGCTGGATCAAATGATGCTGGATGGAGCGCAGTGGGAGGGGTGTAGGACAGATGGCAGAGAAGGAACGCCAGGGGTGGGGATGTTGTGGGTGTGGACACACCCAGCCCTGAGACACCAGGCAAGGTCATTTGATTCCAAACAATTGGTTTACAGATCATTACAGAATGTCACTTTGGTGTTTCCCCACTCCCTGCTCTCTTCCTTCCCCCTTTCCAGATTCCCCTCTCCCTGCCCCCTCCCCATTCTCAGTCCAAAATGGAGACCCATATCAGAATCAGGTTTATCATCACTCACATATGTCATGAAATTTGTTTTTTATTGCGGCAGCAGTGCAGTGCAATACACAAAATTACTACAGTACTGTGCAAAAGTCTGCACCCTGGCTATATATCTGTGCCTAAGACTTCTGAATGTCTGTGATAATAAACCTGATTCTGATCGAAAGGCTGCAGAGGGTTTGCAGACTCAGCCAGCTCCACCGCAGGCAGAACCCTCCCCACCACTGAGGGTGACTTCAAGAGGCAGTGCCCCGAGAAGGGAGTGTATAATCAGTAAGGCTCCGCTCTATCTTGTCTCATTACCGCTGTCCAGGGGGAGATACATCAGCCTGAAGATGCACACTAAACATTTTAGCAACAGCTTCTTCTCCCACACCGTCAGGTTCCTGAACAGTTCACGAACCCATTATTCATTCTTTGTACTAGTTATTTATTCTTCTAACCTACAGCAGTATTTTTATGTCCTGCACTATAGTGGTACCACATAGCATGTGTCAGTGATCATAAACCCTCATTCTGATTCTCGTTCCATTGCCCCCTGGGATCCAAAGTAAAATGAGAGGCTCAGATAGTCAAGGTCTTTTTCCCCAGGGTAGAAATGTCAAAGACTAGAGTCCATTGCCTTACGGTGAGAGGGGGTAAGACTGAAAGATATTACAAGCCTTTGAAGAGAAGCTTGGACACAGAGGGCTATGGAGGGCTCTGATCTGGGAGATGGGACTAGGCAGAAAACCCTCTGGCACAGAGCAGATTAGGGGTTCCCAACCTTTTTTATGCCATGGACCCCCACCATTAAGCAAGGGGGTCCGAGGACCCCAGGTTGGGAACCTCCGGACTAGATGGACTGAAGGGCCTTGCAGCACTCCACGATTCAATGTGTTTTCGGAGAACAGGAGGTGCCTGGACATCACTGCCAGGGGAAGTGGAAATGGATGCGATTTAGACAAACAGGGAATGGAGGAGTCGAGGTTCTGGGTCCACGAAGGTGGGACTGTCTTGGATTGGCGTTGCCGTCCCGTTTGATGTTCTAATTCACGCTCACCCATATGGATCCTGACTTCTTGGTCAATTCAGTTTCACTGACGTCCCTGGATCTCCTGGCCTCCAGCACAACACTGCACATGCTCTTGACCCTCACTGAACCAGGACAGCAGACCCTGGTGTGGGGGCAGCTACCCCGGGCAACGAAGGTGGAAAACAGGCTCCCTTTCCTGGGGCTTTGCACCATCGTAATGAATTGATCTGACCGGACAATTTTTCTCACTGAACATGTGACAATAAAAAAAACAATTTACTAGTTAACAAAGTTATCCCAAGGGCAGATAAACAGCAAGGGTTCTGCTGAGCATTATCTGAGGTTACGTTCATGCCCGAGTGCCCCTGGAGGAGCATGGGGTGTCCGCGCTCACAGTGGGGGCATTTCTGTAATATTCATTTGTTTTATATCTCTTATTGTAACTTACAGTAAAATTTTAGTCTCGCACTGTACTGCTGCTACAAAACAACAAATTCCATTACCTATGTCAGTGGTGATAAACCTGACTTGGAGTCTGAGAAACAAAAAGAAAAATGGGTTTTAAATGGTAGCAAGCTATTAAATGTATGTAGACATCTGGGAGCTCTGGTTTATGAGGTGCAGGAAATAACATGCAAGCAATTGAGAAGGTAATTGGAATCCTGGCCCTTATTACAAGAGGGCGGGAACTCAGAAGGAAGAAAGGCTTAATTTGCGTTCCAACTGTCAGCAGTACGGGTCAATGTTCCACGTTGGTTACCAAAGACTCTTACAGATTTCTATAGATACTTAGTGGAGAGCAACCTCCACAGTTTAGTTCAGAGTTCCCAATGAACAGGATCTAAAAAGGCCGCAGAAGTTCGGAGGCTCAGCTGGCTCCATCACGGGCACAACCCGCACCAGCAACAAGGGCAGGCTCCGGAGGCAATGCCTCGAGAGGGCAGCATCCATCACTAAGGGCACAAGAAAACCTGCAGATGCTGGAATTCCAAAGCAACACACACAAAGTGCCGGGGGAGCTCAGCAGGTCAGGCAGCATTTATGGAAAAGAGTAAACGGTCGATGTTTCGGGCTGAGACCCTTCTTCAGGACTGGAAGAGAAAGTTGAGAGGCCAGACTAAGAAGGTGAGGGGTGGGGAGAGAGCAGGAAGAAATACAAGGTGGTGGGTGACAGGTTGGAACCGGGGGGGGGGGAGGGGGGATGAAGTAAAGAGCTGAGAAGTTGTTTGGTGAAAAAGATAAAGGACCGGAGAAGGGGAAATCTGATAGGAAAGGACCAGGGAAGTAAGGGAAGGGAGAGGAGCACCAGAGGGAGGTGACGGGCAAGTAAGGAGATAAACTGAGAGAGAGAAATGGGAAAGGAGAGGGGGGCAATTACCAGTAGTCTGAGAAATCAACATTCATGCCATCAGGTTAGAGGCTACCCAGATGGAATACAAGGTGTTTCTCCTCCCATCTTAATCCATTAAGGACCCTCACCATCCGGGACACGCCCTCTTCTCATTGCTACCATTAGCGAGGAGGTACAGGAGCCTGAAGACAGACACTCAACATTTTAATAACAGCTTTTTTCCCTCCATCAGATTTCTGAACGGTCCATGAACCCATGAACACCACCTCCCTATTTTGCTTTTATTTTGGTACGATTTTTAAAATGTTTCTTATTGTAACTTAGTGTACATTTTTACGTCTCGCAGTGTACTGCTGCTGCAAAACAACACATTTTGTGACCTATGTCAGTGATACTAAACCTGATTCGGAGTCTGAGAAACAAAAAGAAAAATGGGTTTTAAATGGTAGCAAGCTATTAAATGTATGTAGACATCTGGGAGCTCTGGTTTATGAGGTGCAGGAAATAACATGCAAGCAATTGAGAAGGTAATTGGAATCCTGGCCCTTATTACAAGAGGGCGGGAACTCAAGGAAGAAAGGCTGAGCTTATATTCCAACCGTCCTGCAGGAAGGGCCAATATTCCATGCTGGTCACTAAAAGACTCCTACAGATTTCTATTGATATGTGGTGGAGGACAATCTGACTGGGTGCATCACAGACTGGTGTGGAGGCTCCAATGCAGAGGATTGAAACAAAAGCTGCAGAGCTTTGTAGACTCCGCCAGCTCCCTCACGGGCACAACCCTCCCTACCACTGAGGGCATCTTTGAGAAATGGCAGCATCCTTCATTAAGGACCCTCACCACCCAGGACATGCCCCCTTCTCATTACTACCATCAGGGAGGAGGTACAGGAGCCTGAAGTCACACACTCAATGTTTTAAGAGCAGCTTTTACAAAAAAAATAGAAAAAAAAGAACAGCTTTTTCCACTCTATCATCAGGTTTCCGAACGGTCCGTGAATTTGTGAACACGATCTTGCTATTTTGCTGTCTTTTTGCACTTTCTTATATGTTCTTATTGTAATTTATAGCACATTTGATGTATTGCTCTATACTGCTGTTGCTAAACAACAAATTTCACAACACATGTCAGTGATAATGAGCTCGACTGTGTTTCGGATAAGGGTGTGAATCCCTCAGAGGGGTGTGGGTGCTTGGACACTGAGGCTGTCATTGATTAGGACCTTTTGGAAAACATGGGCTGAGGGGACTGGAAGGGGAAGTGAGGTCCAGGGTCTCAATGGCCTGATATTTCCTTCACAGGAAATGGGCCATGTCAGCCCAGGGCTGAGATAGTGAATGGGGAGGGGGGAGGAGGGAGAGGTGTCAGCTGTCTAATTCTCCCACGGAGGGCAGAAAGAGAACGTACTGCAAGTAAACATGGGATGCCTTAGGGATCTTCCAACACACCAGTACATTTGGAATCACGGCCGAGGCTGTGTGGGTTCAGGAATCAATCCAAGACCAAAAGTAAGTGCCGACATCTGAGAATGTTTAAGCTTTAATACTTTCAATTTCGGAAAGATACAACATTCTGATTCCAACCTCACTTTGCTTGCCTAATGTAAAATAACTGCAAATCCACTGCCTCATTCTCTGAAATTATATATACACATGAAATGAATGGAACATCTCCCGGTAATCAACACCAGGCCATAGTTTTCAATAAAGTTGTTGTGTTGAATCCTGGGAGCTGGGAGTCGATCAGAATCAGAATCAATCTATATGTGTACGCTATCTTATATGTTTATATTTATTGTGTTCTTTATCTTACTGTGTGCTCCTTTTGTGCTGCATCCAAACAAGAGCAACAATTATTTTGTTCTCCTTTACACTTGTAATGACATTAAACTACCCTGAATCTTGAACAGGGCTCAGAAGGAGCGATGGGCAGAAGGTAACAAGGAGTTGCAAATTCTGCCAGCACCGCTCCCCCCTTCGATGGTGGCTCGGTGTGTAGAACAGCTATCTGACCACAACTCTCCCTCCCCGCACTCCTCTCCAACCCAGGGCATACACCGTTGAGAGTGCTCAGCACTGTCAGGAACCCTTCCTATCCATCCCACGATCTCTTTGACCTCCTACCGTCAGGCAGGAGGCACCTCAGTATAAGAACAAGGACCGTCAGGTGGGGCAACAGCTTCTTCCCCCAGGCTGTGAGACTTCTGAACACCCTGCTACAACCCAGTACACATTATTTACGACAGCGCTGTTAACACTAACACTGCTTAACTGTACGTTGTCCATGCACTTTATATCAACTTGTACATCTACAGAGTACTTTCATCGATCTGTTAGTATTATTCTACGTGCTATGTGCGATATATGAACTATGTTTTGCACTTTAGTTCCTGAGGAATGTTGTTTCATTTAGCTGTGTACACATGCACGGATGAATGACAATAAACTTGAACCCCATCATGGAGACAGAAGGCTCTGGGCTCGAATCCCACTCCAGAGACTCAGATATAAAATTTTCCATGGAACGAAGGGAATTAGGCACTGAGAAACTCCCACCCATAGCCAACACAGCTACATCCGCCAGCTCGGAAGAACGCACTGATCTCATGGCGTGCCTCTGAAGAAAGGCTCCGGATAAGTCCTTATCACAGTGACAACAATTTGTCTTGTCCAACAGAGGTAGGTTCTCTGCCTACCTTCGCTTTACCGTTTGGAAGGCCTCATTGGGTACAATGTGGCTGCTGCCTGCCCCACCCCAGTGACAGTAATTTGTACGATTATGGGAGGTAGTGATTAGGGTAGACAGTCAGAATCATTCGCCCAGGGTCCAAATGTTAAATATTAAGGGACACATGTTTAAGGAGAATGAGGAAAGTTTAAAGGAGGTGTGTGGATAAGTGTTTTTTTTCACATGGAGAGTGGTGGGTACCGGGAACGGACTGACAAGGGTGGTGGTGATGGAAGCAGATACGATTGTGGTGTTTAAGAGACGATCAGGTCAACACATGAAAATGCAGGGAATGGACGCGCTTGGATTCTGTACTCACTGGCGTTCAGAAGAACGAGGGGGATCTCACTGAAACCTACTGAATATTGAAAGTTCGAGATAGAGTGGACGTGGAAAGGGTGTTCCCTATAGTGGGAGAGTCTAGGACTGGAGAACGTAGCCTCGGGATACAAGGATGTCTCCTTAGAACAGAGATGAGGAAGAATTTCTTTAGCCTGAGTGTTGTGAATCTGTGGAATTCATTGCCACAGACGGCTGTGGAGGCCAGGTCATTGGGTATATTTAAAAGGGAGGTTGACAGGTTCTGATAAGTCAGGGCGTTAAAGGTCACAGGGAGAAGGCAGGAGAATGGGATTGAGTGAGAAGATAAATCAGCCATGATGGAACGGTGGACAGACTCAATGGGTCAAATAGCCTAATTCTTCTCCCACGGCTATGGTCATTGCAAGGTCATCGTGAGGGTGCCCACAGCCCTGCCAGTGAGAGGATTTCAAAGAGCCCGCGGCCCCGTATGCCTGCGGAAATGGAAACGGATCTCACCTTTGCCTGTCCTGGGAGTTACTTGATCTCATCATCTGGTTGAAAGCACGAGGGCTGAGCGGCAGCCATCCGTCAGCCTGACAGATCCACACAAAGGGAGGCGGCATTAATTCACCGCCACACGAGTCACCTACAGCAGCAGGAAAGGCGCGGAGCGGAGCAGGAATGCCTCATAAACAGAGAACCCAGAGTCTTAACCCAACGCTAAGAATCGGCAATTAGGCTGGCACAGGATGTACTTAAAGCAACAAAGCCCGCAGTGGGCTATCACTGGCCACATCCATCACAGCCACAGCTCCTTTCCAGCCCTGATCTCTGTTCTCAATGTTTACGGCAGCCTCCGAGCTAGGGACAGAACAACCTAGCCAATGTCACCCAGAGGGTGGTGAATCTGTGGAATTCTTTGCCACAGACGGCTGTGGAGGCAGAATTGTTCGTTGATTTAAAAAAAATCTTATTTAGCGATATAGGACGGTAACAGGCCCTACTGGCCCAACAAGCCTGTACCGCCCAATTAGAACCACGTGACCAACTAACTAACTAACAATTAGAACCAACTAACCCGTACGTCTTTCGGACGTGGGAGGAAACATACGCAGTCACGGACGGGGAGGACGCACGAACTGGAGAATTGAACTCAGGTTGCTGGAACTGTAAAGCTGTAAAACAGTAAAACTGTAAAAACTGCAAAACTGTAAAAACTGCTACCCACCACATATCTGTGCTGCCACACACCCTTACTGTGACCGTTGTTCCTTCTCGCGCCTTGTGGTGCATCGGGCTGATTGTTTTTGATGAGGCTAAGCTGCTAGCTGGACAGAAAGCTGTCTGGACTCGAACTCGGGACCATTTGCCTCGAAGTCCAGTGCTGACGCCACTACACCACCGGGCGGCTACTCGCTGTGATTAATAAGGTGTCAAAGGTCACGGGGAGAAGGCAAGAGAATAGAATTCAGGCAGAATCAGCCATGATCAAAGGGCCAAGCAGAATCTATCGCCCGAATAGCTTAATTCTGCTCCAGAGTCTTACGGTAACCCGAACTGTCCATGAACTGGGAATGAACAACAGTGCATGGCAGAGGGTCGCAGGAACAGCAGTGACAGGAGAGAGAGCAGGAACAGTGGTGACAGGAGAGGGTCGCAGGAACAGCGGTGACAGGAGAGAGAGCAGGAACAGTGGTGACGGGAGAGAGAGCAGGAACAGCGGTGACAGGAGAGAGAGCATGAACAGTGGTGACAGGAGAGAGAGCAGGAACAGTGGTGACAGGAGAGAGAGCAGGAACAGTGGTGACAGGAGAGAGAGCAGGAACAGTGGTGACAGGAGAGAGAGCAGGAACAGTGGTGACAGGAGAGAGAGCAGGAACAATGGTGACAGGAGAGAGAGCAGGAACAGTGGTGACAGGAGAGGGTCGCAGGAACAGCAGTGACAGGAGAGAGAGCAGGAACAGTGGTGACGGGAGAGGGTCGCAGGAACAGCGGTGAGCAGGCATGGGAAGAGCGTCTGCCGGCCGGCCTCGCTGACCCAGTGAGGGAAAGCGTCTGCTCAGCGCTCCCGGCCCCCAACTGTCGCGGCTCGGGAGACGGCGGAGATACAAGACACGGGGAAGTGTCCCCTTCCCACGCGGCAGAAACAGCCTGCAGCTCCACATCCCTCCCCACACTCCCTGCGGGTCTTTCAAATGCTTGTCTGTATGTACAGGATGTCTGTAAGCTGGGCGTTTGTGACCCGGGGTGAGACCAGTACAGTCTGCTCTATCCCTGCTGACCATCCATTTGCACTAACCCCACTTACCAGCAATTGGTCTGCAGACATCGCAACTTGACATCTGAAGTGCTTCTTCTGATTCCAGTTAAAAGCTGTGTGATTTTCTACCTCCGCCACCCCTCAGGTAATGACTTCCGGATACCAAACACCCTCTGAGTGAAGTGTTTCTTCTTCAGATCCTCTTATGCCTCACCTTAAACCTTTGCCTTTGCTCTCAAACATTTTTTTTACTATCTCCCCTTTCTATTTGGGTGGTGGGGTGGAGATACGTCTCTACCAAAGGAGGTGTGAGGCGCACCTTCCCTCCGCCAGACTGCAGTTCACCCTTGGGCAAGGGGTGTGGCATTTGCTTAGCACCCCCTCCTGCCCACTACCGATCAGAGTCACATGAAGCCACGGGAGCAGGTGGTGGACGGTTGTATGAGCAGCTGGTGCAGATCACAATTCCTGGTATGTATCTGGAGGGTATTGATAATGGCTGGGGTCACCCATCTTGTAAAGTCACCACCCAGAAGGAGGCGATGGGAAACCATTTCTGTTGAAAAGTTTGCCAAGAACAATGATGGTCAAGGAACTAACATTGTTGGCTATGTCACACGACATGGCACATAATGATGATGTCATACGGCACGGCACATAATGATGATGATTATTCTATATGCCTCAACACTAAGCTCTCAATTCTTCATGGAATAGATAACAGTACAGAACAGCCCAAGCCCTTCAGCCCACAATGTTGTACTGACCTATATAACTCTACTCCACAATCAATGTGATCCTTCCATCCTACACAGCCCATAACCCTCCATTTTTCTTACATCTATGTGCCTATCTAAGAGTCGCTTAAATGCCCCTATTGCATCAGCCTCTACCACCACCCACAGCAGTGTGCTCCTGTCACCTATCACTCTCTGTGTAAAACACCTTTGAAACTTCCTATACTTGCCTGCACTCTCTTTAAATGGATGTCCTCTGGTATTAGTCATTGCTGCCTGGGAAGGTGCTGGCTGCCCTCTCTACCATGGCCAATCTTGCAACATTTACTAGCCTTGTTTCTAAGTACCTCCAGTGATCTTGCATCCATAATCCAGGAAGAGGGAATTTCAGGATTCTGCTTACAAATGAGTCTTTATGGTTCTATCAGCAAAAGGAGCGACGACGTGCAGAAAGGAGGCCATTTTGGACAATGGACTGCGATGATGAGATGGCAGGAAGGGTCTGCTGCCAACCTCGGAGAGCTAGGAGAGGGGCAGGGGATGGGACTTTTAAAAATTCCTCTCTTGAGATAAAGCACAGAATAGGCTGATCTGGCCTTTAAGTCATGCTGCACAGCAATCCCACAATTCAATCCCAGCCTAATCACAGGACAATCTACAATGACCAATACTCATATAATGAGTATTGTGTGCAGTTTTGGTCACCTAATTACAGAAAGGATATTAATAAGGTTGAAAGAGTGCAGAGAAGGTTTACAAGGATGTTGCCGGGACTTGAGAAACTGAGTTACAGAGAAAGGTTGAATAGGTTAGGACTTTATTCCCTGCAGCGTAGGAGAATGAGGTGAGATTTGATAGAAGTATATAAAATTATGATGGGTATAGATAGAGTGAATGCAAGCAGGCTTTTTCCACTGAGGCTAGGAGAGAAAAAAACCAGAGGACATGGGTCAAGGGTGAAGGGGGAAAAGTTTAAAAGGAACATTAGAGGGGGCTTCTTCACACAGAGTGGTGGGAGTGTGGAATGAGCTGCCAGATGAAGTGGTAAATGCGGACTCACTTTTAACATTTAAGAAAACCTTGGACAGTTACATGGATGAGAGGTGAATGGAGGGATATGGTCCAGGTGCAGGTCATTGGGACTAGGCAGAAAAATGGTTCAGCACAGCCAAGAAGGGCCAAAAGGCCTGTTTCTGTGTTGTAATGGTCTATGGTTCTACGGACCAATTAACCCACTAATCAGTACATCTTTGGACTGTGGGGGGAACCAGAGCACCTGAAGGAACACGGGGTGAACATACAAACTCCTTACAGGCAGTGGTGGGAATTGAACCCGGATTGCCTGTACTGTAAATCATTGAGCTGAGCAATATGCTACCATGCTGCCTCGAGGGATTCTTTCACTCCAAAGACTTGTGCACCTAATCTAGGGTGGTGAGGAGATACGGTATGACACCAAAGACTTACAAATCGCAACAGTGGAGAGCAACCTGACTGGTCACAACACAACCTAGCGCTAAGACCAGGAACTGATTGCCCCTGGTGTGTAGGTGAGCGGCAGTGCCTGGAGGGCGGGTGGGGGGGTGTGGGAGGAGCCTCATGGGGGCGAGAAAAGGTTACAGGAAAAATGAAGCATAGCCAGAAGAGGCAAATGGCCTTCTCTATCGTTTGGAAATATGGAAGGAATTTTTCTGCTTGCTGCCTTTTCCCAAGGGAGGTTCAAGGCCCCCTGCAACACACACAAAATGCTGGAGGAACTCAGCAGGTCCGGCAGCATCTATGGAGAGGAATAAAGAGTCAACCTTCGGGCTCAGGCCCTTCACCAAGACATTGTAACTCTTGACCGTTGCCCACAGGTCGCCTGCGGCCTTTGGCGTCCCCTGAGCTGTCTCAGGAGACCCAGACTAATCCTCACTGCACCCCTCTCCACCAGCAGCACCACTCCCTGCAAGCTGAGCAGAGGGAGAATTAAAACCAGTTGTCGAAAGAGCTCCTGGCTGAAATTTAAGTCTGTAATCACATCTCGGGAGCTCCAGAAAATTCATCTGGGCTTCCTTCCATTGGAATATTCTCAAACGCTGGTTACCCCGAGTACATTCAAACCATCCTGTTACACTGACAGCTCATCACTAAATTAGATTATACACTGCGCTCAGTGAAGCCATGGGAAGAATATAAGAAACAGCAGAGGGAAAGGCAAATCTTTCAGCAATTCCATGATGCCCTGACTCCATCTCTTCCTCGTCTACATCCCCGTCTGGTCAACAGATCCCTCAGTCCCACTGGGGCTGAAGAATCCGTCTGTCCCAGTCTCAGAGTGAGAGGTTCCAATGTTCCCGGAAGAACATTGCGTAACACAGTACCGATCTTTTGGCCTGCAAAGTCGCAGTAAGTTCGTTGTCCAAGTACGCATATGTCACGATTTACATTCCTGAAATTCATTTTCTCACGGGCATTCACAGGAAAATAAAGAACTGCACCAGAATGTCCGTGAAACCAGACATAAACGATGACTGACAAGCATCCAATGTATAAGAGCAGATGAATTCTGTAAATAACTAAAAGAAATAAAAGAAAGGCGGGGGGGTGTGCTATGGTGTCCTCCAAAGTGAGCCCGTAGGTTGTGGAATCCGGTCCACGATGTTGTGCCCACCTGAGTGTTCTTTCCCCCACTGAAGTAGGGCAAGGCTAGAACCAGAGGTCACAGGTTAAGGGTGAAAGGTGAAAATATTTAAGAGGGTTATTCGGCCTTGTCCCATGAACCCATATTGGACCATAGCCTTCCATACCCCTCCCATCCTTAGAGGGTTGTGCAAGCTGCCAGTGGAGTTGGTGGATGAGAGTTCGACTGCATCATCTAAGGGAAGTTTAGAAGGGACATGGATGGGAGGGGTATGGAGGGCTACGGTCCAATATGGGTTAATGGGACAAGGCCGAATAACCATTCAGTATGGACGAGACGTCTGTGCTGTAGTGCTCTATGACCTGTTAACCTACTCTACAATCAACCTAACCCTTCCCCCCTATACAGCCCATAACCCACCATTTTGCTTTCATCCATATGCCAGCCTAAGAGTCTCCTCAATGTTCCTGTTGAATCCACCTCCACTACCCAGCACTGTGTTCCAGGCACCCGCCATTCCGTGTGTAAAAGAACTACTTTCGACGTCTCCCTTAACTTTCCTCCTCACCTTAAAGGGATGGCCTCTGGTATTAGCCGCTGCTGCCCTGGGAAAAAGGCAACTGCTGTCCACTCTAGCTACGCCTGATCAGCTCATACACCTCTGCTGAGTCGCTGCTCACCCTCCTACCGTCCAAAGCCCCACATCACCCACCATTCCACATAACAGGGCATGAGGCAGAGTGTCCAGGCTACTACAACGCAGCCCAGAAAACCCAGATTCAATCCCTGCCGGTGACTGCAAGCTGCCTCGGCTTCCTCCCACATCCAAAGACGGACGGACAGATTAGTGAGGTGGGGGCATGCTACGTTGGCGCAGGAATCACCGTGGCACCTGTGGGCTGTGCCCACCCATATCAGGACTGTTGGACATTAATGCAAACAATGCATTTTAATGTATGTTTTGATGTGCATGTGACAAATTAAGCTATCTCTTTACGTAATCTTCTTACATCCTTGTGCCTACCTAAGACTATTAAATGCTCCTATTGTATCAGCCTCTACTCACACCGCCAGCACTGCACTCCAGACGTCTAGAACTTTCTGTGTAAAAAACACACCTTTGACATCTCTGCTATGTTTTCCCCCACTCACCTTAAAAGCATGTCCTCTGGTATTAGCCACTACTGCCCCGGGAAAAGGCTTCCGCCTGTGCAATCTATCAACGCCTCTTATCATCTTGTCCATCTCTATTGAGTCACCTCGATTCCTCCTTCACTTCAAAGAGAAAAAAGCCCCTGTTTGCTCAACGCTTCTTCATAAGACATCTCTCTAATCCAGGCAGCATCCTGGTAACTCTCCTCTGCACCTTCCCTTAAGTTTCCACATCCTGTCGTGACCTGGACAGAACACAATTGATCCACAAGAGATTTTGCCTCATTTCAATCCCAAATGAACTCTGACCAAGGGTAGGAGTGGGGGTGATGTGAATCTGATGGGTCACTCAACCATTTATCCATCACAGACCACATTTCTTCCACAACTGGGGATCTTGAGATAACAGGAGAGTGTGGACAGGCTAAGGCTTCATTCTCTGAAGTGTAGGAAAATGAAGGGAGGCCACACAGAGGTGCACAAAATCATGAGGGGCGCAGATAGGGTGAATACACACCATCTATTTTTTCCCTGAGAGAGGGAACTCTCTTCCCCTGGTAGTGTCACCTGTCTGCTGGACGACTGGCAGAATGCACTCAATGGGCCGAACGGTCTACCTCTGCTCCTGCCTCATGGGTACGCGGTGGAGTGGGACCCACTGAAAGGTGGTCACCTGCCTGAGGAAGTGCTCAAGTGCAAACCGCTGAACGTTTGGTCAACGTCTGCATGGCTGCGCTCACTGTTAGATCAAAGGTCATTTCTTAAAAACTGTGAACCCAAAAAAAAATTCAAAGGTCCACTTCTATCAGCTGAGAATCCAGTGACCTTCAAAGTAAATTTATTATCGAAGTAGCCATGTACAACCCTGAGATTCATTTTCTTGTGGGCATTCACAAAGACACAGCAGAGGATTGGCGACAAACCACACACAACAAAGAACCAGAGTTCCAAAAGACAACAAACTGGGCAAATACAAAAAGAGAGGGAGAAACCAAACTAATAATAATAAGTAAATAGATAAATAACTGGCAAATATCAAGAAGACGAGTTGAAGAGTCCTTGAAATTTAACATCAAAGTACGTGTATGTCACCAGAGATCATCCTGAGATTGAATTTCTTGCAGGCGTTCACAGAGAACACAACAGAATCAATGGAAAACTACATGCAGCGATGTGGAAATGGAGACAGACTGTGCAAAAAAATAAAAATAATACTGAAAACCCAGACACATCAGTACCCAGGCTGGACGGTGCTCTGGTCAGTGCCTGTTCTCCACGTTAGGGGCGGCCGAAACTAAAACCAGGCTGCAGGTATGAAAAGCACTACGCTTTTAGCTTTCGAGATGGAGAGATGTCTACGGATCAGAGTGATACAGCCACTGCGAGCGCTGGGTGTGACAGTAAGCGCACCGCGAGTGGCACAATACAGAACCGGCGGGCAGGCACCGGGAAACCCGAAACAGGTTCTGCCAACGTTCGAAGTAGCCCATCAACGCCACAGGCTGCGACTGCTGGAGGTGTTTCTCGGGGGGGGGGGCGCAGCCCACTTACAACAACTGAGACCACTCGTGCAGTTAAGAAAGACACGCTTGAAATGGCGACTAGAAGTAAACACGTTCATAATGCGCGTACATTATCCAGTGATGGAACTTGAGACTGACACGACAGGAAACAGGGACAAACTTCATCTGCAGCTACACAGCAGTATTTATGTAGATCTTCAGAAAGCCACAATAATAAACACCAATGGAATAGTCTGAAAGTTCCTAGCAATTGAGAAATGAGACCTCAG
Source organism: Hypanus sabinus (assembly GCF_030144855.1). Taxonomy (NCBI): domain Eukaryota; kingdom Metazoa; phylum Chordata; class Chondrichthyes; order Myliobatiformes; family Dasyatidae; genus Hypanus; species Hypanus sabinus. The sequence continues at coordinate 171,815,508 of NC_082711.1, forward strand.
ATTTTACCAGCTTGAGCTACGATATAAAAAAAATGTATAAGTAATAAATAATATCCCAATTAACCCTAACCAAAGTACAAGACAATACACAATGACCAGTTAACCTACCAGTATATCTTTGGACTGTGGGAGGAAACCGGAGCACTGGGGGAAACCCAAGCATTCCACACAGAGGACATACAGAGACTCCTTACAGAGGACTCTGGGACTGAACTCTGAACTCAGATACCCTGTAACAGTGTCACACTAACCGCTACACCAGTGTGGCACCCTATACTACCCTGAGATTCATTTTCTTGCAGGCATTCATAGAACAAAGAAATAAAATTGAAACTATTAAATAAACTACACACAAGCAACTGACAAGCAACCAATGTGCAGAATAAGACGGTATTTGCAAATAGATTAAATAAATAATACCGAGACCGTGAGTTGCAGAGTTGTGCCAAGTGAGTCAGTAGGTTGCAGAATCAGTGTTGAGGCGAGTGGCGTTATCCACCTCACCCCTCATCCAAAATGGCTGCTTGGCTTTACGGAGAATCACTAGCTTCTAACATTGCACCCAGACAGTCAGCACAGAATCTGCTTCTAGTTAGTGCCGAGCGTGTTCTCATGTTAAGGGAATGCTTCTAATTAACGCACAAAGGCTTCAGGCTCCCTCTGAGCTGCAGGGAGGGTGAAAAACAGATACTTGCGCCTGGCAAGTGTCACCCCCCCCCTCCCAACCAGGTATGCTGATCGCTCCGCCCTGGCATTAATGCACATCGGATGGAAGATTTGAACACCCGACCAGAGCCCCCTCCTCTCACAGTGGCCTGTCACAAAGCCAAACACTTAACTTTCCCCCTTGCAAACGCACAATTCTCAGCAGGTATCCGAGCTCACAAATGATCTAATGGGTGTGATATCCGCTGGCGTCAACAGTAGCCTGAGTTGCAATCCTAGTGGAGCCAAGAAGGATTCCTTCTCTCCCTTTCATCTGGAAGATATGCGGTGACCCTGGTGAATCTGCGCCCGTTACGTCCCTCCCCCACACCTGCAGTGGGAGGCAAAGGTGACCCTCCCTGCCCGTAGTTCTGTACCAGTGGGGTGACGCAGCAGTGTGGTAGTTACCGCGACACTCCAGAGCGCCAGCTGTCAAATCGGGGTTCACTTCCCGCCGCTGTCTGCAAGGAGTTTGTACGTTCTCCCTGTGGCCGCGTGGGTTTCCTCTGGGTGCTCCAGTTTCCTCCCACTTTCCAGCGATGTATGCATTGCGGCTAGTGAGCTGTGGGCAGGCTCTGCTGACACCGGAAGTGTGGCAATACTTGCGGTCTGTCTTGGCTGTCGACGCAAACGATGCATTTCACAGTATGTTTCAATGTACAGGTGACCCAATTTAATCTCTAAACCTTTTAACAACAAGATCCACATTTTCAATTGATGCAGGATAGAAGATGATCATATCTGGATACATCGCAGCTCAGTACGGTGACCGCTCTGCCCGTGACCACAAGAAACTGCAGAGAGGTATGGACACAGTTCAGCACATCACAGAAACCAGGCATGCGCTCCGACCGATGGCTTGAGATGTGTCTATTTTAATGCAAGAAGCATCATGAACAAAGCAGATGAGCTCAGAGCGTGGATCAGTACTTAGAGCTATGATGTGGTGGCCATGACAGAGACTTGGATAGGCAGGGGCAGGAACGGTTACTTAGAGTGCCAGGCTTTAGATGTTTCAGAAAGGACAGAGAGGGAGGCAAAAGAGGTGGGGGCATGGCACTGCTGATCAGAGACACTGTCATGGCTGCAGAAAAGGAGGAAGTCATGGAGGGATTGTCTACTGAGGTGAAAGTTAGGAATAGGAAGGGGGTCAATAACTCTACTGAGTGTTTTTTATAGACCATCCAATAGTAACAGGGACTCCGAGGAGTAGACAGGAAGACAGATTCTGGAACAGTGCAATAATAACAGGGTTGTCGTGGTGGGAGATGTAAATTTCCTCAGTATTGATTGGTATCTCTCTAGAACGAAGGGTTTAGATGGGGTGGTATTTGTTAGGTGTGTTCAGGAAGGTTTCCTGACACAATATGTAGATAAGCCTACAAGAGGAGAGGCTGTACCTGATCTGGTATTGGGAAATGAACCTGGTCAGGAGTCAGGCCTCTCTGTGGGAGAGCATTTTGGAGATACAGGAGTGATCACAATTCTATCTTCTTTACCATAGCACTGGAGAGGGATAGGAACAGACAAGTTAGGAAAGTGTTTAATTGGAGTAAGGGGAAATATGAAGCTATCAGGCAGGAACTTGGAAGCACAAGTTGGGAACAAATGTTCTCAGGGAAATGTACAGCAGAAATGTGGCAAATGTTCAGGGGATATTTGCGTGGCGTTCTGCATAGGTATATTCCAATGAGACAGGGAAAGAATGGTAGGCTACGGGAACCATGGTGTACAAAGGCTGTTGAAAACCTAGTCAAGAAGAAATGAAAAGCTTATGAAAGGTTAAAAAAAGCTAGGTAATGATAGAGATCTAGAAGATTATAAGGCTAGCAGGAAGGACCTTAAGAATGAAAGGAGAGCCAGAAGGGGCCATGAGAAGGCCTTGGTGAGCAGGATTAAGAAAAACCCCAAAGCATTCTACAAGTACGTGAAGAGCAAGAGGATAAGATGTAACTGAATAGAACCAATCAAGTGTGACAGTGGAAAAGTGTGTATGGAACTGGAGGAGATAGTGAAGGTACTTAATGAATACTTTGCTTCAGAATTCACTACGGAAAAGGACCTTCACAACTGTAGGGATGACTTACAGCAGACTGAAAAGCTTGAGCATATAGACATTAAGGAAAAGGATGTACTGGAGCTTTTGGAAAGCATTAAGTTGGATAAATCACTGGGACCAGACGAGATATACCCCAGGCTATTATGGGAGGCAAGAGAGGAGATTGCTGAGCCTCTGGCAATGATCTTTGCATCATCATTGTGGATGGGAGAGATTGCAGTGGATTGGAGGGTTATAGATGTTGTTCCCTTATTCAAGAAAGGGAGATAGCCCAGTAAATTACAGACCAGTGAGTCTTATCTCAGTGGTTGGTAAGTTGATGGAGAAGATCCTGAGAGGCAGGATTTATGAACATTTGGAGAGGCATAATATGATTAGGAACAGTCAGCATGGCTTTGTCAAAGGCAGGTCATGCCTTACCAGCCAGATTGAATTTTTTGAGGATGTGACTAAACACACTGATGCAGATGTAGTGTATATGGATTTGAGCAAGGCATTTGATAAGGTACCCCATTCAAGGCTTGTTGAGAAAGTAAGGAGGCATGGGATCCATAGGAACCCTGCTTTGTGGATACCGAATTGGCTGCTCACAGAAGGCAAAGGGTGGTTGTGGACGGGTCATATTCTGCACTGAGGTTGGTGACCTCAGGGATCTTTACTGGAACCCCTTGTCTGCGTGAGTTTTATAAATGACCTGGATGAGAAAGTGGAGGGATGGGTTAGCAAATTTGTTACGACACAAAGGTTGGGGGTGTTGTGGATAGTGTGGAGGGCTGTCAGAGGTTACAGTGGGATATTGATAGGATGCAAAACTGGGCTGAGAAGTGGCAGATGGAGTTCAACACAGATAAATGTGAGGTGGTTCATTTTGGTAGGTCAAATATGATGGCAGAATATAGTATTAATGGAAAGACTCTTAGCAGTGTGGAGGATCAGAGGGATCTTGGGGTCTGAGTCTTTAGGACACTCAAAACTGCTGTGCACGTTGACTGTGTGGTTAAAAAGCATACAGTGTATTGGCCTTCATCACCATGGGATTGAATTTAAAAGTTGAGAGATAATGTTGCAGCTATATAGGACCCTGGTCAGACCCCACTTGGAGTACTGTGCTCAGTTCTGGTCACCTCACTACAGGAAGGATGTGGAAACTATAAAAAGGGTTCAGATGAGATTTACAAGGATGTTGCCTGAATTGGGGAGCATGCCTTACGAGAATAGGTTGAGTGAACTCAGCCTTTTCTCCTTGGAGCGATGGAGGATGAGAGGTGATCTGATAGAGGTGTACAAGATGATGAGAGGCATTGATTGTGTGGATTGTCAGAGGCTTTTTCCCAGGGCTGAAATGGCTAACATGAGGGGGCACAGTTTAAAGGTGCTTGGAAGTGGGTACAGAGGAGATGTCAGGGGTAGGTTTTTTACGCAGAGAGTGGTGAGTGTGTGGAATGGGCTGCCGGCGATGGTGGTGGAGGTGGAAACAATAGGGTCTTTTAAGAGATTCCTGGATAAGTACATGGAGCTTAGAAAAAAAGGGTTGTGGGTAACCCTGGGTAATTTCTGAAGTAAGCACGCGTTTGGCACAGCATTGTGGGCCGAAGGGCCTGTACTTTGCTGTAGGTTTTCTATGTTTCTAAACCAGCCTCCTCTCTGTAGACTCTGTCTACTGTTCTCTGCCTCAGCACAGCAGCCAGCATAATCAAAGACCCCACCCACCCCAATCTGTCTTCCCCCCTCCCATCAGACAGAAGATACAAAAGCCTGAAAGCCTGACTCAGGGACAACTTCTACCCTATCAGTATCGGGCTCTTGAATGAACCTCTTGTACAATCAGTTGGAGTTTCGACCTCACGATTTACATCATTATGATCTTGCACCTTATTATTTACTTGCACTGCACACTTCCTTTAACTGTGACACTTTATGCTGTGTTGTTATTGTTTTACCTTGTCCTTCCCCTTTGGACTGTGCAATGATTCGATCTGTATGAACAGGATGCGAGACAAGCTTTTCACGGTATCTTGGTACATGTGACAACAATAAACCAATATCTATATTAATACTAATTTTATTTCTTGGTAGGCCCTGAGCAAGTCTGAATACTGATGAAGGCCAAAATATTCACTTTCAATCTTTCCCCACCCTCCACATTTCTTTTTGTGAAGATGTTCTTGGGAACGACCCGGGGAATTAACATATGAGGAGCGTTTGATGGCCCTGGGCTGGACTAGCTGGAGCTTAGAAAAAATGAAACCTATGGAATGCTGAAAGGTCTTGAAAGAGTGGATGTGGAGAGGATGTTTTCTATAATGGGTGGATCTAGGGCCAGGGGCACAGCCTCAGAATAGAGGGACATCCATTTAGAACAGAGATGAGGAGGAATTTCTTCAGCCAGAGAGTGGAATTCATTACCACGGATAGCTGAGGAGGCCAAGTCAGCGAGTATATCTAATGCAGAGATTGGTGGGTTCTTGGTTAGTCCGGGCATCAAAGATTACAGGGAGAAGGCAGGAGAATGGGGTTGAGAAGGACAATAAATCAGCCATGATGGAATGGCAGAGCACAGCTGATGGGCCGAGTGTCTTCATCCTGCTCCTATGTCTTACGTACTTATTCACAAACATTCAGGGCCTGGCGTCCTGGCATTAGGCGGCGGATTCCATGACGCTTAGCCTGTGTGTCTGGGCCCCGACAGTGGTGAGCTGACAGATTCCCTCCCCAGAGAGTGGCTGGAGGCTGAGGAAGAACGCCAGCTGCTTCCCAGCAGGGACAGAATTATACCATTCAGCCCTCTGAATTCGCTCCACCATTCCATCATGGCTGATTTATCACCCCTCTCAACCCCGTTCTCCTGCCTTCTCCCTGTAACCTTTGATGCCCTTGCTAATCAAGAACACATCAACCTCCGCTTTAAATATACCCAATTACTTAGCCTTCAGTCATCTGTGGCAATCAATTCGACAGATTCACCATCCTCTGGTTAAAGAAATACCTCACTGTTACCCTTGGCCATTAGGTTCTATAACGAGTCAAACTGTAGCTGGGGAAGTGATGACCCCTCCTGTTAGACTGTTTGTGGTAGCTTGTTTTTTTTATTCTTTCCACCTCTCTTCTGGTATTTGTATCTGTGCACTTGGAATGCTACTGTGACACAGTAATTTCCTTTGGGATCAATAAAGTATCTATCAATCAATCTATCTATCATCTCTGTTCTAAAGGGACATCCTTCAATTCCACCACATCCACTGCCCGCCCTTTGGAAAAGCGAGGAAACCGGAGCACTCGGAGGAAACCCGTGCGGTCAGAGGGGGCCACGTACCGACTCCACGTGGACAGCACCTAAAGTCTAAATGAGGCGGAGCCCCTACTGTGCTGGGAGTGTCCCTGCGTCTAATGGGGGACTCGCCGTTCAGCCGCTCTCTGCCCTTTCTGTGGGACACTGGGTCTGCAACTGTGCTGGTACCCAGCACCCTTGAGGTGCGGGAGGGCCCACCTCGCTTCTTTAGGAGGGCGGCGGCAGAATTCACCCTCGTGAATGCAACTTACGGTTAACGTGTGAGGAGTGCTTGACGGCCCTGGGCCTGTACTTGCTGGAGCTCGGAAGAATAGGGGCTATCTCATTGAAACCTATCGAATGTCGAAAGTTCTAGATAGAAGACATTTCCTATAGTGTTGGCACAGTCTCAGAGTAGGAAGATATCCCTTTAGAATGGAGCTGAGGAGGGATTTCTTCAGCTAGAGGGTGATGAATCTGTGGAATTCATTGCCACAGACAAATGTGGAGGCAAAGTCATTAGATAAAATTAAAGCGGAAGTTGACAGGTTCTTGATTAGTAAAGGTGTCAAAGGTTATGGGGAGAAGGCAGAAGAATGGGGTTGAAAGAGAAAATAAATCAGCCATGATGGGATAGCAGAGTACTTGATGGGACAAATGGCCTAATTCTCCTATGTCTTATAGCATGATCACATGACTGCCTCATTACTCTATGGGAGCTTGCTGTGCTCCGTCTTTGACTACCCCCTCCTCTCTCTCTCTCAGACACACACACTCGCGCAAGTTTGAAGGATGAGAACTTGATTTGCTATGAGAGTAAAACTCTGATAATCAGGTATCCAATTTATTTTTGATGGCCTGCTCATACATCCTGAGCATGAGCCGCGGTTCCAGACGGTGACAGGAGCGGAAGTCCGGAACGTGGGCCAGGTCTGTCCGGGGCCAAGTTCGAGGTTTGGAATACCGAGGATCAGGAGCGTGGCTGGGTCTGCGGCTGGAGGGTTCGTGCATTTCCCTGTACGCTCTCCGGCTTCACTGGGAAATGGATTATACAGTGATATGGAAGGATAGTTATACAATATCCTCAAGTCTGCAAATTCTGCTAGTCCGGCACCACCAATTTCCTGACAGTGCTGGAGGGTTGGAACTTTACCGTACAGAGTTTGTTGTACATAACAAGCCTGGAAGCCAAAACCCTAATTAAGAGCATGATTCCACAAGCACATACAAAGAGGCCCTTCAGCCCATTCATTCATGCTGAACAAAACTCCCTTCTCACCTCATCCTGTTTTAGCCCTTATCACTCTAAACCAGGGATTCCCAACCTGGAGTCCACAGACCTCTTGGTTAATGGCAGGGGTCCATGGCATAAAAAAGTTGGGAACCCCAACTCTAAACCTGTCTAAATGGCTTTAATTCAACCACTTTCTCTGGCAGCTCATTTTATCATACAGTCCTCCGCATGAAGAAGGTGCCCTTCAAGTCCCTTCTAAAGCACCACCTTCTCACCTTAATCCTATGCCAACTAGCTTTTGATACCATTTCCCTGGGAAACAGACTTCATTCACCTATCTGTACCTCCGTTATCCTATAAACCCCTCGATCTCCTGTACTCCAAGGAGTAAAGTCCTAGCCTCAGAAGGAACAGAATGGCCATTTTAATGAGGTATCCCCTCTAAGGGGCCAGTGAGTGTACGTTCGTGGTCTTCTGCTGCTGTAGCCCATCCACTTCAAGGTTTGACATGTTGTGCATTCAGAGATGCTCTTCTGCATACCACTGTTGTAACACCTGGTTATCTGAGTTACTGTCACCTTCCTGTCAGTTTGAACCAATCTGGCCGTTCTCCTCTGACCTCTCTCACTAACGAGGTGTTTTCACCCACAGAACTGGCACTCACTGTTTTTTTGGTACTATTCTCTGCAAACTCAGAGACGTTGTGCGTGTAAGTGTCAGGAGATCAGCAGTTTCTGAGATACAAACCTCCTCGTCTGCCACCAGCAATCATTCTACGGTCAAAACCACTTAGATCACATTTCTTCCCAACTCTCTAATGTTTGGTCTGAACAACAGCTGAACCTCTTGACCACGTCTGCATGCTTTTATGCGTTGAGTTGCTGCCACAATTGGCTGACTAGATATTTGCATTAACGAGCAGGTGTACCTAAGGAAGTGGTCACAGAGAATCATCGACCTACCTCTCCTGCTACAAAGAATAACAGTGGGGCATCCTCCTCCTTCGCTTTGTGCTCTGAGAGAATTTTTTCCGCGATCGGCTGGATCAGTTGTTTTGCTGGCTCCAGTTCCTCCTCTTCTGAATCTAGGGAAAAAGTTAAAACAGGAAGAGTCACCGGCATGTTGGAGTAAAGCATCCAGGAGGTGGAAATGGGAAATAAAATGGCAGCTGTAGGCCCATTACTACTTGATCCCTGCCGATACTCACTGACAGACCCCCCCCCCCCCACCTCTCCTTAACTCTTGCTTTCCCTCCTTTTGTTCTCCCTCTCCACTTTCAATCCCAACTTCTTCCAGTTCTGATCAAGAACGACTGATCTGGTATGTTAACTCTTCTCCTCTCTCTCCACAGGTGCTGCCTGACATGCTGGGTATTTACAACAGGAGAACCTTTGAACACTGTGCAGACATTTCTGCCCATGATATTGTGTTGACCCTTTAATACACTCTACAATCAGTCCAAGCCTTCCCTCCCGTATAGCTCTCCGTTTTCCTATTGTAAAACATAGAACCCCACAGCACAGAGCAGGCCTTTTGGCCCACAATGTTGTCCCAACCCTTTAACCTACTTTAAGTTCAATCTAACCTTTCCTTCCTACACAGCCCTCCAGTTTTCTCTCATCCACGTGCCTAAGATCCAATGAGATCTCCCTCATTCTTCTAAACTCCAGCGAGTCTGGGCCCAAAGCCATGAAATGCTTCTCACGTTACCCCTTTCATTTCCAGAATTATTCTCGTGAACCTCCTCCGGACCCTCTTCGATGGCAGCACATTCTTTCTTAGATAAAGGGCCCAGAACTGCTCACAATACCGCAAGTGCAGTCTGATCAATGCCTTATAAAGCCTTGGCATTACATCCTTGCTCTTACAGTCTAGTCCTCTCGAAATTAATGACAACATTGCATTTGCCTTCTTTACCAGTGGAGACCAGGAGAAATTGCTCTCCCTCTCCCAGCCACATTGCCACGCGGCCGTGAACTTTCTAGCTGTTATAGTCATACAGCACATTAAAAGGCCCTTCGGTCCATCTCTTCCATGCTGACAATGGTGCTATTTGCCCGCATTGGGTTCCCAACCCGAGGTTCATGGTCCCCTTGCTTAATGGTATTGGTCCACGGCATAAAAAAGGTTGGGAACCCCTGGTCTAAACCTTTCCTATCAGGTGCTCATCCGAATGTTTTTTTAAAGGTTGCTATTATATCTGCCCCAACCACTTCCTCTGGCAGCTCATTCCAGATATAACCACCTTCTGTGTTGTTACCATCCCTCTGTTCCCTTTGAAATCTCTCCCCTATCCCATTAAACCTAGTTTTTATTCCCCTTTGATTGTCTGAATTCTTCCCCACAGCCCTCACTTCCACTATCTTCCAAAAATGTAACCCCTTCCTCCAAGTAGTCAGCCAAGGTTTTATGTATAAAACTCCCGAACTTATTTAACGAACTGAAATTCCCCAGCTGCTCTGTCTGGAGCTCCGCGTGCTACTCCAGTAATTGAACACCCACACCGGGCGGGAGATGCGGCAACAGAAATTCGTTTCATCACGGTCTTTATTGCCGCAGCAAGCTGGACAGCAGCACTCGATGAGTTAAAAGAGCACCCAGTAAACAGCTCCCGTGGCATTGGGGAGGGGAGGGGAGGGGAGGGCAGCTGGGGCCGAGCCCTGGCTGAGGAAGCAATAAAACCACTGGTGGAATTTGGAGGGCAATATAACCGAGCAAATGAACTAATTAGAAGCATTAGAGAGGACAGTAAGGACTGGGGAGGACAATAACAAGGGCAGTAAAATGATTAACAAGCTTAGCAGAAGCCTGGAGAGGTTTTACTGGGTTCACGCTTGGTATTCTGTTGTTTAAACAATGTACTGAGTCGTGTGGGAAATGGTGATCAAAGGCAAATGCTACACCAATTGGTGTTAGCGCAGCAATTGACTCCGAATCAGGTTTATTATCACTCACATATGTCGGGGACATTTGTTGCTCTGCACAGTGCAGCTTGTAAACATTTACTGTCAGTTATAATAAGCAATATAAACAAAATACTGTAAACACATAGTGAGATGTTGTTCCTAGGCTCGTGGTCTGGAGGGGAAGCAGCTTTTCCCTCAGCCATTCAGTGTGTGTCATCTGGCCTGGTTCCTCCTCCCAGTGGGAAAAGGGCATGTCCTGCCTGGTGAGGGATGAGTTGTACAGGAACTGTCAGGGAAGCTTTCATTCTGTGAGTGCGTGATGTTGTAGAGGAGGGTGGTATGTGTGACTCTATTTCTGTGTGTGGTGTGCAGATGTATGTACTTTTACATAAGTGTGATGTGTGTGAGAGAGGGGTAGGGGGCAGAGGGGAGGGAGAATAAAAATGAATATGAATATGAATTAATGTGAATGTACCCCGGGGACTACATAAGCAATGTGCTTGTATGTGAGAAACAGATTTAATATCACTGGCATAAATCATGAAATATGTTGCTTTGTGGTAGCAGTGTATTGCAATACATAAAACTACAAGTTACAATGAGAAATATCTATAATATTTACATTAAATAACTAGTGCAAAAATAAAAGAAGTGAACTACATAATGATACAGTGTATAAGCGTTCACTGTCCATTCAGAAAACTGACGGCGGTGGAGATGAGGCTGTTCTTAAATGTTGAGTGTGCGTCTTCAGCCTCCTGTACTTACTCCCTGAGAAGAGGGCACGTCCTGAGTGATGGGAGTCCCTAATGTTGGACACCTCCTGTTGGAGGTGTCACCTTTCGAAGATGTCCTGGATGCTGGGGAGGCCAGTGCCCATGTTGGGGCTGGCTGAGGTTACAGCTTTTTCCCATCCTCCGCAGAGGCCCCTCCGTACCAGACGGTGATGCAACCAGTTAGAATGCTCTCCACGGTACATCTGCAAAGATTTGCGAGAGTCTTTGGTGACATACCAAATCTCCACAAACTCCTAATGAAATGTAGCCTCTGTTGTGCCTTCTTTGTAATTGCATCAGTACGTTGGGCCCAGGATCGGTCCTCAGGAGACGCTGGCACACAGGGACTTGAAAATACTCACACTTTCCACTGCCAGTCCCTTGATGAGAACAGGTGGTTGTTCCCTCGACTCCCCCTTCCTCAAGTCCACAATGAACACATTCCTTGGTGTTACTGACATTGAGTGTGTGTGTGTTCGACACCATATGAGTGTGAGATGTTACACGTACAGTACGTGTATCTTTCCCTGTGTGAGAGAGACAGTGATGGTGCCTTTGCCTCTGTGTGCCTGAATGAACTGGAACCCAGTGTGGAGATGTGGATCAGCACAGTACTGGGACTCAGAACAACCACAGGGCCCGTGCTGTCCACCTCAGCACTTGGACACGTCTGGGCCCCTGGTATATACTCGGGCTTTAAGAAACCTCAATTAGCTCCCTCTTCTTCCGACAGTTTTATCTTTCCCACAGTGGCCTGCCTCCTCAGTTATTTTCTGATCACAATGATCTGATCAAAATTGGGAATGTTGCCTGAATGAACTGGGACATCAGAGGTGATGAGAACAGACCGAGACCATGGTGGAAGGACAGCCAGACTGTGATCTCGGGGAGATGCAGGACAGAATTTCAGGAAAAGTCCAGGACTTGTTCCAGTGGGCGAGGGAAGGTATGGGGGAGGCAAGGATGGGCACTAAGGTGTACTGACCTATGACCTCCTTCTCTAACTCACCTCACCCGGCCGGGCATCGGGCTTGGTTTACACATACTGAACATGCAGAGAGTGGTCACCCCCGGCTGTCAAACCGATTGCAGTCCGAACAGGAGGCTGCTCTGCACCAAGTCATGACTTTAATAAAAGTAACACAACTGCACAACCTTTGTTTCCCATAATTACCAGGTGATTGCGCCGAGAAGAACTGGCGGTTACCTGAAGGTCGATCAGGTGATAGATATACTGAGTAGCACAGAGTGATAAAGTTGTGCTGTTTATTATGGGATGGTGAAGATAACTTAAGGCTTTAAATGAATTGTGAAATTTTAACTAGGGTCCAGATTTTTAAATAAAATATAGGCATGTTACACACTCACACATGGATTCAGATATATAGCCACACAGATGGGCACTCTCACAGAGCCAGCACACACCACCCTGTATAAACGTGCACACACACGTAGACTTTCTCGCGCACCTTTTAATCACACACCTACCATGCATGCCAACATCGCTGACACATATTTTTACACGCGTGTATACACAGTGACTATGCACAAACATGAGATGTGCACACAGACACACAAAGTATCATATATGAGGGCACACACTTACACACACACACCGGGACTTTACTGACACACTCAGGCAATGTGCAAGTACACACTCTCACATACACACTGGAGTATCACACACACAGAGGCAGACTGAAGTCTAGACTGGGAGGTTCACGACGAGCACTTCATACCCACAAACAGAACCAGGCAGGGCCCCTCATTCAGTTGCATGGCGCTGGACTCTGTAAGTTCTAATACCGGTTTCGGATGCCACGGGAACTCTTTGCAATCCATATCATTGAGCACAGCCGCCCTCCCCTGCCGAGTGATGATCTTCCCCTCCTGGTCGAGGATGATCAGGGTTGGAATGCCTGCATTTAAAACAGAACACCGGGGATTAGTCGGTCTCCGTGCACAGCGTCTGCAGCCCTACAGTTCCAGTGAATCAAATTCTCCCAACTTACCTCAGGGTCTCTCTCCCGTGATTGTCTCCATATCTGGGAGTCAGAGCATGGAAACTCTAAGGAACAGACCTTTTGTGTTGAGCATCACCCACCCCCCCCACCCCGCCTTTCTCCAACAGGCAGGATTCCGTTCTCGGAGAGGAAAACGGATCCGTGACACTAGTCAAAAACCCTGCCATATTAACAGTAGTAGCAGATATCCAACGGGGACTTCAAAGGCCGAAGCAGAGAAAGCTTCCTTGTGTACAGTTGAACGTGGGCCAGTTGTTTCTAGAATGGCAAAGTCTTTCCACTGACTTGGACCTGCACTGATGCTGTGTGACAGGCCTACAGAAGCTCCCCAGGCCCAGGTCCAGCAGGGTGGGCACTGCTGTCTATCTGATACCCCCCACACTACACTGTGGGAGGGGCAGTCTCCAAATGTTGGATGACAGCACCATAGCGGTCAGCGCAATCAATTTACCGTGCCAGCAACCAGGGTCCAATTCCGTAAGGAGTTTGCACGTGACTGTGAGGGTTTTCCTCCCATGTTCCACAGGTAAGGGTTAGTAGGTCGTGGGCACGTTATTTTGGCGGCAGAAGTGTGGCGACACATGTGGGCTGATCACTGCACAATCCTCGGTCTGCGTCGGTCATTGATGCAAATGATGCTCGTAAGCAGCAGCACAGATTACAAAGCAGATGGAGAATATATACACACACACACACACACACACATACACCCTAGATTTTTTTATTTGGTGTCAGATGGTAAGGCCTACACAGAGCCCTGATCTCAACATCATCGAGGCTGTCTGGGTTTACCTAGAGAGACAGAAGCAAACAGGACAGCCAAAGTCTGCAGAAGAACTGTGGAAAGTTCTCCAAGATGCTCGGAACAACCTACGAGACAGTTTTCTTATCAAATTGCACGACAGTGTACCTAAGAGAATTGCTGCAGTTTTAAAGGCAAAGGGTGGTCACACCAAATATTGATTTGATTTTTTTTACAATTTACTGCTCTTTATAGTTTTTTTATATTCAGAAACCTTTCATTTCATTATTTTCAAAAGCATCTTCATTTTACTGAATTTTTTTTACACGTGCCTAAGAATTTTGCACAGTGCTACACATATATTCTGTACATACTGTGCATGCATATATATGTAAGTATGCTTATTGGGAAACAACTTTTATCGAACAAAAACTAATGAAGAAAATAGCCGGGATTCACTTTCTTTGTTTGGAACACTGTGCTGCTTAATTGGAGCAGGAGACTGTTGCTGAAGTTTCTAACTAGTGTCACATGCATGCACTTGCACCCGTTAGACACTCCACCGTATTTAGAGCAAACAGGTTTTAAATATTGTCAGTTGCATGTGTTTGTGTTCAACAACCAGTGATTTTGTCACAGACAGTTGGTGAGGAATAAGCTTTGAGACAACTCAGAATGTCTTTGCTCACTAGGGTTTCAACCATTCAGGCAGAAACGGCCGGGAGTGTAAATTAAATGACTTCATCACTTCAACAAATTAGGTACTACGAAAAATTTGAAGGGGTCAGCAATTATCTTGAATGTTACAATGAATGTGAAGATTTGGAGGATGCAGTCCATTGATAGAGTTATATGAAGGCTGCCCATTAGCTGCACTAGGTGACTGCACTAATTTTGTTCATTTATTGTCGATCAAAAGAACGTGGCAGTGTATACTGGATTAATAACTAATAGGAACTAATACACAGTTTTGTACTATTGTAGTAATACTCATACTATTCTAATGTGTTCTTCATTTCATTAGATACAAAATTTCTGACTTAGATATATGGTAGTTTGTCTTTTTATACTTTTTTAACTATTTCCATGAAACTGGGGCAATGGCTTAATTAGACCAAGATGTACTGGTACTGATGTGTCCCAACCGGAATCCACTATAATTATCAATAGAGGAATTCATCCATGTCACATTCTTTTGACTGTAAATGAAAAAAACTAGTGCAGGCAGCTAATGTAGATAATGGACTGCCTTTATACAGCGCTATCGACAACTGCATCCTCCAAATCTTCATTTTCAATGAACATACAAGATGATTGTTGATACCTTCAAATTATTTGTAGCTCCTAACTGGTTGAGGTAGTGAAATAATTTCATTTTCACACCCCCCACCCCTGGCCTTCCCAGGCAATTCCAAGCCTGAATGGTTAAAACCACAGTGAGCAAGACAGTTCTCAATTATCGTACTGCCTGTGTCAGTGACAAATATCGCTACTTTAGAACACAAGCACACGCAACTGACGCTTTTAAAAACTGTTTGCATGGAGCACAGTGTGGTGTCCAACAGGCACTCAAGTGCACGTGACAGAAGCTTGTTAAAAACTGTTTGGTAACAGTCTCCTGTCCCATTTAGCAGTAGAGTGTCCCAAATAAATGAAGGGAATCCCGGCTATCTTCCCAATGAGTCTTTTGTTCTTTAAGAGTTGTGCCAAATAAGTGGCTGTCCAATTAACTGGAACCCACTGTACATTTCTTATTGTAACTTAAAGTATTTTTAAATGTATTGCCTTGTACCACTGCTGCAAATCAACACATTTTCATAACATACATCATTGATAATAAGCCTGATTCTGAATCTTTGTGTTTCGTCTGGCTTTGAATGAAAGAATGATGTCTACTTTCCTTGAGTTTCTTCCAAGCAGTTTTATTTTTAACTCTGGTGATTTAATATCAGCTCAGCTCCCCCATACATAATTAAGAGCAATTGGACAGAGCTGCCTTGATGGATTATAACACTAAAATGGGCTAATAGATCAGTGGATATCATGCTGTAATGTTTCTGTCCATATTAAACAGGAACCCATTTGATTAATTGCAACCAATACTGCAAGAAGCCGTATAATTATTGAAAGCTCTGACTATGTGCTCTTCTTCAAAGGTTCATTTATTATCAAAGAAGACAACTCTGAAACTCTTCTTCTCCAGATAGCCACGAACCCAATAGAGAAAAGAACAGCAGCACGATCATCAACCCCTAATCCCTCCTTCCCACACAAAAACCAAACAGAAACAGAACAGGCACACCGCCCCCCCCCCAAATCCCCCTCCCCTGCGCACAAAAAACCCAAGACAGAATGTACAGAATGTAAAAAACTGTAAGACTGAAAAAAGTCTGTAGTTCAAGTCTATACCCTAAATGCAGAAAACCCGGGTAACATTCTCCAGGTATAGCGGTAGGCCTTTCCCTCTCCATAGCAGAACGATCACATCAACGATCAAAAGGCAGTCTCCTCTCTTCGTAGCACAGCGATCCCCCACTGATCAAAAGGCAGTCTCCCTTCTCCATAGCAGAGCGATCCCACCAGCGATCAAAAGGCAGTCTTTCCTCTCCGTAGCAGAGCGATCCTACCAGTGATCAAAAGGCAGTCTCCCCTCTCCAGAGCAGAGCGATCCCACCAGCGATCAAAAGGCAGTCTCCCCTCTCCAAAAGCAGAGTGATCCCACCAGCGATCAAAAGGCAGTCTCCTCTCTCCGTAGCAGAGCGATCCCACCAGCGATCAAAAGGCAGTCTCCTCTCTCCGTAGCAGAGCGATCCCACCAGAGATCAAAAGGCAGTCTCCTCTCTCCGTAGCAGAGCAATCCCACCAGCGATCAAAAGGCAGTCTCCTCTCTCCGTAGCAGAGCGATCCCACCAGCGATCAAAAGGCAGTCTCCCCTCTCCGTAGCAGAGTGATCCCACCAGTGATCAAAACGCAGTCTCCTCTCTCCGTAGCAGAGCGATCCCACCAGCGATCAAAAGGCAGTCTCCCCTCTCCGTAGCAGAGTGATCCCACCAGTGATCAAAACGCAGTCTCCTCTCTCCGTAGCAGTGATCCCATCCAGAAATCAGAGGAGAGAGGGAATGGTGAGAGCACTCAGCAGGTCAAGCAGCATCTGTGAAGATAGAAACCTCTGTGGAATTCATTGCCTCAGACGGCTGTGGTAGGCCAAGTCATTGGGCATTTTCAGAGCGGAGGTCGATAGGTTCTTGATAAGTAAAGCTGAGAAAGTTTATGGAGCACGGGATAGCGAGGAATCATGAATCAGCCACGACTGAACAGCAGAACAGACTCAATGAGCCAAATGTCTTAATCCTGCTTCTACGTGGTTTGGTCTAATACGTCTATCTGTCCAAAGATCTTTTAAGTGTTGTTATAGTTCCTATTTCAACCTCTTCCTCTGGCAGCTCATTCCATAAATGGACCACCTTCTCAATTAAAAAATGTTCCAATTAAATCTCTCCTCTCTCACCTTAAGCTCATGCACTCTGGATTCGCCAGCCCTGGGTAAAGACGGTGTGCATTCACCCTCTCGATGCACCCCATAGTTTTATACTCCTCTCTAAAATCACCCCTCACTCCCCTACACTTCACTGAATAAGGAACCAGCAAAGTCACCAAACTGAACATAATACTCCAACGTCATGCACAAGTGCAACATAATGCCCCTCTCCCCACCTCCTATACTTAATGCCCTGACTTTGGAGTAAGCCTTCAGAGGAAAAAGTCCTGCCAACCCACTCACAGCTGAGGTAATGAGATATTTTGTTTAGTTCTTCAAATTCTCTCTAAAATTCTAGAAGATTCTCCTACCTTACTCCCTTTCTCTCACGTAATTTAAACTGCAGAGTCACCCCAAACTTGGGCAGCACGGGGAGAGGGCGTGGCATTGGAAACTTTTCACTCCTTTAGATCATAGGACTATAAGACACGAGAGCAGAATTACACCATTTAGCCCACCAAGTCCACTCCTCCATTCCATCTGGGCTGATTTATTATCCCCCTCATCCCTATCCTCCTAACTTCTCCCCACAACCTTTGACACCCTGATTAATCAAGAACCTATCAACCTCTGCTTTATATATACTCAATGACTTGGCCTCCACAGCCGTCTGTGGCAATGAATTCCACAGATTCACCACCGTCTGGCCAAAGAAATTCCCTCTCATCTCTGTTATCCCTTCTACTCTAAGGATGTGCCTTCTGGTCTTAGACTCCATTATAGGAAATATCATTTCCATGTCCACTCTATCTATATTCAGTAAATTTCAATGAGACTCCACCACATTCTTTTAAACTCCAGCAAGTACATGCCCAAAACCATCAAACCTTCCTCATAGGTCAATCCTTTCATTCCTGTGAGCTTCCCCTGGACTCTCTCCAATGCCAGCACATTGTTTCTTTGATTCAGGGCCCAAAGCTGCTCATAAATGTGGTCTGACTAATGCCCGATAAAATCTCCACATTGCATTCTTATTAAATTCTAGTCCTCTCAAAACGAATGCGAACACTGCATTTGCTTTCCACAGTACCAACTCAACCTGCAAGTTAACTATTGGGAATCCTGCACCAGGACTCCCATGTCCCTTGCACCTCTGATTCCTGAATACACTCCCCATTTAAAAAAAAGTCTACACCTGTCTTCCTTCTACCAAAGTGCATGACCGCAAACTACCCTAAACCGTATTCTATCTGTGACTTCTTTGTCCATTCTCCTAATCTGTCCAAGTCCAGACTCGCTGTTTCCTCAACATGACCTGTACCTGTATCATCTGCAGACTTGGCCACAAAGTCAACTACATGGTCCAGAACATTAACATCCAGGGTGTATAACGTGAAAAGTCGCAGACCCAACACTTTGGTCATCACTGATTACCTGGACTCTGAAACAGGTCCTTCAATCACACTTTTACTTGGCCTGACCCCCGTCATTAAACTGTTAAAATGTATGAACTAAGTCATGCTATTTCTATACAGAAAATAACTAGTCAGATACAGGTATTTACCAATTGAAAACATTGTGCATGTTGAAATTCCTTATTTGCATAATCAATCACCAATTACAATACAGGAATTGATAGCCAAAATAATCTACACATTAAAGACCAATAATACTTCAGAATTAGTAAAATAACTTTCCAATAGGAAATGTCACCCTAGAATTCTTTACTTGCATCCTTGTCTTGTCTTGGTATGCTGTGGCAGGAAAGGAGCATCCATCATTAAGGACACCCACTGCCCACGACATGCTCTTTTCTCACTGTCGCCATCAGTAAGGTAGTATAGGGGCCTCAGGACTTGCACTACCTGGTTCAGGAACGGTCACTACCCCTCAACCTCCAGGCTCTTGAACCCGGAGGAGGGAATAATTTCACTCACTTTCACTTGCCCCATCACTAAAATTTTTCCACAACTAATGGGCTCATCTTCAAGGACTCTTCATCTCATGTTCTCAATATTTATTGTTGCTTTATTTACTATTTTGTGTTTGCAGAGTTTGTTGCCTTCTGCACTCTGATTGAACACTGAAGCTGGGCAGTTCTACGATGGTTATTACTCTATGGCTCATCGGGTATGCCCACAGGAAAATCAATCTCAGGGTTGTATAAGGTGACATATATGCACTTGGAAATGGCCTGGCCCCGTTCTGTGCACAGTGACGCTATGCTCCTCAATGATCTCTCTTCCACCTACCAGCCTGCACATCTTTGGGATGTGGGAGAGAAACTTTGGGGGGGTGGGAACACACAGACTCCACATCGACAGCACCTGAAGTCACGATCAAACCTGGGTCACTGGAGCTGGCCCGCCCTTCCAGACAGGACGTCTGGTATCTCTCTGCTCACAATGCCAATGCTGAGTGGATCTTTATCAAACACCTTTATTCTTTATTGCAGGAAACTCACCTCCACTCCCACCAGGAGACTTCCAACACACCTTTTACAAAGGATTCTTTTTATACACAAGAACAAGGTGAGGTTACTATTTCCACTGAACACAGTCCTTCCGATCATCAATCGACGTGTTTGTGGTGGTCTGCCATCTGCAGTTGACTCATCTCTGCTACTTTCTTAAGGCTGATTTATAGTTGTTCGTATTGACTATGCCACAGCCTATGCCGTAACCGTGATTTTCACTTCTGCGTTGCTCTATGCCATCGCGAGCATGCACTGGTGAGCACCAGTTGGCGGTGGGGTTTCTATACCACTGTGTTGAGTTTCTTTGTGAGAGACATGGACGAGGAAATGCATTTCAAACATTTTCGTGTGTTGGCAGGTAGATTTGACGATTTGCTTCATCTATTTCGCATCGGTGTACAGACATGGCGGAGAGGAAGCAACCGGAAATGCGATGCTACCAAGTGGACCAATCACAGTTGTTGCGGTCTGCGTTGCCATGATGTGTGAGTAACTTTTCTGGAGAGGTGCAAGTCACCCTACAGCATAGGGTACATGTTAACTACGGTGTTGATGCAATGCACAAGTATAAATCAGCCTTTACTCTTACACCATGTTCAGTACATTGCGCGCTTGTAGTCACGTATTCCTTTAGTAAACACATTTCTTACAGTTTCTTCTTGTTACCTTGATCACACTCATATACTGCAATGTATCAGCTTAGCACTCTGGGGTGATACAACTCCATTTTATCACATCGATTGGTTACAAAAACAACACAGTTCAATACATACATGGGTAAACATAAGATGGGCTGAACAATCTGTTTTAATGACGTAGGTTCCTTATAAAGCAAACCCTGCAACCATCACTTCAATCTCCAATCTCACCCATCCCAGTCTCCCCTTTAAACCGATCAATCCCCCCCCCCCCGCCCCGATATCTCGACCAGAAACATCCGCAAATCTTTTCCCTCTCTACAGATGCTGCTTGACCCACTCAGCTCTTTCTTGTTGCTCCTGACTCCAGCATCGGCAGCTGCTTCTTGTGCCTCCTGTGACCACCAGTCTCTTGTGTTAGCACGGGAGCTGAGCGCTGCTCCCAGAGTTCACCCCAACATCAGTCAGCAGCAAGGCCAGCTGGAATCTGTCCTGCCTCTCTCCCCCAGCCATGTCTCAGAGAGACGTCACACAGACAACATGGCAGTGTTGGATCCTGACACTTTTGTGATCCAAAGATTCTTCAGAAGTCAAGAAAGAGGCCTAAGGTTTGTTGATTATGATAATTTTATTAAATGTTACAAGAGAAAGAAGAATGAGAAGCAGCTTCAAGAGATGAAAGAAAAAGACCGTATCAAAAAAGATTCGTGACCTTCTCATACCCAGTTTAGAGAGAACAGAATTCCACTGATAAGAATTAACCTACTGTACACTTAGAGCTACTTAATTCTCTACTTCCTAGACCTAATAAAGTGAACACTGAGTGTAAGTTCGTGGTCTTCTGCTTCTGTAGCCCATCCACTTCCAAGGGTTGAAATGTTGTGCGTTCAGAGATGCGCTTCTGCACACAGAGATACTTATAGAGGGATGGGTTAGTAAGTTTGCTGATGACACAAAGGTTGGGGATGTTATGGACAGTGTGGAAGGCTGTCAGAGGTTACAGCGGGACATTGACAAGATGCAAAACTGGGCTGAGAAGGGGCAGATGGAGTTCAACCCAGATAAGTGTGAAGTGGTTCAGGTTGGTAGGTCAAATATGATGGTAGAATACCGTATTAATGGTAAGACTCTTGGCAGTGTGGAGGATCAGAGGGATCTTGGTGTCTGAGACCATAGGACACTCAAAGCATCTGCGCAGGTTGACTCTGTGGTTAAGAAGGCATAAGGTGTATTGGCCTTCATCAATCATAGAATTGATTTTAGGAGCCGAGAGGTAATGTTGCAGCTATATAGGGACTCTGGTCAGACCCCACTTGGAGTACTGTGCTCAGTTCTGGTTGCCTCACTACAGGAAGGATGTGGAAGCCACAGAAAGGGTTTACAAGGATGTTGGGGAGCATGCCTTTATGAGAATAGGTTGAGTGAACTCAGCCTTTTCTCCTTGGAGCGACGGAGGATGAGAAGTGACCTGATAGAGGTGTACAAGATGATGAGAGGCATTGATTGTGTGGATAGTCAGAGGCTTTTTCCCAGGGCTGGAATGGTTGCCACTAAAGGACACAGGTTTAAGGTGCTGGGGAGTAGATACAGAGGAGATGTCAGGGGTAAGTTTTTTTGCTCAGAGTGGTGAGTGCTTGGAATCGGCTGCCGGCAACGGTGGTGGAGGTGGATTCGACAGGGTAAGCCTAGTAATTTCTAAGGTAGGGACATGTTCGGCACAATTTTGTGGGCCAAAGGGCCTGTATTGTGCTGTATGTTTTCTATGTTTCTACCACCATGGTAACACATTCTTGTATGAGTTACTGTCACCCTCCTGTCAGCTTAACCAGTCCGGCCATTCTCCACTGACCTCTCTCATTCACAAAGTAGTTTTCTCCCACAGAACTACCGCTCACTGGATGCTTTTTTGTTTTTTTTTTGCACCATTCTCTGTAAACTCTAGAGACCGTGTGAAAATTCCATGAGATCAACAGCTTCTGAGATACTCTAACCACCCCATCTGGCACCAAAAAGCATTCCACAGTCAAAGTCACTTAGATCGCATTTCTTCCCCATTCTGATGGTTGGTCTGAACAACAACTGAACCTCTTGACCATGTCTGCATACTTTTATGCATTGAGTTGCTGCCGCATGATTTGGCTGATTAGATATTTGCACTAATGAGTGGGTCAGGTGTACCTAATAAAATGGACACTGAGTGTATAAATTAGGCAGATTATTGTGGAGTGACACCTGATACTGAAAACAAGGACATGTACATTTGGCAGGACTGTGGGTTTTAAACGTCGACCACACTTTTTTCCAGAGTTGCAGCCTGGCCTGCTGAATTCCTTCAGCATTTTGAGTGTGTTGCCTGGATTTCCAGCGACTGCAGATTTTCTCTTGTTTGTGACATGTGTATTGGTGATTGGATGTGCTGGGGGCAGCCCACAAGTGTCACCCTGCTTCTGGTCGTTAACACAGCACGCACACAACTTATTAACCCTAATCCGTCTTTGGACTGTAGGAGGAAACCAAAGCACTGGGAGGAAACCCTCACAGTTGCACGAATAACGCACAGACTCCTTACGGACAGCAGTGGGAATTGAACCCCAATTGGTGATCACTGGCGCTGTGAAGTGCTGCGCTAACCACTATACTACAGTGGAGCCATAGGGGACAGTAACAGGCCTTTTGGCCCATCTAATCTGGGCTGTTCATCAAGCACCCACTGACATAACTAGCGCCGGCCACTACTCTACTGTGCTGCGCCTCAGGGAGTGAGGGATCACTGGGCTGCAACTACACGTTCACACAGGCAAAACATGGCGATATTCATCCAGCTCAGAGCCAGTTGAAAGCTAGGTTAAGAAGGAAACGTGAAATGTTGAATTCCATGGAGCTGAATTCAGAGAAAGCAGAACAGAAGAGGAGGAGCCTGTGGGAGCAGTGAGTGTGCCACACCACAGCTCATACTCTGTAATATAACGTAAGAATTTGAAGAATCCTGTGGTAATTAAGATTCTGGAGTTCACGTACACTCCCAGTGTCGATGATCAAATACATTTGAGGTTTGGAAAAAAAACACATTACAAATGGCTGTTATACTCTCGAGGGCAATTGGGAGAACTACTTTAGGAGGGGCTAGGGACAGGAGATCTGGTTACAATTACAAAGTGGTGTTGAAAACAAAAGGCGGTGTGTGAGTGGGCCACACAGATTTTGTCACACCAGGTGACAAGACGCACCAACAGTCCATAGATCAGAAAACGTCACAGTGTAGGAAGCCATTCAGTCCCTTGCCCCTCTGCAAGCCCCTTTCTCGTGGAACGAGGACCCTAGGTTGACAGTGGAAATGGTGTGCTGGCCACCACAAATTCCCACCTGCATAAACAACCGGATAACCAGTGTTCAAGCAACACACACAAAATGCTGGTGGAACGCAGCATCTATAGGGAGAAGTGCTGTCGGCCCGAAACGTCAACTGTACTTCTCCCTATAGATGCTGCCTGGCCTGCTGCGTTCCACCAGCATTTTGTGTGTGTAGAGTTGTTTGAATTTCCAGCATCTGCAGATTTTCTCATGGATAACCAGTGTTAGTGACAGCGAATCGGGGATAAATAAGATTCATGAACGTCCAAGATTCAACATTGTTAATTGTCATTCGTCAGTACACGGTGTAAAGGAGAACAGTAAGATTGTTACTCCAGATCCAAAGCAGCACAAAAAACACAATAGCATAATAAACACAACAGATATCAATACAGAGAGTGCCTATAAAAAGTATTCACCCCCCCCACCCCAGCCCCCCAGGTTTTCACGTTTTATTGTTTTACAACATTGAATCATAGTAGATTTAATTTTGCTTTTTTTTGACACTGATCAACAGAAAAAGACTCTTTTGTGTCAAAGTGAAAATAGATCTGAATTAATTATAAACATAAAACACAAAACAATTGATTGCGTAAGTATTCACCCTCTTTTATCACGACACACCAAATCGTCAATGGTACAACCAACTGGTTTTAGAAGTCATATGACTAATTAAATGGAGATCTGTTTTTGGAGACCTGTGTGCAGTCGAGGTGTTTCAATTGATTGTAGTAAAAATACACCTGTATCTGGAAGGTCCAACTGCTGGTGAATCAGTATCCTGGCAAAATCTACACCATTAAGATAAAAGAACTCTCCAAACAACTCTGCAAAAAAGTTATTGAAAAGCACGAGTCAGGAGATGGATACAAGAAGCTAAGTCAATCATCAAGAAATGGAAAGAATATGACATAGCTGTGAATCTGCCAAGAGCAGGTCATTCTCAAAAACTGAGTGATCATGCAGGAAGTGGACTAGTGAGGGAAGCCACCAAGACAAGTCTGGAGGAGTTACAAGCTTCAGTGGCTGATTTGGGAGAGACTGCACATACAACTGTTGCCCAGGTGCCTCACCAGTCACAGCTTTATAGGAGAGTGGCAAAGAGAAAGCCACTGTTGAAAAAACTCTCATGAAATCTCGGCTAGAGTTCGCCAGAAGGCAGGTGGGAGACTCTGAAGTCAGCTGGAAGAAGCTTCTGTGGTCTGATGAAATCAAAATTGAGCTTTTTGGCCATCAGACTAAACATTATGTTTAGTGTAAACCAAACACCACACATCATCAAAAACACACCATTCCTACCGTGAAGCATGGTGGAGGCTGCATCACCCATCTTCATATTGTCTGCAAACTTTGGAACAAAGCCATCAATTCCATCATCCAAACCATGGACATGTAAAGTAAAAAGAATCGGTCCCAACAAAGACCCCTATGGAACACCACTAGTTATTGGCAGCCAACCAGAAAAGGTTCCCCTTTTTCCCTACTCTTTGCCTCCTGCCAATCAGCCATGCTTTATCCATGCTAGAATCTTTCCTGTAATACCATGTGCTCGTAGCTTGTTAAGTAGCCTTGTGTGGCATCTTGTCAAAGGCTTTCCAAAAATCCAAGTATATTACATCAACTGATACTCCTTTGTCTATCCTGTTTATTATTTCTTCAAAGAATTCCAACAGATTTATCAAGCAAGATTTTCCCCTGAGGAAACTAAGCTTACTAAAGCCAATTTTATCATGTGCCTCCAAGTACCCTAAGATCTCATTCTTGATAATGGACTCCATCTGGTCCAGGGGACTTATCTACCTTCAGATCCTTCAGTTTCCCAAGAACCTTCTCTATAGTCATGGTAACTTCACACATTTCATGACCTCTGACACCTGGAGCTTCCATCATACAGTGAAAATCTCATGCAAAATTTCCTTGTCCTCCATTACTATCTCTCCAGCATGGTCTTCTAGCAGTCTGATATCCACTCTTTTACACTTTATATCTGAAGAAACTTTTGGTATCCACTTTAAGATCATTGGCTAGCTTACTTTCATATGCCATCTTTATCTTCCTAATGACTTTTTTAGTTGCCTTCTGTTGGGTTTTAAAAGCTTCCCAATCCTCTAACTTCCCACTAGTTTTTGCTCTCTCTCTGGCTTTTACGTGCTGGCTTTGACTTCTCATTAGCCACGGTTGTGTCAACTTTCCTGTAGAGTACTTCTTCCTCTTTGCGATGTATATATGCTGTGCCTTCTGAACTGCTTCCAGAAATCCCAGCCATTGCTGCTCTGCCATCATCCCTGCCAGTGTTCTTTTCCAATCAATTCTGGCCAACTCCTCTCTCATGGAACTCCCTCTGTACTTCCCTTTACTCCACTGTGATAATGATACATCTGACTTTAGCTTCCCCTTCTCAAATTTCAGGGTGAATTCAATCATATTATGATCACTTTTCCCCTAAGGGTTCTTTTACCTTAAGCTTTCTAATCAAATTCTGGTTCATTTCACAACACCAATCCAGAGTAGCTGATCTTCTAGTGGGCTCAACCACCAGATGCTCTACAACGACATCTTGTAGGCACTCTAGAAATTCCCCCTCCTGGAATCCAGCACCACTCTGATTTTCCCAATCTACCTGCATATTGAAATCCTCCATGACTATTGAAACATTGCCCTTTTGGCATGCATTTTCTATCTTGCATTGTAATTTGTAGACCACATTTTTACTACTATTTGGGGGTTTGTATACAACTCCTGTCAGGGTGTTTTTACCCTTAGCTCTACCAACAAAGATTCAACACCTTCTGACCCTATGTCATCTCCTTCTAATGACTTGACTTCATTTTTATACCAACAGAGCAATGCTGCCACCTCTGGCTTCCTGCCTGTCCTGGACATTAAGCAAGCTCCCAGCTTTCACCCATGATTCAGTGATGGCCACCACAACATACTTGCCAATGTGCAATTGTGTTACAAGTTCATCTATCTTTTTCTGTATACTGCGTGTATTCAAATATAACATCTTCACCCTTTTTGATTCTGTCCACACTTTACGTTCCAACTCATCGTGTTCACTGCAATTTTGCCGTATCAGTGGCCCCAACCTCTCCTCACTACACATTGCCTCTGTTTGTAAACCAGCTCCCTCATCTTCACCACTATCAATAGTGAGGAGGTTCGATTACCCTATCGAGTGATTTTTGTATATTTTCCAGCTAATGGACAAAACTGACATCTGTAAAAATGGAAACTCGCTCATGACTTGGGGTAATCCTGCTCTATCTGCTCACTTGACGTAATCCAACCATCCAATGGGAAGTGGACTTGCCTGAAACGTCGACTGTGTATTCTTTCCAATACATGCTGCCTGGCCTGCTGAGTTCCTCCAGCGTTTTGTGGGCATCGCTTTCCAGCATTGGCAGATTTTCTCTTGTTAGTGATCCAATGCAAAGGGTCAGTTTAACAGCCTTGTCTTAGTCAGTGGAGCCTCTGATTCCACTGGGTCCTCACAGAAAGCAGACTTAGCAATTTTTGTTAACAAATTCAAAACCCCTGATTTTAGACATGAGGGAATAATTTTAAGGTAATTGGAGAAAAATACAGGAGTGATATCAGAAGTATTTTTTTTCCTTTCACTGGTTGGTAAGTGCATGGAACTTCAGGGTTGACAGAGGCAGAAATGACTCTCAAATGGATGACAGAAAAATAGAGGGCATTGTAGGAAGGAAGGGTTAAATTGATCTCCGAGGAGTTTAAAAGGTCGGCAGAACATTGTGGGCCAAAGGGCCTGTAGTGTTCCATGTTCTGCAACTCCAGAAAGATGTTTTACAACTCTTAATGACTTTTTTCATTTATTCCTTCGTAGGACTTGAACTCCATTTATTGTCCATCCCATCCACAACCCTTTGCCTTCCTGAACTAAAAAGCTTGCGGACTGCGGACCCTTCAATAGAGGGTTAAGAAATGATCGCATTGGAGGTGCAGATGAACGGACCATGTGGGGGGTGTAAAACAGCAGGAGATTTTTCACCGATGGGCACCCGATAATTTCACGGTCTCCATCGCTGGGCTCACTTTTGATTTCCACAATCATTAAATGCGCTGTCATGGCGGAATTTGAGCTCATCCCTCGGTACTTGGTCAGTAATTGAACCACAATTCCAGATACACAACCACTATATAACCAGGGTGGGCTTTCTGTCTTCCTTGGGTTATAATTATCTTATTAAAAACTCTAACCACCAAAGTTAATAACATATCATTCAAGAACCCAAGGGAGTAGCTTGTTTGAGCAAATCATTCCACCCCAGAGACAGCTGGCATCAAGTCCATCCCACATTCAACGGTCCCTGCAGCTTCATTGCTGCTTTGAATACACTGACAACTTCTGCTCCACTTCCACTCGTCCCAGGGCAGTACAGTAGTGTAGCAGTTGTCATAACAATTGTGGTTCAATTCCCGCCGCTGTCTGGAAGGAGTTTGCACGTTAGATGTACAAAACCATGAGGTGTGGTGATTGTCTGATGATGACAGGAAGCCTGGGTGGGAGGGTTTCCGAACTGGAAACGCCATTGCCCTGGGGCAGTTCCACTCTCTCGACCTCGGAAGCCCAGGTCCAGTGGTACGAACAAGCCTCACAAACTGGTGTCTTCCTTGGTTGCAGTGGAATACCTTGACATCTTCTGAGCCTTGTCCTGCCCTTCACTCTCCACGGTGCATTGCAATACCACCTTCCTCGCCATTGGATCCCACTGTAACTCTTATCCACCCAATCCACCGGAGCTGACTTCACATGCTGGGACAGGCAACCATTAACTGTATAGATGGCATTCGTTAGTCTCGAGAGACCATGGATTTGTGCCTTGGAAAGTTTCCAGGGCGCAGGCCTGGGCTGGGTTGTATAGGAGACCGGCAGTTGCCCATGTTGCAAGTCTCCCCTCTCCACGCCACCGATGTTATCCAAGGGAAGGGCAAGGGCCGATACAGCTTGGCACCGGTGTCGTCGCAGAGCAATGTGTGGTTAAGTGCCTTGCTCAAGGACACAACACACTGCCTTAGCTGAGGCTCAAACTAGTGACCTTCAGATCACTAGACCAATGCCTTAACCACTTGGCCACAATTGTAAGGAGTAAATTCACGCAGGCTTTTCCCTGCTGAGATTGGGAGAGACTTGAACTGGAGGTCATAGGTTAAGGGTGTAAGGTGAAATATTTAAGGACAACTCTTCACTCAGAGGGTGGTGCCAGCACGGAACAAGCTGCCAGTGGAAGTGGTGGATACAGGTTCATTTGCAGCACTTGAGAGAAGTTTGGATCGGAACATGGATGGGAGGGGTGTGGAGGGCTATGGCCCAGGTGTGGGTCAATGGGACTAGGCATAGATTAGATGGGCTGAAGGACCTGTTTCTGTGCTCCATGGCTTTCTGTGACACCACAACATGGCGACACTCAAGGGCTGCCCAGAGCCGATCCTTGTTGGTCGCTGTCGCAAAATACGACACATTTCACTGTATGTTTCAATGTACTTGTCAAATAAAGTTAATAAAGCTGACATTAAATTTCAGCTCCCCGGGAGAAATGCACATCAACAGCAATCCCTACTCTACTCAGACCAATTGGGATAACAAAACCATAAAGCATAGGAACAAAATTAGGCCACTCAGCCCATCGAGTCTGCTCCGCCATTCCAACATGGCTGTTTATTTTCCCTCTTAACCCCATTCCATGGTCCAACGACAAGCAATACAACAGGAAAGCAGGCCCTCTGCCCATCGTTGGCACCGACTATCAAGCAGTTACAGTCATCATCCTTTTGTGCCGTGTCGTATAACATGGACGATCACCACGACCATGACTGCTCTTGGCAAATTTTTCTACAGAAGCGGTTTGCCATTGCCTTCTTCTAAACAGGGTCTTTACAAGATGGATGACTGCAGCCATGATCAATACTTGTCAGAGATTGTCTGCCTGGTGTCAGTGGTCGCATAACCAGGACTTGTGATGTGCACCACCTGCTCCCATGGGTCACATAACCCTGATCGGTGGGGGTGGGTGGGGTAAGCAAATGCCACACACCTTGCCCAAGGGTGACCTGCAGGCTAGCAGAGGGAAGGAGTGCCTCACACCTCCCCTGGTAGAGGCGCACCTCCACCCCATCATCCTAGTAGTTAGAATAAACCTGTTGAAAATAATCTACAAATGCTTCTTACCCTCTCCGCCCCCACACTGCTCGGAGGGCCGCCCTTCAGTGGTGCGTTGGAGACATCAGAAAGGAGGTTCGCTGACCACTGCCCCCCCCCCACCTCGCTAAAGTCCCTTTGTACTGCAGGAAGGCCCTGACCCTTGTGGTAGCTTTATTTAATATTTGCCGCATTCACAGGACGTGCATTTACAAAATCATGATGGGCATACACAGAGTGAACGCAACACAGATTTTTTGCTATGGAAAGGGAGTCAAAAACTAGAAGGCAGAGGTTAAAAGTGAGAGGGGTGAGATTTAAAAGGGGCAACTTCTTCACCCAGAGGGTGGTCAGTATATGGAACGAGCTGTTTAAATTAGCGGTTGGGGCAGTTACATTAACAATACGGTAGTGTGGCGGTCAGTGTAACGCTTTACAGCACCAACAACCCACATTCAATTCCCGCTGCCGTCTGTGAGAAGTTGGTACTGTTCTCCCCTTAACCACGTGATCTCCAGCTCCTCAGAAAGCAAGCAACCACAATACAGAATATTTTGCCTGGCCTAGTAGATCCCCGGACCTCACAGGGCCCGTGGAGGGGGCCAGGGAAAGGGGAGCTGTGTCCAGGTTTACACCCCCCCGCCTCCCAGAGCAGCCCAAAGCCAGGGTGGCAGGCTGGGGGCTGTGGCGGTGCAAGGAGATCAGTCTCCCTTGCACCCCACGTGTGGGCACGGAGTGGAAGGAGGCAAATGTCAGCACACTCACACAGGCACACCTGGGCTGTTACTTTACACCAGAGCAATGTGCCTGAGACAGAGCCTTCTGGGCAGGAGCCGACAAGCCTCGTGGGCTCTTCTGCTCCCACAGTGGCTTCCTCAGTTGCTCCACCAGCGCAGTTGCAATTACATTACAATGGGGCACACATTCAATTAGACAGGTCACTGCCTGTGTACAGACCCTCCAAAGCACCACCTCTCCCAGTCATCCCCACTCCCCATCCCACAACCATCATGGTTCTGAACCAGCACAGATAACTTCACTCCCCTCAACCCTGAACTGGCTCCACGACCTACAGACTGTGTCAAGGACTCTACGACTCGTGTTCGCAGGATTATTTATTTACATTTTTTTTTATTATTTGCACGATTTGTCTGCTTTTGCACATCAGTTGTTTGTCTTTGCTATTTATAGATTTTCATAAATTTTATTATACGTATTTTTCTGTAAATACCCGCAAGAAAATGAACATCAAGGTAGTAAAGGGTGACACATAATTGCTTTGATGAGAAAGTTACTCTGAACCCCTCTACCTTACTTCCATCTCACATCCTGGATACTTCAGTCAAGTACTTGGAACTTTATCAGGACTGGAATGGAAAAAGGCAGAAGCCAGAACGAGGTGGTCTCACCTATCAGCTGCCAGCTTTCACTTCTCTCCCTCTTCCCATCTTCTTTATCTGGCTTCTGCCCCATTCCTTTCCAGTCCTGGCTGGTCTTGGCCTGAAACGTCAACTGTTCCATGGATGCTCCTCGACTTCCTGAGACCCTCCAGTGATTTGGATGCGGTGCTCAGTGCTTTTAAGAGAACAATTTACCAAACAATTGTTGGGTGCTCCCGAAGCAACCTCCTCTACGTTGGTGAGACCCATCGTAATTTAGGGGACTGCTCTAGCCTAGCAGCTCCGCACCATCCGCCACGAGTGTGACTTCTCGTTGGCCAAACATTTTAATTCCGATTCCCGTTCCCGCGCGTCCTCTTGTGCCAAGATGACACCAGCTCAGGGTGGAGGAGCAACACCTTATATTACATCTGGGTACCCTCCAACTTGATGGTGTCAATATTAATTTCTCCTTCCAGCGAACATATTCCCCCTCCCAATCCTCTATTCCTCATTCTGACCTTTTACCTCACCTACCTATTACTTCCCCCGGGTCCCCTCCTCCTTCCCTTTCTCCTACTGTCCACTCTCCTCTCCTATCAGATTCTTTCTTCTCCAGCCCTTGACATGTCCCACTCACTTGGCTTCAGCTATCACCCTCCACCTTCTTCCCCCCTCACCACCACCTTTCCATTCTCGCATCTTCCCCATTCCTTTCCAGTCCTGAAGAAGTGTTTCGGCCTGAAACCTCGACTGCTTGTTCACTTCCATGGATGTTGCCTGACCTGCTGAGTCCCTCCAGCATTTTGTGAGTATTACTCGACAGAAAGAAAGTTATCTATTCCCAGCTAGCTGCAATGTTGAAGAAATTCTTGTCCTCTTGAAAGTGCGCCAGAGGGATACAGCACAGTACAGAGATGATTCTGTTTGCTTTTTGGAGATGATAATATTTACCCCAGCGACATTCGGAACACTGGCATTTTATACAACACAGAACAGCAGAACACTAAATCAGGCTCTTCAACGCACGGTGCCTGTGCTGAGCGTGATCAGAATGGTCCACGTGTCTATGCAAAAGCCTCACAAGCAACACATCCTAAACTACTCTTTCGAGGCACCGAGCGCAGTCCACCACACTGGTGCTTCATGCTTTCAGGGAGAATGGGAACATCGGGCTGGAAACAGAGCACACAAGTCTCTCGAAGCTGACGTGCACAGAGGGAGCAGCGCATTACCGGTCCCAACTCGTACCTTGTATATCAAAGTGTCGGTTGAGCCGAGACCTTCTGGTTTCATCAGTGTATGGGACAGCTGTCCAAGGCATCTCACTGAAATACTGTTTGTAGGAATCTTCTGACCTGTGGAGGGAAGAGAGTAAGCAGTCAAAGTTCAAGCCATGAGGTACGGGGAGGGAGCTTGTTTTTACGTTGCAGTGTAGGACCCAGTGGAGACTAGCGGCCTGCACGACAGCCAATCAGAACAATGCATCGGTCCAGCGTGAACGCGAGTACTTGACAGGAACAACACTCAACTGCACGCTGATGACGTCACCTTGGCTGGAGACAAAACATTTGCGGCCTAGCCTCCAGGCTTGGCGATCGACCCTACAGGCAAGCACTCCACCCCAGCAACCAACCTTCTTTTTCATTTCAGTGAAGGGTGACCCTACTAAAATCATGAGGGGCATGGATAGGGTGAATGTAGCCAGTCTTTGCCCCAGGGTTGGGCAATGAAGAACTAGAGGGCACAGATTTAAAATGAAAGGAGGTAGATTTACCAATTTACTGAAAATTGGTTTATTAGTGTCACATTTATTTATTTACTGAGATACAGTGTGGAATAGACTCTTTGAGCCATGCAGCCTAGCAATCCTCCCAATTTTCATCCTAACCTAATCACAGAGCTCCTTCAAATGAAAAACTAACCTACTAACCGGTTCGTTTTTGGACTGTGAGAGGAAACCAGAGCACCTGGAGGAAACCTACGTGGTCACGCGTTTGCCCTCACATGGCAACGAACCCGTTACAGACAGCGGCGGGAATTGAACCTGGGCCCGTGCCACCCTCAAGGTACCGTGGATAACTTTGTTCTGCACAGCACCCGTGCACATCATTTCACCGCATCTGTAGAGTTATACAGCATGAAAACAGGCCTTTCAGCCCAACCGGGCCCACGGTGACTACCATGATATCCCAGTCAAGCTTATCCCATTTGCCAGAACTTGGGCCATGACCTTCTAAACTAGGGATTCCCAACCTGGGGTGCATGGAACCCTTACTTAATGGCATTGGGCCATGGCGTACACAAAGTCAGAATCGGACCTTTCTCCTATGTAATCGTCCAAGGTACACGGCACGTTATATCAAGGTAATACATAATGCAGAATGTTGTGCTACAGTTAGAGAAAACGCGCAGTAAAGGCAGACAGGGTTAAGTGTGAGGTCAAGAGTTCATCTTGTAAAAGGTGTGTAAAATCATGAGGGGCACAAAAAGCGTTGATGTGTGTACCCCCCACCCCCACCCCGAGGTTGGCGAATCAAGAACTAGAGGGCAAAGGCTTAAGGGGAGAGTTTGTGACTGCCCATTACACTGCTGGTGTTTAGGGCAGCAATGAAGGTCCCTCATCTCTCTCTCTCACACACAGATATAGGGTTCCTCATTGCTGCTTCCCTGATCACTTTTTTGACCAGTCAGGGTTGTTAGGCCTGAGCTGAAAGATGAGAGAGGAAAGAATGATTTTCTTTAGAAATACAGCGAGGAACAGGCGCTTCTGGCCCAATGGGCCATACTGACCAGCAACCCACAGATTTGACCCTGGCCCAATCACTGGACAGTTAACAATGTCCAATTAACCTACTTCCCGGAACGGCTGTGGGAGCACCCAGAGGAAACCCAGGCACTCTCTTCAATAGGGGCGACTTCTTCTCCTATAGGATGGCGAGTAAATAGGATGAGCAGCCAGAGGAAGTGTACACAAACAACATTTAAAAGGTATTTGGACAAGCAGATGGAGAGGAGAGGTTTAAGAGGCAGGCAAATGAGACAGGCTTAGATGGGAATCTGGGTCGGCATGGACCAGATGGGCCGAATGGCTGCATGACTCTTTGACATTGACCTGACTTGCAGGAGGTGGCATTCCTGAGGCTAAACAGGACACAGATGCTGGGACCAGAGCCAGAGTCTGTCAGCGAAGGAATCGGGGAGAGATTTACAATGTCAACGGTGAGGTGTTTGTTCCTACAGCTCGGTGGGTATAGAGTTAGGAGGCAAACTCGCAGGATACAGGATGCCCATGAGGTTTATGTTGAAACTTGTGAATTCTCTGCTCCAGTGGTCTGCGGACACTTGTTCACCGAGTACATTGCTCACTGTCGATGCTTGGGACACCAATCTGGAGGGGAAAAGGATTTGAGGATATGAACCAGCTGCAGCTCGTTGAATGAAGGGGGATGTTGGGCAGATACGCCAACCCGTCTCGAGAGCCTGGTCTGACTGGCTTGGAGATCTAGCAAGAGAAAATTTATGCAAGGAGTATCGTCAAAGGGCAAGCTGCGGCTGGACTTGTAACAAGTTTGTCTCTGGTGATCCAGTTGCCAAGCCATCTTAATTCAACCCCAGAACAGGAAAAATCTGATGTTTATAACTACAATCAGTGGTTATAAATACAGGCACCAGACTTGGAACAATGCCAGAGATAACTGTGCACTTGGCTTTAGTTTCACAAGTGTCAGTCAGTCACCCAGGTCACGCTCTCTTCTCGCTGCTGACAGAAGCCTCAGATCCCTCATTACCAGGTTCAGGGCGTTATTACCTGCAACCATCAGGCTCCTGAATCAGCATGGGCAACTTCACTGACAACTCTGGACTGATTCCACAACCTACACACACTCTCAGGGACTCTTTACAACTTGTTCTCAGTGTGATTTTGATTTGCACAGTTTATCTCCTTTTGCATGTTGGTCGTATTATTTATGTATAGTTTTTTTGTAAATTCTGTTTTATTTCTTTTTCCTCTCATAAATGTCTGCAAGAAAATGAGTCTCAGGGAACTATATGCTAGCATGTATGTACTTTGATAATAAATTTACTTTGATTAGAGGTGGCTTGTCACATAGACACACACTGTGTTGTATCACTCACTGGCTGTACACTCGCTAACATGCCCGAGGACAAAGACAATGAATGCAAACACCACCCCGACTTGCCTTTTGTTATGATGTAGGAAGTGGCCATTCAGCCCATGAAGTCTATACTGACCCTTACAATAATCCCTCCAGTCACATTCCCCATGCAACCTATTCTCTTTCACATGCCAAAGAACTCCCCTGAACTCTGCTGCTCAGTTACACACTGGGAACAACTTACGGCGTACAATCAAACCGAGAGTTGAAGCGCACGGAGTCAAGAGGGAGGTCGAGGCATGTTTGAGGAGAAATTGGAGCAAGGTGGAGGCATGTTCAATATGGAGTCGGGGCTTGCGAATCGGAGAAACGTCAGAGCAGAGGAGGGGCAATTCAGGGCCTGTTCACCTTAACTGGGAGCGAGGTTTGATTGATCAACCACTGAGCCGATTTAGAATGGTCAGGCACGGGGTGTGGTGACAGGGTCCAGGACCAGCGCACATTGAGGCGACAAGGCCTGGGTCCTAGAGGGAGGAATAACTTGATGTTTGGACCATTTAAATACTAGGCCAGACTAGGTGTTGGGACCAGAGGCGAGAGTTGGGCTGGTTCTGCTAGCTGATCTGCAATGTTCACTCCACTCTTTGCACTGAGGCTGAGGCTGTGGGCCTGCTCAGGCTGCTCTGGACT
The DNA here is from genome assembly GCF_030144855.1 of Hypanus sabinus. Taxonomy (NCBI): domain Eukaryota; kingdom Metazoa; phylum Chordata; class Chondrichthyes; order Myliobatiformes; family Dasyatidae; genus Hypanus; species Hypanus sabinus. The sequence continues at coordinate 171,851,518 of NC_082711.1, forward strand.
CAGGAACAGTTATGCTGCTATGTGCTGAACTGAGGTTGAGGCTGTGGGCCTACTCCAGGCTTCGTGTCTGAGGACTCACTTTCATTTTAAATGCTATCTCCTTACTTTTGTTTGCACGATTTGTGTTTTCCCGCCTCTCTCTCTCTGCACATTGAGAGTCTGTCGGGTATTTTTCATGGGTTCTTTCGGGTTTCTTGTTTTGTGGCTGCCTGCAAGGAGACAAATCTCCAGGTTGTATAATGTACACATACTTTTATAATAAATATACCTTGTATTTTGAACAGACTTCAGCATCTGCAGTCTTTTTTGCCTCTAGTGTTATTTACAGTTCTAAGTCCCTATTCTTATATTCTATCTGTTCCAGTTCCTGAACAAGTCCCCGTTCTTATATCTTATATATAAAACATCTGATAGTATGCACTTCAGACTTTACCATAGAGACAATAAAATGCATTTTAACTATCTGGGAATACAGATACATAATTCATTGAAAGTGTTGTCAGAGGTAGATAGGGTCGAAAAGAAAGCTTTTGGCACATTGGCCTTCATAAATCAATGTATTGAGTGCAGGAGATGGGATATTGTTCAAGATGTTGGTGAAGCCTGGTTTGGAGTATTGTATGCAATTTTGTTCACCTTCCTACAGGAAAAGATGTAAACAAGATTGCTGGGTCTGGAAGGCCTAAGCTATAAGGAAGGATTGAATAGGGTAGGACCGTATTCTTTAGAATGTAGAAGATTGAGGGGTTATTTGATAGGGGTATAGATAGGGTGATTGCAAGCAGGCTTTTCCCACTGAGATTGGGTGACACTACAACTAGAGGTCATGGGTTAAGGGTGAAAGGTGAGAAGTTTAAGGGGAACATGAGAGGAAACCTCTTCACTCAGAGGGTCCTGAGAGCATGGAACGAGCTGCCAGCATGAGTGGTCCACGTGAGCTCAATTTCAACGTTTAAGAGAATCTTGGATAGGTGCATGGATATCAGGGGTATGGAGGGCTATGGTCCTCTTGCAGGTCATTGGGAACAGGCAGTTTAATGGTTTCAGCACGGACTAGATGGGCCGAAGAGCCTGTCTCTGTGCTGTACCTCGCTATGAATCTATTCAATTCTATTGCTTACTTAATCCTCACACAGAAGCCACAATAGCGAGACCAGAGGTATAATGGGTCAGATCTTCTGCTGTCCCAAGAATGCTTGTTGTCCACACTGGAGTGAGAGTGTCAATGGTCTTTAGAACCATGGAATGTTAGAGATCTAACGTGTTTGCAACATAACAATTGAGGGGGATAGGAAGTATGAAGAGAACGCTTGTGCAGGGTTGAGACCAAGAGAAACTGACATCTGCTGATGTTAGCTGCCAAGACTGTGTGGGGAAGGCTGATCTGTGAAAGAGATGTAACTGGAAAAAAGAAATTAACCCAAAGACGTACTTTGAAAATAAATTTTCTTCAGTTAGATCAATACCCTCCCCTGGTGCTGACAGAAAATTGGACAACTACATTCCATCTGACAGTCCCTGGCCGACCATATGTCAGAATCTACAGGCAACGTCAGCCGTCTGCAGGGAAAGCCACTCCCGAGGGATCACCTTCCAGAGCTTTGCTTGCATCTGGAACTTGTCTCTGTACAACAGCTTCGAAGGAAGAAAGCTGACAAAGCTTCAAAGCCCACTGGTGTCCAGTTCAGGGTACGACATCACAGGCATGATTTATTTGGATTTTTCCAGTGCCTTGGTGGAGCTGCTGCCTCCCAGTGTCAGAGGCTTGGGTTCAACCCTGACTTCTGGTGCTGCTTGTGTGGAGTTGGAATGTTCTCCTTACGATCACGAGACTTTCCTCGCACATCCCAAAGACGAATGGTGAGGACTGGCTCATGAACCTCTGCTTTCCTCCTCCTGAGGTCAATAATCAGGTCCTTGGCCTTGCTGACTGGCAGTGAGAGGTTGTTGCTATGGTGTCACTCAGCCAGGTTTTTCAGTCTGCCTTGTGTATGCCAATTCGTCACCACCTTTGTCAAGTCACTTCTATTGTCATTTCGACCATAATTGCTGGTACAATACATCGTAAAAATGAGACGACGTTTTTTCAGGACCATGATGTTACATGACACAGTACAAAAACTAGACTGAACTACGTAAAAAAAAGACAACACAGAGAAAAAAACCACAACAACTACACTAGACTATAGACCTACCCAGGACTGCATAAAGTGCACAAAACAGTGCAGGCATTACAATAAATACTAAACAAGACAATAGGCACAGTAGAGGGCAGTAAGTTGGTGTCAGTCCAGGCTCTAGGTATTGAGGAGTCTGATAACTTGGGGGAAGAAACTGTTACATTGTCTGGTCGTGAGAGCCCGAATGCTTCAGAGCCTTTTCCCAGGTGGCAGGAGGGAGAAGGGATTGTATGAGGGGTGCATGGGGTCCTTCATAATGCTGTTTGCTTTGTGGATGCAGCGTGTAGTGTAAATGTCCGTGATGGCAGGAAGAGAGACCCCGATGATCTTCTCAGCTGACCTCACTATCCGCTGCAGGGTCTTGTGATCCGAGATGGTGCAATTTCCGAACCAGGCAGTGATGCATCTGCTCAGGAACTTGCTCCATCGGCTCAAGACGCCATCTTCTTAAAATCAAAGGACACCAAGGTCTTCAGAGACAAAGCAAATAAGGGGGTCGCCCCAGTACCTTTCAGAGAACCACGCCAGCGCTTGCCAAATAACAAAGGGCAGGCGGTCAAGCGGTTCACGTCCTTGCAAAAAACCCTGAAAAGGAAACCTGAGAAGCAGCAACGCACCCGACTGACCCACGAGGTACTGTGCACCCTAATGGCAGAGGTCACAGCCATTATAAATGCACGACCACTCCTACCTGTGTCTTCTGACCCAGAAAACCCCTTCATACTCTCGCCATCAATGCTCCCCCTCCACCAGGAGACTTCTCCAACAAGGATTTGTACACAAAGCAATGGAGACAAGTCCAAGCTCTGACAAATCGGTTCTGGTCTCGTTAGAGAGTAATATCTACCTTCGTTGCAACATAGACAAAAGTGGACAGAACCCTGCAGGAATCTTCAAGTTGGAGACTTAGTCCTGCTCAGGGACAAGCAGATCGCCCGCAACAGCTGGCCAATGGCCAGAATCACTGCTACATTCCCTAGTGGGGATGGACATGTCAGGAAGGTCGAGTTGAAGACTACCGACCAAGGCGATGTGAAAATTTACCAAAGACCAGTTACATAAGTCATTCTACTTCTACCTAAGGACTGATTAGAGACTAAAGTTTTGTATTCTGGTCATTGTGACCTTACGAAGGTCAAGCGGGGAGTGTGTTGCCTTTATGGCAGTTATTTAGTTTATAATATTTTCGCTTAATAATTCATTAGTTAGTATTTTCTAGTTAAAATTAGAATTGTTTAAAGTATATTCATTGCCTGTAAAATATATCGGCATGCGATGACGTCACGTCCGGTTTCGCCGCGTCTTGTGGGAAAATACTGGTTTGGGATCAACACAAGGGCGGGGGCTCGCACGAGGGAGACCAGAGCATGAAACAGACTCATGCAAGAAGTTGTTTGTATGCATTAGAAATCACAGTGAGAGCAACGCTGTAAGTTAATAGATAATCGATATGTTGAATTAAAATGTTAACGCTGACTCAGTTAACAAAGTAACGACGGTCGATAAGGTTTATGTTTTCGTTAGTTAAAGAGTTGCAGATAGTTTGTGTTGAAGTGTATTTAAAGCGGTCCATGGCGTAGGTAGATTCTGACTGTATGCTGCACTTTAATGCAATGTAGTTGTAGTTTACTTTTACAAGTATTTACAATGTAAATGCGATATCAAGAAGGGAATAAATACTGTATCAATCTTGTATTGTTTTATCAACAGTTTTCACCATACGTTAATGTGAAGAGTGAACAGTAAATGGTTAATCTTACTGCGACCTTGTTTTCATTGACTATGGTTTATCTCAGCGTTTAATTCGGTGTTCCATTACACCCGTGCAAGAACGCTACACCATACATAGATCAGTCTGCCCACAACCTAAACCCTGTCCACACATAGATCAGTCTACCCACAACCCAAACCCAGTCCATACATAGATCAGTCTGCCCACAACCTAAACCCAGTCCATACATAGATCAGTCTGCCCACAACCCAAACCCAGTCCATAGATCAGTCTGCCCACAACCCAAACCCTGTCCACACATAGATCAGTCTGCCCACAACCCAAACCCTGTCCATACAGAAATCAGTCTGCCCACAACCCAAACCTTGTCCATATATAGATCAGTCTGCCCACAACCCAAACCCTGTCCATACATAGTTCAGTCTGCCCACAACCCAAACCCAGTCCATACATCGATCAGTCTGCCCACAACCCAAACCCAGTCCATACATCGATCAGTCTGCCCACAACCCAAACCCTGTCCATAGATCAGTCTGCCCACAACCCAAACCCAGTCCATACATAGATCAGTCTGCCCACAACCCAAACCCAGTCCATACATCGATCAGTCTGCCCACAACCCAAACCTAGTCCATACATAGATCAGTCTGCCCACAACCCAAACCCTGTCCACACATAGATCAGTCTGCCCACAACCCAAACCCTGTCCATACATAGATCAGTCTGCACACAACCCAAACCCAGTCCACACATAGATCAATATGCCCACAACCCAAACCCAGTCCATAGATCAGTCTGCCCACAACCCAAACCCAGTCCATAGATCAGTCTGCCCACAAGCCAAAACCAGTCCATACATAGATCAGTCTGCCCACAACCCAAACCCTGTCCATAGATCAGTCTGCCCACAACCCAAACCCAGTCCATACATAGATCAGTCTGCCCACAACCCAAACCCTGTCCATAGATCAGTCTGCCCACAACCCAAACCCAGTCCATACATAGATCAGTCTGCCCACAACCCAAAACCAGTCCATACATAGATCAGTCTGCCCACAACCCAAACCCAGTCCATACATAGATCAGTCTGCCCACAACCCAAACCCTGTCCATACATAGATCAGTCTGCCCACAACCCAAACCCAGTCCATACATAGATCAGTCTGCCTACAACCCAATCCCTGTCCATAGATCAGTCTGCCCACAACCCAAACCCAGTCCATAGATCAGTCTCCCCACAACCCAAACCCTGTCCATAGTTCAGTCTGCCCACAACCCAAACCCTGTCCATACATCGATCAGTCTGCCCACAACCCAAACCCTGTCCATACATCGATCAGTCTGCCCACAACCCAAACCCAGTCCATAGATCAGTCTGCCAACAACCCAAACCCTGTCCATACATCGATCAGTCTGCCCACAACCCAAACCCAGTACATACATAGATCAGTCTGCCCACAACCCAAAACCCAGTCCATACATCGATCAGTCTGCCCACAACCCAAACCCTGTCCATAGATCAGTCTGCCCACAACCCAAACCCAGTCCATACATCGATCAGTCTGCCCACAACCCAAACCCTGTCCATAGATCAGTCTGCCCACAACCCAAAACCAGTCCATACATAGATCAGTCTGCCCACAACCTAAACCCTGTCCACACATAGATCAGTCTACCCACAACCCAAACCCTGTCCATAGATCAGTCTACCCACAACCCAAACCCTGTCCATAGATCAGTCTACCCACAACCCAAACCCAGTCCATAGATCAGTCTGCCCACAACCCAAACCCTGTCCATAGATCAGTCTGCCCACAACCCAAACCCAGTCCATAGATCAGTCTGCCCACAACCCAAAACCAGTCCATACATAGATCAGTCTGCCCACAACCCAAAACCAGTCCATACATAGATCAGTCTGCCCACAACCCAAACCCTGTCCATAGATCAGTCTACCCAGAACCCAATCCCAGTCCATAGATCAGTCTGCCCACAAACCAAACCCTGTCCACACATAGATCAGTCTGCCCACAACCTAAACCCTGTCCACACATAGATCAGTCTGCCCATAACCCAAACCCAGTCCATACATAGATCAGTCTGCCCACCACCCAAACCCAGTCCATAGATCAGTCTGCCCAGAACCCAAACCCAGTCCATAGATCAGTCTGCCCAGAACCCAAACCCAGTCCATAGATCAGTCTGCCCACAACCCAAACCCAGTCCATACATAGATCAGTCTGCCTACAACCCAAACCCAGTCCATAGATCAGTCTGCCCAGAACCCAAACCCAGTCCATAGATCAGTCTGCCCACAACCCAAACCCAGTCCACACATCAATCAGTCTGCCTACAACCCAATCCCAGTCCATAGTTCAGTCTGCCCACAACCCAAACCCAGTCCATACTTAGATCATAAGACATGGGAACAAAATTAAGCCAGTCTTTGGAATGTGGGAGAAATCCCAGAGACAACCCATGCGCCATGGGGAGAATATACAAACTTACGGCGGGAATCGAACGTAATCAGAGACCCCTGGCTCTGGGAAGTGACTGGAGCACCACTAGGCCACCTTGCCACTTTCCTTATCGACCATATTCCACAAACTAAAGTTTGAAATGGGTGAAAGGGCCGATTTCCATGTTGTATCATGTATGAGGCTTCAGCCCTCCGACCTACCCTGCACCCCTCCACTCCTGATCCATTCTTCATTACCTACTTCCTCAGTCTGTGCCCACTACCAACAGGGTACCAAGCTGTGCGAGTCTCTGTCACCTATCCCTCCCATTCGCTTTGCTCTCTTGTTGGGCATCACCAGCTTCACAATGGTCAGTCAGGTGAACACAGAACGCTGCAGGATCTTCAGCCCACAATGTTGTGCCAACCCTTCCGAGAGGTCAATCGAACCCTCCCTTCACAAACAGCCCTCTATTTATTTCCCTAATGAATCTGCCTCTATCATCGTCGCTGGCCGTGCATTCCATGCACCTACCACTCTCCGTGTAAAGAAAACCTCCACCACCCCTCACCCATACTTTCCTCCAATCACCTTAAAATTATCTCGTATTAGGCACTTCGCTCCCAAGGAAAAGTCTCTGGCTGTCCACTAAATCTATGCCTCACATCATGGTGACTTGTGCCCAAGTTTGCAGGCAATAGGTGAAGTAGAGAAGCTGCAGGAGGACCTAGGAGAATGGGTGAAGAACTGGCAGGTGGAATACAGTGTTGGGAAGTGTATGGTCATGCACTTTGGTAGAAGAAATTAAAGGGTCGACTGTTTTCTGAACGGAGAGAAAATTCAAAAAACTTGGGTGCAAAGGGGCTTGGGAGTCCTTGTGCAGGATTCCCTAAACTTGCAGGTTGAGTCAGTGGTGAGGAATGCAAATGTGATGTTAGCATTCATTTTGAGAGGACTAGAATTTAAAAGCAAGGATGTAACGTTGAGGCTTTATAAAGCATTAGTGAGGCCCTACCTGGAGTATTGTGAAAAGTTTTCAGTCCCTTATCTAAGAAAGGATGTGCTGACGTTGGAGAGGGTTCAAAGGAGGTTCAGGAAAATGATTCTGAGATTGAAAGGCTTATCATATGAAGAACATTTGATGGCTCTGGGCCTGTACTCACTGAAATTCAGAAGAATGGGTGGGGGAGGGGGAATCTCACTGAAACCTGTCAAATGTTGAAAGGCCTTAATAGAGCGGATGTGGAGAGAATGTTCCCTGTGGTGGGAGAGTCTAGGACCAGAGGGCACAGCTTCAGAACAGAGAGTTCCACTTAAACAGAGATGAGGAGGAACTTCTTTAGGCAGAGAGCTGTGAATCTGTGGAACTGGTTGCCACAGACAGCTGTGGAACCCAAATCAGTGAGTATACTTAAGGCAGAGGTTGATAGACCCTTGATTGGTCAGGGCGTGAAGGCAGGAGATTGGGGCTGAGAGAGAAATGGATCAGCCGTGATGAAACGGCAGAGCAGAGGCAATTGGCCAAAAGGACTAATTCTGCTCCTATACCTTATGGTCTTATCATCTATCAAGTCAGCTCTCATCCTCCTTCGCTCCAAAGAGAAAAGCCCTACCTCGCTCAACCCTTCTTCATAAGCAAAGGCTTCTCATCAAGAGGGTAGGGCAGTGGATGTGGTCTACATGGACTTTAGCAAAGTATTTGACAAGGTCCCTCATGAGAGACTCATCCAGAAAGTCATTAGGCATGGGATAAGTGAAACCTTGGCTGCTTGGATAAAAAATTGGCTTAAAGGAAGAAAGCAGAGGGTAGTTGTATAAGGAAAGTATTCTGCCTGGAGGTCGGTGACTAGTGGAGTGCCGCAAGGATCTGTCCTGGGACCCCTGCTCTTTGCGATTTTTATAAATGACCTGGATGAGTAAGTTTGTGGATGACACGAAGATTGGAGGAGTTGTGGATGGAGCTGCAGGTTGTCGAAGGTTACAAGAGGCAGCAGAGTTGGGCAGAAAAATGGCAGATGGAGTTCAATCCAGACAAGTGTGAGGTGATGCATTTTGAAAGGACAAACCAGAAGACTGAGTACAGGATTAACTGTCAGTTACTTAAGAGTGTGGATGAACAAAGGGACCTTAGGGTTCAAATCCATACATCCCTCAAGGTCACTGCACAGGTTGATAGGGTAGTTAAGAAGGCCTATGGGATGTTAGGCTTCATTAACAGGGGGACTGAATTCAAGAGTAGAGAGGTCATGTTGCAATATTACAAATCTCTGGTGAGACTGCACTTAGAGTACTGTGTTCAATTCTGATCACCTCATTATAGGAAGGATGTGGAAGCTATGGAGAAGGTGCAGAGGGGATTTACCAGGATGTTGCTTGGTTTGGAGAACAAGTCATATGAAGCAAGGTTAGCAGAGCTGGGACTTTTCTCTTTGGAGAGTAGAAGAATGAGAATGGACTTTATAGAGGTCTAACAAGATTATGAGAGGCAATAGATAGGGTGGGTAGTCAGTACCTGTTTTCCAGGGCACCAACAGCAAACACCAGAAGGCATATGTACAAAATTAAGGGAGGAAAGTTTAGGGGAGACATGAGGGGTAAGTTTTTTTTACACAGAGGGTTGTGAGTACCTGGAATGACTTGCCAGGGATGGTGGTGGAGGCTAAAACATTAGGGGTATTTAAGAGCCTCTTGCACAGGCACATGGATGAAAGAAAAACGGAGGGTTATGGGGTAGTGTGGGTTTAGTACTTTTTTTAAGGATTATATGGGCTGAAGGGCCTGTCCTGTGCTGTAGTGTTCCATGGTTCTAGGTGATGCTTATGGGATGGACGTGGATGTGGAAATTCAACAGACGGCAGGGTTTATTGCTCCCAAAGCAAACAGGGTATTAAGTATAAATGGACATTTGATACACAGCGCTGACTTGATGGGCTGAAGGGCCAGTTTTCAAGCAGTGTGACTATGTGCTATAATGTGATGAGATTTTTAATTACTGCTTTAAAGCTTTAATTAGGCGGCACAAAGAAACGTCTGCAGTTCTGGTCACCCTGTTATGGGAAGGACGTGAGGCTGTGGGAAAGAAGCAGAAGAGTTCTATCACAACGTTGCCTGCAGGCACTATGAAGGGAGGTTGGGCTGGTTTTGTTTTCCCTGGAGTGCTGGAGGCTGCGAAGAGACGTGACAGAAGTTTATTAGACCATGAGAGGCACAGATAGGGTAGAGAGTCAGAATCTTTCTCACAGGATAGTGTTGTCAAATACAAGAGGACAGGTATTTAACATGAGAGGGAGGAAGAGCCTAAAGGAGATGCTTGGGACAAGTTTTTTTTTACTCAGAGTGGGAGGGGCTGCCAGGGGTGGTGCTGAAAGCAGATATGACAGTGCCGTTTAAGAAGTTTTTAGATCAGGGGTTCACGGGCCCCTTGCTTAAGTGCATTGGTCCATGGCATAAAAAAGGTTGGTAACCCTGTTTTAGCTAGATCCATGAATATGCAGAGAATGGAGGCATATGGTTCCCTCAGTGGAGGGATACAGACAGAAGACATTTAATTTAATTTGGCATCGCATTCAGCACAGAGATTGCCAGTTAAAGGGCCCCTTTCTCTGCTGTACAGTTCTGTGTTGTAGGAACTGAAGATCCCCATTATCTGGGGTGGGATTCACAATCACATCTGGAGACTATTCTAGTAATTTACCTCCTCAGTAATTGCTCTTCTCCTCTGATCACACTCCTGGCATGCACTTTGGAGTGTTTCACCCAGTGAGAATGACATTGTAATTGCTGTGTATCATTCCTGGGGGCAGAGATGTGCCCATCACCCCCTGGCGCTACTGATCAGTTACAAGGAGACACTGGATAGACTGGGACTCCACTGGATAGAGGATGGGGAGTGACCCTCAAGTTCACAGTCAAAATCAAAGCTAAGTTTACTGCCTATAAAAGTTTATAAACAATACGGCGGGGGGAGCATACTTTGGCATAGTCCCAGGGTAGGGGAGCCTAAAACTAGAGGGATAAATTAGGTTTAAGGTTAGATTAAAAGGGGATTAAAGGGGCATGTTTTTCCACACAGAGGGTGGTGGGTGTTATGTCTTGTAACTTAAAAACATTAAACTAATTCAAAGGAAAACATAAAATTCTGAAAAATGGGTGTAACTTCGTCTTTAAGCGAAACGCGCACGTATCACGCGAAAGTGTGATGATGCATGCAATTAACATGTAAAGGGGGTTTCTTCTTTTTTCTTTGTTACTGTGTATGTAATCAAAATGGCTTCTTTGTTACGAGAGAGTGCTGGGTTAGAATTTACCAATAACGAGAATTGTATTCCTTTGTAAACCAATTGGGATTAATGTTGTTCTTTCTTCTGAGTCTGTAAGCTATTGTGGGGGGGCTTTTGGGGAGATCGGCGCGAGGGGTGAGAGAGAGAGGACGCGATGCTGTAAACTGGGCGAGGAACAGACCCCAAGCAGGGGTCCGAGACCAGGAGGTACTCCGAGGAGAGGAGATGAAGCTAGATGTGCTTGGTTGACCACTTCGGATGGTCCTGAGCTGCGAGTCGAGGAGTTCGGAGGGGATCAAATGGCGGCCAGAAGACTCCAGGAATTGAGCTCCAACGGTTATGTACGAAGTGCTTTGGACTTTGATAAGTTTGGCGCCTTTTCTTTATTTTTTTTCTTCATATATACTGTATCATTATTAATCACTTAGTTATAGTAACATTTATAAATTGTACTCATTTAATCGCATATGGTGTACTGAATATTTTTGGGCGAGGTAGGGACATCACACAGCATCCACACCAGCTGATTACCCAATTTGGCGGGGCCGAAGGCTGCTCCCCCTAGACGGAAACGAGCTGAGCGAGCCTGAGGCGACCCAGGGGGTTACAAGCATATTTTTACATATAACCCATAATTAATTGTTTAAATAAACAAGAATGATTAATCAAACAATATATACAGGATTACACAAATATACCTGAAATATTAGAAACACAGCACTGGCCAATGGGACGACCTGCCAGAGGAAGTGGTGAAGGTGAAGGCCAATCTTGAAAAGGCAGGGATATGGAGAGAAAAGGTTTAGAGCAAGGGTTCCCAATGTGGGACCCACAGACCCCTCAGTTAATGGTAAGGCACCATAGCTTATGAAAAAAAAGCTGGGAACCCCTTCTTTGGAGATGGGTAGAACGCAGACAAATGGGGCTAGCTTGGGAAGGTCTCTAGATTAGCATGGACAAGTTGAGCTGAGGGCCTGTTTCTGTGCTGTGTGTCTCCAGGACCTCACAAAGTAGTTAGACAGAGTAAATCTATGGCCTGTCATGGGAACCCAACATACTTAGAGTGAACAGCTTCTCACCAAGGTTTGATGGTTATGAGGTGAATGTTTCTGAAGAGGAAAGGAGATTCAAGACCGCAGATGTTATAATCTGGAGCAAAAGATAAAAAGCTGGAAAACCTCAGCAGATCAGGCAGCATCTATGGAGGCAAAAGGACATTTGAGGTTTTGGGTCAAGACCCTAAATGTCCACTGAAGGATTTCGAAGCAGCCTCTTCCCCTCTGCCATCGGATTTCTGAATGGTCCATAAACAATATGTTATTCATGTTCGTAGCCTAAGGTAGAAGAAGATGACACAGTTCTCGTTACATGCACACGCAGTTCAACTCTTTGAGTGATTATGCAGAAAGATTGAAGTTAATAACTCATCGGGGTGATTGATGTTCATGGCCTAAGGTAGAAGGAGATGAGTTAATAACTTCAAAGTTTCTGCATAATCACCCAAAGAGTTGACCTGCACATGTATATAACGAGAGCTGTATAACTCATCTCCTTCTACCTTAGGCCACGAACTTATCAATCACCCATCTGTGGACACTTTCTGGTGGTCCAAGATCCGTATGCTCCATGACCTCTGGACTAAGTGTGTAAATGTAGGAGGGGACGATGTTGAAAAATAAATGTGCTATGTTTTCTAAAACTGACGCCTTCTACCCTAGGCCATGAACTTATCAATCACCCCTCGTATATATGCTTGTAACTTTTAGTGATTTTTATGTATTGCACTGTACGGCTGCTGCAAAACAACAAATTTCACAATATATGTCAGTGATAATAAACCTGATACTGATTCTGACAATAAAGGGTTTCAAGCATTCAAAGTACATTTATTATCAAAGTATGTATGCAGTATACAACTCTGAGATTAGTCTTCCCACGGGTTGCCACGAAACAAAGAAACACCATGGAACCTGTTCAAGAAAACGTCAAACACACAATGTTCGATTTAAAAAACAGAACAAACTGCGTGCAAACAGGGGAAAAAAAAACACAAGCAAGCAACATGTAGAATATCAAATATCCAAACCAGTAATGTTCAGTTTAGTTAAGTTCAGCACCGTGCCGCTAGCCAACGCAGGCCGTCGGGACATTCTTCGGCAAAACGCCCCAGTCCGCATCAATCGCCACAATTAAACCGCTGAGGGGAGATAATCAGCACCAAGAGGTGAGAGGGTAGGGCTGAGCCAAAACTGGTGGGTGGTGGGTGGATCCGAGTGATTGCTGGTGAACTGGGCTCCTGAGGCTTCTGAAAAATCGCCCGAACACCAACCCCCCACAACCACAGCGCTATTGATTTTTCAACCACCGCCATTTCACCCTCCTCACCCCACACGGTCAGTCGATTGGAAACCCAGGGTCCAACCAGCCCCAGTAAAACAAGCACTTGTACCTGTCGGCACTGACGAAAACGATCTCGAACTTCTGCCCCGACTCTTTGATTTTGCGATATGTCTCCACGAGTACACGGGTGAGGCCTTTGCAAGGAGGGCACTGCATGGAAAAGTTCAAAGATCAACTTTATTCACCACGTACCGTTACATGCATTAGGAATTTGCTATATTGTGTTGGTCAGAGTGCAACACAACACTCAAAATTTGTAAATAATAAAGATTTACAAAAAATAATTACAGATAAGAAGCTGATAAAGTTTAGAGGTCAAAGAACAAATATGGAATAAAATGTGTTTTTTAATGGGTCCTATTGGGTTTCTTTGTTTTGTGGCTGCCTGTAAACAAATGAATCTCAAGGTATATAGTATATATTGTATATAGTATACATACTTTGATAATAAATGTACTTTGAACTTTGAAATACCAGTACATAAAGAGCATTATAAAACGTAGTCTAAAGTGTTTAGAGTGCAGTGATGGGGTTAATAGATAGTGGTGGTGGTGGTGGGGGGTTCTAACTAGAATGGTTGATGAGATTAATTGCCTGGGGTGAGAAAAGCTTTTAAGATGGTGCAAAGTTTTTGTTTTAACAGCCCTATAGCTTTTTCCAGAAGTGAGTGTTTGGAAAAGGAGGTTTACAGGATGGGTAGGGTCCACAATGATTATTCCTCCCCATTTCTTTGACCTGGACACACACCCGTCCTGCAGTGATGGACGACTGCAGCCAATGACCATCTCGGTTGACCTGACCGTTCGCTGTCATCTTCGTACGTTGTGAGGGGACGCCGCACCACACCAGACAGTAATGTCTGGAGTGAGGATGCTCTCTACGATGGCAGTGTAGGAGAGGGTTAATGCCAGTGAGCGACAGCTGGCCTCTGTAAAACACTTACGGGACATGCATTTCTAACAGCACGCTCCCCGTCACAGATGCCCCCCATTCAGCCACAACTCCATTAATACCCGGCACTTGGCCTCTTGTCTTTGTGTTTGCCTGTACCTTTCCAAATCGAACCCAGACCCTGCCTTGTCACAGCGTCCTGCACTCCGAGATTTATAACCACCCCTGGAGGGGCGAGCTGAATTTCCCATGGATGTTAGATATGGCTGGAATGCATTCAAAGCAAATTTAAACTCCCCCGGCCCTGGCTCAAACTTACTTCTACAGCTGTTGCCTCCGTTACACATACTGCTTAAAAAGAGCAATGCAAACAATTTTGACAGGAAGGCGGCTGGAGAAGCTCTGCAGAGCGCTGAGGGGAAACTGTGGTCGGGAGGTCCAGCTGAGGGATTGATCCTGGTCCCACCTTCCCCCGCTCACCCAGGACTCTGTGGCCTGTGTCCTAGCATGGTACCCACCACCCCCAGCCAGTCAACTACTTCCTCCGAGTTCTCTCAACTCTCCAAGGCCTTGCCCCATCCCTGTCTCTGTAAATCCCTCGTCCATGGAGAGAAGGTGGTAGAGGCGGATGCAGTGACAGCACTTTGGGCAGGTGCGTGGATAGGAAAGGTTCTGAGGGGTGTGGTCCAAATGAAGAGATTAGTGTTGGTCAGCAGGAACAAGTTGGGCCAAAGGGCCTGTTCTCATGCAGTCTAACTCTAAAGATAAAGATTAGTTTTATTTCTCACATGTATATCAAAAACATGCAGCGTAACGCACTGTCTTGTGTCAACAACCAACACAGTCCGATGATGTGCTGGGGGCAGCCCACAAGTATGGCCACCTTTCCAGAGCCAGCATGGCGTGCCCACAACCTACTAAACCCTAGCCTGCACACCTTTGGACTGTGGGAGGAAACCGGAGCACCCGGAGGTAACCCACGTGCTCACGAGGTTTTTGTAAATAAAACAGCAGATGAGTTTTAAACTTATGGGAAACCGTAACAACTCCTTTATTGTCTTCCTTTCTTTTCTCGATCTTTTTGATTTAAAATAAAGTGTGCATACAAACCGGAGGGGAACATCTCTGGGATTTATGTCAATAGCAGTATATACAGAAAATAAACTATCAGAATCACACAGTGTTGATTTACAAAGTATAAATTTGATATAGAATGTATATCTCCTCTTATCAATTTATGAAGAAAGGAAGGACGATCAGAAATTTTTATATAAAAGAGAAAAAAAATCACTATTTTGAACAGAAAAAAAAGGACTGGGCAGTCCATCCCGAGAGAAAAACCAAGAGAAGAGAGACTCTCTGATCAAATCCAAGGTTCTGAAAAAATAGCTGGAAGAGAATCAGAACAAAAATCAGATCATATGAAGATATTGAATAAAAGGTCGCCAGATTTCCTCAAATTTAAAGGATGCATCCAATGTCCTTGATTGTCAAACAAGCCATGAAAATAAAATGCGGTAAAAGTGACGACATCATTATGTCATCACATCGGAGCAGTCTCTTAAGGTGAACCCCAACTCAACAGCAGTGCTTCCACCCACGCAAACTCCTTACAGACAGGAGTGCGAGTTGCACCCCGACCAGTGGTCACTGGCTCTGCGAGGCATTGCGCTGACCACTATGTTACAATGGAAGCACCCGGCAGGGAGACAGGCTATTCGGCCCCTTGGGTCAATCCTGATCCCCGAGCACCCACTGACGCCATTCCCACTGCCAACGCAGGGTTTCTGTCAGCACCCGCACAGGACGGCCTCACAAAGCTCTCTGTAAGCAGCTTGTACGTTCGCTCTGTGACCGCGTGGGTCTCCTCCGGATGCTCCGGTTTCCTCCCACAGTTCAAAGACCCACAAGCCGTGAGTATGCAACACTGGTGCTGGAAGCATGGCGACATTTGCGGGCATCCTCGGTCGCTGACTCTGATTACATATTTCACAGTATGTTTTGATTTACATGGGACAAATAAAGTTAATCTCTCTGATCTCTTAAGTAAAGGGACAGAGAGACAAAGTAGCTAATTCTCCCTGATTCTATAGTTTCACAGTGGCGTTGCAGCTGGACAGGATTGTAAGGAGAGCTTCTGGGACACTGGCAGTTACAGTATTGAGTACAGGAGCTGGGATGTTATGTTGAAGTTGCTTGCGTCATTGCTGAGGACATCGTTAGAGTATTGTGCGCACTTCTGGTCATTTACATACAGGAAGGTTGTAAATAAGACTAAAAGAGTACAGAGAGAATTTACAAGGATGTAGCCTGGACTTGTGGACCTGAGTTATAAGGGAAAGTTGAATAGGTTAGGACTTTATGCCCTGGAGCGTAGGAGAACGAGGAGAGGTACACAGAATTATGAGGGGGAGAGATGTAATGAGTGGATTCGGGCTTTTTGCCACCAGGTTGGGTGAAACTAAAACGAGAGGTCACACTGCCAGTCCATGGCGAAAGGTTAAATATTTAAGGGAAACCCGAGGGGAAACTTCTTCACTCAACAAAAGTGGTGGATGTTGGTTCGATTTCAACATTTAAAAGGAATTTGGATAGGTACATGAATGGGAAGGGTGCAGGTATCTGAGACCAGGCAGAAGGCCAGGCCAACATGGATTAGATGGGTCGAAGGGCCTGATTCTGCACTGTAGTGCACAATGACCAGTAACCGAAGAGTAACCTGAAGGACAACAGAGGGTACTGGGTACTTGGAACGAGCTGCCCAAGGAAGTGGTAGAAGTGGGTACAATTGCGGCCTTCAATAGAGACTTAGACTGGTAATAATAATAATAGGAATAATAATAATAAATGGTTTATTAATCCCAAGTGGGAAATTATTTCGTTACAGCAGCAACAGGGTACGGACAAGACAAGCTTAGAGGAAAAGTGGTCAAATACAGACAAATGGGGCTAACTCAGTCTGACAATTTGGGCAGCAGAGACAAGATGGGCCAAAGGGCCTATTTTCCGTGCTGTGCAGCTCCATGATGCTGTAAGTGCGAGGAGAGAATCTGGGGTTGAGAGGGAAGCCCTCCACCAGAACCCTGGGCTGGGGTGGTAAGGTGCTGTTGGTACCAGGGGACTCCAATACATGGAACACTTCAGCCCATGACCTTTGAATCTACTCTAATATCAATCTAACCCCTCCTTCCCACAAAGCCCTCCATTTTTTCTTTCATCCATGTGCCTGTTTAAGAGTCTCTTAAATGTCCCTAATATATCTGCCTCTGCCCCCACCACTGGCACTGCGTTTCACACACTCACCACTCTGGGTAAAAAAAATTTCTCTGACTCCCCCCCACCCGCCACCAGACCTAAAACCAATTCCCTTAAAATTATGCCCCCTTGTATTAATCACTGCTGTATTAGGAAAAAGGCGCTGGCTGTCCAGTCTATCAATGCTTCTTAACATCTTATACACTGCAATGAAGTCACCTCGCGTCCTCCTTTGCTCGAAAGAAAAAAGCCCAAGCTCACTCAACCTTTCTTCTTAAGACAGGCTCTCTAATCCAGACAGCGTTCTGATAAATCTTCTCTGCACCCTCTCTAAAGCTTCCACAATCCTTCCCATAATGAGCTAACCAGGTCTGAACAGCACACTCTAAGTGTGGTCTAACCAGACTTTTATAGAGCTGCAATATTACCTCACGTCTCTTAAACTCAGTCCCCTGACTAATGAAGGGTAATGCACCAAATGCCTTCTTAACCACTCAATCATTTTCATGCAGCTTTGAGAGTTTCATGGACATGGATCTAAGATCTCACTTTTCCTCCAGGTGGTGAAGAATCCTGCCATTAACCCTGCGTTCTATCTTCACTTTTCCGGATTGAAGTCCATCTGCCACGTTTCAGCCCAGCTCTGCATCCTGTCAACGTCCCATTGTAACCCCTGACAGCCTTCTACACTATCCTGAACACCGCTAGCCTTACTAACCTATTCTCCCACTTCTTCATTTATAAAAATTACAAAGGGCAGGGGCCTCAGAGCAGATTGTTGTGGGACACCACTAGTCACCGACCTCCAGGCAGAATACTCTCCATAAAGATGCAGGTCCAGCACCTTTGAATGAAGGGTGGGTGGGTGGCTGGGGGATGGTACTGGTGGATACAAAATACACTCTTCAGGATGTTTAAAGTCTTACCCAATGGGCAGAGAAGTAAATGCCAACGTAGCTGCCATCCAGCTCACTGCTGTTCACCACCTGCCCGCTGTTCTTAATCAGAGGGCCGGCCATGACTTCGCCAAACGACTTGGGACCCCAGGGGAACTCGGAGCCTGTTGGAGGCAACGGACTGGGTTAGTGAGGCCGCAAAAGGAAGGAGGTCCACGGTCACCTCGTGTCCTCACCCGCCCGGCGTTACCTACCCATTGGGTCGTCCCGAATGATCAGCTGCCCATTCCTGCTAACAATCCTCCCGGTGCTCCCCTCGATGAAGATGAGCGTGGGGATATTGGTCACTTTGTACTTGCTCCACAGCTTCACCTGAAATTGGAAAATAACATCTGTTCAGCTGAGCTTTTACCTCAGAAAGTCTCCTTCCAAGGCCCCAACATTTACCTCAGAAAGTCTCCCTCCAAGGCCCCAACATTTACCTCAGAAAGTCTCCCTCCAAGGCCCCAACATTTACCTCAGAAAGTCTCCCTCCAAGGCCCCAACATTTACCTCAGAAAGTCTCCCTCCAAGGCCCCAACATTTACCTCAGAAAGTCTCCTTCCAAGGCCCCAACATTTACCTCAGAAAGTCTCCCTCCAAGGCCCCAACATTTACCTCAGAAAGTCTCCCTCCAAGGCCCCAACATTTACCTCAGAAAGTCTCCCTCCAAGGCCCCAACATTTACCTCAGAAAGTCTCCCTCCAAGGCCCCAACATCTCATAGAAGCAGCAGCTGGTTGAATGCCAAGTTGGCGTGGTCTATTATTCATTCTATTACTATTCTATGATGGATTTATTAAGTATGCCAGCAAGAAAACAAATCTCAGGGTTTGATAATGTGGCATAATATGTACCTTGATAATAAATTTAATTCGAACTTTGAACAAAGGTTTGTTCAAATCATTGTTTCAACCTGAAACAGTGATAGTTCCTTCTCCCCAAACAGAAGCTTCTTGACTTGCTGAAATCCTTGAGCAGATTGTTTGAACATAGAACAATACAGCACAGGAACAGAACATTCAGCCCACAACATTGTGCTGAACCAGCTCAAAAGCACATCAAAAACACCCAAACACTAATCCCTCATACCTACACAATGTCCACATCCCTCCACCTTCCTGACATCCGTGTGCCTATCCAAATGCCTCTTAAAAACCTCTAATGTATTTGCCTCCACCACAACAGGCAGAACAGTCCACAACACTGAGTAAAAAAAAACTTACCTTCACATCCGTCTTTCAGCTTCAATGTATACCCTCTGGTATTAGGCATTTCAACCCTGGGATAAAGATACTGTCTATCTGCTCTATCTACGCCTCTCATAATTTTGTAAACCTCGATCAGATGTCCCCTCAGCCTCTACCACTCCAGAGAAAGCAACCCAAGTTTATCCAGCCTCTTGTGCTAGCACATGCCCTCTAAACCAGGCAACATCCTGGTAAATCTCCTCTGCACCCTCTCCAAAGCCTCAACATCCTTCCTATAGTGGGCAACCAGAACGGAATGCAGCATTCCAGAGGCAGCCTAACCAGAGTTTTATAAAGTTGCAACGTAACCTCTTGACATTTGAACTCAGTGCCTGGACTAATAAAAGCAAGCATTCTGTAAGCCTTCTTCACCACCTTATCGACTGTGTAGCTTCTTTCATGGAGCAATAAACTCAGATCCCAAGATCTCTCTGTTTAATGGTCTTGCCCTTAACAGTGTGCTGTCTCCTTGCATCTTGCCCTACCGAGGCGCAACACTTCACATTTATCTGGGTTAAACTCCATCTGCCATTTCTCTGCCCATTGCTGCAAATCGTCTAGATCGTGCTGTAACTTTTACCAGTCTTCTACACTATCCACAACTCCATCAATCTTGGTATCATCTGCAAGCTTACAAACCCACCCGTCTACATTTTCATCCAGGTCATTTATATACATCACAAGCAGCAGAAGACCCTACGAAACACCACTAATTACAGACCTCCAACTCAAAAAGTCCCTTCAAACACCACCCTCTGTCTTCTTGGCATGAGCCAGATCTGAATCCAAATAGCCATAATATATATTTATTTGTGATATAGCACAGTAACAGGCCCTTCCAGCCAAATGAGTCTGTGTTGCCCAATTACACCCCTGTGACCAATTAACTTACCAACGCGGGTGACTTTGGAATGTGGGAGGAAACTGAGAATGTACAAACATCTTACTGACAGGCAGTGGTGGGAATTGAACCTGAGTTGCTGGTGCTGTAATGGCATTACACTAACGACTATACTGCCATGCCACCCTTTGCTTTTCCTTTACATGTTATGCAGAAGTTGAATGAACTTTCCTGTGAACTCTGAAGAGTTTAAAAGTTGCAGGGACTCAGTGAGCTTGAGATGGGGCACAGACAACAGAAGCAGGTGAACCAAATGCCAAACTCAGTCCAGGCAGCCTCCAACCTGACAACATGCACACTGATCTCCCCAACTGCTAGCCATTTCTCCCCCACCCCCTCCTCTATTTTTCTATTCCGCACTCTGGCTCCCATTTTACCCCTTCTCTTCCCCTCACCTCCCTCTGGTGCCCCTCCTCCTTCCACAGTCCAATCTCCAATCAGATTCCTCCTACCTCATCCACCAATCACATCCCAGTTTCCTACTTCATCCCCTCTCCCCCCCCCCCACCCATCCACCTTCCCCCTCACCTTATGTTACCTATCACCTGTCAGCTTTTACTCCTTCCTCTCCCCCATCTTCTTATTCTAGCTTCTTCCCCCTCCCTTTCCAGTCTGGATGAAGGGTCTTGGGCCAAAACTTCAACTGTTTATTCATTTCCAGAGATGCTGAATGGCCTGCTGAGTTCTTCCAGCATTTGGAACGTTATTCTGGACTTTCACCATTAGCAGAATCTCTTGTGTTTATGAACCAAATGAGAGATCTTTCAGGATTTTCAGTGTTTAACAGAGCAGTGGGAAAGTTAATCAGAAGACATCTGTAGGCACATTAAATTGGAGAGACAGAATCAGGTTTATTATCACTGATCTATGTTGTGGAATTTGTTGCTTTGTGGCAGCCGTATAATGCAGCACTTAAAAAATTATGACAAGTCACGTTAAGAAATATGAAATAAGGGAGTACGGGAAGAGGACAAAAAGTGAGGTAGTGTTCACAGTCCAGTCAGAAGTCTGATGGCAGAGAGAAAGAAACTGATCCCAAAAGATTGAGTGTGTGTCTTCAGGCTCCTGTACCTGCTCCCTGATGGTACCAACGAGAAGAGGGAATGAGAAAATGAAGACCAGGAAGACAATGTCTTCTATTTGCAGGAGTCTCATGGAGTCTTGTATCTGACTGCTTCACTCAGCTTGGCTGCTTGTCCAGACTACAGAACAGGCACTTCTTCATGAAGCATTTGATAACAACTCGTTTGATAACGAGTCCGATTTTGATAACAGAACCCTCAGTATACCTAAACAAAAAGCCCATTGGGAAATGAAGCTGCAAGTCTAAGATTGTGGTTTGTGCCAAATTAACATTTAGTTATATCACAGATTAAGCAAGAATCCAATATCAGACGCAGAGGCCCAAGGAAATTTGGGGGTCTGTACACACTGGCCGGTCACAGGTATGTAAGGAATGCTGGCCTCGAGTACCAGACCCTGATCAACCTAGCCTGCCTCTGGGGCACCTCCTGATTTAGTGAGTGTGCCTGCCTAGACGGATAGGTTATGGGATTGGCAGCGAGTGGTTTGGATGCACAAGTTCAAATCCCTCCATGGTAGATGGGAACTTTTAAGTACAATACCTTTCCTTTCAGAATAAAGGGAAAGTGCAGAGCAGGCCCATGCTAAGGTAAACACAAAGTACACTGCAGATGCTGTGGCCAAAGCAACACGTATAACAAGCTGGAGGAACTCAGCAGGTCGGGCAGCATCCGTGGAAACGAGCAGTCGACGTTTCGGGCCGAGACCCTTCGTCGGATGCTAAGGTGCAAGGCCATAACGAGGTAGATTGTAAGGCCAAGAGTTCATCTTATCATACTGGTGGTCTGTTCCGTAGTTTTATAACAGCAGGAATGAAGCTGTCCTTGAGTCTGGTGGTACGTGCTTTCTCTTAGACTTGGTATGTCACCAGAGACGCTAGCAAATTTCCCCAGGTGTGCTGTGGAGAGCATTCTGACTGGTCTGGTATGGAGAGGTCACGGCCAGGTGCAGAAAAGGCTACAGAGGGTTGCCAGCTCAGCCAGCTCCATCATGGGGACTAGCCTCCCTAGCATGAGTAATCTTCAAATGGTGATGCCTTAATAAGATGCATCCATCATTAAGTTCCCCCCCACCATCACCCAGGACATGCCTCCTTCTCATTGCTAAAATCAAGGAGGTGGTACACGGACCTGAAGACACACACTCAGCGTTTTAGGAACAGCTTCCTCCCCTCCGCCATCAATTTTCTGAGTGGACAATAAACCCATGAACACTACCTCACTATTTTTGCTCTCCATTTGCAATACTTATATTTAAGTTTTTGTAATGCAGTGTATTCTGGTTATTTGGGCCATCGATGAATCAGGGCAGCAGCTTATTTGGGACAACTCTTAAAGAGCAAAAACTAATTGAGAATGCAGCTGGGATTCCATTTATTTGCAGCATGATGCCACTTAACTGGGGCAGGAGACCATTGCTGAACAGTTTTTAACGAGCAACAGACTTACGGTAAATAGTTTTTAAATAGCGTCAGTTGTGTGCTGTTTGGGCCGATAGATGCTGATTCAAAAAGCAGTGACTTTGATCATTTTGTTTCTTTTATTTCCACTTGGAGAAAAAAAATCAGACTCTTGCCAAGATGCCATGAAAAGATTTGACACCAGGCAAAGAAAATCACCTAACTGAAGCAAATGAATAGCCATCCGCCTACCAGCACTGATCATCAGCTGATTGAGACAAATGGAGTGCCGACATCTACATTTGCTTGAGAAACTGTGAGAAGAATGGGAGTTACACGAGGGACAAAAGGGAAAATCCTGCAAACGGAAGTGCGAAGGCAAGGATCCAGATGTTGTAGTTTTCCATTGTAACTAGACAAGGTGTGTAGATCCGTAGACCAATGTTGAAAAAAACATGTCAGAGGAGCTGGTCGCAAAGATTTTACAGCGACAGATGGCTGGTTATCTTAACAGAAAGGTTGGTGCCACATTAAATTCAAGAACACATGGCGAGAAAGGTAGTGCTGCCGTTTTAAGTGCAGAATCATAAAAAAATCTACAAAACTCCCTGACTTGCTTCAAAAGTTCTGTGCAACTGTTATCTGCAGTGCCGATGAAACAGTCTTGTTATTTTAAATCGTGCCAAGCCGAACGGTTCCCTTGGCTACAAACACTAGCAGGTTCAAAGAAAGCAATGGACCGCAAAATGGATCTATTATCTGCACTAGGTTTCTCTGCTGATTTTGTTCATTTACAGTCAATCTAAAGAATGCAGCAACGTACACTGGAACAGTTCTTCTGTCAATACATTTTTGGTATTAATGCACAGTTTTATAGTACTGCATCATATTACTGTTGCTCTGATTTTTTTCTATATTTCATTTAAATACACAAAGTTTTACTCACTTAAATAGTAGTTTGTTTTTTAATATACCTTTTTAACCATTTCCATGAAACTTTGGCTAAATGGAATAGTCACTCAATTGGGCCAAATGTACTGGTCCTGATGTATATATACGTGTGCATATGTATGTTGGTGTGTGAAAGGTAGGGGGGTGGGTGGGTGGGTGTGTGTGTGTGTGTGTGTGTGTGTGTGTGTGTGTGTGTGTGTGTGTGTGTGTGTGTGTATGTATAAGAGTGAGAGAGAGGGGGAGGGGGAGATAGGGGAGAGAGGGGAAGGGGAGAGAGGGGCAAGGGTGAGCGGGGAGAGAATGTGTAGTAATTTAAAGTTTGTTCTAGGCATTACACTGTAATGCCATTGCAAAGAACAACAAACTTCACGACATATGTCAGTGATGATAAAGCTGATTCTGATTCTGTCCGATGGGGGAGGGGAGAAGAGAGATCGTCCCGAGTGGGAGGGGGTTTTCATTATGTTGGCTGCTGTACCAAGGCAGCAAGAAAGGCCACAATGAGGTAGATTGTGAGATGAAGGGTTCAGCTTTTAGCATCTGAGAAGCACATTCACGAGTCTGATCATAGCATGACCGAGGCCGGAAAATAGAGAAGATAGCTCCAAATCGATGACTGCTGCTGAAGCCATCCCTTCTCCCTGACTGGAACGAGCTCTGGCAGGGAATCCATCAGTCAAGGCAGGGGTTGTGGCGGCTGGGAGTGCAAGCACTCAGAAGGTGCCTGGACAGCCTCCTTCCTGACAGTTTAACTGCCCACCCTAGCTCAGGGTTAACACTGCAGCAGATGGCGTCAGGCATAAATGCCACATGCCAACAGGACAACACTCTCTCATCCTCACCCTTGGGACCCAGTCCACGGGACATTAACGACTGAGCTAAATTCTAAATAAAACATCTGCAAGATAACAGTCGAATATTATTCTGTCCTTGCAGAAGTCTGGTTTCACTGGGGGATTTTGATCATTTTCATCGAGACTTAGAATTACAAACTCTGCAAACAGAAAGCTCACAAAATGATTACACCAAACACAGAAATTATTGATAGATGTGTAAATCCACAGCTATCCCGAGGTGGATTTTAACATTTTAAAGGAGACAAACTTCCCCAGAAACACAGCGTGTGACAGAGCCTGGGGCAATTCAGGCTGAGATGGTATTTCCTCAGTTAAAGAAATCTTAGCATTGTGAGGAACCCATAGTCATCAAGTTAAAAACACAACCATTATTCTTCCTACCCCTGCTGCCGCACTAACTTTACTGAGTTCAGAAACATTTTATTCACCAGTACTCGTTCGTGACAGTAGACACAGAATGGCAGTTCACCGCTTGCTTAACTAACAATGAATAACATTCAGAGGTCTAATAGACTAGCTTTGTTTGTCACGTGCACATTGAAACCGTCTTGCACTCATTGTAAGACCAAAGAGCTGATTGTGGACTTCAGAAGGGGCAAGACGAGGGAACACAAACCAGCCCTCATAGAGGGATTGGAAGTGAAGAGAGTGAGCAATTTCAAGTTCCTGGTTGTCAATACCTCTGGGGACCTAACCTGGTCCCAACATATCAATGCCACTGTAAAGAGGGTAAGACAGCAGCTATATTTCATTAGGCATTAGAGGAGATCTGGTTTGTCAACCAAAACACTGGAAAACTTCGACAAATGTACCTTGGAGAACATTCTGACTGTCTGCATCGCTATCTGGTATTGGGGGTGGTGGGGGGGGGGGGGGGAAGCTACTGCACAGGATTGAAGAAAGCTGCAGAAAGTTGAAAAATTAGTCAGCTCCATGATGGCTACCAGCATCCATAGTATCCAAGACATCTTCAAGGAGCAGTGCCCCAGGAAGGTGACATTCAGCATTAGGGACCCCCACCACTCAGGACATGCCCTCTTCTCATTGTTACCATCAGGAGGGAAGTACAGAAGCCTGAAGGCGCACATTCAGCGATTCAAGAACAGCTTCTTCCCCTCTGCCATCCGATTCCTAAATGGACATTGAACCTATGAGCACTACCTCAATACTTATTTTTTAAAAATTCTGTTTTTGCACTAATAAAAAACAAAATGCTGGCAGAACTCAGCAGGCCAGACAGCATCTATGGGAGGAGGTAGTGATGACGTTTCGGGCCGAAACCCTTCATCAGGGGTGAAGTAACATGGGATGGTCGAGGGGGGATAAGAAGTGTGGGGAGGGATAAAGTGATAGGCTGGAGGGAAATGGGCTAGGGGGAAGGTGGAGAATTATGGGAAATAAAAGAGAAAGAAAGGTAGGGCTGGGGGAGAGATTATAGTGAGGGGGGAAAAGAGAGAGAAAAAGAACCAGACTAAAATAATAGATAGGGCTGGGGGGCAGGGGTATCAATGGAGGTCAGTGAGTTGGATGTTCACGCCAGCAGGTAGGAGGCTACCTAGGCGGGAGATAAGGTATTGCTCCATCGACCTGCGTGTGGCCTCATCTTGACGGTAGAGGAGGCCGTGGACAGACATGTCGGAGTGGGAGTGGTCTGTGGAATTGAAGTGTGTGGCCACAGGGAGATCCCACCACTGCTGGAGGACCGAGTGCCGGTGTTCGGCGAAACGTTCTCCCAGTCTGCAGCGGGTCTCCCCAATGTATAAATGGCCACATCGGGAGCACCGGATACAGTATATCACCCCAGTTGACTCGCAGGTGAAGTGGTGCCTCACCTGAAAGGACTGTCGGGGGCCTGGGATGGTGGTGAGGGAAGAAGTGTGGGGGCAGGTGTAGCACTTCTTCCTTTTGCAGGGATGAGTGCCCGGAGGGAGGTCAGTGGGGAGGGATGGGGGGGATGAATCGACAAGGGTGTCGCGTAGGGAGCAATCCCTGCTGAAAGCCAAGAGTGGGGGGGAGGGGAAGATGTGGTTGGTGGTGGGATCATGTAGGAGGTGGCGGAAGTTACAGAGGATTATACGTTGGATCTGTAGGCTGGTAGGATGATAGGTGAGGACCGGGGGACTCTATCCCTGGTGGGCTGGCAGGGGGATGGGGTGAGGGCAGAGGTGCTTGAAATACGGGAGACACGATGGAGGGCAGAGTTGATAGTGGATGAAGGGAAGCCCCTTTCTTTAAAAAAAAGGAAGACATCTCCTTTGTCCTAGAATGAAAGGCCTCATCCTGAGAGCAGATGCAGTGGAGGCGGAGGAATTGAGAGAAAGGGATTGCATTTTTGCAGGAGACAGGGTTTTTGCACTACTTATTTTAACTATTTAATATACATATATATTATACCTACTGTAATTCTTTTTCTATATTTATCATGTATTTCATTGTACTGCTGCCTTGAAGTTACAATATAAGCCGGTGAAATTAAACCTGATTCTGAAACACACAGTAAAATGCATCATTTGTGTCAATGACCAACACAGTTCGAGGATTGTGCTGGGGTGGGGCAGCCCACAAGCATCACTGTGCTTCCAATGCCAACATAATCAGAGCCTGAATTAGGTTTATTATCACCGGAAAATGTCGTGAAATTTGTTACCTCAGCAGCAGCAGTTCAATGTAATACATAATATAGAAGAAAAAATAAAATAATAATAGAGTAAATCTTATTCAGTATACTTCATATATATGTATATTGGATAGATTAAAAATCATGCAAAAACAGAAACACTATATACAAAAAAAAGGTGAGGAATTGTCCAAGGGTCGGATGGCAGAGGGGAAGAAGCTGTTCCTGAATCGCTGAGTGTGTGCCTTCAGGCTTCTGTACCTCCTACCTGATGGTAACAGTGAGAAAAGGGTATGTCCTGGGTGCTGTACATCCTTAATAATGGACGCTGCCTTTTGGAGACACCACTCCTTGAAGTTATCTTGGGGACTTTGTAAGCTAGTACCCAAGATGGAGCTGACTAGATTTACAATCCTCTGCAGCTCCTTTCGGTCCTATGCAATTGCCCACCCAATACCAGACAGTGACACAGCCTGCCAGTATCCTCTCCATGGTACATCTGTAGAAGTTTTTGAGTGTATTTGTTGACATACCAAATCTCCTCAAACTCCTAATGAAATATAGTAATTTCTTTATAAATTCATCAATAGGTTGGGACCAGGTTAGATCCTCAGAGATCCTGACACCCAGGAACTTGAAGCTGCTCACTTTCTCCACTTCTGATCCCTCTATGAAGATTGGTATGTGTTCCTTCATCTTACCCTTCCGGAAGTCCACAATCAGCTTTTGTCTTACTGATGTTGAATGCCAGGTTGTGGCCGCAGCACCATTCCACTAGTTGGCTTATCTCACTCCTGTACACCCTCTCGTCACCATCTGAGATTCTACTAACAATGGCAATATCATCAGCAAATTTATAGATGGTATTTGAGCTATGCCTAGCCACACAGTCATGTGTATATAGAGAGTAGAGCAGTGGGCTAAGCACACACCCCTGAGGTGCGCCAGTGTTGATCGTCAGCGGGGAGGATATGTTATCATCAATCCGCACAGACTGTGGTCTCCCAGTTAGGAAGTCAAGGATCCAATTGCAGAGGGAGGTACAGAGGCCCAGGTTCAGCAACTTCTCAATCAGGATTGTGGGAATGATGGTATTAAATGCTGAGCTGTAGACAATGAACAGCATCCTGACATAGGTGTTTGTGTTGTCCAGGTGGTCTAAAGCCGTGTGGAGGGCCACTGAAATTACGTCTGCCGCTGACCTATTGTGGCAATAGGCCACAATACATGATAATATAGAAAGAAAATAAGTAAATCAATTACTGTAAGTATATATATGTATATTATTGAATAGATTAAAAATAATGCAAAAAAATAGATCAAAAAAGTATTGAGGTAGTGTTCATGGGTTCAATGTCCATTTAGGAATGGCAGAGGGGAAGGAACTGTTCCTGAATCGCTGAGTGTGTGTCTTCAGGCTTCTGTATCTCCTCTTGATGGTAACAGTGAGAATAATTAGGGCATGCCCTGGGTGAAAACAATGGACATCGCCTTTCTGAGGCACTGCTACTTGAAGATATCTTAGATACTTCGGAAGCTAGTACACAAGATGAAGCTGACTAATTTTACAACTTTCTGTAGCTTATTTCAGTCCTGTGCAGTATCCACCCCCCACCCCTCTCTATACCAGACAGTGATGCAGCCAGTCAGAATGCTCTCCACAGTACATCTGTAGAAGTTTTTCAGTGTTTCAGTTGACAAGACAAATCTCTTCAAAGTTCACTGCAGATGCTGTGGTCAAATCAAGACGTACAAAAAAGCTGGATGAACTCAGCAGGTCGGGCAGCATCCGTTGACTGCTTCTTTCAACGGATGCTGTCCGATCTGCTGAGTTCATCCAGCTTTTTTGTATGTCTCAAATCTCTTCAAACTCCTAAATGAAATATAGCCGCTGTCTTGCCTTCATTATAGCTGCATCGATATGTTGGGACCAGGTTGGATCCTCAGAGGTCTCGACACCCAGGAACTTGAAGCTGCTCACAGCGTGCCCACAACTACATCTTTGGAATGTGGGAAGAAGCCAGAGCTCTTGGAGGAAAACGTAATCATGAGAATGTACAAACTCCTTGCAGCCAGTGGGGGGAATTGAACCCCGATCTTCCAGTCATTGGTACTGTACAGCACTGTGCTAACTCCTACCCTACCGAGCCACCCTCAATCTGCTGGAGGCGATAATGTATCTAAAGTAACAATTTCAGAGCTATCATTGAGCGATTTGAGTTTATAAGGGAGTTTATAGGAAATCGCATTGAAAGATCTTTTTGTGTGTGTGGGCTGAATAACTTTAACGAGCCAGATCTTTGGTATTTACAGATCTTCAGATTAAAAAGTCCACACATGAGGATCAACTAAAGCTCCCAGGGTTTGTTTGTATGGAGATAACCCCCCGTACTGTGGTTGGGAGCAGGGTGGGTTGTGTAAATATAAAGAACTAAAGCAGCTTTTACACTCTGAATGTCCCAAAGTATCTTGCAACTGGTGAACTGCAGATGCTGTTGGAACGCAGGAAATGCAGCAACCCATCTGTGCACAGCAAGATCCCATAGTGGGAGGACTGCCGGCACAGAACACACAAAATAGCAGTGGGATGGGCCTTCTGACCCTTGCAGCTTAGCTCCCGCTATTCAATGCAATTGTGGCCGCTCATCATGATTCACGGAGAAACCAGGAAAACGGTCCATTTAATCACTGTTGAGTCTTGCGGCCACGTCTACTGCATACCCACCATCACTGTCTCGGGGTTTGGGGAAGGAGATGGAGAAAGCAAGACAGAGAAGTCGGGGGGGGGGGGGGGTCAAATAATAAGGCCATAAGTCATGGGAGCATAATTAGTTCATTCAGCCCATCGAGTCTGCTCTGCTATCCCATCTTGGCTGATTTATTATCACACTCAATTCCATTCTCCTGCCTTCTCCCCATAACCATTGACATCCTGCCTAATCAAGCACCTATCAACCTCCACTTTAAACATACCCAATGACTTGGCCTCTCCAGCTGCCTGTTGCAGTAATTCCACATGTTTTCCACCCTCTGGTTAAAGAAATTCCTCTTCATCTCTGTTCTACAGCAATGTCCTTATATTCTGAGGCTGTGCCCCCTGGTCCTAGACTCATTCACCTTAGAAAACATCTTCTCCACATCCACTCTATCTAGGGCTTACAATATTTGATAGATTTCAAAGAGATCCCTCTGTATTCTTCTAAACTCCAGCGAGTACAGGCCCAGAGCCAAATGCTAAACCTTGCACTGACTCTTTCATTGCCAGAATAATTCTCATAAACCTCCTTTGGACTCTTTCCAGTGCCAGCACATCCTTTCTTAGATAAGGGACCAGACCTGCTCACAACATCCCAAGCGAGGTCTGATCAATGCCTTACAAAGCCCCAGCATTACATCCTTGTTTTTACACTCTTGCCCTCTGGAAATGAAAGCTAACATTGCATTTACCTTCCTCACCACAGACTCAACTTGAAATTTAGTATAATGAAGGCAAATGGAATGTTGGCCTTCATTGCTGGAGGGATTGAATTTAAGAGCAGGGAGGTTATGCTGCAGCAGTACAGGATACTGGTGAGGCCGCACCTGGAGTACTGTGTGCAGTCCTGGTCTCCTTACTTGAGGAAGGATATACTGGTTTTGGAGGCGGTGCAGAGGAGGTTCACCAGGTTGATTCCAGAGATGAGGAGATTAGACTGTGAGGACAGACCGACTTACCTGGGACTGTACTCTGGAATTCAGAAAGATGAGAGGAGACCTTATTGAAACATGTAAAATTATGAAAGGCAGGAAAGCTGTTTCCAATGGTAGGTGAGACTAGAACATAACCTCAAGATTCGGGGGGATAACCTCAAGATGTAGGGGACATAACCTCAAGATTCGGGGGGATAAATTTAGGATGGAGATGCGGAGAAACTGCTCTTCCCAGAGAGTGGTGAATCTGTGGAATTCTCTGCCCAATGAAGCAGTGGAAGCTACCTCAGTAAATATATTTAAGACAAGGTTGGATAGATTTTTGCATAGTAGGGGAATTAAAGGTTGTGGGGAAAAGGCAGGTCGGTGGAGATGAGTCCGTGGCCAGATCAGCCATGATCTTATTGAATGGCGGAGCAGGCTCGACGGGCCAGATGGCCGACTTCTGCTCTGATTTCTTATGTTCACATAGGGGAGAGCAGGGAACGGGAGGGCGGTGGGACGTACCTGGGTGGGATGGGTAGTAGACAGAATCAGAGAGGGTAAAGAGAATAATAATCCATTTTCAGTCCTTTATCTCTACCAATCAACTCCCAGTTTCTGTTGGTATTTCCATTCACCCCTCTCCATCATCCTATCACCTCCCCCTCACTTGGATTCACCCATTACCTGCCAGCTTGTGCTCTAACCCTTCCCCTCACCTATTTCTACTGGCCATCCCGCCCCCACCGCCCCCGGCTTTGATTCCAGATGATGTGGACTGTCTATCCGCCTCCACAGATGCTGCATTTTGTTTATGGATCCAAATTCTAGCATCTGCAGATTCTTGTGTCTCCACATAGCAATTCCAGTTGCAGTTATATAGGACCTTGGTCAGACCCCACTTGTAGAGGACTGTGTCCGGTTCTGGTCGCCTCACTACAGGAAGGATGTGGATGCTATAGAGAGAGTGCAGAGGAGATTTACAAGGATGTTGCCTGGATTGGGGGGCATGCCTAAATGAGAATAGATTGAGTGAACTCGGCCTTTTCTCCTTGGAGCGACGAAGGATGAGAGGTGACCTGATAGAGGTGTACAAGATGATGAGAGGCATTGATCGTGTGGATAGTCAGAGGCTTTTTTCCAGAGCTGAAATGTCTAACACAAAGGGACATCGTTTTAAGGTGCTTGGAAAAAGGTACCGAGGGGATGTCAGGGGTAAGATTTTCGTGCGAAGAATGGTGGGTGCATGGAATGCACTGCCGGTAGCGGTGGTGGAAGTGGATACATTAGGGTCTTCCAAGAGCCTCTGAGATAAGTACATGGAGCTTAGAAAAACAGAGGGCTATGTGCTAGGGAAATTCTTAGCAGTCTCTACAGTAGGTTACATGGTCAGCACAACACTGTGGGCCGAAGGGCCTGTAATGTGCTGTTGATTTCTATGTTCTATGTTCCCTCTACTTACAATCTTTAACTAAACTGGCACAGACTCTTTGGGATATACAGAGATATACAAAATTATGAGGGGTATAGATAGGGTAAATGCAAGCAGTCTTCCCCCCCCCCCCCACTGAGTCTGGGTGAGACTAGAACTAGAGGTCATGGGTTAAGGGTGAAAGGTGAAGTACTTAAGGGGGAAATCTTCACTCAGAGGGTGGTGAGAGTATGGAATGAGCTGCCAGCACAAGTGGTTGATTTTCAGCATTTGGCTGGAAGGGGCATGGAGAGCTATGGTCAGGTGCAGATTGATGGGACAGGCAGACTAACAGATCAGCAGGGAATAGATGGGCCGAAGAGCCAATTTCTATGTTGTACTGTTCTATGTGCGTCCCACTTACTATTTTTGTGAGTAAGGATTAATGTGTAGGAATACGCGGTACCACAATGCAACAGCACTCATCGCTCGGCGTTTTTAAGTTTAAACGAATGCTTTTAAAGTTCATTTTATTGTCATTCAACCATACACACGTACACCGCCAAACCATGTTCCTCCGGGCCAAGGTGCAAACTCACACACAATTAACAAATAATAAGGCGCATTCACGACGCAAGTTAAAAAGTAAACAGTATAATGCCACCGGGGCTTCCTATGTGACGAGAACTGAACACATCCCTTTTGTAAAGCGAGGAATGGCTACCTTTGACCTACAGGCTGTTTCACGTGGGCCGAGACCCTGCGGGAATATAATTAATGCTGATGGCCTTCAAGAGGCCGGGTCCCCGCACAGCTGCCACTGTCGAGAGCTCTGGCAGTGAGTGATTAAAGCCAGCTTCACCTGGTACTCACTCCAGCTCAGATCCACAGGCTCTTGGAATGATGCAATTGTCACATTTACATGTTCCATTACCAATGTCACAACAGCAGGCTTTATGCTCTGTGCAAGCGCCCACCTAGAACACTGACACGATGATAATCACACTGAGCCGCTCTTCCACACAGCCTTTGATGCGTCGAGGCTGCTTGCTATTGTGACAAACAACTTGTAAAGAAAATTGCCGAGCATTAAGCTGTCAAACAGTAACTGAAAGACGTAAAGGCTTTCTGGAGATCTGTACGGCAGCGTGGTCGGGTGAGTCAGCCGTCAGTGGGTCCGATGTTCTAAGCTGATGTCAGGAGATGCCCGTGCTATCCTGAACACAAGAGATTCTGCAGATGCTGGAAATCCAGAGCAACGCGCACAAAATGAACTCAGCACGTCAGGCAGCACCGAGACCCTTCGCTTCCATAGATGCTGAGTTCATCCAGCTCTTTTTGCACCTAGTCCTCACCCTACCTCACAGTGGTACCCCACGTGCCTCCTCTTGCAACACCATGGACTTGTCTTTGTTTGGGAAGCCTCCAATCTGATGGCATGAACATCGATTTCTCAAACTTCCAGTAGTGTACCCTCCTCCCACTCCTTCACCATTTTCCATCCCCTTTTCCCCCTCTCACCTTATCTCCTTGCCCACCCATCGCCTCCCTCTGGTGCTCCTCCCCCCTTTTCTTCCTTCCACGGCCATCCGTCTCTTTCACCAATCAACTTCCCAGCTCTTTACTTCATCTTTCCCCCTCCAGGTTTCACCTATCATCTTGTGTTTCTCTCTCTTCTCCCCCCACCTTATAAATCTACTCCTCAGCCTTTCTTCCTCCAGTCCTGCCAAAGGGTTTCAGCCCAAAACATTGACTGTACTCTTTTTCTAGACGCTGCCTGGCCTGCTGAGTTCCTCCAGCATTTTGTGTGTCTTGCTTGTCTCTGATCATGGTTTTCTTTTGCACTAATTGTCTTGGTTTGCTCTTCATTATCTTGCATGACTTTCTTTATATTCTGAATTTTAAAAAAATTGACCTTAAGTTTAAAAAAACCAAAAGACCTTAAACCTTTCTGGTATTAGACAGTTCTGAACTGGGAAAAAGACACCGGCTGTCTACTTTTCTATGCCTCTCATAATCACAAACTTCCACCAGACATCTCCGCAGCCTCCGCCGCTCCAAAGAGAACAACCCCCACATCCCACCTCTCCAAACAGCAGGTGCCTCTAATCTGGTAAAACTCCCCTGCACCCTCTCTAAAGCCTCCACATCTGATGACGGTGGGGAAGAGAACTGAACGCAGTTCTCCTCCTGCAGCCTAACTCGAGTTTTTTAAGACTGCAACAGAAACGGCAATTTCTGAAGGCAAGCACAAACACACCCCTTCTTCAGCACACCATCAACCTGCATAGCTATGGACCTGGGCGCCAAGATCATTCTGTACATGACTCCTGCCGTTAGCCATATACTGAACCTTTACATTTAATCTACCATAGTGGAAAACCTCGCATTTGACTGGTTTAAACTCCATCTGCCTCCTCTCCGCCCATATCTGCAATTGATATCCCACTGTATCCTTTGACAACTTTCTACACCAAAACAAATAAAACACCTAACTTTGTATTGTCTGCAAACTTACTAACCCTTTCATCTAAGTCACATCACACACAGCAAAGGTCCTAGTATGGATCTCGGTGGAACACCAATTGTCACAGACCTTCAGCCAATTATCAACCACTACCCTTCGGGTCAGCCTATCTGGAATCCAAATAGCCAAGTCACAGTAGGTTCCATGAACCTTAATCTTCTGGGCAAGCCCCCATGAGGAAGCTTGTCAAAAGCCACACCAATATCTACATCTACCTGTACGTCAGTGTACACTGCAACATACTTGACGGAAGGTCAGCGTCTTCACAGAGGGGTGAGGAACCCTGGATGCTCCATTTCCATGGCAGCCAGAGGCAGAGAGTGATCTAACAGCCATGCAGAAAGCCGGCTGCTGTGTCCTTATCCCTCCTGGCTGGGTGGTAGAGGGTTCAAGCCCAGCTGCAGACCTTGGAGTGGAGCGGTGCAGCAGCCGACGGTGGACCAACATTTTAGAAACCCGGTGTGTCTGGGATCACATTGTGTCCAACCCCCAGGGATGACACTGTGTGTGCGACCACTAGGAACTGGTGTATCTGGCCCCTATAGTCACAGTAGGGGCAGTCTAGAATGGGAATGAAAGGGTTAACTTTTGAGGAATGTTTGATGGCTCTGGGCCTCCACTCACTGGAGTTTAGAAGAATGGGCGGGGGTGGAATCTCATTAAAACCTACCAACTATTAAAAGGCTTTGATAGAGTTGATGTGGAGAGGATGTTTGCTATCGTGGGGGAGTCTAAGACCAAAGGGCACAGCCTCAGAATACAAGGACTTACCTTCATAACAGTGACGAGGAGGAATTCTGTTAGCCAGAGGGTGGTGAATCTGTGCCACAGACAGCTGTGGAGACCAGGTCATTGGGTTTGATAGGTCCTTGATTAGTGAGGGTGTCAAAGGTTGCAGGGGGGAGGCAGGAGGATGGGGTTGAGAGGGAAAATAAATCAGCCATGATGGAATGGTGGAGCATGCTCGATGGGTCAAATGGCCTGATGTCTTACGGGACCTGGGTGGTGCCAGGCAGAGGTTCTCCCAGCTGTGCCACTCTACAGAACTGGCTCAGGATCTGCCCATGCCCCGAGTACTCTGGCCTTACATGACACAGATGTGAGGCCTTTTCTCACACAGCGCCCAGTGCACTAAACCTAAATCAAACGCATTCCCTCAGCCCAGGCAAATTAAAAACATTTTGTCTGAGCAGAAAATATACACTCGTGCAACTGATTAGCAGCAATAAACCAGCAGGGACCAGCTGAAATAATCAAATTCCCCGGGAGCGGATGCCAGACAATCAGAGCTGATCACTGAGGGCCACCTGACTCCTGACACCGGCCGCCATTTCCCAGATGCCTAATGGAACCGGAGGCCCAAACCTGATTTGCATGTCAGTCATTCATCTTACAGGCCAGGAGTAATATTGAACAAATGGTTAACTTACTCTCGTGGGTAGTGTTCCGAGTTTAACCCTCACACTACCTCATCCCGAACAGAAAGCATTTTAATTAATACATTGTGTTATTTAAAGAATGAATCAAACCAGCAATGAGCTAACAAAACCTACAGACAACTGATTTTTTATTAGAGATGAGCTAATCGGATTTTATGAAACCAGAAACGAGCTATCAAACTAAATTCATTGTTTAAATGAGACTATATAAAACATTTTAACTGTTTTAAAATCCTGGACTATTACAACTTTATATGTTAGTCCATAAAGAGTTGGCTAAAACATTAACTCTTGCACTAATGGATTTTGTAGTTAACCCTTCTATTCCACCAACCTGACTGCCATTTATTGATTTAGATGTAG
This sequence comes from Hypanus sabinus, assembly GCF_030144855.1. NCBI lineage: Eukaryota > Metazoa > Chordata > Chondrichthyes > Myliobatiformes > Dasyatidae > Hypanus > Hypanus sabinus. Next base: position 171,888,119 of record NC_082711.1, read on the forward strand.
CTCCAGGTAGGACTTTCCACCCTTCGAACCACACCGCACAGCAAACCCCCGATTTAACGCAATTAATCACACAACAATTTACAATTACCACCCAGCATGTCTTTGGACAGTGGGAGGAAACTGGAGCACCTGGAGGAAACCCATGGGAAGGACGTACAAACTCCTTACAGGCAGCAGCGGGAACTGAACACGGGTCGCCTGCACCCTAAAGCATCCTGCTGACCACTGCGCTACCGTGCTGTCCCATCACATAAGCGGAGTAGTGCGGTGCTTTATGGAGCAAGCCCTCATAGAGTTCAATCCCGCCGCTGCCCGTACAGAGTTTGTATGCTGTCCCCGTGACTGCGCAAGTTTCAAAGGCATACGGGTTCAGATCAGCGAGTTGCGGGAATGCTACTTTGCTACTGGGAGCATGGTGATTTTCGAAGAGAGCCCCCACAAACATCCCAGTCTCTGGTGGTTGCTGATGCAAACATCACATTTCACTACGTGTTTCGACGTACGCGTGAAGTAAAGCCGATCTTTATCTTTAACATCACGTATCCCTTTTATTACCCATCGTTTTAACCCTCCCATTATACTTTTTGTACTGCTAACCCTTTCAGCTCTTTCATCATTTTGTCCTGTACTGTGTTGATGTTAACCCTTTCTTGGTAGGCCATCCTGAGTGACACCTACCCACAATGCCACATCCCGTGCAGTATTCCGGAGTTAGGGACAGCTATCCGGAGGCTCAGATTCAGATTTATTTATCACAGGTACATCGAAACGTTACCGCACCAACATAGCACGCCCACAACTTACTAACCCAAACCTGTACATCTTTCGTACGTGGGAGGAAATTTGCTGCTGCAAGTTCCAGCACCAACCTAGCATGCCCACAATTCTTAGCAGGACAAGAATTAGCAGAACCTGTGCAGGACCACAGCAAAACAACCTCCTTCCCCACCCTCCAATTCGAGGACCGCCTGTATCCAGCCTTCTAGTCCTTGACCCCGACCTCTCAGACACCAGGCCCCCAGCCTTGGGAGGTTTGTAATGAATTATAGATAAGAACAGGCTCGTACTGCCCACGGTTTCCATACCAACCGGGAAGCCCATCTACACTTCCCTGCATTAGACACATATGTTGTGAAATTTGTTGTTTTGGGCAGCAGTAAGGTGCAGAAGCACAAGAAATTACAAAATTAATAAACTGCACAAAAGGGAACAAAATAGGGTAGTGTTCATGAACCGTTTAGAAATTGGTGGAGGGGAAGAAGCTACTCTTTAAACATCAAATGTGGGTCTTCAGGCTCCTGTACTTCATCCCCAAGAAGAGGACATGGCCTGGATGGTGAAGACTCCACCTTGGGTTGGTGCAGGCTGAGTCTAGAATCCTCTAGAGCAAGGATTCCCCACCTGGGGTCCACAGGCCCTTTGGTGAATGGCGTAAAAAAAGATTGGGGTCCGCCGCTCTGGAGCTGCTGTTCATCTGTAGAAAATTGCAAGGTTTCCCCACCCACTCTCTCTGTGCACATCTCTAAGTTATTTTGTCTCAGGATTACTGCGTGAGATACTGAATTTGGAAAAGTAAGTAGCCCACTGCAGTGATCAACAGAACTATACCCAACAGCAAAGGCCATCTCGATCTCATTCTCACCACCTCTGGCCGTTTATTTACTGAGATACAATGCAGAATAGGCCCTTCTGACACCTTGAGCCCAGCAACTCCCCCAATTTCACCCGGGCCTAATCACAGGACAACTTTACAATGACCAATTAACCTAGCAGCTGGTACGTCTTTGGAATGTGTGAGGAAACCGGAGAAACCCACACGGTCACGGGGAGAAGGTATAAACATTGGCCCAATTTACGGAACTCCCTCCATTTAGACTGCTTCTTTCCTGACTTGTCAATCATTCTGCTTCCTATTGATCATCTAGTCAATGCCCCAGTGATTACAGTACGAGGTCCCCACAGAACAGACCTTCAAGCACTAAGCAGTCATACTGTAGAACCAGAGAGAATGAGGGCCGGTAGCCCCCCACCCCATGGGATCAGCTGGATCAGAGGTCTGTGCAGGCAGGAGGCACGAGGGCTGGTGACCTCGGGGCTCAGGGCCCTGTCAGTGACAAATGGCGGGGTCGGTATCGAAGACTGAAGCCGGATGGTCGATTGGGAACCTAGAAGTGGAGGCCCGATGACCGAAGCCCCGGGCCTACGAGTCAACTGGGGGAGTCGGGAGCCCACGTCCAATGGAGGCTGGAGGCCCTGAGGCGGCCTGCCCAGGGGTTGGAGGAGTGTGAGTGTGTGTGAGCGAGGGAGGAATGGGGCTTGTTTTGCTATTGCTAGCATTGCTTTTATCCTGCTGAACGTTGTAGGCGTTTTTATGCGGCTGCCGAAGTATGCGGCAACACTTAGGCCGTGTTGGTTGTTAACGCAAACGACACATTTCACTGTATGTTTCAATGTACGCGTGATAAATAAGTGAACCTGAACCCAAGCCGACAGATTCCTCTTGCATCATTTACACGAACAAGGCCCTGCAGAGTTAATATTCCTCATGTAAGTGCTCAACAGGAAATGCCTTGTGGTTTCAAAGCCAAGATCCACAACTGGAGAGATACAAGTAAGCGTTTAACTTCCTTTTTGCTAATTGAATAAAAACATTTTTTCAAGCTTGCACTTTGCAAACTTTGGGAGCCCCTGCTCGGGACCAGATAAAACACACTCACATGTTCCGTGCCTGGCCTTGGCACCAAGAATTCCCAAATCATGCAGACTGTAAGTTGACACCACTGTTTTTACCGCTGGCCACACTTTCTGCTGCCAGAACTCTATGCTCTGGAATTCTCTCCCCTGACCACTCTGTCCCACAATCCTCATTCAAATCTCTCTATTGGCCTTCATTAATCAGAGTTCTGAACACAGGAGTTGGGATGTTATGTTCGAGGTAAAATCATTATCAAAGTACGTACGGACCGCTATGTATCACCCACACATTCACTTTCCTGTAGGCACTCACAGCAGAAATACAACAGAAGCAAAGAAAAAACACAAAGGCTGACAAACGACCAGGATGCAAAAGACAAAGAGTGCAAATACATAAAAAAAACGAGAATTCATAAATAAATAATACTGAGAACATGTTGAAGTTGCACAAGATGTCAGGGAGGCTGAACTTGGGAGCGTTGAATCAATCAGAATCACAATGAAAATCAGATTCATCATCGACACATTTCATGAAATTTGTTGTTTTGTGGTAGTGGTACATTGCAAGACACAAAATGTGCTATTATAACAAGATGTGTAAATATATATATTGCATCTTATACCTACACATACATGACACCCGCTGATTTACACTTACACATACATAAAACACCCACATTCACACACACCTATGCAAACATAAATCCCATAAACTCCCATAGACATCCACACACACTGGCCTATAATCTCTCAATCACACAATACTTACTCTTCTCACACATAAAACTTGTACACACCAAATATTCACACACACTCACCCATCTGTGCAGTGATATTCACACACACACCCGTCTGTACAGTGATGTTGTGAAAGACAAAGGAAAACTCAGTCACAGCATTGATACCAGAACAAAGGCCCCTCTCCACATCTGCACAAGGCATCTAGCCTACAGCCGACAATTCAAAGTGGTATCTCAACCACTAGCACTTTCACCGGACTCAATGACTTCCAGCTGTTCCATCCTGATGCCCATCCCACAATGCAATACTGGATCAAGCCTCGGACCAGACTGAACAAACTCCAGCTGTTCCTCACTGATCTCCTGATGCCCATCCCACAATGCAATATTAGACCACACCTGTCACAGTGCCCAAAACCATCCCTGTCCCAGTTTATAAGCCAATAAGCCATAGGAGCAGAATTAGGCCATTTGGCCCATCGAGTTTGCTCTGTCAGTTCATCATGGCTGATCCATTTCCCTCTCAACCCCATTCTCCTGTCTTCTCACTGTAACTATTCACCCCCTGACTAATCAAGAAATTGTCAACTTCTGCCTTAAGTACCCCCAATGACCTGGCCTCCACAGCCACCTGAGGCAACAAATTCCACAGATTCACCAGCCTCTAGCCAAAAAAAATCCCTCTTCATCTCCATTCTAAATGGACATCTCTCTATTCTGATGTGGTGTCCTCTGGTCCTAGACTCTCTCTGACTATAAAAAAACATCTTCACATCCACTCTATCTAGCCCTTTCAAGATCTGATGGTTTTCAATAAGAGCCCCTTCCATTCTTCTAAATTCCAGTGAGTACAGACCCAGAGTCATCAAACACTCCTCATCTGAAAACCCTCTCTTACCCGGAATCATTCTCACGAACCTCCTTTGAACCCTCTACAATGTCAGCACATCCTTTCTTAAACTTCCCATAGTACTCCAAGTGAGGGCTCACCAGTGCCTTATAAAGCCTCATAGGGGGGAATGTCTGGAGTAGTTTTTTTTTACACGGAGTGGTGAGTGTGTGGAACGCGCTGCCAGAGGTGGTGTTACAGGCAGATACATTAGGGACAATTAGGAGACTCCTTGGCGCATGGATGATAAAAAATTGGAGCGCTGTGTGAGATGGAAGAGTTAAGATTGACCTTAGAGTAATAGGTTAAAAAATCAGTGCAACGTCGTGAGCCAAAGAGCCTGTACTGTTCTGTGTTCTATCTGCTGTTGAAACCCACTGCCCCTGACTATTGCTCCCTCAGTCCCTCTCCAAACTTCTACTACCTGTATCCAAACTCACTGCAAGTTCCTTTCACCCACCGCCCCTCACTATCCTCCAGCAGCTTCTGCCCAGCGAGCAAAGTTTCACCTCCTTGATAAAACCCTTGCTCTTGGCCCTCCCACCTCTGCACTCTCTCCCCACCCACCCCCCAGCTCTAAACCCATCCCAGACCTCCCCACTGATCTGAGATTAACAGTGAGGCCAACAGCTGCCCTGTCCCTAAGCTCTGAAATTCCTTCCCTGGACCTCGCCCCCCTCACTCCCTTCACGAGCTTTGGAACACCTGTCCCAAACTCTTCTTATACTACATTTTAACGGAGTGAAGTCAAGCACTCACAAAGCAACTCAGAACAATTCACAACTTGAAAAGGGGCTAAACAAATGTAACCTGACTAGAGTCGTACAGCACTGAAACAGGCCATTTGGCCCATCCGGCCTAGACCAACCTTTAAATACATACTATCCTGTACCAGCACTTTAAGCTGGAAAGAGTGGAACGGAAATGAATGAGAATATCGCCAGGAGCCAGAGGCCTGAGTTATTGGAGGAGGGGCAGGCTGGGACTTTATCCTCTGGAGTGCAAGAATCTGGGAGATGACATTATAGAGGAGCAGAAAACCATGCGTGGCACAGATAGAGTGAATAGAATCAGAGGAAAGTACAGCATAGAAACAGGCCCTTCAGCCCATCTAGTCTGTGCCAAACCATTTAAACTGACTACTCTCAGAATGTAATGTTTCTTTCCTCCAAGGAAAGGGAATTAAAAATTAGAGGGCATATGTTTAGGGTGGGGGGGGGGGATTTAAAAGGGCCTGAGGTGAAACTTCTTCATGGTCTGTACATGGAATGAGCTGCCAGAGGTAGCTGTTGAATAGGTACCTTGCTCATGAAATATCGTCCCACTCCCAGCAAGGACGAGGCTAGACTAAAGCACAGTGACTTTCCCCGAGCAGTAAGGCTGATCAACACCTCCACCCACTAACTCAACACTCCACCTCTACTTTATCATTTCCTGTCAGTCACCTTATGAACCGACTGCCTGGGTTGGGACAAACAGTCATATGGTTACCATGGAGACGATGGACATTCCTTCTGCTTTTCAGGAACAGGACAACTATATGGTCCCATTTTCACCACTGCAGGTGTCATTGGTTGCTGCGTTAACTTAATAAATATTACCTGCTTCCACACAAAGAATAGCCACAGTTTAGGCAAATTGACACTTGCTGGAATAAATTGTGATCAGGAGTTCATGCACAGGATGTCAACTTCCGATTCAAAAGATTCCTGAGGTTGAGGTTCCTTTCATTCTCTTCATTATGCACATATCTTGTTAAATTCTCTTGGGAAAAGCTTATGTTTTTATTCAATGTCACCTTGACTATTTTATAAAACCAAATTCTGATAGCTTCCATGGTTCAGTTGCTACGCGGTACAAAAATTCTAAGCAGCTTCTAGAGTAGGGTACATGGTCAGCACAACATTGTGGGCCAAAGGGCCTGTAATGTGCTGTGGATTTTCTATGTTTTTTTTTGTGTACAGGCACGCTGTGCCTAGAGCCACTTCATGGACACACAGTCAATCTATGTATTTAAAATCTTATGTATTTATATTTACTGTCTTTTTTATTATTGTGTTTTTTTACACTGCATCTGATCCAGAGTAATAATTATTTCATTCTCCTTTATGCTTGTGTACAGGAAATGATGTTAAACATTAAATAATGACATCTGAAAGACAATAGGGCAGGTACATGGATAGGAAATGTTCTGAGGGATAATTAGATAAACACTAACAAATGGGATAACCTTAGATGGGTATCTTGATTGGAACAAGACAAATTAGGCCAAAGGGCCTGCTTTAGGTGCTTTAGGAGACTACTACACTTGATCTTTCACACCCCCCCCCCCCACAGCAGGTACAAAGAAATACAATAAAATCAATGAACAATTACACACAAACAATGTGCAAAAGGTGACAATTGTGTAAAAACTAAAAGTAATATTGAGAACTTGAGTTGTAGAGTCCATAGGTTGTGGAATCAGTTTATTGTTGAGCCGAGTGAAGTTATCCACGCTGGTTCAGGAGCCTATGTTCTATACTCTCCTGTGAATGCCTGCAAGAACATGAAAATCAGCATAGTATATGGTGACATACATGAACTTTTATAGTTGAGGGTTGGCATTTTGTATGTGTTGCCCAAGAGTTCAGGCGTCTGCAGAATCTCGCATTTACAAATTGATTTTTGCTGTGGTTTGAATGAACTCTCGACTTGGCGAGTCACTAGTAGCAGTCTGTGTGAAGATAAGAGTTAAACACATGTGCAGTGTAACTACATAGCTCTCTCCCCCCACTCAGCAGCGAAGTCAATTAAACAACGACTTTACTACCAATCATTTCCTGCTCCACCTCTCCCTGCTTCACGGCCTCTTTTCAACTTCGCTGACATCCTTACAATGTTTAGTAAAAACACACCGTGACCCCTCCGCAATCCCTCCTCCCAGGAGAATTCGCCTTTCCCACACAGAGGTATCGCCTGACATTTTACGACCTCCGCAGCCTTCCAGTTTCCACTAGGTATATTGCTACAGGAAATGTTCAGCACGTATCACAGATTACTTGGCCTTTTTACCACGAGTTTTACACACAATAACAATGGGAAAGAACAAACTTATTCAACACTTGACAGCCATTTGAAAACAAGTCTCCAGAGTGAGTCTTACTTGAGCCAATAAAAAGGGAGGTGTAAGTGGAGCAGCCAGTGTAAGGCTGAGGCTCAACAGGCTTGGGCAAGCACAGGCAGAGGATCCAAGGAAGCTTCTGGAAAGTTTTCCCCTTTCTTTCTTTGTCTATTAACACATAACTATTGAGATAGTGGTATATTCTCTGTGAGAGATGTAGGAGCTCTGGGAGACCACTAGTCTCCCTGATAACTACATCTGCACAAAATGCATTGAGATATGCATCTCCCTAGAGGCGATGTTTAGGAACTGGAGCCGGGGCTCTTTGACCTTCAGCCCACACGGGAGAATGAGGAGATCACAGATAGGGGTAACTGCATCCCTGCAGCTCCTAAGCTGGAGGAACCAGGTACCTGAGCAACTATCAGGAGAGGGAAAAGCCAGTGCAGAGTCCCCCTTTGACCGTTCCCCTCAATAGTATATTGATTTGGATACTGTTTTGGTGGATGATCTACCAGGGGAAGCTGCAGGGACTGGGTCTCTGGCTCTGCGTCTCAGCGGGGAAGGGGACAGAAGAGGAGTGCAGCAGTGAGAAAGGATTCCATAACTGGAGGAAGAGAGAGGAGTGAAAGTAAATAAGTGAAAACCACATCCGGATGGCATTTTGCCTCCCAGGTGCCAGGGTCAGAGACGTCTCAGACCATGCCCACAGCATTTTAAAGGGGGAGGGCAAGCAGTCAGAAGTCATTTTGGTACCAACGACATCTACATGAAACACTGTTGTAGGAAAGAAGCATGTATCATTAGACAGCCTCACCACCTAGGCCAGGCTCTCTTCTCACTGCTACCATCAGGTAGAAGGTGGAAGAGCCTCAGGACCCTCATCACCAGGTTCAAGAACAGTTATTACCCCTCAACCATCAGGCTCTTGAACAAAAGGGGATAACTACACTCACTTAACTATCCATTGAAATGCTCCCACAACCAATGATCTCACTTCAACGACTCTTTATCCCATTATCTCATTATTTATTGCTACGAGGGGTGATTGCTACGAAGTTTGTGGGCCTAACGGAGAAAGAGTCAATTTTAGAAAACCTAGCACATTTATTTTTCAACATAGTCCCCTCCTACATTTACACACTTAGTCCAGCGGTCGTGGAGCATACGGATCTTGGACCTCCAGAAAGTGCCCACAGCGGGGTGATTGATAGGTTTGTGGCCTAAGGTAGGAGGAGATGAGTGATACAGCTCTCGTTACATGTACATGCAGGTCAATTCTTTGAGTCATTATGCATCAAGTTTGAAATTAATACCTCATCTCTTTCTACCAAGTCCATCATGGGTAAAGCCCTCTCCAACACTGAGCGCACCTGCACAGAGATTTGTCGCAGGAAAGAAGTATCCATCGTCAGGGACCCCTACCACCCAGGCCACGCTCTCTTCTCACTGCTGCCTCAGGAACCACATCACCACCAGCTTCAGGAACAGACAACCATCAGGCTCTTGAACCAGAGGGGATAACTTTACTCGCCCCATCACTAAACCGTTCCCTCAACCTATGGACTCACTTTCAATGGCTCAGCATCTCAGGTTCTAGACATTTGTGGTTTATTTTTTTTCTTTTGTCTTTACACACTGGCAGTTTGTTCATCCCACTGGGTGCAGTCTTTCATCGATTCTATCGCGTCTCTTGGATTTACTGTGAATGCTCACAAAGAAACGAACCTCAGGGTTGTATATGATGACATTCATGTACCTTGTTAATAAACTTATTCTGGACACTTTCCAGCACCACTGCCCCAGGTTCAATTCCTGCCACTGAATGTAAGGAGTCTGTACATTCTCCCCACGACCATGTGGGTCTCCTCCAAATATTCCAGTTTCCTTCCCACGGTCCAAAGACGTACGGCATAGGGTTAGAAAGTTGTGGGTGTGCTATGTCGGGACCAGAAGGGTGGTGACTCTTGTCGGCTGCCCCCAGCACGTCCTCAGACTGCGTTGGTCGTTGATTCTAACGACCCATTTCACAGTCTGCTTCGATGTACATGTGACAAATAAAGCTAATCTTGAAAGGGAAAAGTACACATATACTCACCTGCCTCTGTGTAAAATAAGTTCCTATTAAATCCCTCCCCTCCCACCTTAAACCCATGTCTTTTGGTACTTGATTCCCCAACCCTGGGGAAACTAACTAGGCATACACACCCAATCTACGTCCTCCTCAACTTGACACTCCTCTAGACGACCCGCTCTCCACTTCCAAACCTTTCTGAGGTCACCCTTTTAATGCGAGCGGTGGAAAACTTAGTGGCAAGTCTTTTTTTAAAAACAGAGTGAAACACACTGCTGGGGTGGTGGTAGAGGCACATTTAAGACACTTTAGACAGACACACAGATGAAAGAAAAATGGAGGGTTATGCAAGAGGAAGGGTTAGATTGATCTTGGAGTAGGCTTCTATAAGTCAGCATATCATGGGCCAAAGGGCCCATACTGTGAGGTACTGCTCTGTGTGTGATCTTTGTGCCCCTCCAAATCTGCTTTGCTGAACTTAACCCTACATCCGCCAAGACCTAAAGACCCCGTGTAAATTCCAACCAACCAATAGGTCACAAAGCAAACAATAGGGACATTTAAGAGAGTCTTGGATAGGCAAATGAGTGATAGAAAACTGGAAAGCTATGGAGAAAGGAAGGGTCAGATCAGGGGTCCACAGACCCCTTACTCAATGGTATTGGTACATGGCGTAAAAAAGGTTGGGAACTCCTGGGTTAGACTGATCTTGGAGTGGGTTAAAGGTGAGTACAAGATGGGCTGAGGGGACTGTACCGTACTGGAGTGCTCTATGTTCTATATTCCAGGGCTCGAAGCAAGTAATTGACTCATCTCTGAGACACACTGCACATTGAGACAAGCAAACAGAAGCAGAAGGCGGCCACTTGGCCCCTCAACTCTGCCCTGCCATTCCACATGATCCTGGCTGATCTGCCCCAAGCCTCACCTCCTCTTCTGTGCCCACTCGAGTTGGGCAGGCAGTGCTCTGGTCCCATCAGGGTTAGGCTGATCTTTCAAGTGAAAAGGTAGGCCCAACAGTCTGTAACGTTCTATGTTAAAACTCCCACACTCCGCTTAGCCACAGCAGCGGAACCCAGCTGCAAATGTCAGGTGCGCACTGCACTTCTGTAAGGATGCTGCAGATTATTACCTTCCGCGTATGGTCGGTAATACGGCACTGCTTAACCCAAGTAAACGCACGCAGAGCCGCCCTTCGCCGGGCAACACCTTTGCTGGGTGTTTAAGCTGTAACTTTAGCAGGCCGCGTATCAGCCAGCTGCTCTCTGCACACTCTTCCAGATGCTGCGGGTCACATCAAAGCACAGGAAGAGGTCGTGCAGGTCAGTGGTGCCGAGTATAGTTACAGAATCTCCCTGCCGCCATCAGGAAGGTGGTACAGCAGCCTCAAGACTCTCAACACAACAATCAGGCTCTTGAGCCAAAGGGAGTAACTTCACTTGCCCCATCACTGATACGTTCCCACAACCTACGGACTCACTTTCAAGGACTCCTCATCTCACGTTCTTGATATTTATTGCTTATTTTTTATTATTACTGTTTTTCTTTTCCTATTTGCACAGTTTGTTGTTTTCTGCACACTGGCTGTTCGTCCATCTTTGCTCTGTGCGGTCTTTCATTGACTCAGTTGTGTTACTTTGTAGTTACTGAGAATGCCCGCAAGAAAATGAATCTCGGGGTTGTGTATGTTGACATATTTGTACGTTGAAAATAAATTTACTTTGAACTTTGAGATTCATTTATTAAATGTACATCGAAACACACCGTGAAATGGATTGTTTGCTTTAATGACACAAACACCACAAGGATGTGCTGGGGACAGCCCACAAGTATTTGCCACACATTCCACCGCACGTCCATAACTCTTCAATTACTGCCCCCCGACCTCTAACTCCCACTCATCCCTTCCTTGACTCCCCGCACTGTCCTCAAAACCGTCCCTATGAACCATATCCGAGCCACAAACTAGATGGACGTCACAGCTTGGCGCCATCTTGACCAGATGAAACTTAATAGACTTTATCTTTGAGGTAAAAACTCCCCCATCACCCTATCGCAGATGTTGCTTGACCCACCAAGATCCCCCAGCAACAGTAATGAACTCAAGGGGTCAGGAGGTATCTGTGGAGAGAAATGGGTCATCTACATTTTGGGTCGAGACCCTTCACGTGGACCCTTCTTGAAGAGTTCCGACAGTGGAGTGTTTTTTTTTGCTTCAATTTAATAAACACGGTTGAGAATTTCCAGTTAGGTGTCTGGTACAGGTACTTTGAACAGAGATACAAGGGGCTCCATTCAGTACGGCCACACACGTTGAGTAATGGCAGCGATCTCGGAGGTCATTAATCTGAGGGTGTGTCTCTCCCCCCCACCCCCTTCCTCCCTCCTTCCTCCATTCCAAACTTTTCCTTAAAAATTCCCTGAAAGGGCGCAGACTGAGGGTCACCCCTCCCAAATGACAACAGTGACTGTACTGACTGCTGAGGCCTATGGGGGTGTCCTGAGGTGGGGCAGGGGAGCAGAAATACAAGGTTGCCTTGCCTCCTATTCAGCGCACATCCTTTTAACTCGCATTCCAGGCATTTAAAATAAATTCTTTGTGTTTGTGACTTTGCTGTGAACTGTATGTTCCTGTTGGTTTGCGGGGCTGTCTGGTTAACATCCATTCACAGTCCTCCACACATCGTTTTACCCTTCCCCGGGCTCCCTCCGGCTTTAATAAAATGCTCCTTTTTTGGGAAAAGAAAAGCCTTTGTTCTTTAAGGGGCCGTGGCTCGAACATATTGGTTTATAATTTATGAAGAGCGACATCCCAGGGGAGTTAGTGCAGGGGCTGCATGTTTCGGAATGACACGGCCCTGAAGAAGGAAAACCATCTGTTGTGAAGGCCCTTTGTGAACGAGAGCTTGCTGAGCAAAAAACCGATGTCTGCGTGTTCACTACTCTGACCTGTGCCACAGTCAGACAGGGCTGCCAGAACCAGTAACATTCAGAGCCGCCTCGGACGTTCTCGCACGCAAATAAAAAAATCAAAAACTCCAGGCTATTGTCATATGCGCAAGTATACGTTCAGTGGTACAGCGGTGGAATCTGCTGTTGGTCTTCTGCTGCTGTAGCCCAACCACTCCAAGGTTCACGCAAAAAATGCTGGTGGAACATAGCAGGCCAGGCAGCATCTATAGGGAGAAGCACTGTCGACGTTTTGGGCCCCAGACCCTTCGTCAGGACTAACTGAAGGAAAAGATAGTGTTGTAGCAGTGTGCTACACGCAGCGCTGAAATAACGACAGGGAGTCTGTAAACTGCAGTTAAAGAAGATTTTATTCGAACTTTGCAGCTTCGCTTTAAAGTCTCCCTGATCCCGCCCTCCCCAGGCGTGGATGCTGCAGGAGGCACGTATTCACAGCCCCGCGCGAGCTTTTCCCTTTGTTGGTGAAGCAGACCTGACGCCCTTTTGGGACTGGCCTTTATCCCGGCGCGCTGGCTATTTGTGAGCCGGTTCGAGTGCGCTAGGAAGTGGGTCACCACAGTATCCTCTTACTATCTTTCCTTTCAGTTTTTCCTGACGAAGGGTCTCAGCCCGAAACATCAGCAATGCTTCTCCCTGTGTGTGCTGCCTGGCCTGCTGCGTTCCACCAGCTTTTTGTGTGTGTTGCTTGAATTTCCAGCATCTGCAGATTTCCTCGTGTCCACTTCAAGGTTTGACGTGTTGTGCGTTCAGACACGCTCTTCTGCACGGCGCTGTTGTAACGTGTGGTTATTTGAGTTACTGTCACCTTCCTGTCAGCGTGAACCTGCCTGCGGAGAGCAAAGGATATGGCAAGGCACAGAAGATGTCATGGTCATCTGCTGCGACCAAGGGAGGTCCCGGTCTGTGCACTGGACCTGGACTTCGGAGGCTGAGAGAGTGGACCCCAGCTTTCCCCCTGTAAAAACCCTCCGACACAGGTTTTGTGCCCTCGCCGGGCACAACGGACATGTTAAAAGACATCCAGAGAAGCACTTACATCAATCACTAAGGTTCTGACCAGGCGCTGGGAAGCAGATTTAGTAAAGATGGTTACTTGACAGTTGGCACAATTCTGGTGGGCTGTACTCTGTGACTTTCAATCAAAATTCCTACTGCCTTGCTTTTGTATGAATGAGGTGAATTGTGCTTAAAAAAAATAATCAAAGCCCTCAGAGATCCCTGACCAGTCACAGGGGCAGGTACGTACAAGTAGGGACACTACTGTACAGAAACCCACGTGGCCACGGGGGAGAACATGCAGACTGCGGTGGAACTGAACTCGGATCGTTGGCGTTGTGACACCATTACGCTAGCCCTTTTTATTTTAAATGCACTCTCTTCCACGCTGTGCGACTCTGAAGCCCTCTTTGACACTGCTAAACTCACACCTTTGGTAAAGCGTCCTTTCCTTACCCAAGCTAACAATCCTAAACTCATCTAAGTCAGTGATAATGAGTTCGATTCTGACTCAGATTTATGAATCAAAACAAGCAGCGATAAAATCGAAAAAAAAAGGTTTACCATCAGGCACAGAGATAGTGACCAAAATCACTCCTTAGTGCTGTGTCACAAGGTCGCACGTTATTCACTTTATAACAGAATCCACGGGGTTATCTAAACTTGTAACTGCACAGGCACCCCCGAGAGGGTCTGAACTGTCAGCAGCCGCAGAGATAACAGTAGATTTTATCCCAGTTTCTAATGGCAATGAGATAGATTGCCCAACCCGGCTTGGACTAGGTTGGCTGCCACTGTCAGTGTTATGGATGGTGCAATAAGCCAGCAGCGTTATTAAAGCACGGATTCCACAATTCCTTAAACAGAGTGGGAAGGGTGGAGGGGTGGGGAAGGAGGAGGGAAGACCAATTCCGGTGCTGTTCTGTAAGGAGCCTCCGTACGTTCTCCTGGTGGGATTTCCCAAGGCCCCCAGCTCCCTCCCACAATCCGGAGACGTAGCGGGTAGGTTAATTGTAAATTGTCCTGTGATCAGGTTAGGGTTAATCAGGTTTAACGAGTGTTGTTGGGATGGCGTGGAAACACCTACTCCGCGTTGTATCGCTAAAAAAAAAAGCTAAAATGGCCAGTTCCCGTCACAATGGTCGAGAGCTTCTGGCTGTAAAACCCATGGAATTTTTGTAGTGAACACTAGCTAAAGCCCACATTCTGCTCCCACTCAGTAATGCGAGTATCCAGTGAGAACTTGCTCATTCACTGAAAGGGTCGTCACAGTGTTCACTGCTGGAGCCTGTGCAGGAACCCCTACTTTGAATGATAACCGACTGAACGCGGTGAAGAATGATTTGACGCTGAGCTAAGTGGAGTCAGACAAGACTAAAGAAGAATTAGGCCATTTGACCCATCAAGTCTGTTCCGCCATTTCATCATGGCTGATCCATTTTCCCTCTCAGATGCAATCTCCTGCCTTCTTCCCGTATCCCTTCATGCCCTGACCAATCAAGAATCTATCAACCTCTGCCTTATCTATACCCAGTGACTTGGCTTCCACAGCCACCCTCCACAGATTCACCACTCTCTGGCTAAAGAACAGAAAGAGGCCCTTTGGCCCAAGATTCCCATCAAAGCTAGTCCCAATTTATGCACAGCAAGCCCCCACCTACAGAAATACCGTGGTAATTCCATCAGACATTTCTATGAAGACACTATTTGTGTCCTGAATGACGATCAGGACATCGGGAAAATCTGTGCTGTTCTACCACAACCACCTGGGCAGAACACTGGCCCCTGGTTTGCCTTGTCTCCTGAAAGGTAGCACAGCTGACAATAAAATTAATGAGGAACTCAGTGGACTGGGCAGCATCTATGGACAGAAACAACAATCAATGTTTCAGGTTGAGATTCTTCATCGGGACCGGAAAGAGGGGAGATAGCCAGTATGAAAAGGTGTTCAAGAGCACCATGGGCACTATCTCAATATTTTCACTCCCATTCTTTGCACTACTTTTTATGCATGTGTTTCTTATTGTAATTTATAGCATACTGCATGTATTGCACTGTACTGCAGCCGCAAAGTGACAATTTTCATGCCATATGTCAGCGATAACAAACCCATTCCGATTCAGGAGCTGGGAAACGATAGGTGGAAGTGACAAAGGGCTGAAGAAGCATAATCTGATAGAAGGGACCAGCCGACCATGGAATAAAGGGAAAGAGATGGGGAGGGTTCTCCTGGAAGGAAAACCTCTTGTTCCACCCTTTCCCCCACTTTTTACAATGGCCATCTTCCTTCCCAGTCCTGATGAAGCAAAGGGGATAACTGCACTTGCCCCGTTGCTGAACTCTTTCCCACACTTCCAAACACTCTTCATCTCACGTCCTCAAAATTTGCTGCTTATTTATTATTTATTTCCGTATTTACACAGTTTGTCGTTACCTGCACCCTGGCTGAACATCCACATTGGGCAGTCTTTCATCGACTCTGTTATGGTGATTATTCTATAGATTTATGGAGTACGCCACAAGAAAATGAATCTCAGAGTTGTATATGGCAACAGATAAGTAAATTGTACTTTGAAGGGCCTCAACCTGAAACACTGACTGTCCATTTCACTCTGTTGAAGCTGCCTGACCGACTGAATCCCTCCAGCATTTTGTGTCCTCTCACAGCATCAGCAGAATCTCGCGTGTCTCCAATAAAACCCAGAAGCAATCTTGTTGACGATGACCATGTACTTACCAGATTAATCTGGATCATAAACATCCTTCCACATCCAGTCTGGGCTAGATACGACCCCGGACCTATCCCTGTCCTCTGAAATACCCCAATGCGGAATTCAGTTCCGGGGTGATTATGATTGGAGGTTAAATGGTCACCCTTCCTGTGATTCCCCATGTCCCCTAAATGGTTTCTCCACGTAACCTTTGACGCCTTGATTGATCAAGAACCTATCAACCTCCATTTTGAATATACCCAACGACTTGGCTTCCTCAGCCATCTGTGGTAATACATCCGGAGATTCCCCACCCTCTGGTCAAAGAAATTCTCCCTCACCTCTGCTCTCAAGAACAACCTTTGTATTCTTATCCTACTCAAGATCAATCTAACACTTCACTCCTACATAGTCCTCCATTTTTCTATCATCCATGAGCCAGAAACTGCACAATGCTGCGTGTGAAGCTGGGTCAGATGATTCTGGTGGGTCTGGGTGAGTCAGACCGTCTAATTCGTGTTGAACTGTTGCTCTGCCTACTCCTTTCAACTTGCATGTGAACCAAACCCCTCCCATCCCTGTACATAGCGGGGAGACTGCGTGGGTCGAAGTGACTTTGTACCCACCTATCCGGGTCTGGTGGGTCAGTCTACCCGAGGGTGTCTGTACGTTTCTATCAGACAGCGGGTGCACCCGGCAAGGTCAGTCAGCACTCACCTGTCTCAATCAGAATCCCAAGCTTCAAGGACGAGCACTGACCAGCTTGCGACGCACGGTCTCAAACAGGTGAACAGGGAATCGCGCATGCTGAGGGTTGAGTGTGGTTACAATGACGGGTAATGTATTGCACCCACACACACACACAGGCATTGCGACAGAAATGAACAATTCCTGTTTGGTAACATACGAATTATCCTACTCACAACAGAAGGAAAACATTTAGAGCACTTCTGACACACTCAAAGTAACAATTCTTCTCATCTGCTGTCAGATTTGTGAACCACTCACTAATCTTGCACTACTTACACACTCAATGGCACGTGATTAGGTACAGGAGTGGAGCCCAGTGTGCCCGTCTGCTGCTGTGGCCCATCCATTTCAATGTTCAACATGTTGTGCATTCAGAGATGCTCTTCTGTTGTAACACGTGGTAATATTTGAGTGACTGTCAGCTTCCTGTCAGCTTGAACCAGTCTGGCCACTCTTCTCTGACCTCTCCCATTAACAAAGCATTTTCACCCACAGAACGGTCACTCACTGGGTATTTTTGGGGGTTTTTTTTGTACCCTTCTCTGTAAACTCCAGAGGCTGTTGTGTGTGAAAATCCCAGAAAACCTTAGCAGTTTGTGAGATACTCAAACCACCCCATCTGGCACCATCAATCATTCCAAGGCCAAAGTTACTTAGATCACATTTCTTCCCCATTCTGACGTTTGATCTGAACAACAACTGAACTTCTTGACCATGTCTGCATGCTTTAATGCATTGAGTTGCTGCCACATGATTGGCTGATTAGATAGTTGCAATAATGCACGCACACACACACGGTGTGTCTTATTGTGCCTAAGATTTTTGCACAATACCGTATTTGTCTACGTGGTGCGGAAAGCAAGTTTGAAAATCTGGCGGGAGCAAAGGTTGTTGGGAGTGGCGAGGATGAAGTGCCACGGGAGGGGTGTGGGACAGGTGGCAGAGAAGGAGTGCCAGGAGTGGGGAATGGCACAGGTGCAGACACACCCGGCCCTGAGATAGCAGACAAGGTCATTTGATTCCAAACAATTGGGTTCTCGATCATTATAGAATATCTTTCTGGTGCTTCCCGCTCCCTCCTCTCTCCCTTTTCCTTTTCCCAATCATGATTTCCCCTCTCCCTGCCTTATTCCCACTCTCTGTCTACAGTAGAGACCCATATCAGAATCAGGTTTATCATCACTCACATATCAGGAAATTTGTTTTTTTTGTGTGGCAGTACAGTGCAATACACAAAATTACTACAGTACTGTGTAAGTCTTGGGCTCCCTAGCTAATCTTGTGCATGCAAGACTTTTGCACAGTACTGTATATGCACACATTCATACATATACTGTTCATGAAAAGTCCTTCTCCTTCACCAGCAGTTTCTGAATGGAACCATGAACACTGTCACTATCTTGCTCTCTTTTTCACAGCTTATTTATATTTTTATATTTTCTACTGTAACATACTAACTTATGTATTGTACTGGACTGCTGTCACAGAACAACAAATTTCAGGACATAGTGCATCAGTGATAACAAACTGGACTCTGATTCAATCTGATGACAGGCCGCAGACACAGGAAAGGGTTAATCCAGAGGCTGCCAAGTAAAACATTTGACATTTATTCCCAGTGTTCCAGAGATTAGGAAATACTGTCGAGCATCCACCCACCTCTCAAATTTTACTTTAATCGCATTGCCCAAAAAGTTTAGTTACTTGGTTGGCACTGAAGTTGAGTGGATTAATTCCCTGTACAAAGTGACCAGCTGTCTGACTGGGAGCTGGTTCTGCGGTTACAAAGGGATAGACCGGATTATAATTTTACTTTTCTGCCATACAATGTTCCAAGATTTTCTGGACTTTTCAAGAATTAAGCCCCAAGATGCTGTCAGACTTATATAAAATTCTGGCGATGGAAATGTGGTGATTTGACTGAGCTAAGTGGTTGGAAGCTGGAAGTTTTATGCTAAACCCTGCAGGGATTGTAAGGGCATCACAAGTTATGGGGAGTAGGCAGGAGAATAAGGTTGAGAGGGATTCCTTCATGATACAAGTAGTCTTGAAATTATATTTGTATTCAGCTTCAAGCAGCCCATCACAACCATACCAAAAAAAACTGAGAAAGCAACACTTTCAAAAAAATTTGCCATCCAGTGTAAATCAGCCATGATGGAATGGTGCAGACGGGCTGGGTCAGATGGCCTAATTCTGCTCCTATGGTTTTAAAACATGTCCAATCCCAGCTGGCGAATGGAATTATTTGTCATGTCAGTGTAAAGAATTTCAGCAGACTACCCTTCCCACAAATCCCTCGACAGAAAAACCCATCTTTATGTACAAAGCCCAAAGCAGTCAACGGGCCCTGGTATGCAGAGCACCTGGTAGCCTCAGATCCTTAGCAGAGTGTTGGCTGGATTGGGGGAGCTTTAGTTATGGCATGATATTGGATAGGCTGGGCTTGCTCTTCCTGGAGCAAAGGAGGAGGAACGTGATCTGTTAAGAAACCAATAAAAGATCATATGGGGCAGAGACAGGAGATTACCAAAATTCTTTCCCTTGCAGGGGCATCAAAAACAAGGCGAGGCAGTAGCTGAAAAGATTTGGAAGCACCAATTCACAGGATCGTAAGAGGGCTTAGAGTTCTTTCATGCAACAAGATGGCCTCTTAACCTTGCAATCTAGCTCATCGTGGCCTTGCACCTCATTGTCTGTCTGCACTGCACTCTCTCTGTAACTGTTGAATAAAGGATCAGTTTTACTCGCCTTTTACACTTACGTCGATTTCCAATTTGTGGAATAAAATGTATATAAATACCAAATACCAGCATATATTTACAATGTAAAGAGCATTCTAAATAGCTTAAGGTGTCTACAGTGTGACCAGGGTAATAGATTGCGGGGGGGGCGGGGGTTAACTAGAATCGGTGACCAGATCAACTGCCTGGGGCAGGGGGGAGGGGAGAAAGAAAGATGGCGCAAAGTTTTTGTTTTAATAGCCCTATAGCGCTTTCCAGAAAGGAGCTTTCAGAAAAAGCAGTTAGCAGGGTGGGTGGTGTCCACAATTATTTTTCTTGCCCGCTTCTTTGTCCTGCATTCAATTTCACTGCAATAGTGCACTAAGGTAGTTCAAGGGAAAAGAATGATAATCTGCTTGGACGGCATGCAAAACAATGGTTTTCAGTGTACATCAGAGCGTGCGACAGTAATAAATCAATTTACTAA
Source organism: Hypanus sabinus (assembly GCF_030144855.1). Taxonomy (NCBI): domain Eukaryota; kingdom Metazoa; phylum Chordata; class Chondrichthyes; order Myliobatiformes; family Dasyatidae; genus Hypanus; species Hypanus sabinus. The sequence goes on from NC_082711.1 coordinate 171,908,256, forward strand.
CCCCCCCCACCCCCCCCCCCACCGCTGAGGACATCTTCTGAAGGTGATGCCTCAAGGACGCAGCATCCATCAACAAGGACAGCCACCATCCGGGACAGGCCTTGTCCTCATTACAACAGGGAGCCTGCAGACACACACCCAACAGCTTCTTCCCCTCTACCATCAGACGGCTGAATAGTCCGTGGACACGGCCTCGCCATTTGTCATTTAAATCAGAATCAGCTGTTTATCACCGGCTTTTGTACACGAAATTTGCGGCTTTGCAGCAGCAGAACAATGCGTAAAAATACTGTAAGTTACAAGGGGAAATAGAAAAAATTAAAATAAGTGGAAAAAGAGGAAAACAGTGAGGGAAGTACAAAATAGAGGGGGGAAATGGAAAAAGAGCAAAATGGTGGGGGGGGGGAGTGCAAAAAGAGAGAAAACAGACATTTTGCACTCTTTATCTAGTTTTATTTATTATAGTTTTATTTATAGTTTTAACTTATTGTATGTTGTTAAGCCTGCACTGTACTGCTGCCGCAAAACAAGGCGTTTGACAGCCAATGCGAGAGACAATAGACATGATTCTGACACAAGGGGCAAATTTTATTTACTCACCATCTGAGTAGAATTCTGTGGCTGATGAGCTGCCAGGGGAGGTGGCGGTATTAGATCCAGTCACTACATTTAAGGGGCTTTTAGACAGACAGTTCAATAGGCAAGGCCTTGAAGAGGCCAAAGGACCTGGTTCGCACCGTTTAACTCCATGGTGATGTCCACAGCAGCCACAGCCTCACCAGAAAGCCCACAGTGATTTAAGATGCACACCCGGCCTTTTCAAAATGAGTTGATGGAGGTGTACAGATGATGAGAGGAGCAGATAGAGTGGGCAGCCAACGCCTTTCTCCCGGGGCAGAAATGGCTATTATGACAGAACAAAATTATAAGCCGATTAGAGTATGGGGTGAATCAGAAGTAAGATTTTTACACAGCGTTGTAAGTGAGTGGGACCAGCTGTCAGGGATTGGTGGTGAGGCAGATATATAAAGGATATTTAAGAGATTCCTATAGAGGCACAGAGAAGGAAGGCTTGGACCAGGAGTTCCCAAACAGTGGTCCACGGACCCCTGGCTTAATGGTATTAGTACATGGCATAAAAAGGATGAAATCCCCTGGGTTAGATTGTTCTTGGACTAGATTAAATTGTTGGTACAACATCATGGGTCGAAGAGTCTGTATGGCTCTAAAACCAGGAATGGTCAATAGTTCTCGACTTTGTCGGCAATGACCTTATCTGACTCATTCCTTTCTGGGACCTGCCAGGTTGCTGGTGGGGACAGTATTTATGGCCCTTCTGTTATCACCTTTGTGAAGGGGCTGGTGAGCCCCTCATAAAAAACGGCTGGGTTGCTTAAGGATTCAGGAGGAAGATAGCATTAGGGCAGGTAAAAAGGGCGGTTTGCTTATTACTCCTGAGCAAGGTTATAATTATCGTATTAAGAGATCGCTTGCTTTGTTGCGTTCCCGGACCAAATACCAGATTGAATCACCACGGACACACAGTAAAAGGAAACTTGCTGTAATCACCCCTCATTACACTGTATACAAACAGAGACGGCAGGTCACTCAGAGTAAGCCCAGCTGTGAAGCAGGTCTCCCGACCACTGACCAAGCCATTAACTTTAGGAAGCGCTGTGCAAACTGACTCCAACTGTGAGGGAACAACATCGTCTTTCTCTCCCTCGCTCTCTCTTCTGGGCTAATTAATCCAAATGAAAACATTCCAGTCTCTGCCGAGGGGTATTTTTAGACACTTTCTGCACAGTTTTACACACCGCGGAGTGAGTGAGCAGGTTTTAGTTAAACAATCAATCTGCCACTTTCTTTACAGGCTCGTTTCTCACTGCAGACACAAGCCCTGTCTGGGAGACTCTGGAGTACCGAAGTGGGTTGCAAGGGCTCCTAACCCTCAGCGATGTACATTTTTGTCGAGTTTGCTGCTTATTATCAGGGAAGTCCTCTGACACGCCTCTTCCATAAATCCATTCTAACACGTCTAACTTGGGGGCACCACAGCAGCGTAGCAGTTAGCAGCCACACAATCACAGCTCGGGGCGGTCCACCAGACTTCAGGTCCAATCCCAGCGCCGCCGGTAAGGAGTTTGTATGTTCTGCCCCATCAACCATATGGGTTTCCTCCGGGCGCTCCGGTTTCCTCCCACAGTCCAAGACGTACTGGTTAGAAGGTTAATTGGTCATTATAAATTGTCCCATGATCAAGTTCATGTGAGAGTCAGCAGCTTTAAATTCCTCAGTTACCATTATGAAGGACCTAACCCGGGCTTGGTGTGAAAGTGCAATCACAGCGAAAGCACAGCAGTGCCTCTACTTCCTTAGGAGTTTGCAAAGGCTCGGCATGACGTCTAAAACACCGACAAACTTCTGTAGATGTGTGGTGGAGAGTATATTGACTGGCTGCATCACAGCCTGGTATGGAAATATCGATGACCTTGAATGGAAAATCCTTCAAAAAGTCTTGGATACAGCGCAGTCCATCACGGGTAAAACCTTCCCCACCACTGGGCACATCGACGGAGCGTTGTCGCAGGAAACCAGCCTCCATCATCAGGGACCCCCACCGCCCAGGACACTGCTGCCATCTGGAAGGAGGTACAGGACTTGCACCAGATTCAGGAACAGCTACTACCCCTCAATTTCTCAGCTCTCTGGTTGGCTGGGACCCAGCAGAGCCTGGCGGCTCGTGTGACAGTCAGCCAATCGAGTCAGACCGATATAAGCGTGAGCACCCCACAGAGACTGCGCACTGATGATGTCACCCTGACTGGTGATAAAACGTTTGCAACCTAACCTCCAGGCCCAGCAAACAACCCTACAAGACCTGTGAACTCTCAGACACACAGCACCACCTCTATGTTCCAAGTTCTAAACTGCTTCCATTATTATGAGAAGCAAACTGAAAATTCTATCTTCTGAACCAGAGACTTCACACAAGTGCTCGCCCATCCCTCTACTCCGCCCATTATAATATATGTGCCAACTCCAGCTGGGTCAATCTCTGAACAGCCTGTCACCTGACCCTCTTCTGTAAACACCCTCCCTCAACCACCACTCATTCCTGCCCACCCTCCACAAGACCAACCAACCTGGCCCAAATGCATTCTCCGCAACCTCATCTTTCCCCAATACTTGGATAATTAGTGAACAATAATTATTATTATTATGGTTCAAGTGATGCTGGATGAGGCCCACATTGAGAGGTTAGTATAACGCTTTAAAGCGCCAATCATCACCAATTTGGGGGCAATTCCTACGGCAGCCTGTAAGGAGTTTGTACGTTCTTCCCCATGACCGCGTGGGTTGCCTCCGGGTGCTCCGGTTTCCTCCCACATTCCCAAGACGTACAGTTAGATTTAGTGAGTTGTGGGCATGGTAAATTGGTGCCAGAAGTGTGGCAACACTTACAGCACAATCCTCTCTGATTTGACTCGATGTAAACAACACACTTCACTGTATGTCTCGATGTTCTGACATACGTGAGGCAAATAAAGCTAAACTCTCATTAACCTGCCTCTTTAAATCCTTCTGAGATTCCGTGAGCTTTGATTAAAGATTTCATCCAGCTGCAGGTCATAACACTCCTCAGGAGGAGTAACAGGACAAGGCGATTCAGCCTCTCAAACCTATCCCACTCCGGATCTTTATAATTCAGCAGACATGATTGATATTAGCACAAGGGCATTGCAGCCGACGGGAACCACTGGCCTTGCCAGCAGCACCCACCTCAGGTCGATGCGACATGTACATTCTGTTCTGCTTCACCTTAAGCAGAACACCGGGTGGTGGGGTGTTGGGGCAGGAAACAGCACTGGCAAAACATGGGGCATAGGGTAGCAGCCAAGATCTTGCCTCAGTTCAACTACTGGTCAGGTTTGAGCCACAACGATGAGAATGCAGTTCCAGCCAGGGGTGGTATTGGGGACAAGCTCCCACTACCTATTAAATGCTCGCAGTGGCGTGCACCTCAAATGGCCTCTGACAACTGAGTCCAGCTCCTGGCCCTCATGTGTGGCTTAGCTGCTAAGCCCGGCGGACTGTTTCTACTGACAGGAGGAGCACAGGCAGCTTACCGGCGCCTTAAAACCAGTTGCTTCGGGTCTGACTGCATGTGACCAGTCGCTTGAGACTCATCAGACGTGGCTGACAGCTCATCTAGAAGAGGAGGAACTCTGGGGATTTAAAACCTCCACTGCCTTGTGGTGATACCCATTCATGGGGAAGGTTTCGGGAGTGAACCCGGAGGGATAAATCCGGAACTGGAGGCCCTACGGCGTCTTCTGTTGAGTTCAACGCTGACTGGCGACTCCAGTAACATCGCCGGAGCCCAAATGTATCGGTTTCTGCCGTTCCTTTGGGTTCATCAGATGCACGTAGAGGAGGAGCCCGCTACACGGGCAGCAGCTTGTTCGCCATATCAAGTTGGGAAGCAACAGCCATGGTCAACCCCAGCCGACGGAGCCCCTCTCTTGATTGCATCATGAAACTGGGGAAGGGGTGGGGTGACCTAGCGAGGGGGCAGGTTAGCAAAAGAGTGAGAGAGAGAAAGCGCAGGAGATTCACCCCAACAGCATCAGTACAGGAATCAATTTATGGCGTGTGAACCACAAATGCATTCCATACGAGAGGGGCAACGCCACAGAGTAAATTATTCAGCAATAATAAAAAAAACATTATTTTTTTTTAAAACAGATCAGAAAATAGTGCAGAAACATAAATTTTTAAACAGATGTCTGCTTTATGATAGGGTCAGGTCAAGTAAACTCAGCAAGCACCAATCATGAAAATTCAAACAGAGGGGACAACTGTCCAGAAATACCAGGAACAGCAATTCTCACTTTCCAAGCTTGCAGGGAGTTTCAGCTTCTAGTAGGCAGTGACCCTTCTCTGTGGGGTTGGGGAAAGAGGAAAACAAACTGATATCCGGCCACACCTACTGTGTCAGAGACGAAGCTTGCAAACCCTGGGATACAAAACCTCCAAGATCCCGAGCTTGCGTGTGGGATGTCCTGCGCTGCCAACACGTATTTTGAACCAGTTTCCAAAACGGCCTCCCAGAGAAAGCACGGCATTGAGCTCCATGAGGGATACGGAGACCGACTCAGTCAAGGCAGGGTACGTGGAAAAGAAAGATCAGCTTTATTTGTCACGTATCCAATCGAAATGCACAGCAAAAATATGCTGTTTGTGTCAATGACCAACACAGTCTGAGGGTGCACTGCGGGCATCACCACGCTTCCGGTGCCAACACAGCATGTCCACAATCCGTCTTCATTTATTGAGAAGCGGCACGGAATAGACCCTTCCAGCCCTTCGAGCTGTGCTGCCCAGCGACTCACAATCTAACCAGAGCCTAGTCACAGGACAATTTACAATGACTAATTAACCTAACAGCCGGTACGTCTTTGGACTCTGGGAGGAAACCGGAGCACCCACCCAGAGGAAACCCATGTGATCCTGGGGGAGAACGTGCAAACTCCTTGTAGGCAGTGGAGGGAATTGAACCTGGATCGCTGGTACTGTAAAGTGTTGTTCTGACCACTATGCCACCGCATGTCAGTGATAATAAACCTGATTCAATGTCCAGCTGCACAAACAGAGGCAGGGATGATAAATAACGTGGACACATGTAAGCAGTGATCACAACACCAGCGACAGAATGGGAGACTGCACGCACAGCAAAAAGCACGGGACAGCGATCCCACGGTGTCTCCAGGTTAATAACTCACTGCTCAAGGTTACCCGAACAATTATAGCACAAAGCGTCAGCCCACTGCAGCACCTTTTGTCTAGTCTCGTCGCACCAAAAGCAATTTAAATTCACGGTCGTGCTGTGCATGTCAAACCGAGCTAATTTTTAATCCAGAGTCAGCCCAAATGAATGGTCTCCGTGGCAACTCCGCATGGGATTCCTCACACTCCTGCGCTGCTTGCGAGCCGCTGAAGGGACTCGAGACTTCAGCAGCTTGCTGGTTGGAGATTATGTTCAGTGCTGGGGGGTAGGGGGAGAAGAAATGGAAAGTCAGGCATGGCCTAAACACGCATCGATTGCTTCATTTGCGAGCTGTGCCCGCATCAGCCTAAGTGAGGGTGACGGTGGCCTAAGTAAGGGAATGTCTACATCTCGTATATACACAAGGGATCTTCAGTGATCACTGTTCTCTTCAGTCAGATCTTTACCCATCACCAGATTCTCCAATTCCAGTCATCCCATTACAGGGAGGAGGAGGAGGAGGAGGAAGCAGCTTTGGAAAAGGTTTGGATGAAATCCACCAGGATTTGAAGGCAGGTGTTACAAGGAGAGGCTGGAGCAAATTTGGGCTATTTTCTTTGGAGCAGTGGAAGCTGAGGGGAGACCTGAGACGAAGTTGTAAAGTTACGAGAACTGTGGATGAGGTAGGACTATTTCCCCCTCACAGAGTAAAAATATAAATTACAAGAATGTTACCTACAGTATAGTTTAAAGGTCTTAGGCACATACAGTGTATATAGCTAGGGTGCCCAGGGCATTTGTACAGTACTGCATATTGATGAGAATAGGAAGGTGGTTGGGAAACAGAAGTAAGAGTATTAGCTTCGTATTAGCTCAGTAGTAGTGTATTTGGTAACTGAAAAGACATAATATACAGTACAGTACAGTGCAAATGTCTTGGGCATCCTAGCTATATAAAAAAATCTATACAGAAAAATAAAGGGCTATGGGTAACCCTAGCTCATTTCTACAGTAAGTACATGTTCAGCACAGCCTGTATTGTGCTGTAGGTTTTCTATGTTATATATATTCACTTCAAGTTTTACTGTCATTCAACCACACATGAACACAGCCAAATGAAATAGCGTTACTCTGGGGTCAAGATACAAAACACAGAACCAACAGCACAAAGCACACATAAGATAGAAAGATACAGCCACCTGACAGAACTGTCCAAACACGAGCCAACCAATGCCGCTGAAATCTGCAGATGACCACAAAAGAGCTCATCTTCTGCCAAGTGAACACTGGGAAGGGGCAGCACCAATTCCAACCTGGATGCCCTGGTTCCAACGCTTCTCTCCGGGCTGCTGTAAACAGGCAACACCATGGCTTGAGGCCTAGTTCTTGCACATACAAGATATGTGCCATAAAACTTTTGCGTGGTACTGTATGCGCGAAGCAAGATCAACAATGGAGTAGTGTAGTCAAACGTTTTTTTGCTGAGTCACACTGGGCAGCTTAGTGTGGGACCAACGAACCAAGCCCACCAAGATAAAAGCACGTGCACTCGAACATCACGGAGTCCTGTGCACGTAGGAAGACCAATCGACATACCGCGCTATCAAACAGCTGCTGGGGCGCCTGCTACACTCTCACACTCAGAAATGGCACAGAGGTCACACACTCAAAGTGAGAGAGTAAAAGTTTAAAAATATGTGGGGAAAGATGTTTCTTTTACATATACACACCCAGAGTGGTAGCAGCATGGAGCAGGACACGTGTAGATTCGGTGGGCAGAAGGAGCTGCGCGACTCCACGGAACCTTTGTGCAACGGTGTACCACATTCCCATTCCCCGCAGCGTAAAGGAATGCTTCCTGACATCACTGGCTCCCTTGGCTCTGGTTTCCTTCACCCCCAGAGGAAGTTTGGCTCTATTTATCCTATCACGTTTGATAATCATCCCAAGTGCCTCAATTAAACGGCCCCCTTTGATCTGCCAGAGCCGAGGGACCAGTAAGCCCAGCTTGCACAGGATATCCTCGGAATTTAACCCCGTAAGCCCCATGACGGTCCTCTGGCTTTGCACTGCACCCACCATTTTCTCATCAGATCCAGTGAGGGGGGCCAGGGAATGTAATGTCTGATAATAATCTAGAACACTTAAAAACAATTGTCTTTCTAATGACGACTACAAAACTAACCCAGCTTTTTTTTTGTAAAACCCCATCTGGTTCATTAATGTCTTTCTGAAAAGGAACACTGCAGACTTTTTCTGATCCGGCCTAGATGTAACAGTACGGAACAGGCCCTTTGTCCCAATTGGATATCATCTGAACCAGCCCCAAGTCCCCACATTTGGCCCATATCCCTCCCAACTTGTCCTGTCGATGTCCAAATGTCTTTGAAATGCTGTAATCGAGTGGCAGGGTGGAGATAGGTCTCTACCAAAGGAAGTGCAAGGTGCTCCTTCCCTCTGCTCGGGGCAGGTCACCCTCGAGTAAGGTGTAGCACCTGCTGAGCCCCCAATTAGGGTCACGTGAAGTCATGGCAGGAGGTGGCGGATGATTATATGGGCAGCCGGTGCATATCACGAGTCCTGGTACGTGGCCACTGATGCCAGGCAGACAATCTCTGAGGAGTATTGATACTGGCTGGGGTCACCTGTCTTGTAAAGACACTGGCCCAGAAGGTGGCAATGGTAAACCACTTCAGAGGAAAAATTTGCCAAGAACAACCATGGGTATCACCCATGTCCTATGACATGACACACAATGATGACGACTGTACTTCTGCTACAAAGCCACATATTTCATGACATATATCACAGATAATAAACCTGACTCTGATTCTTTTATGGATTATAGACAATCTCCCAACAATTTCCTTCCGTCCCTCTCTAAAAACTCTGTGATGCATTCTATCTGGTCCCCTTGAAGTTTGCTGGATCCTGGTGTCTTTGCAATCTAGAGGCTCGGAAGTCAACCACGAGTTATAAAAACTTTTTGCTAACGGCTGTTTTACTAGTGTCACAAGAACACAGATAGAATAAAAAAAAGAACAGAACAAAGAATTTGCAGTTTTCTTGACAAACAACATTCCAGTGATGACTATTAACCTATAAGATAGCCAGATTCAGGTGGCGTGATGCCTGCTGCAGAAAAACTAAATCATTTCTAAGAAAATATGGAATTACTGAAAAGTTCACCAAGCAATGAGATGTTTTAGAGCACTGTGCAAATTCTACATCAAAATGTACATGCATACATACATATGACCTTTACACGGCACTGTATTTGTCAATATGGAGTGGAAAGTGATTTTATAAATCTGGCAGCAGCAAAAGATGTTGGGAATGGCGAGGGTAGAGTGTCAAGGGGGTGGGGGTGGGTCAGGAGGCAGGGAAGTGGCAGAGAGTGGGGGATGGTGGCACGGGTACCGACACACTCAGCCCGGAGGCACCAGGCAATGTTATTGATTCCAAACAACTGGTTTGTTGATCAACTACAGAATGTCTCCCTGATGCTTCCCGCCCCCTCCTCTCTTCCTCCCCCCTTTTCCCAACCATGATTCCCCTCTCTCTGCCCCCCCTTCCCACTCTCAGTCCACAACAGAGACCCAAATCAAAATCAGGTTTATCATTACTCACAGATGTCATGAAATTTGTTGTTTTTTTGTGTGGCAGCAGTACAGTGCAATACATAAAATTACTACTGTACTGTGCAAAGATCTTCGGCACACTAGTTATATATGTATACATGTCTGAGATTTTTGCACAGTACTGTAGCAAGCATAGGAAAGTTAAACTATAAGGGAAATACACAGAAATAACAATTCTACACCCTAATCCAACAAAGTTAACTCTCTTTTTTTCCTAATATCTTCATGTTATCAATTTACAAAGTAGCTTGCGTTCCAATCTTCTCCACTAGCTCCCTGTAATCTCCCTTGTCCCTGGAGTGAATGTAATAAGTACTCTACACCCCTCTCTCAACACTGGCCTGGACTTCAGGAGACCACGCTCCACCGTGCAGAGGGTAAAGAGCACAAAGTTCCTCAGTGAGCACAAAACGGATGATCTACCCTCGACCCACAACACCGCCTCATTATTCGAGAAGGCACAACAGCGTCTAACCCTTTCAGAGGGGATTGAAGGTTGCAAGGCTCCCCAGCCCCATTCTTCAGGAGCACCGTCGCGAGTGCCACGTCTCGCCGCATCACTGAGTGGAAGCTGCAAGGCCTTACAGAGGACAGCAAATCCACCGGGGGCACCTCTGCCCCCCCATTTGCGACATTTACCAGGAGCGCTGTACATGAGGGGCTCGAAGCGTTGTTGAGGATCCCTACCACCCATCTCACAATCTCAGGGACGTGGTCCTATCAGGACTAGGACGGCCGGACTGGGTAACAGCTTCTTCCCCCAGGCTGTGAGACTAATGAATAGCCTGCCACCACCGAGGTCTCGTCACTCGAACAGCGAGCTGCTTATCTGTGCTGCACACTACGTACACTGTGACTTGAGCTTTACTAACGAATCTGTGGGAATATTTTGTTTTATGCACTGTGTGTGGTATGTTTTGTGGGTGCACCGTGGTCTGGAGGTAGATTGCTTCGTTTAGTTGTGTACATGTACGGTCAGAAGACGATAAACCTGAACATGAACTTGCATCTATGCCACAGGTCAAAGGTGTCGTCACTGACCACAAGACAAAGGAGCAGAATTAGGCCATTTGGCCTATCGAGCCTGCTCCACCACTCCACCATGGCTGATTTATTATCCCCCCACAACCCCATTCTCCCGGCTAAACTTTTTATTTATTTATCAATATACAGCGCAGAATAGGGCCACATCACCCCGCACTCTGCAGTTTAAACCTAGCCTAATCATGGGACAGTTTACAATTACCAACTAACCTAAAGCCGGTACTTTGTTGGACTGTGGTAGGAAGCCCACACAGTCACGGGGAGACCTCCTTACAGGCAGTAGAGGCCTTCCCCCCTGCAATCTTTGCTGCCCTGACTAATCAAGAACCCATCAACCTCCACTTCAAATATACCCAGTGACTTGGCCTCCATGCCTGTCTGTGGCAATCAATTCCACAGATTCTCCACCCTCTAAACAAGTCATTGGATGGTAGGTATTTGGGGATTGACAAGACTCTTTTGAAATGCAAAGCGCGCCTTCCACAAGAACCTCCTCTTGCTCCTTCTACCTGATGGCTTTATGCTGGTATAAACTGCGCCAATGGGCCAGGTTTGATTCTGCCTGTCAGCACAGAGTCTCCTCGCATTTCACAGGCATGCTTTGACTTAGAGAGACACAGCGTGGTAACATCCCCCACGAGCCCGCAAAGCCCCACGGTGGTGTAGAGGTTAGCACCACACCTTACAGTACTGGTGACCCGGGTTCGGTTCCTACCGCTGCCTGTAAAGAGTTTGCACATTCTCACCGTGACCGCGTGGGTTTCCTCTGGGCGCTCCAGTTTGCGCCCACAGTCCTAAAACACTGCAGATGGTAGGTTAATTGGCCAGTGCAAATTGTCCTGCGGTTAGACTAGGAGTAAATCAGGGCTTTGCTGGGTAGCACAGTTCAGAGAGCCAAAAGTGCTGTATCTCATAAATAAATTGCACCCATGTGACCAATTAACCTACCAATCCAAGGCCAGGTCATTGGGAATATTTAAAGTGGGGGTTGCTAAGTTCTTCATTAGGATGTCAAAGGTTATGGGGAGAAGGCAGAAAAATAGGGTTGAGAAGGATAATACGTCAGCCATGATGGAATGGCAGAGCAGATCTGATGGGCTGAATGGCCTAAGTCTGCTCCTATGTTTTATAGTCTTATGGCACACCCCATGATGTCACAGGCAGAACATACAAACACCTTACAGACAGCAACAGAATTGAACCTGGGTCGCTGGTGCTGTAACAACTGCTATACCTATTGCTGGGTGACCAGCCACGGTATATTATCCCTTAGGATAGGTAGAAAGAAGGATGGTCAAAAAGGAATTGATGGGCATGTAGGAGAGAATAAGCCACAGAGTTACAGGAAAAGGGAGATACAATTGTTTTGCTGGGAGGCATGAACCCAATGGGCCGAATGGCCTCATTCCACTTGGTATAAATGAACCAGGCTTTGCAAGCAGACTGAGCCCATAGAGAGAGTGAAGGCACAGGAAAATCAGTGGAGGTGCATTTCTGTCCAGCTCTGGGAAGACTACGCAGAGGTCAAATGCTACCACCTCCGTCTGTGCTCCCTCAGAGATTCCACACACACAGACAATTACTCAGCATATTATCCAATCTGCAGGCATGTTAGAGTTGTGCAAAGACAGACAAACCCTTTCAGATAAAGGCTGAACTCGTTTCAACCCTTCACTCTTTAACAAATAGCCTAATGCTTAGGCAGGAACAGGCCACTGCGCACAGCTGCCAACAGGGAGGCAAGCTTTAACCCGTTAACCTCCCTCCCACACACTCATACTTCAGCTTCGAGCAGTACACGGTCTATTGGGACGGGGATCTCCGCAGGTCAGATGCAGGGCTTTGATCCAGAATGGCAACAATTTCTTTCCTCCCTCAGACACTGCTCAACCCGCTGAATTCCTCCTCCAGGTTCCAACATCCGCCATCTCTTGCGTCTACACGTGAAAGGTCCCACCCCGCACAGCTATTATCCCTTCAGCCGCCTCCCCTCCACCACCACTCCTGAAAGAACACACAACTGCTTCCATCTCACTGTTACAAGACCTGAATGGACCTCTTACACTATCTGCTGGACTCTTGCCCTCAAAATCTACCTCACTGTGGTTTTGAAACTAATTGCCTGCAAGCAACAAACTTCCTCTGTGACTGTTAACACTTTACTCCGCATTCTGCTATTGCTGATGAAATGGTCTGCATGTAAAACTAAATTTTCCGCTGTTACATCTGACGACGGCAAACCAATCTACCATTTACTTAAGCCTTGAAGAGCGTTAATGCATAAAAACACCAGAATGAGCTGGTATTTCAAGGGTTAAACAAGGCCAGGTTGCTTGACCTCTCCTGCCAGATGCGAAGACTGCAGTGTGATCGGATTAATGTTACAATGGGATTTGATGGGGGGGGGGGGGGGGGAGAGGAGATCTCTAGTCTTGGCCACGTAGTGTAGTAACACTGTAGCACAGCAGTGGGTTGCTGTACTAGTGATCGCGATTCAACTTCTGCTGCTGTCTGTAGGGAGTTTGTATGTTCTCCCCGTGATGGCATGGGTTTCCATAGGTTGTGGGAACGGTTCAATGATGGGACAAGAGAAGTTGGGAGAAATTATCCCCTTTGGTTGATGGTTGAGGGGTAATAACTGTTGCTGAACCTGGTGGTGTGAGATCTGAGTTTCCGATATCTTCTTCCTGATGGCAACAGTGGGAAGAGATCGTGACCTGGGTAGTGGGGGTCAATAGATGCTGCTTTCCTGCGACAACATTTTGTGTAGATGTGCTCAATGGTAATAAAAAGCAACTAAACCATTAACCAGTACTCCTGACCAGAAGCTTGTTGGTGGTGGTGGTGGTCATGGCGGGGGGGGGGGGGGGGAGAGGGGGTGTCCTTGGTCTCTGGAAAGTTGGTGCTGGTGGGAGGTATCTAATGACATGGATTGATAGGTTGTTGGTGGCAAGTGACAAAGGAGGCAGGATTATGCAGATCCTGGAATGGCCTCTTCAGCCACCATGGACAACCCCTGAGGAGTACATAATCCTCTTCTTGAGTAATCACATTCCTGCCACTACATCCTCACCTAATGAGCTAACCGTGAGGAAGCTCAACATGAACTTTACTAAGACGTTTCTGAGTTTGACTTTTCATTTTGCCTGTTGGTTTTGGCACAGTGCTGTAGATTTCTGTTGTACAACTGGCCAAAGCACATAAACATACTTCTCTCCCCCCCGGTTTGACTCCTGCAGGAGAGCAAACTGAACTGTGATTGGGCCAGGAAAGGAAGTGACAGCCGGGGTTACCTTCTCCACTTTGGCAAGATGGCACAGAGCCCGTTTCTGGAAAGATTTTAAGTATGTGAGTCAGAATCGTCTTTCAGAACATGAACACAGGAGAAATACTGCATTTGGTGGAGGGGAGGTGAAGCTAATTTCCAGTTTAGGGTGAATCATATGAAGGATTTTGTAAACTCTGTGGTATGTGATTTAAGTTTCTTCATCCTGTCTACCACTCAGTTAAGAAAGATTTAGATTATTTAGCTTTAAGTCTTTTATGGGCTGATTTCTCTCAGCATCTTCACTACCACAGCTGTCAATGACGCAAAGAGTGGGCTTTCAGTGTAAATAAAGTCTCACATCTCGGAATCAGGCCCAGGCCGACTGTGTCACCCAGAGAGCTGGTCCCATCTCCTCACCTGGCCCTCTAAGCCTCTCCAATCCATGTCATTATCTAAACAGTTTTTAAAAGTTGCTAATGTGCCCGCCTCAAACACTATTTCTGGCAGCTCATTTCAAATATATACCACCCTTCGTGTGAAGAAGCTGCTCCTGATGTCCCTTTTAAATCTCTCGCCTCTGATCTTAAACCTGTGCCCCCTTGAGCTTAGCGCTGCCTCCAGGGGGAAAGGGAGGTGCTTTAGAGCCCTGTCTGTGCCCTTTGCCAAGGCCTCTACACCTCACGTCCTCAGTATTATTTATTCTCTTTTTCTTATTTGCACGATTTGTCAGTCTTTGTTACAGACAGTCTTCTTCTCCAAAGACTGTCACTTTGTAGTGGTGGAGTGGCTTCCGAGTTCCTGAGATGCTGTCTAGGGTTCACCCCCTGGAAGGGCAGTTAAGTCAAGGGGGGGGGGGGGCTTCCGGGCAAAGAGCAATCCAACCACAACCTCACCGGAGGAGCCGGCGGAAGACGACGACACATCACAACAGCGGTGAAGGTGGAGGAAGGCTGCAGCAGTGAAGGGTTTCCAGTCATCGTGCATTCCGTGCCACTGGACCCTGACCCCGACCTGCCAAGGACAGTATGGCGGCCAGCTATGCATCAATCTCCAGATGTTAAACAAAATCATGCACAGACCTTCTCCATTAAGGGACTAACCCCCTGGGAGAACACTATACTCAAGTGATTGCACTGCTACTAATTATAGTTTTCATAAATTCTACTGCATTTCTTTATTTTCCTGTAAATGCCTGCAAATAATTGAATCTCAAGATGTACAGTATATGTACTTAGACAATAAATTTATCTTGAACTGCATCAGGTCACGTCTCAAACTCCCACATTCCAAGGAAAGAAGTCCCAGTCTACAAATCCTCTCTTTGCAACTCAGCCCCCCCCCCCACCCCGCACCGAGTCCAGCCAACATCCTGGTGACTCCTTTCCTGTTGGTGGGTGATCAAAACTGTGCACAAAGTCAGTGAGAAGGTAACCGCAAATCTCATCCAGTGCAGTGCAACTCTGACCGGAGTCAACTGGCGTGCGGATTGGTGTTCAGCCCAAGACAATCCAGATAAATGATTTGTCACCATCACTCACACATACACAGGTACACAGTATATACACAGACACACACACATACACGCACGTCAACCTGCAGAGAGACAGATTTGTAGGAGCCCGCACATGCATACACAAAACTGTAGGAACAGATTTGTAGGAATGAGCACGTGTGCGCACACGCACACACACCACACCCACACTCGCAAACCTGCAGAGAGATTTGCAGGAGCTTGCAAGCGCATACACAAACATACACACACACACACACACACACACACGCACACACACCACACCCACACTCGCAAACCTGCAGAGAGATTTGCAGGAGCTTGCAAGCGCATACACAAACATACACACACACACACACACACACACGAAACAAAACAGACAGGCACTTCGTCTGTCTCTATCTCTCTGCAGGTTTGAGAGAGATTTGCTAGTGTACACACACACACGGTAAACAAGACACACAACAGAGATGAAGGAAAACTTTATGTCACTGAGACAAGCCTGGTTCATGACAAAATTCCTTTCCGTTTTCCAGCTCCACAGGGATTCCCATCAGCCCTCTGAGGCTCCTTGCAACAGGTCAGCATAAGGCCACAACGTAAAGGCAAGTCGCTGAGAGTGATGGATTAGAAAGAACAGGTAAGAGCGGCCGACTGCTCTGGATTTAAACTCTGTCTCAGATCTCCGAGAGGCAGGTTGCCTTGTGGTTCCGTCACTACATGGGCAAAGGATCCGGGGGTTGGGGGGTGGGGGGAGGAGGCCACAATACAATACAGTGGGGTCAGTGGGCAGCTAAACAACTGCTAAGGGGCACAGACATGGCCTAGGTAGAGGGGAGCCCTTTAGTACATGCTGAAGCAGGCCTCTCATTAAGATGCAGCCAAAGACCTCCCTGTGATATTGAGCAAGCAAGATTAGGACTACCCAGTGTCACCATGACTGCTCAGTTAGCCCCAGCACCAACCATGAAATATTGGACAACTCCCAAATCAATGGTCCTGCTGGGACAATCACTGAGCCCGGAGCCACAAAGGGTTAAAACCTCTAGGATCAAGGGCAAAGAAGCCTGATGTGTCTGCCACTGCCCCCCAGCAGTGAAATGTTCAGCAAATTATAAACAGTTGGCAGCAAAACCACAGAGGCGACTCGAGTCCACGTACAGATGCAATTTCACACACACAGGACCACAGTTATGCAGCGGCTTCTGGATGTGCAAAGTTCAGGGGGATGAAGTGGCAGCAAGAGACGGGGAGAGACAAAGAAACAGATGGAAGTTGTGGAGAGGAGGAGAAACGAGAGGGAATACCAGGTACTGTACTGTGTGCACATTACTAAGGGCAGACTCCAGCTACCTCAATTCAGGGACAAGATCTGATAGGGATCGGGGAATGCACGCTGTAACAACTGTGCCCTCTCCCTGAGCTGATTTTGGTTACTTTACAAGTGTTGTAAGCTTGCCCACTCTCCTCCCAACTAGCCTTCCCACTCTCCCTTATGTTCTCCCCTCTCCTTCCCTCTTTCTCCACCACTTAAAGGTGTCTTAGCCCCAAACCTTTACCGGATGAACCTTTAACTCCGTCTCCATCGGGGACGGTGTAGCGGTTAGCGTAACGCCTCACAGTACCAGCAACCCGGCTTCATTTCCTGCCCCGTCTGTAAGGAGTTTGTACCATCTGGGTCTCCTCCCACATTCCAAAGACGTACGGGTTAGAATTAGTTGAGTTGTGGGCGTGGTACGTTGCTGCTGGAGGTGTAGCGACACTTGTGGGCTGCCCCCAGCACGTTCCCAGACTGCGTTGGTCATTGACGTAAACGACACATTTCACTGTATGTTTCAATGTACATGCGACAGACAGAACTAATCTCTTCAGTCTCCAACTTCACTCAAGATCTCTTCCTGTGTAATTTATATATCACACTGTACTGCTGCTACAAAACAAAAAATTACGTAAGAACATAAGAAACAGGAGCAGGAGTGGCCATCTGGCCCGTCGAGCCTGCTCCGCCATTCAATAAGATCGTGGCTGATCTGGCCACGGACTCATCTCCACCTACCTGCCTTTTTCCCACAGCCCATAATTCTCCTATTTCACTACATATGCCAGTGATAATAAACCTGATTCTGATCCCAGTACGATAACCCCACCGTCTCCAACCTTATCACATATATCGCGAGGAAAAAAAAGCTTTAATCGACTTTGGACGAAGTTTAATCTACTGATCTGAGATCCCACGTGAGCTGGGACTCTGTGGAAGCTGTAGATACCACAAGGTTAGGCATGCACGGTGTTGGCCCAGTACCTGAAACATGATGGGATGGCTGGGTGCGGAGAAGGAAGACAGCTGGCTACAGCAGGAGCCACCAGGCCAAAGCGTTAGTGGTGGGCATCGAATGTCAGTCACAAGCTGAAAATATTCTGATTTTATAAAGTCTTCAGCTCTCGTTATTTGAAAATTGTACATCTTAAATACTGTATTATTTTGCCTAAAATCTGACTTGTCATTTCAGATAACATCCAACAATATCATATTGGAAGATCTGTCCTGAGACCAGCATGCAAGTGCTATTGTGAAGAAAGCGCAGCAGTGTCTGCATTTTCTTAGTGCGGATTCAGCATGTCATCTAAAATGCTAACAAACTTCTAGAAATGCATGGTAGAGAGTATCCCGACTGGCTGCGTCGTGGCCCGTCTTGGAAGCACCGAACAAGCCCAGGAACAAAAATGTCGACCAACAGTAACAGTAAAAGCCCACCCCATCACAGGGAAAGCTCTCGCCTCCACTGAGCACATCTACAAGGAGCACCCATCGAGGACCCCCACCATCCAGGCCACGCTCTCTTCCCGCTGCTGCTGACGGGAAGGGGGCACAGAAGCTTAGGCCCCAGACCATCACCAGGGTGCAGAACAGTTATTACCCTACAACCATCAGGCTGCTGAACTAGCGTGGATAATTTCACTCACTACTACTCCGAATTGGTTGTATAATCCACAGAGTCACTTTCAAGGATTTTGCACGACTCAAGTCCTCAGTATTATTTTTAATTTGCACAATTTGTCTTCTTATGCACACTGGCTGTTTGCCAGTCATTGTCTATGTATAGATTTTTCATAAATTCTTTATTTTCCCATGAACGCCTACAAGTAAATGAATCTTAAGGTAGAATATGGTAACAAACATACTGTACTTAAAAAAAAATCGCTTTGAACTTTGAATTCATATCCCTCCATTCATGCTGATTCATGTATTTATCCAGCAGCCTCTCAAACATCACTATGGTGTCATCTTCAACCACTACCCCCAACAGCCCAATGCATACACACCACTCTGTAACATAATCTGTCTTGTGCATCTCTTTAACCCCCTCCACCTCAAATATATGCCTTCCTATTTCTATCCAGGCAAAGAGAGATTTGGCTGCTTACCCCATCTATGCCTCAGATAACTTTATAAACTCCTATCAGGTCTCCCCTCATCCTCAACCCAGCCTTGTGCTACACCTTGCCCAAGAGTGTAGTGGAGGGAAGGAGTGCCTTACACCTCCTTTGGCAGAGTTGGCATCTTCACCCAGCCATCCAAAAGCTTCCCCATCCTTCCTATAATGAGGCAACCAGAACTGAACACAATGCTCCGAGTTGGGTGATGAACCCACAGGACAGTGTGTTACTGGCCTGTCCCAGGAGCTGTCCGTGACCACGAGTCAGTGGAGGTGTTGGAGATGGTGTAGTTAA
Source organism: Hypanus sabinus (assembly GCF_030144855.1). Classification (NCBI taxonomy): domain Eukaryota; kingdom Metazoa; phylum Chordata; class Chondrichthyes; order Myliobatiformes; family Dasyatidae; genus Hypanus; species Hypanus sabinus. The sequence goes on from NC_082711.1 coordinate 171,927,221, forward strand.
CCCCAAATGACGAGAGCACCTTTTCCCACCACGGTCCATTTCCAAAGATATTGGATAGCACTGGAGTTAGTTCTCTTGCTTGACATTCGGATAGAGGTGAGTTTTACTCCAGGGGTCCCCCGCTATAATAGTGGAGAGCCCTGCTTGCTCGACTTCTGCAGCAAAGAGGGATCCACCATTCTCAATGCAGGATGGCGGCGGGAGGAAAGGAGGGTGTGTGTGTGTGTGTGTGTGTGTGTGTGTGTGTGCGGGCATGTGTGTGTGTGTGTGTGTGTGTGTGTGTGTGTGTGTGTGTGTGTGTGTGTGTGTGTGCGTGCGCGCGTGTGTGTGTGCGTGCGTGTGTGTGTGCGTGCGTGTGCGTGCATGTGCGTGAGAGAGAGAGAGAGAGAGAGAGAGAGAGAGAGAGAGAGGGAGGGAGGGAGGGAGGGAGGGGAGAGGGGGACAGAGACAGAGACAGATCCACCCCTCTTGTGCTGAGCCTAGCTTCAATATTAGCCAATGTGCCAGAAAGACCAAAAGACAAAGCAGCAGAATTAGACCATTTGGTCTGTCAGGTGAAGAGAAAAAAGTTAGACTTGCATTTGCAGAGTTCCAGCCACATCCAAAATCTCATTTCGGCTCACCACTGCAAACCTAACAGCCCAACCCGCACCCAGCAAGCTCCCACAAACGTCCACATCACCAGCTGTAGTCAAGCTGGCCAAGAGTTAAATATCAGCTCTACAGCAAGTTTCATTTACGTGGCAAAGTTTCTGCTGGGCTGGTAGGGAGAGCGTATCCATGGCTCTTCATAAAAATACACCAAATTACTTCGAAACCACAAGCCGAGCTGCCTTCAGCTTGGATTACTTCAAAACAGTACAACTTGCTCTTTTACTGACTGAGGAGCTTGGACAGGAGGTCACAACCCCTTGGCCGCGCCCCCTCCTGGCTGCATCGCCATCAGCCTGATCATTGCAGGCTGATAAAAGGCGGCGTCCATCCTTAAGGATTCCCATCACCCAGGACGTGCCCTCTTCTCATTGCCACCATCAAGGTGGAGGTGCAGGAGCCTGAAGGCACACTCTCCATGTTTTCGGAACAGCTTCTTCCCCTCCGCCATCAGATTTCTGAATGGAGTGTGAACTACTAAACACTGCCTCACTATCTTTCCTCTTTTTTTTGCACTACTTATTTAATTATTTTTAAATATATACTTGTTAGTTGAATTTATTATTTTATTATGTATTATGATGCACTGCTGCCGTAAGACAAAAAAACATTTCACGACATAATGCCAGCGATATTAAACCTGATCCTGATCTGCCCATTGTCCAAAATGATCAAAAGTGGATTGATGGGCCGGTGTGGGATAGGGACAGGGACAGGCTGTGGGAATAATGGGATAGTCTTCTGGGTACTGGCATCAACATCTTTCAAAGAAGTTCAAGAGATACTCATTCCATAAAACCTACAGGCAAGATAACAAGTCAACAATGGTGTTTCCTCCCAGACCAACCCCACCAGTATTGAGGCCATGATTACAATGGCATCTCTGAGTTGGCCTCATCACCTGACACCAGGCCCCAGAAGCAGGTACTCTGTTCTGAAAACAAAAGGTGTGAAACACAGCCCAGTTCATCGCAGGAAAAGCCCTCTCTCTAAGTGAGCACATCTAGCAGGAGCGCTGCCACAAGAAAGCAGTACCCAGCAGCATCAAGGACCCGCCAACATCCAGGCCATGCTCTCTTCTCACTGCTGCCATCAGGAAGGTGGTGCAAGAACCTCAGGCCCCACACCACCAGCCTCACAAACAGTTATTACCCTTCAACCATCAGGAAGGAGGTACAGGAGCCCCAGGCCCCACACCACCAGATTTCAGAACAGTTATTACCCTTCAACCATCAGAAAGGAGGTACAGGAGCCTCAGGCCCCACACCACCAGCCTCACGAACAGTTATTACCCTTCAACCATCAGGAAGGAGGTACAGGAGCCTCAGGCCCCACACCACCAGATTTCAGGGACAGTTATCACCCTTCAACCGTCAGGAAGGTGGTGCAAGAACCTCAGGCCCCACACCACCAGCCTCACAAACAGTTATTACCCTTCAACCATCAGGCTCCTGTACCAACGTGGATAACTTCACTCACCTCAACACTGAACTGATACTCAAGGATTCTACAACTAGGTATATCTTTAAATTATTTGTGCAATTTGACTTCTTTTCTACATTGGTTGTTTGTCAGTCTTCGTCATTTATAGTTTTTCATAAATTCTATTGCATTTCTCTATTTTCCTGTGAATACCTGCAGGAAAATAAATTTCATGGTGACAGATATGTACTTTGATAATAAATCTACTTTGAAGCCGTCACAGGAAAAGATCAGACAGTGCACCAGGTTTAACAACGTGGTCAAAGCCTTCTTGTTTTTAAAAAAAAAAGAAACACCTCAACCAATTCCTGGGAATCTCTGGGCCACGACCATTCGAAATGGACAGCGAGCATACAGGGAGTGCTGAGAAACCCTATCCCATTGACACGGAGCATGTGAAAGCTCTGCATTAAATGGGGGTGGACAGCTCCTGCTCACAAACCACGGTGTTGCAGAGCCAGACAGCATGGGAACAGGGTCCTTCAGCCAATACGTCTCCTCACTGACCAAGATGTACATTCAAACCAGTCCCATCCCAGTACCTGGCCCATCTCCCTCTCATCAACATGCCTGCCCCACATTCTTCTCAAAAGTATCTAATGCACCCAAAATAACCTTCAGCTGTCAGGGTAGGGATATAGATAAAAATCAGCTTAGTTTGTCATTTTTATGCAAACATATGGTGAAACACATCACTTTTGCATCAACAACCAACACAGTCCAAAGATTTGTTGGGGGGTAGCCCACAAATGTCACCATCGAGCCAGGAGCATGATCCCCATCGAGTCAGGGTCCCGTCGCGATCGAGCCAGGAGCACAATCCCCATCGAGTCAGGGTCCCGTAGCGATCGAGCCAGGAGCACGATCCCCATCGAGTCAGGGTCCCGTCGAGATCGAGCCAGGAGCACGATCCCCATCGAGTCAAGGTCCCGTCGCGATCGAGCCAGGAGCACGATCCCCATCGAGTCAGGGTCCCGTCGCGATCGAGCCAGGAGCACGATCCCCATCGAGTCAGGGTCCCGTCGCGATCGAGCCAGGAGCACGATCCCCATCGAGTCAGGGTCCCGTAGCGATCGAGCCAGGAGCACGATCCCCATCGAGTCAGGGTCCCGTCGTGATCGAGCCAGGAGCACGATCCCCATCGAGTCAGGGTCCCGTCGCGATCGAGCCAGGAGCACGATCCCCATCGAGTCAGGGTCCCGTCGCGATCGAGCCAGGAGCACGATCCCCATCGAGTCAGGGTCCCGTCGCGATCGAGCCAGGAGCACGATCCCCATCGAGTCAGGGTCCCGTCGCGATCGAGCCAGGAGCACGATCCCCATCGAGTCAGGGTCCCGTCGCGATCGAGCCAGGAGCACGATCCCCATCGAGTCAGGGTCCCGTCGAGATCGAGCCAGGAGCACGATCCCCATCGAGTCAGGGTCCCGTCGCGATCGAGCCAGGAGCACGATCCCCATCGAGTCAGGGTCCCGTCACGTTCGAGCCAGGAGCACGATCCCCATCGAGTCAGGGTCCCGTCGCGATCGAGCCAGGAGCACGATCTCCATCGAGTCAGGGTCCCGTCGCGATCGAGCCAGGAGCACGATCCCCATCGAGTCAGGGTCCCAGGGTCCCGTCGCGATCGAGCCAGGAGCACGATCCCCATTGAGTCAGGGTCCCATCGAGATCGAGCCAGGAGCACGATCCCCATCGAGTCAGGGTCCCATCGCGATCGAGTCAGGAGCACGATCCCCATCGAGTCAGGGTCCCGTCGCAACCACGCCTGACTCAGCAGGGGATGTCTCAGGGATACAGTTGTAACCAATTTGTCTGAATGCTGTTATCTACCCATGAGCCGTCTGACACTCTGCTTAATTTCAAAACTAACAGGAGCCTTGATTTAGATCTCAGACAAACAAACTGCATATTTCATAACCTGGAATGCTGCATAGCGATAAATATTGCAAAGGAATGTCGAAAATTAATTCCCAGCTATGAGGAGGCAGAATGCCAGGCAGAAATCAGTGCAATTACACAGACTCTCAATGGCAGCACTGATCCTACCCAAAAACCCCTGTCTGCCATTTCAAAAGCCTTTTATCATCAGCAAACAAAAACACCCAATATTCCTTTAATCCCAGAGTCTGACTGAATTGGGACATGATGGTTTATGACCACAACCACCACTGAATGCTTCAACGTCATACAACACACAACAGGCCCTTCGGCCCAGAATCCGCACTGACCATCAACCAATTATTTTACATCAATCCCACATTTTTTCTCCCCACACATTTCTCTCTGCCTGGATTCTTCCACTCAACCATTTATTCCAATCCCACTTTCTTCTTCCCCCACATTCCATCGTGCTGCAGGAAGACAGATCACAAAGCACACCAGCGGGTGATCCGGACGGCTCAGCTCATCATCAGGACTCAACCACCAGACCTGGAGACAATCTCCAACCCTCAATGCCTACGGCACACTCACAACATCATTAAAGACCCATCCCGTCCAGGACTCCGTCTGTTCAATCTTCTGCCATCCGGTAGGAAATACAGAAACATCTTAGTCAAGACAGCAAGATTAAACAAGAGATTGTTCCTGATGGCTGTGGTGCAGCTGAATGATGCTACACGCCAGCTTGTTAACGGCCTTTGAGTGTAATGGATTATCAAAGTTGCAAGCAAATCTAGGATTTTTTTTTATTAAGTCGTAAATATCTGTTTTACACAGAATGGAGTAACTCTGCAATCTCGTTGTCTTGAACGATGACAATACAGTTCTATTCTGCCCGGTTTCCATCACTCACCCACACACCAGGGGCAATTTGCACCGGCCAATTAACTTACACAACCACGTCTTTGGGACGGGAGGGGAAACCTGAGGTTTTGGAGGAAAGCTGAAGGGAGAACGTGCAAATTCCACAAAGACAGCACTGGAGGTTGTAATTGAACCTGGGTCACTGAAGCTGTTGGGCAGCAGCTGGACAAATGGTGAACTTGTGGACCTCATCGCCATCAACGGCTGTGGAGCCCAAGTTACTGGGTTCATCTAGAGCAGAGGCCGACAGATTCTCGATAAGTAAGGCTATGATGAAAAGCAAGAGAATGGGGTTGAGAGGGATAATAAATCAGACAAAATAGAATGACAGAGAAAACACACTGGGTCGAACAGCCTAATTCTGCTCTCGCGTCATATGGTCTTCTGCTTTCTCCATTCATGAACAACTTCAGCCCAGCTGAAGGAGCAGCACTGCCTGAGACTGTGGCCAAGCTGTAAGTCGAGGCATTGAGCGCTCTCTCAGCTAGATCACAAAGAGGATCCAACAGCCAAGACTGGATGGGCCCAGGAAACCCTCCCCTCCCCACTACCACCACCCTACCCCACCAGTCTACTGGCAATCCACACTTCAAAATGGCTGACTGCCATTTCCAGGATCGTGCTGTGCCTAGGTTCCTACCTCCCGATCAGCGAGGCATGGGAGGGTCAGGGCTGTGAAATGGCCCTATAGGAATATTATCTGTACATCTGTGCACTTGTAATGCCACTGTGACACTGTAATTTCCTTTGGGATCAATAAAGTATCTATTTATTTATTTTGTGCAGTGGATTCCGGTCAATTGGGACGTATCAGAGCCAGTAGATTTTGGTTTGATTGATTGACAGACAGACAGAGTCCAGAATAGGCCCATCCAGCCTTTCGAGCTGCACCACCCAGCATTCCCCCAATTTAATCCTAGCCCAATCAAAGGATAACTTACAATGGCCAATTAACCTACCAACTGATACGTCTCTGGACCGTGGGAGGAAACCGGAGCACCCAGAGGAAACACGCACAGTCACACAAGCTACGTACAAACTCCTTACAGACAGCAACAGGAATTGAACCTGGGTCACTGGTATTGCAAAGCTACCATGGCATGAAACTGTACGTTCATGGAAACAGTTAAAAAGGTATTAAAAAAAAGGACAAACTATCGTTTAACTGAGCAACAAATTATGTACTTAAAGGAAATACGGAACAAATTAGAACACTACAAATATTACTACAGTACTATAAAATGGTGCATTAGTTCTTAATGGTTATTGACAGAATTCATCCAGTGTATGTTGCTGTGTTCTTTTGATTGACTGTAAATAACAATATCAGCGCAGATAATGCTTTTGACAATCGTATCCTTCAAATCTCAATTTTCATTGTAACATTCAAGACGACTGTGATAACTTCAAATTCTTTGTAGTTTCCAAGTTGAAACAGTGGAATCGTTTCATTTTCACTCCCAGCCGTTTCTGGCATCTCCAAGCCAGGATGCTTGAAACTGCAGTGACCAAAACTGTTCTGAATCGTCTTACCGCTTCTTCTTGCCAACTATCAGCGGCAAAATTCACTGCTTTTTGAACACAATAACACACAACTGACACTATTTTTAAAAATGATTGTTCGAAACACAGTGCAGTGTCCAACGGCCACATGAGTGTACGCTACTGACCCTAGTTAGAAACCGCTCAGCAACAGTCTCCATACCAGTGTCCCAAATAACAGAGGGAATCCCGGCTACTTTCTCGATTAGACTTTGTTATTTAAGATCTGCCCCAAATAAGTGGCTGTCCCAATTAACCGACTGCCTAGTTAACCGGAATCCACTGAATTTGCACAGTTTGTATTCTTTTGCATACTGGTCGTCAGTCTTTGTGTGTAGTTTCCCATTGGTCGAATTAGAGTCCGATTGGCCGCAGCCCTGAGTCTGTGAGTCCACTGGAGAAGTCAAACCCCAATGTCTGCAAATTTGAGTCCACTGAAGGTTGGGTCCGGAGGTTGCAGGATGACACTTACGCAGGAAGGGAGGGGAGAAAGGGGCTCTTTTTTTGTTTGCTGTGTTCCACTGAACATCATGGACATGCTATGGTGCCCATAACATTCTGTTACAGGCTTCCGAGGTATCCCCAGCACAACTTTAGGTGTGTTAAGACCATAAGACATAGGAGTAGAACTAGGCCATTTGGCCCATCTAGTCTGATCCACCATTCAATTACGGCCGATCCCTTTTATCCCCTCCTCAACCTCATTCCGCGGCCTTCTCGCCGTAACCTATGATGCTGCGTCCAATCAAGAACCTATCAACCTCTGTCTGACAACCAGCCCTCCACAGCTGCCTGTGGTAACAAATTCACCACCTTCTGGCTGAAGAATTTTCTCTACATCTCTGTTTTAAAGAGAGGCCCCTCTGTCCTGAGGGATATCCAACATTGTATTTCATTTGCCATTTTCTTGCCTATTTTCCTAATCTGCCTCAGTCCTTCTGTAGCCTCCCTGTTTCCTCAACACCACCTACCCCTCCACCAACCTTCGTATCATCTGCAAACTTGACAACAAAGCCATCTATTCCATCATCTAAATCATGCACACATGCTAAATAAACTTGAATTTTGAAATTTCTACAGTGAAGACACAGTTAAGTCCTCGCTCTGTTGTTTAATGTGAAGCCAGTGTATCCAGAGTAACTCCGGTGCACTGGAGGAAAATGGAAAGCTCACATCCAGGCTGCACAGGGACCAGACGCTTCAGATCCAGAGTGACCATCAGCCCAACTCTGATCCATGAGGTTTAAAGAGCCGTGGAGTCTTACAGCTCAGGAAGAGGCCCTTCTGCCCAACTGGCCCATGCTGACCAAGGTGCTCCTCCCAAGCTAGTTCAATTGGCCTTTAAGACTTCCCTATCAATGTACCAGTCCAAAGGACTTTTAAATGTTGTTAATCTTCCTGACCCGAACACTTCCTCTGGCAGCTATTTCCACATACAGACCGCTCTGTGTAAAAAAAAACTGGCCCTCGAGTTCCAATTAAACCTCTCTTCTCTCACCTTGAACCTGCACTCCGTACACCTGCTCGTTAATGCAAATATCTAAAGATCCAATCACGTGGCGGCAACTCAATGCATACAAGCATGCAGACAGGGTCAAGAGGTTCAGTTGTTGTTCAGACCAGACATCAGAATGGGGACGAAATGTGATCCGAGTGACTTTGACGGTGGAATGAATGTTGGTGCCAGGCAGCCTGGTTTCAGTATCTCAGAAACTGCCTGATTTGGGATTTTCACACGACTGTCTCTGGAGTTTACACAGAATGGTGTGAGAAACAAGAAACATCCAGCGAGCAGCGGTTCTGTGGGCAAAAGTGCCTCGTTAAAGGGAGAGGCCAGAGGAGAGTGGCCAGACAGGTTCAAGCTGACAGGAAGGCGACAGTAACTCCAATAACTACACGTTACAACAGTGGCGTGCAGAAGAGCAACTCTGAATACACAACATGTCGAACCTGGAAGTGGATGGGCTGCATACAGCGGAAGACCACGAACACACACTCAGTAGTCACTTTATTACTTACAGGGGATACCTCATAAAATGGCCAGTGTCTGTATGTCCTCTGGCTACTGACTCCTCAGCCCTGGGAAAAGCCTGAGAGCATTCACACTATCGATGCCCCTCGTGATTTTATACCCCTCGATGAGCTCCAAGGAAGAAGTCCCCATTAAAACCTTCCCAAGCGTACAAACTCTACTGAAGCAAAAGCTGCAAAGAAACTAGGGGCTACGCATTCCCCAGACAGTTATTAACTTGTTCTCATTTACAAACACTTAAACACTTTACAGATCAAAGGTTTTTATTGCAGATTTTTGGCACTCAGAGCTTTTCCACAGAAAACTTTGGCGCCAGGCACAGCCTGTCCTGAGTCTGCGGAGTACATATAGCTCCTGGACCTCAGTCCGCTTCCCACCCAGAAATGACAACTTTCAATCGATACCTGCCCCCACCCTCCCCCTTCTCCCAACACACCCTACCTTTCCCCAACTCAGACCATCCTGTTCCTCCGATTCCCCCTTCCCTGCCCCTCCCCGTCTCCCCTTCACTCCCCACCCACCCTGCTTCTCCTGCTCCCACCTTCCCCTCCCTCCCTGACACCTTCACTCTCTTTCCCTCACAACTGCCCTCCTGCCCTTCCCACCCTCCCCTGCCCTGTTGCCCCTTCACTCTCCAACCCTCCCCTGTCCCACCACCCTTCCCCCTCCCTCCATCACCCCTGCCCACCACCCCACACCCTCTATCCTCTTCTCCACACACCTTTCTCTCCGTCTTCCCAAACATTCCCTCAGCTCCTCCAACTCTCCCGCTTTCCCCTCTTCTACTCCTCCCCGCCCATTCCCCCTCTGCACCTTGTGGGTCAGTAACCGTGTCACCTCTCACACCCAGCGAGGACTGGCGAATTTTGGACCCACCTCATCTCTCTTTTCCACTTCCCATTCTTCCTGTAATTGGCGACCTATCAAGGGCCCTCCCCTCTCAGTCTGCTTGGGGAAACTGCACAGCGCTTAAATCTAGGAGTTCAGATTTAGTTATCTCACATCAAAACACAGTGAAATGCATCGTTTACGTTAACAGCCAACACATCCTGAAGATGTACCGGCCGTCTGCAAGTCATACAGACCATTCAGCCCTTTGGGGTAATGCCAGCTCCCAGCAAGACAAGTCCATCAATTCCACCCCTTCCCTTTTCTTCCTGCAGAGGTAACACTTCCCTATCCTCAGCTCAGAGGGGGAAGGAGAGTCAGCTTGGGTAAAATCCACTAATCCACCCCACCACAGTTGGTTTTCCTGGCTTGGAGCTGGATCTTTCTGCTCTCTGTGACAAACACCCTATCACACACCCATCCATTGCTACCAAGGGTCGAGTATGGAATGAGCTGCCGGGGGGAGTGGTAAAGGAGGTGCACTCACTATTGTTAAAAGACAGGGACGGACAATCAAAAGACATTTAGATAAGAACACGGATAAGAGGAGCTTTGAAGGATACACTCCAAACGTGGCTGGTGGGACTACCTTGGACACCACTGTCAGGATGGAAAAACTGGGCTGAATGGCCTGTTTCCACACTGTATCCAAAGTTTGGTGCTTGGGATCACGATCTCTGTCACAACATGAGACAGACAGACAGACTTCATTGATCCCGAGGGAAATTGGGTTTCGTTACAGTCGCACCAACCAAGAATAGTGAAGAAATGAGGTGAAAAGGTGTGAATTCTCTCAAATCCCCATTTGTTCTACATTCAAAGTACATAAACTGCACGCCACCTTACGATTTGTTTTCTTGCCGGCATTCACGTCAGAACAAAAAGAACACTAGAGTCAATGAAAAACTACAGAGACTCACAATCAGCCAATATACAACAGACTTCAAAAGTTCAAAGTACAGTTAACATTAAAGTATGCATACTAATACAACCTCAAGATTCATCTCCTTTACAGGCAGCCATAAAAGAAAGAAACCCAAAAGAATCCATTACAAAAATGACCGTCAAACACCTAATGTGTAGGGAGGTTACAAAAAAAAAATAGTGAGAGCACGAGGGTTGATGGTGCTTCCATGGGTTGTGGAAATCAGTTCACAGTTGGGGTTAGTTCCTGGTGGCTCCTAAAGGGTTAAACAGTTGGCTTGTGCATATCTCCATATCTCAGTCTCCTGACACTTCATATCAATCGCGGCAAATGTGACCAGATTCACAATGCTGGGAACACCCTCATTCTTCCCGTGTCTACAAGCATTCCCACAGCCGAAGTGAAAAGCAAATCCTCCAGAGGAATTTACTGGGCTCCACTTATTCAACTCTGGCCCGTGACAGAAACCTCGGACTCTCTGCCAAGGGCGAACTCTGCAGGGACGTTTCACAATAGATCCGTCAGGCCATACCCCGCCTCCCACCTCTCCCCACTTCCTCTCCTGCTGGAAGTCACAGCCCCTGACTGGCATCACAGCTGTGCATGTGCGCATCACAGAATACAGGCCATTCAGCCTACTTCAGCCATGCTAACCCTTCCCTCCTACATAGTCCATTTTTCTTTCATTCAAGCGCTTATCTGAAAGTCTCTTTAATGCCCTAACATATCTGTGTCCACCACCACCCCAGCAGGGTCTTCCATGCTTTCACCATTCTCAGCGTGTAAAGAAAAACCTACCTTTGACACCCACCCTATACTTTCTCCCAATCACCTTAAAGTTTTGCCATTTCCATCCTGTCCACTCAAACTATGTCCCTTATCACGTTGTGCACCTCACATCCTCCGCAAAGAGGAAAGCCCTAGCTCGCTCAGCTTATCCTCGTGCTCTCTGGTAAATCTCCTCTGCATCTTCTCTGAAGCTTGTGAAGTTGCCTCTCTGACAACTGGCATTTGCCTGGTGTCCGATATGACGGCACTGCCATGCCCCCAGAGCCTCCGTCTGTTCATTTGCCCTGGGCCACGAGGACCTGCTTTCTCGTCTGCACCCCCCTCTCAAGCCTCCAACACACTTTCTGTAATGAGGCAATCAGAACTGAACTCAATACTCCCAAGTGTGGTCTAACAAGGGTTTTATAGACCAGTAAAAGACACATGTACTTTATAATACGGTAGCTTAGCAGTGAGCATGACAGTTTAACAGCTCAGGGTGTTCCAGAGTTCAATTCCAGCGCCACCTCCAAGTTAGTACATCCTTTCTATAACCGCGTGGGTTTCCTCTAGGCGCACTGCTTTCCTCCCAGTCCAAAGGTCAGTAGGTGAATTGGTCATTGTAAATTGTCCTGCGTTTAGGCTAGGGTCAAACAGGTGGGTGGCTGGGCAGTGCGGGCTCGGCAGACCAGGACGGCCTGTTCTGCACCGCGAGTCGCACAAGACGGGTACGCACTCATAAGTACACAGTCTGAAGCACCAATACCCTCAAAGTCACACGTGCCCTAGCTCAAAAGAACGCACAGACGCAGTCAAGTGGGGGAACCGAGGGGCCCAGGAATAGAGACAAATCGTCACAGGCAGACTGGCACACCAGCTTTCAGAATCGGAATCACCACCATTGGTCAGAACATCAAGTACAGAAGTTGGGCTGTTAAGTGTTCAAAGTTCAACTTAAAATTTACTATCAGAGTACATACATGTCCTACAGTCCTGAGGTTCTTTTTCCTGTGGGCATACTCAGCAAATCTATGGAACAGTAACTGTAAGCAGGATCAGTGAAAGGGCAAGACAAAGGAGCAGGATTAGGCCATTCAGCCCATCAAGTCTGTTCTCCATTACATCATGGCTGATCCTGGATCCCATTCAGCCCCATACACCTACCTTCCTACCATTTCCTTTCATGTCCTGACCAATCAGGAAATGATCAACTTCTGCATTAAATATACCCACCCATGGGCTTGGCCTCCACCACAGCCTGTGGCAGAGCATTCCACAGATTCACTACTCCCTGGCTAAACAAAAACTCCTCCTTACCTCTGTCATAAGAGGTACCATACCTCTGTTATAGGAAAGTTAGCATCAAAATGGAAAGAGGACGGAGTAGATTTAGAAGGATGCAGCTTGGACAAGGGCTGGAGTCATACGGAGAAGCTGGACATTATTCCAGCAAGTTTAGAAGACTGGCAAAGACTACAGAAAACCCAGATATACTGTAGCTTGCAAATATTTGTTCTATTTCTGCCAAGGACAGGAACCAGCGGAAGAGATACCCGAGGTGAAGCCACTTCACTGCTGCATTAAAAAGGTACTGCAAGTCCTTGACACAGTGCCAATCTTTCCACAGAATTATCTTCCGCTACGTTCCAACACAGCCTGACAAGATGCCAGCATTTCTTCAGGCCCTGCTCGACGCACAACCTCGTTTTTCGTCAGCTCCTTGGAAAAAGTCTGGCACTAAATGGACCCTTACACGCACAGTGATTCTAAAATATTTATGACATTTTATACACAATCACAGAGGTGTCGACATAACAGGAATCCAACTGGCTCATTATATCTTTAGCAGCGTGGCACCGTTCCTGCCTAATTTATTTCCCATGCCCTTCCCTTCACAGCTCATTGGTGAGTCCCAAAATCAGCCGGGGTGGGGCGGGAGGGGGAGAGAACCCCCCCCCCCCAAATGTGGCCATGCTTCCGGCACCAACGCAGCACGCCAGCAACTCACCAACCCTAACCGCACAACTTTGGAACGTGGGAGGAAACCAAGACGGTCAGGGGGAGAACACGCAAACGCAGGAACTGAACTCGGGCACTGGTGTTGTGAGAGTGTTACGCTGACCGTTAAGCTCAATGCCCACAGTTCCTTGAAACACACAATTTTAAGAGAAACGACGACTGGAAACAGAACCAGATTGCAACTGGGAAGCACCAAATTGCCTGGTGTTCACCTGGTGGAGAATCTCACCTGGTCCCTCAACACCAGCTCCATAGCAAAGAAAGCCCAGCAGCGTCTCTACTTTCTGCAAAGGCTGAGTCCATCTCCCACCCCCCCCCACCCTCATCACATTCCACAGGGGTTGTATTGAGAGCATCCTGAGCAGCTGCATCACTGCCTGGTTCAGAAATTGCACCATCTCGGATCACAAGACCCTGCAGCGGATAGTGAGGTCAGCTGAGAAGATCATCAGGGTCTCTCTTCCCGCCATCACGGACATTTACACCACACGCTGCATCCACAAAGCAAACAGCATTATGAAGGACCCCACGCACCCCTCATACAAACTCTTCTCCCTCCTGCCACCTGGGAAAAGGCACCGAAGCATTCGGGCTCTCACGACCAGACTATGTAACAGTTTCTTCCCCCAAGTTATCAGACTCCTCAATACCAGAGCCTGGACTGACACCTTACTGCCCTATTGTCTTGTTTAGTATTTATTGTAATGCCTGCACTGTTTTGTGCACTTTATGCAGTCCTGGGTAGGTCTGTAGTCTAGTGTAGTTTTGTTGTGTTTTTTACATAGTTCAGTCTAGTTTTTGTACTGTGTCATGTAACATCATGGTCCTGAAAAATGTTGTCTCATTTTTACTATGTACTATACACAGCAGTTATGGTCAAAATGACAATAAAAGTGACTTGACTTGACAAAGTACATGTTCAGTTATTGGGCCGACTATGACATCTGAAAGTGATGATAAATCTGATTCTGATATGGGTGTCTATCGTGTACTGAGAGGGGAATCACTGTGGGGGAAAAGGGGAAAGGAGAGGGAAGTCATTTGAGATGAGGGGATTAAACATGGTTCCCCTCCAACAGATGAAATGAGGAGACTGAATTCAGGCCTTCTCCATTGGCTGGTATGAGGAGATTGAACATGGGCCCTCTCCATTGGCTGAGATAAGAAGATTGAACATGAGCACTCTCCACTGGCTGAGAGGAGAAGGTTGAATGTGGGTCTTCCTCATTGGCTGAGGCAAGGACATTCAATATGGGCCCTCTCCATTGGTTGAGATAAGAAGATTGAACATGGGAAAGAAATTCTCTACTCTGTGCCATGACTCAAAACAAAACCCACCTTCAGCTTTCCAAACAGTCTAGGAAAATTATTTTAACATACATATATTTCATTAACCTTGCAAAAATAAGATCGAATGAAATAATACTAGACTTATTAAAATGACAATGGTTGGGCCATTAGTCCCTCTCCTTCAGGGCTCCATTCAGCAGATGGTGTTGATCATGAAGCAGTTTTCTATTACAGATCTGACCCCGAGCTCAAACTGGTTCGAATCCTCCCTTCCACTGGGGATATCTGATTCTCACCATTTAAACTGATCGCTCGGGTCATCTTCGTGACACAGGGGCAAGGCTGTGGTGGGTTAGAGGATTGGGGAGTTATAGTGTGGGAAGGAAAGACTTTGCCGCACGCTTTATTTCCATCGAGGAACATACTCAGTGTCAGAGGGACAGGCACCAGGCCAGGGACGGAGAGGCAGGGTGGGGTCAACGAGCTGTGTCTTTAGTGAAAACAAAATAAAGTCTGCCATTACATCAACCCTTTCAAAAAGACTTCACAGCTTAAAGCAGCTCCGGCTCTCTGAAAAGACCAGAACCAATGCATTGAAGTGATACAGCAGCCATCTTGTGCACAGCAACCAACAGTAAGGCCAAGCTACCTGTGTCGTTGACGTGGATGAAGCAGTGCTCAGTTAACAGAGCACCTCCAAAGTTAGCCATTGCACCCTTCACTCCTTCTCCCGCTTGCCACCTTGTTACTGGAAAGTGGAGGTCAAGGTCAAAGTGAAGTTTACTGTCATATGCGCGAGTACATGATCCTGCCTCAGGAGTCTGTACGTTCTCCCCGTGACCGCACGGGTTTTCTCTCACAGTCCAAAGATGTGCCCGTCGGTGGGTTAACTGGTCTTTGTAAACTGTCCCGTGATTTCTGTTTGTTTAAGCTAGTGGATGCGTCCCCTGGAGCATTCCCTTCTCATCCTCTGACCTTGAGCTTCCGAGGAGGGTCAGTGTGGACATCTGACTTGATGCATCTGGAAGAGAGGGGGAGAGAGAGATGGAGACATTCCAAAGGGAAGTTTCGCAACACTGTGATCTCTTTGTACTACAATAGAGTTTTTATTTGTTCAAATGTTTTCTTATAAAAATTGTGGTACAGAAGCAATACCCAAAACGCTGGAGGAACTCAGCAGGCCAGGCAGCGCCTATGGAAAAGAGTAAACAGTTGCCGTTTCGGGCTGAGACCCTTCTTCGGGAATTGTGATCGTGCGTAGAATTTGTTGTTCTTGTTTAGGCTAGGGTTAAGTTGCGGGCGGCCCAACTTGAAGGGCCTACTCCGCACGTTACCTCAATAAACACAGAGGGGCAATGAAAAACTCCCTTGCAGCAACATCGAATAAGCAGCATTCGCAAGAACAAATTCTACGCACGATCACAATTCCCGAAGAAGGATCTCAGCCCGAAACGGCAACTGTTTACTCTTTTCCATAGGCGCTGCCTGGCCTGCTGAGTTCCTCCAGCGTTTTGGGTGTTGCTTCTGTACCACAATTTTTATAAGAAAACATTTGAACAAATAAAAGGTCTATTGTAGTGCAAAGAGATCACAGTGTTGCGAAACTTCCCTTTGGAATGTCTCCATCTCTCTCTCCCCTCTTCCAGATGCATCAAGTCAGATGTCCACACTGACCCTTCTCGGAAGCTCAAGGTCAGAGGATGAGAAGGGAATGCTCCAGGGGACGCATCCACTAGCTTAAACAAACAGAAATCACTTCAAGAGGTAAAGCCAATTATACACAGCTAATGATCACTCACAGGCCCAAGGGTTCTGAGACTCCTGGTCAGAGGTGAAGGGAGATCCCAGAGTGGACAGGAAGCAAACCAGAGACTCAAGGGACCTCCGGCTGGAATCCGGAGCAACGCACGAAGATAGTCTCACACACACCAATATGCACAGAGATAGTCTCACACACACCAATATGCACAGAGATACAGTCTCACACACACCAATATGCACAGAGATACAGTCTCACACACACCAATATGCACAGAGATAGTCTCACACACACCAATATGCACAGAGATACAGTCTCACACACACCAATATGCACAGAGATAGTCTCACACACACCAATATGCACAGAGATACAGTCCCACACACACCAATATGCACAGAGATAGTCTCACACACACCAATATGCACAGAGATACAGTCTCACACACACCAATATGCACAGAGATAGTCTCACACACACCAATATGCACAGAGATACAGTCCCACACACACCAATATGCACAGAGATACAGTCTCACACACACCAATATGCACAGAGATACAATCTCACACACACCAATGTGCACACCGAGGGACAGTCACACACACCAATGACAGTCCCAAACACACCAATATGCACAGAGATACAGTCTCACACACACCAATATGCAGAGATACAGTCCCACACACACCAATATGCACACACCGAGATACAGTCTCACACGCAAATACAGAGAGTCTAACACACACTAATATACTCTCTCTCTCACGCACAAACACCAGTATACTCTCTCACACAGACACAGATAGTCTCACACGCACCAACACACACAGTCTCTCAAGCGCACCCCCACTGTCGCACTGGATCCAGAAGCTGTCAATGAAGACAATGAGAGCAGTATGGAACAGAATAAGAAAAACTAGATTCAGTTCCGTGACACTATGGAGAGGGGCCGATGGAAACTGGATTCACTCTGAATGAAAATGAGATGAATGGCTTGCTTTTATTCCCTCAAGTGGATGTGGACATGAGCCAGCATTTAACTGCCTGTCCCGTTGCCCTTGAGAAGGTGGGTGAGCTGCCTTCTTGCACCACTGCAGTTTGAAGCCTTGGGTACATCCACAATGCTGAAAGGGAGTGAGCTCCAGGTTCAAGACGCAGTGACAGTGATACATTTCTAAGTCAAGATGGAGTGCCCCGACTGGTGGTGCCCCTCTTGTCCTAGTTGGTAGGGGTTGTGGTTATGTTCTGCTGCCAATAATAAGGCTTGATTTTAGGTAACATAGGGCAGGAAGAGGTCTTTCTGCCCATCAAGCCTGCCTCTGCAGTTTTAAAACTGTCCCCAACTCTTTGCTCACAGCCAACGCCACCAGGACACGTAAACAACTCTGGTTTCTGCCACTTCCTGTGGAAGGCGGTGGCGGGCGAGAGTCACAAATTATGCTCCTCCTCTGATTGTTCGCTCTCCTCTCCAGTCCTTTACCTTTCCCACCCACCTGTCACCCTCTAGCTAGCCTCCTTCCCCTCTCCCACTTCTTTATTCTGGCATCTTCCCCCTTCCTTTCCAGTCCTGATGAAGGGTCTCAGCCCGAAATATTGGCTGTTTATTCATTTCCACGGACGCTGCCTGTCCTGCGGAGTTCCTCCTGCAGTGCAGATCAGGGGTTCCCACCTTTAGCTTTAATACCATGGACTCCTACCCACTAACCGAGGGAACTGTGGGCCCCTGCTGTACAGTACAGAAACAGGCCCTTCGGCCCGACACACTGATGCCATCCGGGACACCTGTCCGAGCGAACCCCAGTTGCCAACACTAAATTCTCAAAACCTTTCCCCAGCCCTGCACCTGCCCATGAGTCTTTTAAACGTTGTTATCGCGAGAAGATAACGAGGTCTTCACTCTGCCAGCAGGGCTCGGACGGCTGGAGGTGGATCTCACTGCCTCAGCAAAGCAACTTGACTTGGTCTAACCAAGCAGAGTCCCCTGCCAAGAAGGCCCACCAGCACCTTTACTTCCTGAGAAAGCTGAAGAAATTTGGCCTGTCCCCTAAAACCCTCACTAATTTTCATAGGTGCTCTGTAGAAAACATTCTTCTAGGGTGCATCACAACCTGGTATGGAAGTTGTCCAACCAAGACCAGAAGAAGCTGCAGAAGATCATGAACACAGCCCAGCACATCACACAAACTGATCTTCCATCGTTGGACTCACTTTACACCGCACGCTGTCGGAGCAGTGCTGCCAGGATAATCAAGCACACGACCCACCCAGCCAACACACTTTTTGTCCCTCTTCCCTCCTGGAGAAGGTTCAGGAGCTTGAAGATTCGTACGGCCAGATTTGGGAACAGCTTCTTTCCAACTGTGATAAGACTGCTGAACAGATCCTGACCCGGATCTGGGCCGTACCTTCCAAATATCCGGACCCGACTTGCACTACCTTACTTTCCCCTTTCCTATTTTCTAATTATGATTTATAATTTACATTTTTATTATATTTACTTCGATTTGTACTTCAGGGAGCGCGAAGCGCAGAATATCTCTGTGACGATTGTACGCTCTAGAATTATCTGATAGGTGACAATAAAGAATCAAAAACCCTCACCCACCCACCCCAGACATTCTCTCTTCTCCCCCTCCCACTGGGCAAGACATAGAAAAGTTCCAAAGCACCTCCCACCAGGCTCAAAGACGTCTCCACCCCACTGTTACAAGGCTAGTTAATGGTTCCCTGGTGCCACAAGATGGACACTTGCCCTCACAATCCACCTCATTATGATCTTGCACCCTATTGGCTACGTGCCCTGCACTCTGTGACTGTGACACTTGATCCTGCACAGTGGTTTTGATCTGTGTGAACAGCTTTTCCCTGCGTCTCAGTACATGGCAACAATATTAAACCAACACTTCCCCTCACCGAGCACGCCCAGGGAGAGGGGGAGAGAGAGAACGGAGTCGGACAGGAATGGGTGGAGCCCTTCCCTCGGTTCTGTCGCTTAGGTCCTTAAACTTAATACCAGAGCAGAGGAATTAAAGAGACGAGTTTATACAGAACCGCGCTTGCACCAAATGTTAAACTTAACTGTATGATTGTGCTGAGATTTACCGCCTGTCATGACAGTAGACGGCCACGCAGCGAACCCTCCCCCGAACTTCATCCCTCCAAGAACGCATCGCTCAGTTAGCAAATAAACAGTGTTTATATGTATTTTTTTAAAAGAGAACTGTAGGTGCAGACAGCGTGAGATTCTTCCGAGAATGCCTCTGTCGAGTGCGACACCGGGCAACTTTGCGGAGAACTCCTACACTGCATGAGATTCAGACTGGATGGGGTGAGCAGCGACGATTGAGAACAATGGTGCGAGGCTCCGTGCCCCAGGTAAAGCTCTCCCGATACCGTAGCCCCAGCTCCGCACGGTAACGGTGCCCTGACGCTCGGCTGTGTGCAGTAATGCATGCAGCACCAAAAGTGCACTTTACAATGCCCACCGCATGCAATAACTGCACGCTCCTTTCTAAGCCCGCTCAGGGCGAGCGCTTTGCCATCTTCCGCCCGGCTGGTCCGAATTCAGCGCATCTGCCACATTCCTCCACCGTCGTACCGAGTAGGTGCGACAATTTATATCCAGGGTACCGACTCGGCGTGCACACGGGGCGAAGTGAAACCAGGATGATAATCAGTACTGACCTCACTCCATAACGCGGGATGCACAGATCTAATGCGCAATACAGTCTGTGCAACACTAGCGTGGACTGTTAGTATTTATTCTAAGTAAATCCGAGGTGATTAACTGTTTTGACTACCGTGAAATCCAAGGTCCAGTGCATTTAGCTCTCAATACCGTCTCCCGACCGTGCAATAACGCAATCTTAAGATGCTGTACAATTGCGTTTATTCTAAGTGACTCTACGGTGCTAAATTACGGTGTGGACTACTTCAGGTTGCAATTCTGCCACAACGCCGTGTTTTCCGAGTGCCCCCGGGGCTCGCAGACCCGCACACCCTGCCTGCTTACCTTCTTCTCCTTCTCCTGGAACGGCAGCACCAACCAGGGCATCTGGCCCACGAACTCCTGCCAGGGCTGGTACTTCTCCTCGGAGCCGATGAAGACCACCTCCAGCCTGTCGGCGTTCTCGCCCTGCTTGAAGCGGCCGTAGAAGTCGGCGAGGGCCGCGGTGAACTGCTGGCACGGGGCGCTCCAGCTGCAGCCGAAGTAGAGGGCGAGCAGCCGGCCGTCCGAGCCGAGCGGCGAGCACTCCACCTCGGCTTGGTGCCGGTCGGTCAGCCGCTCTCCCAGGAGCTCGCACACCGGGCCGGCCATGGCGGCGAACGGCGCACACCCCCGCGGCGTTGGGGGGGCAGAGAGGGAGGGTGGCCGGTCCCAGCGAGTCCTACCGCCCCGGGTCGCCGCCGGTCAGCCCGGGCTCCGCCGCTCTCTGTGGACGGACTCGGCTGCCGCGACGATCCAGGTCCAATGGTGATCCGGCAGCACTCCTATTGGTCCCAGCAGCGAATTCCTCCTCTGCACACTCTTCCTCCCACCAAGTTTGCCAAGCGCAGCCTCGGGCGGGGAGGGAGGGAGGCGCTCAATCCCTTTCGCCGGGGGTGGGTGGGGGGGTCCCGAACTTGGGGGAGACAGATGCTGGAAATCCTGAGCAAACGCGCACGGAAAAAAACCAAGCTGGAGGAACTCGGCGGGTCGAGCAGCCTCGCCAAATTTGGAGTATTGTGTGCCGTCCTGGTCACCGACCTACAGGAGAGATAACCGCTGAGATTTCGAACGAGTAAAGATTTTAAAAATTACAAGGATGTCGCTGGGACTTGTCGTGGGGCAAAGGTTGAATAGGTTAGGGCATTTTTCCCCTTTGGAGCGTAGGACAGCCGCGGCGGGGTAGAGGGGAAGGTGCCCGGTGCCTACCAAGCATCCCAGCGAGTCCTACCGCCCCGGAGTAGGACTCGTGAGGGGAGACATGAATGAACTAACCACATAACAATTACAGCACGGAAACAGGCCATCTCGGCCCTTCTAGTCCGTGCCGAACGCTTACTCTCACCTAGTCCCTCCGACCTGCACTCAGCCCATAACCCTCCACTCCTTTCCTGTCCATATACCTATCCAATTTTTTTCAATGACAACATCGAACCTGCCTCTGCCACTTCTACTGGAAGCTCGTTCCACACAGCTACTACTCTCTGAGTAAAGAAGTTACCCCTAAACTTCTGCCCCCAACTCTCAACTCATGTCCTCTTGTTTGAATCTCCCCTACTCTCAATGGAAAAAGCCTATCTACCTCAACTCTATCTATCCCCTTTGTAATTATAAATACCTCTATCAAGTCCCCCCTCACCCTTCTACACTCCAAAGAATAAAGGCCTAATTTGTTCAACCTTTCTCTGTAACTTAGGTGCTGAAACCCAGGTAACATTCTAGTAAATCTCCTCTGTACTCCCTCTATTTTGTTGACATCTTTCCTATAATTTGGTGACCAGAACTGTACACAATACTCCAAATTTGGCCTCAATGATGCCTTGTTCAATTTTAACATTACATCCCAACTCCTATACTCAATGCTCTGATTTATAAAGACCAGCATACCAAAAGCTTTCTTCACCACCCTATCCACATAAGATTCCACCTTCAGGGAACTATGCACCATTATTCCTAGATCACTCTGTTCTACTGCACTCTTCAATGCCCTACCATTTACCATGTATGTCCTATTTCGATTAATCCCACCAAAATGTAGCACCTCACACTTATCAGCATTAATCTCCATCTGCCATCGTTCAGCCCACTCTTGTAACCGGCCTAAATCTCTCTGCAAGCTTTGAAAACCTACTTCATTATCCACAACGCCTCCTACCTTAGTATCACCTGCATACTTACTAATCCAATTTACCACCCCATCATCCACATTAGGGGTGAAAGAGGGAACTACTAGCTGAGTGTTCCTCTCCATAGATGCTGCTTGACTTGCTGAATTCCTCCAGCATTTTGTGTGTGTTGCCCACTTACCCTCCCCCTCCCATCCCTACACACACAGAGACAGATGCTAAAGAGTTCATCTAGCAGATAGTTTGTTTCCAAAGACTTGAGGGGGTTGTGGATGGGACAAGTATTTTTTTACGCACAGATACCGGTGGGTGCCTGGACCCGACGCCAGGGGTGTTTCTGGATACAGATACAATACTGCCATTTTGGAAAGGGTACAGAGGAGATTTACCAGGATGCTGCCTGGTTTAGAGAGTATGCATTATGATCAGAGATTAAGGGAGCTAGGGCTTTACTCTTTGGAGAGAAGGAGGATGAGAGGAGACATGATAGAGGTGTACAAGATATTAAGAGGAATAGACAGAGTGGACAGCCAGCGCCTCTTCCCCAGGGCACCACTGCTCAGTACAAGAGGACATGGCTTTAAGGTAAGGGGAGGGAAGTTCAAGGGGGATATTAGAGGAAGGTTTTTCACTCAGAGAGTGGTTGGTGCGTGGAAAGCACTGCCTGAGTCAGTGGTGGAGGCAGACACACTAGTGAAGTTTAAGAGACTACTAGACAGGTATATGGAGAAATTTAAGGTGGAGGGTTATGGGGGGGCAGGGTTTAGGGGTCAGCCCAACATTGTGGGCCGAAGGGCCTGCGCTGTGCTGTACTGTTCTTTGTTCTTTTGTTTTAAGAGGCTCCAGTCACATGCGACATGTGGAATAGGAACAGCCCCTTCAGGCCACGAACAAGAGATTCCTCGGATTCTGGAAATACAAAGCAGCACCCCCAGAACGCTGGAGCAGGTCAGGCAGCATCGATGGAGATGAATAGACAGTCGATTCGAGCCGAGACCCTTCTTCAGGGTGGGAGGGAAAGGGGGAAGATGCCGGAATTTTAAAAATGGTGGGGAGAGGGGAAGGAGGACAAGCTAGCAGGTGATGGATGGCGCCAGGTGGGGGGAAAGGTAAAGGGCTGGAGAAGGAGGAATCTGATAGGAGAGGAGAGGGGACCATGGGAGAAAGGAATGATGAGGCAGTAGGGCGAGGTGATAGACAGGTGAGGAGAAGAGGTAAAGCTGGTGTTGGATGATGGTACCTGATTCTGAAGGTATCGGATACAGAAAGGTTGCCTGCAAAAGAAACCAGAGGGTAAGAGGTGGGAAAGCCAATGGAACAGTGGTCAGTATTGAGACAGAAATGAAGCAGAGGTCATATTTCTCTACAGAGTTGGAGTCTGACCTGTGAACTGCTTCATGTCCCTCTGAACCAACTGACTTAAGAGTTCAAGTTGGTAAGCCAGCCAAAATACAAGGTTGACTGACCCCTCGCACTCTCCCTGCCCTTCTGCAAGCCTGTCCTCAAACAGGGATTGGTATTGGCACTTGGAATTTGTTTATTATCATCACATGTACCGAGATGCAGCGAAAACCTTGTCTTGTGTACCATTGATACAGATCAAATCATTACACAGTGCTTTGAGGGAGTGCAAGGTGAAACAGTAACAGTGCAGAATAAAGTGTAACAGCTACACAGAATGTGCAGTACAGGATAACAAAGTGCAAAATAATAACGAGGTAGATTGTGAGGTCGAGAGTCCATCTTGTCGTATTGAATAGTCTTATTATAGCAGGATAGAAGTTGTCCTTGAGCCTGGTGGTATGTGTTTTCAGGCTTTTGCATCTAGAAATATAGAAACATAGAAAACCTACAGCTTAATGCAGGCCCTTCAGCCCACAAAGTTGTGCTGAACATGTCCCTTAGAAATTACTAGGTTTACCCATAGCCCTCTATTTTTCTAAGCTCCACGTACCTATCCAAAAATTTCTTAAAAGACCCTATCGTATCTGCTTCCACCACCGTTGCCAGCAGCCCATTCCACACACTCACCACTCTCTGCATAAAAAACTTACCCCTGACATCTCCTCTGTATCTACTCCCCAGCACATTAAACCTGTGTCATCTTGTGGCAACCATTTCAGCCCTGGGAAAAAGCCTCTGACTATCCACACGATCAATGCCTCTCATCATCTTGTACACCTCTATCAGGTCACCTCTCATCCTCCGTCGCTCCAAGGAAAAAAGGCCAAGTTCATTCAACCTATTCTCATAAGACATGCTCCCCAATCCAGGCAACATCCATGTCAATCTCCTCTGCACCCTTTCTATGACTTCCACATCCTTCCTGTAATGAGGTAACTAGAACTGAGCACAGTACTCCAAGTGGGGTCTGACCAGGGTCCTATATAGCTGCAACATTACTTCTCGGCTTCTAAATTCAGTTCCACAGTTGATGAAGGCCAATACACCGTACGCCTTCTTAACCACAGAGTCAACAAGCATAGCAGCTTTGAGTGTCCTATGGACTCAGACACCAAGATCCCTCTGATCCTCCACACTGCCAAGAGTCTTACCTTTAATAATATATTCTGCCATCATTTTTGACCTACCAAAATGAACCAATTCACACTTATCTGGGTTGAACTCCATCTGCCACTTCTCAGCCCAGTTTTGCATCCTATCAATGTCCCACTGTAATCCCTGACAGCTCTCCACACTATCCACAGGACCTCCAACCTTTGTGTCATCAGCAAACTTACTAACCCATCCCTCCACTTCCTCATCCAGGTCATTTATAAAAATCACGAAGAGTAGAGGTCCCAGAACAGATCCCTGAGGCACTCCACTGGTCACCGACCTCCATGCAGAATATGACCCGTCTACAAACACTCTTTGCCTCCTGTGGGCAAGCAAATTCTGGATCCACAAAGCAATGTCCCCTTGGATCCCATGCCTCCTTACTTTCTAGTTAAGCCCTGCTTGGGGTACCTTATCAAATGCCTTGCTAAAATCCATATACACTACATCTACTGCTCTTCCTTCATCTACTTGAGCTGCAAGCGGGGAGAGTGGAGAACAGAAAGGTGGATTTATGAGAGAGAGAGAGAGAGAGGGAGATGGTATCTCGATGTCAGAAGGTTGGTGATGGAGGAAACTCGGTTGCTCTCAAGTTTTGTGTGTTGCTCCAGCTTCCAGCATCTGCAGTTTCCTGTGTTCTCCCGGTGCGTCCACCCCATTAGTTTGGCTACATTCTGTGACACGGCCTCCACTGTCACCCTGGTCTCCGCACACATTTCCTCCAATAAACAAGATCAAGCACTGTGTGGAGTCTCAAGTTCATTTTCATAGTGTTATGTTACAATATTCCCACTGAGAATATCTTTACTTCTATAAACATTTCTATAAACAACCATTTAAAATCATTATTAAAATCCCCAAAACTTGCACCATGCATGTTATCAGATGGGCTGTAACATCACAGACTGGCATTCTTTAACGTCTTCTGTGGAGCCTGAGCCACTGAGCGTTAATTACAGTAAAAAACACATACATAAATTCAATAAGTAATTCAAAAAGAGAGCGAAAATAGTGAGGTGATGTTCACGGTGCGTTCAGAGATCTGATGGCAGAGGGGAAGAAGGTGTCTTCAGGCTCCTGCACTTTCCCCGATGAAAGTAATGAAAAGGACCTCTTCTTCCACGTGTGGTACACATGAGACAAGCTCATAGCATCAGATATTCAACATTCACAGGAAAAACTAAACTCACTGTAAACTATACACAATTCTTTACAAGATGGAACACAAGTAGATCCAAAGGAAAGGTCCAAATAATGCAAAGTGTGTGAAATGTCGGAATGTTGTTAAACTGTAGTGACTGGGATTGAAGGGAAGGATCGGTTCTTGAACCTGGTGATGTGGGACCTCAGGCTTCTGCTCCAGTGGCCCGATGGTAGCTGTGAGAAACTGTCACGGCCCGGATGGTGGGGATCTCTGATGCCTCCGTTAGATAGCGAGTCCTTGTGTTGTCATGTGTACAGAGCTACAGCGAAAGGCTTTGCTTTGCATGCCATCCATGTAGAGCCCTTCATCGCTGTGCAAAAGAAAAGACCAAATGCAGGGTAAGCGTTATGGTTACAGAGAAAATGCAGTGCAGGCAGGCAATACAGTGGAAGGGTCACGAAGGGGCAGATTGTGAGGTCAAACGCCTAATTTATCATACTCATTACCATCATTATGTGCTGTGTGGTATAACATGGGTGATCACGGTCTTTCCATGACCATGTTTTTAGCAAATTAGTTCTACAGAAGTGGTTTGCCATTGCCTTCTTCTGGGCAGAGTCTTTACAAGATGGGTGACCCCAGCCGTTATCAGTATTCTCCAGGGATTGTCTGCCTGCCGTCAGTGGTCACATGACCAGGACTTGTGATCTGCACCACCGGCTCCCATGGGTCACATGACTCTAATGGGGAGACTAAGTCGGCGCTACAAGGGTGACCAGCAGGCTAGCGGAGGGAAGAGGCGCCTTTATACCTCTGTTGCTAGAGACCCTGCCTCCCCTTGTCATACTCGGGCACTGTTTAATAGTCTTACAGCGGGATAGAAGCTGCCCTTCAGCCAGGTGGTATGTGCTTTCAGGTTTCTGCATCTTCTGCCCGTAAGAGAGATGGAAGAGACAGAATACCTGAGCCGACTCAGATGGGCTCAAATCCCAGCGGATTATATTTCACATACTATAAGACCTTGGAGGAGGTCTCTAGTCCGTGTCAGTACTCAGTCATTCAAAGTGAGCTGCTCCTTCTCACATACTCATCCTCCTGCCTCTCTCCGACACACCAGAGGCAACTTGCACCTGCTAGCCCACAGATCTCTCTGCTGTGGGAAGAAACTGGAGACTGGGGAGTGCCAGGGAGACCCTGCAGACTCCACACAGACAGCACTGGAGGTCAGCATTGAGTGGTTCTCCGGAGAGGTATCTGTTACATTATGGGCAGATGTCACCTTGATAAATGAGCCAAGGCAAGGGAGGGGTAAATATACCTTACAGAGAAAAGCCTGGAAAACAACCTACACTCACACTCACACCCACTCACACACACACACACACACACACACACACACACTCACACACACACACTCACACTCACACCCACTCACACACACACACACACATCCAGACACACACTCATCCACTCACACACACACACACTCACACACACACACACACACACATCCAGACACACACTCATCCACACACACACACATACACACACACACCCAGACACACACACACACACATACATACACACACATCCATTCACACACACATCCATTCACACACACACACACACACACATACACCCACACACACACATATCCACTCACACACACATACATACACACACACACACATCCACTCACACACACACACATACATACACCCACACACACTCACATACATACACCCACACACACATACATACACCCACACACACATACATACACCCACACACACACCCAGACACACACACACACACATCCACTCACACACACACATACATACACCCACACACACACATACATACACACACACATCCATTCACACACACACACACATACACCCACACACACACATATCCACTCACACACACACATACATACACCCACACACACACACACCCACATACACACACCCAGACACACACACACACCCACATACACACACCCAGACACACACACACACACCCACACACACACACACACATCCACTCACACACACACATACATACACCCACACACCCAGATACACAAAGACACACATACACACAAACACATATATGCATATACATACACACAAATACACACACAGATCAATGCACGTGTGCACACGCACACCTAATAGATGCACAACACACACATACACTCAAAAACAGACACCTACACACAAACATACACATTCTTTTGCGCACACACACACCTACATGCAAACACAGAAACCTACACATAAACACATACATTCTTACACAGAAAAGGGGAACATTTACTCACCATCACACATGCATATTTATACACATAAACGCGGATACCTTCACATAAAATAGACATTCCAACATACTAAACACACTCAGGTATACAAAACACTTGCACACACATTCACACACGCACACTCACAGCTGTGCATATATGCACCTGCGTGTATACACACAGACACACACACACCATTAATGTTAGAGAATCACATTTGTGGAACGGGGGCTCCTACAGTTCACAATGTTGTTTTTGGGAGGAACCTCACTCCAGTAACCGTGCTCGGACAGATGGTGCCGGACAGAGGGTTAGATTGTTTCCTGGACAACCAGAGCTCAGTGGCCCAAGGGTGGAAAACAATGGGCTGAGCCTCACATTCAGCAGCCATAAATCACAGAGCTCCCAGTTGACGCCACACCCTTCCCAGGGAGGCATGGGTGGGGGAGTGGGGGATGGAAAGCAATTGTGCGTGACTCAACATAACATATATTTTAACGCAAACAGGCCCATGGAGTGGACCGTGCCCTGGGTAAGAGCATTATCAAAAAACGGTTACCAACAGACGGCAAGCATCATGTTTATTGCTGGATGTTTGGGACTACTTGGCCATACAGACTTTTACGTTTTGTAACTTCAAAGCATTAATCTCATTCCAATAAAAAGATGGGAGTCTGAAATGATGCACATCTTATTTCGTGTTTACTTTATACAAGGCATGCGTGTAACACGTTACCACGTGATACTGTCATGATGTATACGATTCATGTATTTTTACACATAACCCTCAATTAATTATTTAAACAAACAAGAATGTTTGATCAATGTATGTTATACAATTATATATGCACAGGGGGCACGGTAGTGTAGTGGTTAGCACACAGGGGGCACGGTAGTGTAGTGGTTAGCACACAGGGGGCACGGTAGTGTAGTGGTTAGCACACAGGGGGCACGGTAGTGTAGTGGTTAGCACACAGGGGGCACGGTAGTGTAGCACAACACTTTCCAGTACCAGCGACCCTGGTTCAATTCCCGCCACAGCTTGCAAGGGGTTTGCACGTTCTCCCCGTGACCACGTGGGTTTCCTCCCACTGTCCAAAGATATACCGGTTGGTAGGTTAATTGGTCATTGCAAATTGTCCCATGATTAGGCTAGGATTAAACAGGGTGATTGCTGGGCTTCAAGGGCCAGAAGGCCTATTCTTTGCTATATCTCAATAAATAAGTAAACACACACACACACACACACACACGACTTATTATTCCTTTTGTTGAAGTCACAAGGGGTACGTGCAAACTCCACACAGACAGCATCAGAGGTCAGAATTGAACCCAGATCTCTGGGTCTCCGGGTTCAATTTCCACCCCCACTAACACAAGAGATTCTGCAGATGTTGGAAATCCAGAGCAACACGCAAAATGTGGAGAACCGCAGCAGGTTAGGCAGCACCTATGGAGGGAAACAGTCGATGTTTCAGACTGAGACCCTTCCTCAGGACTCAACTCACCAATTGTTTTAATACAGGTGAGACTGATAAATCAAATCTTGAAACTGGAGGATAAGATGTACAGAAGGGAATATCTACGTCAGGGGTTCACAACCTTCTTTATGCCACAGACCCCCAACATTAACAGAGAGGTCCGTGGGGGCCAAGGTGGGAACCCCTGATCTTCGTGGGGTTTCCACATTCTCCCTGTGACCACGGATGCTCCAGTTCCCTCCCGCATCCCAAACACAAGCAGGTCCCACAGTTACCTGGACTCTTGATCTCAGAACCCACCTCATCACGGCCCTCGAACCCTATTGTCTACCTGCTCTTTTTAATCTGTATCTGCCACACTTTATTCTGCACTCTGCTATTGTTTTCCCTGTACTAGCCCAGTAATGAAGTGATGTTTAAGGATGGTTTGCAGGACAGGCTTTGCACGGTGTCTCAGAACATGCAGCAATCATAAACAAGTTTACCAGCATCCCGACTTACCAATTTAATCGTCGTTGTAAATTGTCCCATTTGCCTGGAGATGCAGGAGGGACTTGTTAATGGCAACAACTTGGGGTTGGGAAGAATTGGCAGCTTGTGTGTGGGTGATGGGGGTGGACTAGAGGGCATGCCTTAACAACCGACACAGTCTGAGGATGGGATGTGTGGCCACGGGACAGCTCCTTAGGAAGCTGCGAAGATTCGGCATGGCATCTAAAACTTTGACAAACTTCTGTAGATGCATGGTGGAGAGTGTATTAACTGGCTGCATCACAGCCTGGTCTGGAAACACCAATGACCTTGAACGGAAAATCCGACAAAAATTAGTGGATATGGACCAGTCCATCACGGGCGAAAGTCCTCCCCACCATTGAGCACATCTACTTGAAACGCTGTCATAGGAAAGCAACAACCATCATCAGAGATCCCCACCACCCAGGCTGTGCTCTTTTCTTGCTGCTGCCAGCAGGTAGAAGGTACAAGACTCACACCCCCCGCTCCAGGAGCAGCTACTACCCCTCAAACATCAGGCTCCTGAACAAAAGGCGATAACTACACTCACTCATCCCACAACCAACCATCTCACTTGAAGGACTCTTTATCTCATTATCTCAAATTCTCATTAGTTATTGCTATTTATATTTTATTTGCATTTGCACAGTTTGCTGTCTTCTGCACTCTGGTTGATCTTTCATTGATCCTGCTATAGTTACTGCTGTAGTCTCTTGCGTCTCCATAGACGGGATTAGTGGGTGTTTGATGGTCAGCATCGACACGACGGGCTGAAGGGCCTGTTCCACACTGTATAAATCAATGGCTCGTTCCTACTGCATGTCCTGTCCTGCATGCTAAAGGGGACTGCACTTCTGCAGCGCAGGGGCTCCCAACCTTTTTTATGGCTTGGACCCCTACCCTTAACCGAGCGGTCCATGGACCCCCAGGTTGGGAACGTCTGCGTAGTGCCTCCTGTGTTCTCCCAGATGGTCCAGGCCCAGATTCACCTTCCCCTGTAGCCCAAACTTCCCTACCCCGGTTGCCATGATGTGATGTTGTGGATGAGGCTGCCCCTCAGTGGCCAAGAGTGGGACTGCAGTCTAATGGTGTCCAAAGGCACACCCCTTCTTCACAAAACACCCTGATTGATGGCTTTGGAGACAATCAAAGGCCTCTTAGCTATTGCAGTGTCTCCGATGGTCACAGACACCAGAATTCTCCCCAGATTGGTATAAATTATCTTCAAAAAAATTAAAGACCACAGTTAATTAACAATGCATTACAATAAAAGGAAATACAGAAAAGCATGAACATTTTGCCCAGGGAACAGTCAGCAGACCACCTCAATGTCTTTACTTAACATAGAACATCACAGCACAGTACAGGCCCTTTGGCCCAGGATGTTGTGCCGATCTTTAAACCTGCTCCAAGATCAATGTAACCCTTCCTTCCCACATAGGTCTCCATTTTTCTGTCATCTAAAGCTATCTAAGAGTTTCCTAAATGCCCCCAATGTATCTGCCTCTACCACCACCCAGGGCAGGGCATTCCACACACCCACCATTCTCAGCGTAAAACATTGACCTCTGGCTTCTCCCTGTACTTTCCTCCAATCACCTTAGAATTAAGACCCCTTGCATTAGTTACTTCTGCCCTGGAAAAAAAGTCTCTGGCTGTCCACTCAATCTATGCCTCTTATCATCTTGTGCACCTCTATCAATTCACCTCCCATCCTCCTTTGCCCCAGAGAGAAAGCCTGTAGCTTGCTTATAAGGCATGCCCTCTAGTCCATGCGGCTGTCATGATATGCACTTACATTTTGGGAACCTTGGTGTGGAGGAAAGACAGATTCCGATGTGGAGATGGTGACGAGAGTTTATTCATAATGATTCCAATAAACATCGGTGGCTTGGCTACACCACACCATGAGAAATATCATTCTCAAAACTAGGCCCCTGCAATTGACACTAATCAGGCATCCACTTAATTAATACAAGTGACATGGAATCCCTGAGCCCATCAAAATAAACTTAACAAGCTTAAACAGAAAAGACCAGGAGACCACATTACGAAGAGCGAGTGGCTCGAGAAAAACACAAGAAACTCCGAACGATTAACGACTGTCGTTAAACAACAATTAACCATTTCAGGTGCTCTAAAAACCTCGGAGCCCAATGCTCTCTGGCATCCCTAAGAGGCCTGAAGAACTCATTACAGCAGCATCCTTGGCAGATTCTGCATTCTACTTCAGTGCTTTTGTAACCTTGTTCTAGTTCAATGCTCTGTGAAATGGTTTGATCTAAATGAACAGTGCACAAGACAAGGTTTTCACTGAAGCTGTTTCACACGTGATAACAATTCCCAGTGTACTTTGTCCTCAGCTGGAGGGGGCAGATTCAGACTATGGTTCAGCAACAGCCATCTGGCACTCATTCAGAACCAAGCTGCAGGATCACCAGATTTTGTATTGAACCCCAGACCCTCAGTGGAATTGGTTAATTGTTGTTTAACGACGATGTGTGTTGGCGCGTGGCCTAGTGGATAAGGCCTCGGTCTAGTGATCTGAAGGTCACTGGTTCGAGCCTCAGCTGAGGCAGCGTGTTGTGTCCTTGAGCAAGGCACTTATCAACACATTGCTCTGCGATGTCACCGGTGCCAAGCTGCTTGGGTCCTAGTGCCCTTCCCTTGGACAACGTCGGTGGCGTGGAGAGGGGAAGGCTTGCAGCTTGGGCAACTGCCCGTCTCCCATACAACCCAGCCCAGGCCTGTGTCCCGGAAACCTTCCAAGGCACAAATCCATGGTCTCACGAGACTAACGGATGCCTATAGAACGACAATGCTCCACGACTGGCTTTACTATTGTCAAAGAAAGACATAATTCCATTACAATATTCCATTACAACAGGTCATCGAGGAAGCAGAGAGGAAAGCAATAACAAAAACTCTACTGCTCATGTTCCAAGTATTAGTTTATTTTTATACGCACGATTTATCTTTTGCACAATATCAGTCATAGAGCCATAGAGCACAGTAACAGCCCCTCCAGCCAAGCTACTGTTATTCTGCTTCACCCCATCGATCTGCTCCAGGACCAGAGCCCTCTCCTCCCCACCCCTCCCATCCATGTACTTATCCAAACTTCTCTTGATTGTTAACATCAAACCCACATCCATCATTTCTGCTGGCAGCTTGTTCCACACTTACACCATCCTCTGAGCGAAAAAGATCCCCATAAACATTTCACCTTTCACCCTTAACCCATGATCTCTAGTTGTCGTCCCACCCAACTTCAGTGGAGAAAAGCCTGCTTGTATTTACCCTATCTATACCCCTCACAATTTTGTATACGTCTATCAAATCTCTACTCATTCTCCTACACTCCAGGGAAAAAAATCCCTAACTTTCTTTGTTTATGTATAGTTTTTCATAAATTCTATTGTTTTCTATATTTTTCTGTAAATGCTCATAAGAAAATGCATCTCAAGCTGCATCAATAGGTTTCAAAGGTACATTTAACGTCAGGGAAATGTATACAATATACATCCTGAAAGTCCTTTTCTTCGCAAACATCCACAAAAACAGAGTGCCCCAAAGAACGAATAACAGTTAAATGTTAGAACCCCAAACTCCCCCCCAAGCTCCCCCCTCCCGCACACAAGCAGCAACAAAGCAACGATCCCCCACCCACCAGCAAAAAAGCATCAGCCCCCTCCACCGAGCACTCGTGTGGAGCAAAGCATCAATAAAGACACAGATTTGCAGTATCCCAAAGACTACTCATTCACCTGGTATTTGACATACCACAGGCTCTCTCTCTCACTCTCTCTCTTTCCCTATTAAGGGAAAAAGAGGTGTCGCTGTTTCACAGGGAGAGAGGAGACATAACAAAACTCACTAATATATGGTGTTAAAAGTCTGTCATGTCACTTTTTCCATATGGTAACACATGGTCATCTTAAGCTAGTATATAGTAACATTTCTAAGATTATTAATAGTTGCACCAGGGGACTGTTCACTCTTACAACAGTGGGATCGAAGCTGCCGTGAGCCTGGCGGTACGTGGTTTCAGGCTTTTATATCTTCTGCCCAATGGGGGGAGAAGATGGATGGGTGGGATCTTTGATAATGCTGGCTGTTTTACCAAGGCAGAGGGAAGTGTTGACAGAGTGGGGGATGGTTCCTGTGATGTGCTGAGCTGTGTGCTTGACCTGAGAGCCAGAATCCGGTTAAATATCACTGGCACGCGTCGTGAAATGCATTGATCGTGGCAGCAGTACATTGCAATACATAACATTGATTTTAAAAACTATGAATTACAATAAGAAATATATATATATATTTTAAACATAGATAAGTAGTGTAAAAAGACAGCAAAAAAAGAGAAAAAAATACTGAGATGGAGCTCATGGGGTCACTGTCCACTCAGAGATCTGTGGCAGAGGGGAAGAAGCTGTACCGAAGATATTGAGTGTGTGTCTTCAGGCTCCTGTACCTCCTCTCTGATGGTGGTAATGGGAAGAGGCCATGTCCTGGGTAATGGGGGTCCTGAATGATGGGTCAGTGGTTTGAAGCGAACAAGGAGCATGTGAAATATGGCAATGACTGACAGACATACTTTATTGATCCCGAGGGAAATTGGGTTTCGTTACAGTCGCACCAACCAAGAATAATGTAGAAATTGAGCAATATAAAACCATAAATAATTAACTAATAATAAGAAAATTATTCCAAGTGGAAATAAGTCCAGGACCAGCCTGTTGGCTCAGGGTGTCTGACACTCCGAGGGAGGAGTTGTAAAGTTTGATGGCTACAGGTAGGAATGATTTCCTATGATGCTCAGTGTTACATCTCAGTGGAATGAGTCTCTGGCTGAATGT
This sequence comes from Hypanus sabinus, assembly GCF_030144855.1. Taxonomy (NCBI): domain Eukaryota; kingdom Metazoa; phylum Chordata; class Chondrichthyes; order Myliobatiformes; family Dasyatidae; genus Hypanus; species Hypanus sabinus. Next base: position 171,962,072 of record NC_082711.1, read on the forward strand.
ACTCCTGTGCCTAACCAGTACATTATGGAGTGGATGGGAATCATTGTCCAAGATGGCATGCAACCTGGACAGCATCCCCTTTTCAGACACCACCGTCAGAGAGTCCAGTTCCACCCCCACAACATCACTGGCCTTACCAATGAGTTTGTTGATTCTGTCTGCTACCCTCAGCCTGCTGCCCCAGCACACAACAGCAAACATGATAGCACTGCCCACCACAGACTCATAGAACATCCACAGCATCATCTGGCAGATGTTAAAGGACCTCAGTCTCCTCAGGAAATAGAGACGGCTCTGACCGATCGAAGACTCTACTCGCATAGTCACATACCAGTTCTAACCTACCCGCCCAACACCAGTAACCCACCTTCTCACTTGCTGAAACACTATCTTTGTTTTCTCCCCTTCCCCTCCCTCTGCTTCTGTTCCCCAACCTGGCCTCTTACCTCTTCTCCTCTCTCTGGGCCCCTCCTCCTTCCCTCTCCTGTGATTCACTCTCCTCTCCTGTCAGATTCCTTCCTCTCCAGCCCTTGACCTTCCCCCCCCCCCACCTGGCTTCACCTTTCACCTGCTAACTACCCCCCTTCTCCTCCCCACACCTTTGTATCCTGGTCTTCCCTCTTCATTTCCAGTCCTGACGAAGGGTCTCGGCTGTTTATTCATTTCCATTGCTGAGTCCCTCTCTGTTGCTTTGGATCTCTTGTGTTTCCACTGTTCCTCTCTCCCCAAATACTACCCCGACTGATGAGTGTTTCCTGCCTTTGATAATTCAAACGCACATGGAACTCAGGAGGGGAAGGGAGTAGTAACACTGCCCTGGGGCGGTTGCTGAAATTATTAAGATTTATATTAGTTGCTTTTCAAAACCAAATGCAGTCTCTTCCCTGGAGAGCGCGTCAGTGACATTTAACCTTACCCAATGCTGCCACCACCTGGCTGACTTTGGTATCTGCCAGGTTAAAAACAGCGCAGCACAAGAAGAGGCCCAGAATGTTGTGCTGACCCAGTTAAATTAAATTCAAGTTCAAATTGCTTTATATTGTCGTTTCGACCATAACTGCGGGTACAGTACACGGTAAAAATGAAACAATGTTTTTCAGGGGCAAACACGAGGAAATCTGCAGATGCTGGAAATTCAGACAACAACACACACAAAATGCTGGAGGAGCTCGGCAGGTCAGGCAGCATCTGTGGAAAACAGTAAACAGGCGACAACCTGCTGAAGGGTTTTGGCCCAAAGTGTCGACAATACACTTTTCCATAGTTGCTTGTATCTATTTTCTGTCTGTATTATATTTCATGTTGTGCGTTCGTTATGGGTTTCGATAATTTGTCATGTGGGTTGAGGTGTGGTAGAAGCAATTGATTATAGTTATGTGTTCATGCTTTGTCCTAGTTAGTTAGTTTGGTTTAGTTGACAGGATGTGAACCAGGGATGATATTTTTTTGGTTGACCGCTGATTATTCTTATTCCACTGTGTTGTAATTTAGTTTTGTTAGCTTTTTAATCACAACAAGGTCGTTCACCTTTGCTGGTTTTGTAATAATTGATTGAAAGTATGTTTTTTGACTTGGAACCTAGCTATATGGAAGTGCGTTATATGGTGTCAACTCCCTCGCTGAATCTCTAAGCGGTCTTGGTTTATTTTCGAGTAATCATTACATTAAACTACAAGGGAAAAAACAATTATCAAGTGCAATCCAACAGTGCCTTTGCCCCGAGAGTTCTTCTCCCTTGTCATTTTACTGATCAATTTGGGTTAGTGATTAAGTAGGTGGAGGCAAAAGAAATGGAAAACTTCTCATTTTTAATCCACTTTACCATTTTCTTGACCTAAGCATGTTTTTTTTTAATCATCACAGCAGTTAAACTTTAAGATGTACTTTAGAATTGCTATTGCAAAAGCAACAGTAATGATTTGCTTTCAGAAAGGAGAGGACAAAAGAGAAAGCCAAAGATCATTTAATTGACATTCAAACCACTAGCCCATGCAGGAGGGGATAAAAATTCAAACCTCTGGCCTCTGATTTTTTATTTTGGATTACAGAATCCCAGTTCATCGTTCCTGTGCCAGCTCTTTGACGGGCTCAGAAACTAACTCCACTCCTTTGCACTTCTCCTACGGAGCATACTCTCTCTCTCTCCCTGCTTCTCTCCCTCTCCTTCTGGTATGAAAACGTTTCAACATCTTGTGTTTTCAACTATTCAAAGGAACAGAGGGATCTTGGGGTCCACGTCCATTGAGACCTCAAAGCTGCCGTGCAAGTTGGTAGGGTGGTTAAGAAGGCGTATGGTGTGTTGGCCTTCATTAGTCGGGGAATCGAGTTCAAGAGCTACAAGGTAATGTTGTATCTCTATAAAGACTGCACTTGGAGTGTGTATTCAGTTCTGGTCAGCTCATTATAGGAAGGATGTGGAAGCTTTAGAGAGGGTGCAGAGGAGATTTACCAAGATGCTGCCTGGATTAAAGAATGTGTCATATGAGGATAAGTTGAGCAAACTAGGGTGAAGGAGATAAGAAGTATAGATAGCACAGATGCTGGAAATAAATAAAAACACAAAATGCTGGCAGAACTCAGCAGGCCAGACAGCATCTATGGGAGGAGGTAGTGACGACGTTTTGGGCCGAAACCCTTCATCAGGAGTCGATAGATAGACTGGACAGTCAGAGACTTTTTTCTGAGGAACAGAACATGGAGGCCAAGAAGGACACAAGTTTGTCTGGGAAACTACAAAAATCCAGGGAGAAGCACAAAACCTGAAATCAAGAGACTTCTCAGAAGCGGCACACACAAAATGCTGGAGGAACTCAGCAGGTTCTTAACGGAAGACTCTATTAACAAACACGTTGAACAGGACACAAATTACGAACCTATGTATCTGCGGGATCGGGGCTGAGGGGTGAGCCCCGAGGAACCAGCACTCACAATGACCGATAGGCAGGGATATGGGCCAGCAGAAATCACCCGCTATCTGTTTGACAGGACCAAGCAGAGACCAGCGGTCAGCGCGACAGCCAACCAACCAGAACAACAAGTTGGACCAACATAAACGTGAGCACCAGGCAGAAACACAAGGAGAGAGAGAGGGGGGGGAGAGGGGGAGGGGGGAAGAGGGGGGAAGAGGGGGGAGAGGGGGGAGAGGGGGGAGAGGGGGGAGAGGGGGGAGAGGGGGGAGAGGGGGGAGAGGGGGGAGAGAGGGAGAGAGGGAGAGAGGGAGAAAGGGAGAAAGGGAGAGAGAGGGAGGGAGAGAGAGAGAGAGAGAGTGAGAGAGAGGGAGAGTGGGAGAGTGGGAAAGAGAAACAGACCATGTAGCATTATTTGGATCTGTGGCTCCCTACAACATATAATTATCTACATGTTTTGTTTAAACTACATTTTGACGGGTAGATGTTAGAAGCACACATGAGCTATCTGTACAGACACGTGCACAGGTAGGGAACAGAGGGCCGGCAGTAGATGGTTTTAGTTTAATTTGGCATCCTGATCAGTGGAAACATGATGGGCCAAAGGGCCTTTTCTTGTGCTGTGCTGTTCTTTAAAGCTATTAAAGATTAACTTCATTCATCACACGTACATCAGAACATTGAATGTCTTGTGACGATGGCCAACACAGTCCGAGGACGTGCAGGAGTGGCAGCCCTCAAGTGTTACCATGTTTCCAGGGCCAACGTAGCAATGCCCACAACTCACTAACCTGCAGGTCTTTGGAGGAAACCCATGTGGTCATGGGGAGAGTGTTCAGACTCCTTACAGACAGCATTGGAACTGAACCTCGACCAGTGATCGCAGGCGCTGTAATAGCATAATGCAAATAGCGTTCTGTGCTTCATGTAATCTGATTCTGTGCCCCCTGGTTACTGATCCTTACACCATTGGGAGCCATTTCCCTTTGGATAGTCTTGGTCGGACTATTAGAGCCCTCCACAACTGTTGCAATGAATTCCACAGATTCTCCACCTCCTGGAAAAAGAAATTCCTCCTCATCTCTGTTCTAAAGGGATGTCCTTGTACTCTGAGTCTGTGCCCTCTGGTCCTAGACTCCCCCTCTATTGGAAGCATTCATTCCACATCCACTCGATCTAGGCCTTTATATGAACATCAGGTTGCTTTAAAATACAGGGCACGAATAGACACTTACGTGTTTCATGTCTATTCAAGTGATAAACCAGGGGTTCCCAGCCTTCTTTTATGCCATGAACCAATAACAATAAGCAAGGAGTCTGTGGACCCCAGGCTGGGAGGCCCTGAGATAAACAGATGTCAACACAAAGGATTTGCATAGCTCCTTCACATCCTTAATCTCACCGGAGAAGTTTTCAGTGAACCACAGCACAACCTATGGACTTACTTTTAAGGGCTCTCCGACTCGCGTTCAGCTGGCCACTAGTGCAGTGGCGCCAGCACCGAACTTCGAGGCGAGTGGCCCCAGGTTCGAGTCCGGCCAGCTCCTTGCACGCTTTCCTGACGTGCTGGGTCGAGCTAGCGACTCAGCCTCGTTTAAAAAAAAGACAAACGCTAAAGAAACGGCAAGGTTGCAGCCCGATGCGCCACAGGAACAGCAGCTCATGTTCTCAAGATTATTTATTTGTTAGAAAATGAATCTCAGGGTCTTGTATGGTAACATATAGGTACTTTGATAATAACTTTACTTTGAACTTCTGATATTTGGCCAGTGTTTGATGGATGGATATATAGAAAGGATATATCATCATTAGTAGATTATAAATAATGTTTATCAATACAAAGGAAAGAACAATTTCATCACTGGTCCATGTGAATGTTTATTTGCAACAAAGGATGTTGAGGATCAGGAGACCCACTCCTACTTAAGATAAGAAAAGACCATAAGACATAGGAGTAGAATTAGGCCATTCATCCCATCGAGGTTGTTCCACCACATATGCCAGAGGTTGATCAGTTTCACACAGCCATCTAATTTCACTCAAATTCAACCCAAACTGCGGTCTGGGGGACTTCAAATCTAGGATAACGATATTTTGGGGTATCTTTCTCAATCATTATTGGGTGGAATATAAGCTTGGACATTAGGGTGGGGAGTCATAAACACAAGAGACTGTGGAAATCCAAAGCAGCACACACAAATGCTGGAGGAACTCAGCGGGTCAGGGAGCGTCTATGAGGGGAATAAACAGTCAACGTTTCAGGCCAGGACCCTCAATTAGGATGGGGAGTCATTTCAATTTGGGTGGAGCCTGGCAGTGCAGAACGTTAATGTCGTAAAGAACCTGCCACGCTCTCCTTAAAAACCTGGTGGCAGTTACCAGGAGGGATGTGTTAGATTTATGCAAGGGAAGGGTTCAGTTTTGATGTTCTCGCTGCAGTTTTCCAGCTGGGCAATCTGTTAGCTTTTGTGCGAGGGAGGGGTTGCGAGTTTTTGTTTCTCTTTCTTTTTTTTGTGCCGGGGGGAGAGGGTGTTGATGTTTTTCTCTCTCATGTTTTTCTGTATTTCATGGTTGCCTGGAGAAGACGAATCTCAAGAGTTGTATTCTGCATACATATTTCGGTAATAAAATGAACCTTTGACCATTTATTAGATGCCGTGTAAGTTACTGAAAATAAAATCGACCTCGCTATAGTATGTAGATGGAAATTTAACAGACTATTGAGGGCTGTTTGAACCAAGCAGTGGGGTCAGGTTGGAATCACTCAGCAGTAACAACCACAGACTGTGCAAACTTCATCCTCTTTAGTTGTCAATCAAAGCCTTTCACGACGTTTCTCACGCTGTTTAAGTGAACCAGGACCCCTGCTCTCCCTTGTGAAGCCCGGCAGGACCTATAAATTATGTACCAACAGTC